>NC_090926.1:165403029-166003029 GCF_040938575.1 Ambystoma mexicanum | reverse complement strand
TCATGTACCCATGCTATCACAAACATGCCCCCTCTTCTTCTTACCCAATAAGCCTATGCTCCCAATCATGCACCCAAGGTACCCCACACCTTCCCCCTCTCCATGTTACCGGACTGGCCTATGCATTCTATCATTCAAGCTATCACAAACATGCCTCCCTCCGTCTTCCCCAACTAGACTATGGGCCTCATTACGAGTCACCCGGTCTGGAAATAACGGTGGCGGTAAACCCGCCGCCACTGTTGTTTCCGGACCGGGTGATCTCGAGTTCTGCAGGTGGGAGGTGTCATTCCCGCCAGGTCTGACCTGATGGGTTTAACACCACCCGCCTGCAGGCGAACGTGGAAACACCGGCACCATCACAAGATGGTGCCGGTGTTTCCACTTCCCCATTCCCATTGAGTCCTATTGGACTCAATGGGAATGGGGATTTACCAAATTCCACCTCCGGAATTTCTGGATCACCAGGGTCGTAATGCCCCGGTAATTCTGGGAATCATAGAGGCGGAATGGTAATACGAGTCTGGCAGTAACCTGCTGGAATTTCAGGCACGGTTACCGCCGGACTCATAATGAGGCCCAATGAGGCCTATCATCCCCTCAAGCTATCACAAGCATGCCCGCTCTAACTCTTACCCAAATTGCCTGTGCGTTCTTACATGCACCCAAGCTATCACAAACATGCCTCTATCACTCTTCCCCAACTAGACTATGGCCCTCATTACAAGTTTGGCGGTAGCCATGGAGCTATTAGCTCCATGGCTGCCATCAAACCGGGCTCATTTATCGGGTTCCTGCAATGAGGAATAACCGGGTCATCCCAACATTGGAAGATCTGGTAATTCCTCCTTGCAGGAACCATTCCCCATTCCCATTTGAGCCCTCATAGGGCTCAATGGGAATGGGGATGAAGGTAACAACGGGCAGATTACAAGTGGCCCGTTGTTACCTCCTTCTTCCCCTCGCGGGACCCGGAAAGCACGCCTGGTTTTATCAGGTGTCCGATCCGGGTACCGTGATGGGAAGCTTGTAATCAGCCCTGACGGAATGAAGGGGGCCGGTACGGGACTGGCCCCCTTCATTCCGTCAGCGCAAGCCTCGTAATGAGGCCCATGTGTTCTATCATGCACCCAAGCTATCATAAACATGCCTCCTCACACTCTTTCTCACCCAAGAAACCTTTGCTCCCAATCATGAACCCAAGCCATCAGAAACATACACCTCTCCATGTTACCCGACTGGACTCTGCGTTCTTTCATGAACCCAAGATGTCACAAACATGCCCCCTCTCACTCTTACTGGTCTAGCCTATGAGTTCCATCATGCACCCAAGCAATCACAAACATGCCACCGCTCCCTCTTACCAACTGGCCTATGAGTTCTATCATGCACCCACGCTCTCACAAGCATGCCAATTCTCCCTCTCGCCCAACTAGCCTATGCATTCTACAACACACCCAAACTATCACTAATATGACCCCTCGCCTTCTTACCCGACCAGCCTATGTGTTCTATAATATATCCCAAGCTATCACACACCTGCCCCCTCTTTCTAGTCTAGCCTATGAGTTCCGTAATGCACCCAAGCTATCACAAATGTGCCTGCTCTCCCTCTTACCAACTAGCCTATGCTCTCAAGCATGCACCCAAGCTAGCACAAACATGCCCTCTGTCCCTCTGTCCCTGTTACCCGACTGGCCTATGCATTCTATCATGCTCCGAAGCTGTCACACACATGCCCCCTCTCCTCTTACCAAAGTAGCCAAAGCATTCTATGCACCCACCCTATCACAAACATGCCCCTCTCCCTCTTACCAACTAGCCTATCTGTTCTATCATGCACCCGCGCAATCACAAGCATGCCAATTCTCCCTCTCGCCCAACTAGCCTATGCATTCTACAATTCACCAAGCTATGACAAACATGCTTCCTCTCTGTCTTATCCGACTATCCTGTTTTTAATCATTCACCCAACCTATCACAAACATGCTCCCTCTCTCACTTTCAAACTAGCCTATGCATGTTATCATGCACCCAAGCTATCACTAGCATGCCCCTCTACCTCTTACCCAACTAGCCTGTGTGTTCTATAATGCACCCAAGCTATCACAAACTTGCCAAATCCCCCTCTTACCTGACTAGCCTATGAGTTTTATTATACACCCAATCTATCACAAACATGCACCCTCTCCCTCTTATCCAACAAGTGGATGCTCCCTATCATGCTCCCAAGCTATCACAAACATGCCCCATCTCTCGGTTATCCGACTAGTCTATGCATCCTATCATGCTACCAGGCTGTCACAAACATGTCACCCCCCCTCTCCAACTAGACTATTTGTTCTATCATGCACCCAAGCTATCACAAGCATGCCCCTCTACCTCTTACCCAACTAGCGTATGTGTACTAACATGCACCCAAGCTATCACAAACAAGCCCCCTCTCAATCTTACTAGTCTGGCCTATGAGCCCTATTATACACACAAGCTACCACAAACATGCACCCTCCCCCTCTTACAAACTAGCCTATGAGCTATATCATGCACCCAAGCTTTCACAAACATGCCCCCTCTCCCTCTTACCCAACTAGCCAAAGCGTTTTAATATGCACCCAACCTATCACAAACATGTTCCCTCTCCCCCTTACCAACTACCCAATGAGTTATATTATGCACCCAAGCTACCACAAACATGCCCCTCCCCCTCTGATTCGACTAGACTCTGCGTTTTAACATGCACCCAAGCAATCAAAAACATGACCCCTCTCCCTCTTACTCGACTAGCGTATACGTTCTAACATGCACCCAGGCTACCAAAAACATGCACCTCACCCTCTTATTCGACTATCCCATGCATTCTAACATGCACCCAAACTATCACAAACAAACACCCCTACCTCTTACCCGACTAGCCTGAGTTCTATAATGTACCCAATCTATCATAAACATGCACCGTCTCCCTTTTGCCAAATAGCCTGAGTTCTATCATGCACCCAAGCTACAAACCCTATGTGTTCCACAACGCACCCAAGCTAACACAAATACGCTCCCTCTCTCTCTTACCCCACTAGCGTATAAGTTCTATGTTGTAGCCATGCTATCACAAACATCGCCTCTCTCCCTCTTACCCAACTAGCCAAAGCGTTCTAATATGCACCCATCCTATCACAAACATGTCCCCTCTCCCTCTTGCCAACTAGCCAATGAGTTCTACCATGCACCCAAACTATCATAAACATGGCCCCTCTCCCTCTTATCCAACAAGCCTATGCTCCCTATCATGCACCTAAGCAATCGGAAACATGCCCCTCTCCCTGTTACCAAACTGGCCTATACATTCTACAATGCACCCAAGATATCAAAAACAAGCCCCCTCTCCCTCTTACTAGTCTAGCCTATGAGTTCCATCATGAACCCAAGCTATCACAAACATGCCCACCTCCCTCTTACCCAACTAGCCTATACATTCTGCAATGCACCCAAGCTATCACAAACATGCCCCATCTCCCTCTTTCCCAAATATCCTATGCGTTCCATCATGCACCCAAATATTCACAAATATGACCCCTCTCCCTCTTACCAGCTAGCATGTGTTCTACCATGCACGCATGCCATCAAAAACACTCTCCTTCACCCTCTTACCCAACAAGCCTATGCTCCCAATCATGCACCCAAGCGATCACAAACTCTCCCATCTTTAATGCAGTCCTAGTGGCGTCTTGTCAAAATAAAAGGGCCTATACTAATAAACCTATTGCCAATCCTTACCTCTAAATACAAATAGTGTGGGAAACCATGGTATGTAAAAGTAAAAGTATTTAAGAAATCAGGATATTCAAGCCATAGGCTTTCCTTCCCCACGTTTGTAGCACGGGACCAGGCAGCACATTTGAGTTTAGCACAGTCTGGCTTCTATAGCACGAGGGTCCTGTTCAAAACTTCAACATCATGGCCTTCTGTGTCAAAGTCTGTTTGCCATTCAAAATCTCTTCTTTCCGAGGGCCTGATGCAACAATAAACATATACACATATTTTGTTAGGTGCTTTACTATACACATCAGATCCCCCTGCGCCGGGCTCAGATCCACTTTAAAAATATTCTTAGGATTTTCATGTATCCAATTTCTCGGGTGGTTCACTGTTCACCCCAGATCCCCCTCCGCTGGGTTCGGATCCACTTTGACATCAAATCTTCAATCAGTTTCCCTCCACAGGACTTGACAAATAACAAACACTTTCTTTAACCCAAAGCTCTCAATTGATCTCCCTCTGCCGGGCTCGAGCCAACTTTATCTACTTTGGCATAAACTTTCTTTACCAACATCGAAGACTTTTGACTGTGTGCAGGATTTTGCTTGGCTTTGCTAGTCTTTCACTTTTGTTAACTCTCAGGTGGATACCTAACATAGATCTTCGATTGAGTAGACATGTGATGCCGGATCACTCTGTCAAAGGTATCGTATCTTGGTTTCAAAGTTCAAATCACTCATCTGCCGTTCAACTTCACTCATGGTGGTTACCACACGCATTTCAAACAATGTTCATTTCCGCGCTCGCCATACAATGTTGCTGCTTGCAATATTGGTTTCAATACAGACCAGTGCTATATCAGTCTCCTCAACTTAGCCGCTGTGTTGATTTCACTGACACTGCTTTGTTGTCGGAGCCATGGACAGTACCACGGCAGCGGGAGCACCCTGGGTACCTCCAACACACAGTACAGGATTCTTCAGCTGTGTTTCCTGGTCTTACGTTTTCTATTCTCGAGTTTTCATGAAAGTAACGGTTCCTTGATGAAAAAGTCAAGGAAACGTCCCTCCTTGCGATCCCCTTCTCTTTTGCTGTCTTTTTCCTCGTGTTAAACTGCCATCTTGGAACTGCTGTTTCCTTGTGTGCTTTGCCTCGCCCAGAGTGTGCTCTCGTGCTCTGCCTTTTATCCATGTGGGGAAGTGTAATGGAAGTCAGGTGTGTGTGATAGTCAGTAATTGCTTGACCCTGTCTAACCATTGTATTTGGATACGTCAGCTATACAGCTCGGGTGTTAGTCCGTTTTCTCTCATAGCGGGCTGTCTGTGAGAAAGAGTTTGTGTTGTAAAACGGTTGGGGGATGAGCTCCTAAATATCCAATCTGATAGGATGGGGTAAAGGTATTACAAGGAAGGAGATATTGCTTCTCGCCATCCGGTTTCCCACTCCCCGAAGACCACTCACCCAGGTGATCCTCCCGCACTGGTCCACCCCAGGAAGTGGATCCAAAAGTGATGGCTGTGTCCTGGCCATCTGGATGACAGATCTCCGGGGACTAGTGGGAGAGACACCTTCTGGTTTCTCACACCCCTCTCCCTCTTACTCGACTAGCCTATGTTTTCTATCATGCATCCAAACTATCACAAATATGCCCCCTCACCCGACTTGCCTGTGCATTCTACAATGCACCCGAGTGATCACAAACATCCCCTCTCCCTCTTATCCAACTAGCCAAAGCGTTCTATTAATCACCCAACCTATCACAAAAATGTCCCCTCTCTCTTTTACCAACTAGTCTATGGGGGTCATTACAAGGTTGGAGGTAGTCATGGTGCTAATAGCGCCATGGCTACCCCCTTACCGCATACCGGGTCCGGGTTCCTTGAATGGGGAATTACCGGGTCATTCCAACCTTGGAGGACCCGGTATTTCCCCATTCAGGGACCCCATCCCCATTCCCATTCGAGCCCCCATAGGGCTCAATGGGAATAGGGGCCATGCTAACAACGGGTCCGTTATTAACAGGCCCGTTGTTAGCATGCTGGTCCTTTACGGCTCCCACTAAGGGCGCCTGGTAAAACCATCTGCCCTTAGCGGGACCCGCTAAAGGACCTCGTAATGCGGCGGTAAGGGGTTAACGGCACCAGCACCCTTACCGGCACCATTAACCCCTTACCGCCAACCTCGGAATGAGGCCCTATGAGTTCTATCATGCCCCCAAGCTATCACAAACCCTGTGTTCTATCATGCACCCAATCTATCAAAAAATGCCCCTCCCCCACTTAACCAGCAGACATATGCTCCATATCATGAACCCAAGCTATCAGAAAAATGCCCCTCTCCCTGTTCCCCACGGGCCAATGGGCCTCATTACGAGTTTGGAGGTAGCCATGCCATTTATAGCGGCATGGCTATCCCCAAACTCTGGTCCGGGTCCCGAAAAGTTGGATTTACCGGGCCATTCCGACATTTGCGGGCCCGGTAAATCCCATTTTCGGGACCTGGACCCGGTACGTCCCCATTCCCATTTGAGCCCCCATAGGGCTCAAATGGGAATGGGGAGGAGGCTAACAATGGACCCGTTAATGACGGGTCCGTTGTTAGCATCCTGTTCTGCTAGTGGGTGCCACTCTGCACGTCTGGTCTGGCCAGGCGTAGAGCGGGACCCGCTGCATAACTCGTAATGTGGCGGCCCAGTATGAACGGTGCCGGTCCCTTACCGGCACGGTTCATACTGTGGCCGCCACAGTCGTAATGAGGCCCAATGTGTTGCATCATGCACCCAAGCTATCACAAACATGCCCCTCTCCCTCTTACCCAACTAGCCTAAGTGTTTTATAATGCACTCAAGCTATCACAAACATGCCCCTTCTCACTTTTACTAACTAGTCTGAGTTCTATCATGCACCCAAGCTATCACAAACATGCCCCTCTCCCTCTTACCCTACTAGACTATGCATAATATTATGCACACAAACTGTCACAAACATGCCACCTCTCCCTCTTACCAACTAGCCTATGAGTTCTATCATGCACCCACACTATCACAAATATGCGCCCTCTCCCTCTTACTCCACTTGCCTATGTGTTTTATTATGCACCCTAGCTACCAAAAACATGCCCCCTCTCCCTCTGATTCGACTAGCCTATGCGTTGTAACATGAACCCAAGCGATCACAGACATGACCCCTCTCCCTCTTACCCGACTAGCCTATGCTTTCTAACATGCACCCAAGCTATTGAACCCATCGACCTACGGCCCTTTAAGACGAGGTAGCAATACGTAGAGATGGATGGGGATGCAGAATTTACTCAAACATCAATAATCAAAACCGACTCAGGAAGTTGGCAAAACTTTGTTCTGTTTTATTTGCAATTATCTGAAACAGGGAGGTTACAACGGACATCATCTGACGTTCGCTCGAGCTCTCAATGGATTTCAGAAAAAACATAACTTTTATAGTCAAAACTAATTATCAATGATGTCACACTATGTGGCAAACTACAAAAACCTACTTGCGGATGTAATAGGCTCTCAGGGAACATCTAAGTATACATTACATACTAACGGGGGTAGTGACTGGGCCTCTAACATCAGGTGGACAACTAAGCCCTTCTCTAGTGCAAGTCATCTTCATCTTCATAAAATATACTACGATTCATTGGTTACACAAACTATAGGGCTCTCTTGATAAGTGGGCCTCTACAATTGGTTGGCACGCTTGTACCCTTCTGGAATATTCCACACGCTAGCAGCACGCAGGCTACCACTCCAGGTGCACGGAGCGTCGGCGTGGTAATGCCTCCCCACCCAATCAGCCCAACATCTATCATCACTCTTGCTGTTTGCCATTCTATTAAAGCTTTGAACTTGGCCTTGCAGAGGCCCTCTATGCCTGAGAAATAAAGGGAGTATGAGATGGTCTTATCTTCTGGTTTTGGTGTAGCTCGACCCAATGTCTATTTTCGTCAGACCATGTGACTGGAGACCATGTTTCCAAGCTCTTTGCTGCATATAATACTATTAAATGATGAACTCTTGACACCTTCAGTGTTTTTCCATTTCACCTCAAACAGAAGTTTGTTTCTTTCTCACGTTCATTATAACTACTTGATAGACAACCAGGCTCACGGTGGCCTCGACTCTTGGTGCTGGGCCAACCAAGCTTTTCTTGAATTTCTCCTTCGCCTTTAGCTGTTTTCCAACTGCGCCATACTAAAAACCTTCCAAACAAAGGGTTACAAGCCTTGCTAAAGTGCACCATAGAACATCAGGTTCTATACATTCCTATGTGTATACATTGGCGCATCGCTGCAAACTATTCACTACATAGCCAGCCTTAAGATCACATTCTCTACTTGCGTTACTGCATCTGTACAAGTGTAAAATGACTTTGCATTTTCTTCAGCGTTTCTTTGCATGAGCATCTTCATCTCAAGCCTGAAATATTGGTCATCTTTGACACCTCCTCTTCAGATCTTATAGAATGTTTATGTTCTTCTGTCTAACTTATCTTTTAGGGTGCATCAGTTCTGCTCCGTATGACGTCACCATCATTCTTTCTCACACATTTTCACACTTTTTGTGGGACTTCTTCCAGAAGAACGTTATTTCTTTGTGCATGCATATAGGGCTTTCTCAATGGATACCTTGTTTCAAGGATTCTTTGTGGCACAGGCATTCTCACTGGAACTGCACGTGTTGCTATTTCCGTTTCCCAACATATAGGCAACATGGGGGCGGAGCTTCTGGTAGGGATACTTGGCTCCTCCACTACACTATCACAAACGTGCCCCCTCTTCCTCTTACCCGACTAGCCTATGAGTTCTATAATGTACCCAAGCTATCATAAACATGCACCGTCGCCCTCTCACAAACTAGCCTAGGAGTTCTATTATGCACGCAACAAATCACAAACAAGTCCACTGTCCCTCTTACCAACTAGCCTGAGTTCTATCATGCACTCAAGCTATCACAAACATGCCAGGTCTCCCTCTTACCCGACTAGCCTGTGCATTCTACAAAGCACCCAAGCTATCACAAAAGTGCCCCCTCTCCCTCTTACCCAACTAGCCGATGCTTTCTACAATGCACCCATCCTATCACAAATATGCTTCCTCTCCATCTTACCCAATCCTATGTGATCTATCATGCACCCACGCTATCACGAGCATGATCCCTCTTACCCGACTAGCCTATGCATTGTACAATGCACCCAAGCTATCACAAAACATGCACCTTCTCCCTCGTACCTGACTAGCCTATGAGTTCTATCATGCACCCAACCTATCACAAACATGTCCCCTCTCCCTCTTACCAACTAGCCTATGGGTTCTAGCATGCACCCAAGCTATCACAAACCCTATGTGTTCTATTATGCACCCAGGCTATCACAAACATGACCCTCTCCCTCTTACAAGGCCAGCCTGAGTTATGTAATGTACCCAAGCTATCACAAACATGCCCCCTCTCCCTCTTACCCAAGTTACGTCTAGCAGATGACACTGGCTTACCATAAGGAATTCCTGCATTTTGAATAACCTGTAAACGCTTTGGGACATGTCCTGGTTGTGCGAGCATTGCAATAGTCGATGCTACCATTTCTGGTAGCAGCAACGGAATCGTACAAAAATGTCAACCTGAAAATTGCGACGGCTGAAAATGCTGACTTTTTTTTTAATACCCCCCTTACACCACATATATATGTGGGGGGCTATGGGATATTATAGTAATATGGGGGTTGCGGGGGGTCTCCCCCCGCATATCCATGTCGTGCAAAGAGGGTTTAATTAAAATAAAAAGTCGACATTTTCGGCCATCTCAATTATGTGTGGTCTCAGTGATCACACAGATCCGCAGCAACTACTTGAGCATGAACATTGTTGGGAATAAAAGGCAGAACCTTTTTTAGTTTTTTAGTTTGAAGAAGCTACCACTAGAGGTGGCACTGACTTGAGCTTCCATTTATGGTGCAGAAGAACTTTTCACTGCAAGGTTTTTTACAACTTTTGCTGGCGTAGGGGCAGGCCAAGATCAAGTAGCCAATGATCTAATGTCCAGCAATTATGAGAAAGGGAGGGAACTACTATTAGTATCTCTGCCATATCCTCATTTAGTTTGAGCCAGTTTAGGCTCACCCAATTGCCAACTGCTTCTAAGCAAGTTTTTTATCGTGCAGCCTTGGCAGCATGTTCCAGGTCAAGTCTAAAAATAATCTGTGTGTCACCTGCATAACAGAAAAACGAAAATCAAAAGAACGGATGAGACGAGCCAAAGGTTGAACATGAATATTGAAAAGAAGTGGGGAAAGTGCAGAGCCCTGGGGAACTCCAGAGGGAGCAGTCATAGATGAGGATCTAAAGGGGATAGTGAGATGGTATGAAAGAAACAAAGCAGTCATAAACACTCACACAGATGCAGTCTGGATAGAAGAATGGAATAGTCAAGGGTTTTGAAAGCGGCAGACAGGTCCAATAAAATCAGACCTGCTACACCACCCTCGTTTCCTATCTTGACCAAATCATCCAGCACAGAAACTAGAACAGATTAGGTGCCAATAAGTGGGTGGAAACCAAGTTGTTCAGAATCCAAAATGTGGTTATTTTCCAGAAAGTATCTAAGCTGTGGAGTGACCCATGCTACCAACCTTTTCATTAAAAAAAGTAGCAAAGATATGGGCCAATAGTTAGAAAGTATTGCTTCATCTAGATTAGGCTTATTTAGCAGTAGGAGGGCCGAATCATGTTTGAAATTTGCAGGTATAGATCCAGGTATAAGGGATGAATGCAAAGCTTCTGCAAAAATGTCACTTGCATCTCTCGCTATTGCTTTAAATTGAGAAAGAGGGATTACATCCTTAGGTGATGCTGAATTTACTTGCTGCGATACTTTTATGATTTCAGAGGAGTCAAAAAGCTGAAAAGAATCAAAACAAACAGGATCTGGAACATTTTCAAAACAATGCCATGAAGCAACCGGCATAGAAGATCTCGTGGTCGTTAGCAATGAAAATGTATGGCCAATATTCCTTCTGATGATGTCAATCTTTTCTACAAAATAGCTAGATCGTTACATATTTTTTGCGAAGCAGATCCTTTGGAACAGAGTTTAGGGGCTAAGAGGGCTCTAACGGTCTGGAACAATATTTTTGGGGTATTTACTGCAGATGTAATGGTCTCCTCAAAATATGCACACTTAGCCAGTTTCAGTTTAATCGCTACATAATAAGAAGCTAAAGCTGTTTTATAGCACGAGTGTTGTGCTGGGTCAGGCTTTGAACACAATTAGCGTTCGGCACAACAAACCTTTACTCTAAAGGTGCGTAATTCAGAGGAGAACCAAGGAGCAGAGGGGCGGGCAGTTTTCCTACAAAGCGTTAAAGGTACCACTTGATCCACAGCCATTGAACAAACTGTGAGCATTTGGGACAATAATAATGGTACCAGTAACGGGTCCTTTTTCTGAAGCTGGTAATTTTACGTAACTTGTTGTAGAAGCACGGGAGGACTAACCTGTTTCCAGCTTCATAACAGAGATTTGGACTGTATCGCCACTTATCCTCTCAGTTAGCTACAGTTGCTCCTGAAGCAAATGGCCATCTCTTCAGTCGTTATCCCACTACCCGCGTGTATAGTCAAATCAAGCATTCCAAGCCTGGTGAGTTCTAATTACCCCATCTGACCTATGCCAAGGAAAGCTGACCATTCCATCTCCCCTACACGGATGTAGATCGTGAAGGGCTCCTGTAATATTTTCCATTTCATATATCCCTCTTGCCTTTTTTGGCTATGTCGACTCTCCTGGGAAGGATTCTCGCTTCCAGCCAATGACAATACATGCCCTAGCCGCCATAAGGGAGAAACTGACCTTATGCGGGAGGCACCCCCATTTACCTTCCTCTACCTCCATGCCAAATAGTATCAATAATGGGTCAAGACGTCTTTCGATCCCAGTCAGGCTTTTGATCCAACCTACACCGTCTTTACAAAAACACTGCATTCTCAGACATGTCCACCACATATGCCAATATATGGTCCTCTCATCACAGCCCCGCCAACAGCTAGGGTCTACCCCAAGAAACCTCTTCAAAAGGCATACAGGGTCATACTGCCATCTATATAGTAATTTAAGCCCTTGTAGTTCATATTAGAATGCAATCGATGTTTTATGAACATGTATACACAGACTCTTCCAGCAACGATCATCTAGTTCTAATATCAGGTCGCTTTCCCATCTTTTTCTATATGACTCTGCTCCCGCCCCCAGTCTGGGTTTAGTACCCAAACTAAGGATACGTTAAGTTTTTGTTAAGTACATTTGTAAAAAAGTTTTCCATTTATTGGCCCTGAGAACCCCCTTCAACTGCAAGAACATGAAGACCGACAACTTACCCACTTAGCCCTACTCCAGTTCATATTTTTAACCTCTTTTCTTTAACTCTGAAAGTGTCCCATTACTCCTCCCCCATGCATCTATGGTCTGGAGTCTCCTGGGAGGGCACAATATGACCCTTCCCAAAAGGACTTGATGCTGTGATTTGGCACGATATTATTTAATTGTTTTTTTATAACGCGCCAAATACTGTACCTGAGTTCGGTTTCTAAGTGCAGATCCGTTACTCAAACCTCTGTTGCTCTGCATGGTCTTGCTTCCAAGACCAGCACCTTGCCCTTGTGTTATCCTCCGTTCACATATGAAAACTCTGTAATTTAACGTAGCACATGTGAATTCCCTTTTATGTGAATTCCCTTTGTTTTTTACTCGTTCGCAATGTAAGTAATTCATACATAACTTTTTTAAGGCAAGAGTCATAGTTATGCCTGGGAAAACCTTTTTGACTCTGCACTAAACTATCTTCTCTCCGGAAGCACCTCAAGACCTTCCTCTTTGCTTGTGCCTTTGCTCCTCCTCTGCCCTGCTGATCTGCTCTGTTTTGGCACCATGCACCTGGCCACCCTCTGACTTCGGGCCCAGGTACCTGGTCACCCTGCCACCCACCCCCACTGCCTCCTGGTGATCCCTTGCACTGGGATCTGTAACCATACAGTCCCCCCCCCCACTTTTCTGCACTTTTCAGACACACCCGTCTGTTGCCTTATACCTAGCACTTGCCACTTGCTGGCTGCACTATCACTGTCTATTGCTTTTAACTATGTATTTACCTATTTATCTGTATTCTTTTGGTCACCAATTTCCACCTCCCCCCCTCCCATGCACTTGCGCGTTCTCAATGGCCTAGTAAGATCGTTGTTTTTTGTACTGCGTTTCCCCCCCCCTTGCCTCCTAGCGCTCTGAAACACGTGCCGGAGCGAAATATCAATATCAATAGCAATACAGCAGTTATGAGTAACCTTAACAGATGACATAACGCATATGCATCCTGTGTCTGTCCGTGGTTTCGTTTTTACTGTACCCTGACATTATTTGCTTCATATAATTCAGTTGCAGTGACCCGGGGTTACAACTCCAAGAATGCAACTTTTGGAACAGGGCCATCTGGGGATGTTAAATGCGGCGCTAGTACCCGTTTGAATTTGCAATATTGATCGTTTTGTCTTTCGTGCAGTGGTGGTGTCCTTCACTCTGCTCCTCCGTGTTCTCGTAGCTTCCCACGGTTCTCTTGTCCTATTTTAATTTTGTGACTGCACCAGGTGGGACAGAAGGCCAAACAGACTTCACTTCAGCACGCGGGCTGCGTCGAGATTGGCGCGCGAGGGGTGCCCAAAAGGCCCTGGGGAAGATTTCACAAGTGGGCGATATTCACACCTTGGCCTGGGAAGCTTAGTCCCGGGGCTGGCCGTGGACAGCCCAGGGCCTTAAGCTTCTGCAGCAACCATGGGATACGCGAGGCGGGAGGGAGGAGGTGAAATTCACACGTGTCCAGATTTTGGAACAGCAAGGCGTGTTTGGGTTCTGGGTGTGGGAGTAGAAGGAAGGGGGCGCTTCAATGCAGTACCGTGAGATGTGGAATTATTGGTTGGCCGTTTCGTACGATGTGCCTCTCGGGAAGTAGCATTGGCGGGAAATTAGACCGTTTTTTCTAGAGTCTTTGCTCAGCCGCTGTTAGTTCAATATTGTACAGAATAAGCACACTGGAGCTTTATAGGTGCCAGGAAACGTCACTGTGCTTTTAAGGGAATGTATCATACAAATTACATATTGTATGATACCAGGGCAGTTTGTTTGCCATTTCGTGCCTAGGGCGAAACACTAAAATGCGCCACCCGCCCCTGCGCACGACACGCTCACCACTCCCAAACTACACTCCATGGTTAAGTAACTGTTACCCAATGTCAATAAATCACTGCTATACAAATGAGACAGGTTTTATTACATTGTAATTCAAGAACTTTGTAATAATTCTATGACAAGACTGGAGGCAAGCATTATGCTTCAACTTCTTTTATTTACTACTCCTCAGCAGTTTCAACAAACCAATAAAATCAACAACAAACACTGAAAAATGTCTCAGACTTTTCTTGTTTTGGAACTACAATCCCCATAGTCTCTGTAGTCCATCTCACTCCATGCTCAGCTATGACCACTTCCTGTCCCTGAGCTCCTCCTCTTCTTTTACTGCTCTTCAAGCAGATAAATTCTATTCCTGTTCATCTCTCTATATGATGATGACTATTAATGGCATATAGCATGGTGTAGGAGTGGGATGATGTTATAGATCTAATTTAGCAGACTGTGACAGCGCTGCGTATGTAGATCAGCCGTAGCGCGTATACATAAGTTAAGATTTATTACATCTCGGCGATTGCAAGCGTAATTGCGAGCGTATGTGATAGATTACTGGCCCGTTCGTGTGGGCATACCCCGTGGCGCAACCACCCCGTGCCGTATGACCGGCACCTTAGGGGTGGCTGCCCTGCGCCACGGGTGTCTTCAGCGGCCCCGAGGAGCCACACGAACACAGAGACTCCCAAGCCCCCTCCTTCGCAGAGGCGAAGGAGCGGGAGGCTCAGAGCGGCAAGGCACTCCAGCCCCCTCCTTCGCAGAGGCGGGGCTAGCCACGTGTATTAGATGCCACGGGCCACCAGCCCCTCTTTTGCGAGGGCGGGGCCTAAGTATGGAGCTCGCTTCCGCATCGCATTGTTTCAGCGACGCGGAGCAGAGTACTCGTACCGAAGCCGGGCCCGGCAGTGATTTTTCTCTAATAGCTACTCGCATAGCCAGTTCTAAACACTCACGATCCCTGAAGATACCAGAGCGTACACACTCCGGACGACATGCCTGCCCCAGGGCTTGTGTGCAGACAAGAAGCAGCATTCAGGAAGTGCTGGAGCCTCGTGAGGCAGGACAAGGCTGTAAGCCTAGGACTAAGCACAGCGCCCATCACATCCAGAGGCACACCAAGACATAAGCCCATTCTAGGCACATCCAAGAACCAATTAAGTCTGGTGCAGCCACATTGAAAAAAAAAAAATACAGCTATAACAGGCACACAACACCCTCCCAGAATGTCTGATTTTGAGTGGAGTGAAGAGGTGCAGTCGTTAGACTTAGCTGCCAGCTTCAAGGAGGTGCTGGGAAGCTCACTTATAGATGCAGTGGCTCAAGGGGTGAAACCTCTGCAAGACAGGCTGGAGTCCTTGGAGGCAATAATCCACCAGCCCATAGACAGCACCATGCTGACAGAGCACACGCCTGCAGAACCCTCAGAAGCAGGGTCAAAGGGGAGTACTAAGGCCCGAAAGAGGAAAGCCTCTTGCGACCCCCAGGGCCTGTTAGAAGGGGCGAAGGAGAAGGCCCCGGAGGTCATCGATACCTTCGCAAAGCTCCGAGAGGCATATTTGCAGCGTCAGACAGTGCCGAACCTCACGACCCCTGCTCCAGCGGAAGAAGATGATGGAGAGGAGAACTCGGGCTCGGAAGAGGAGCGGGAGGAAGGAGACCCTCCCTCCCAGTATGAGGACGAGTTAAGGGAGGAGGAAGTGAGACCCAGAGGAGGGACGAGAATCAGCAAAGAGAAACACCTCGAAGAGGTGGAAGAGGATATGTTCGATCCGGACAACATCCGGAATCCGAGATCATCGGACTGGCAGCCATCACCAAGAGTTGCTCAGTACATGACCAAGAGATTCAGAAAGGCACTGGACAAAGAGGTTCGTCAGCGCCTTCGAGCGGAGTGTCCGAGACCAGACCTTCCAGGAAAGTAGCCGAAACACCAGAATTAGACCCCAAGATGCTTACTTTCGTATCGAAGTCCAGCAAGGACCCCGTAAAGGTATCGATAGATCTTGGAGGAGCTGCCAGGAGAAGGTACTCGACCTAGCAGGTCCGCTAGCGAAAATCATGGACCTGGCAGAAAGGACGAGAGATACGGGAGAAGAAGTAGACCCCAACGCCCTAGCAGGCTGGGCTCAGAGAGCAGTAAGCCTTGTAGGTAATGCGAACTGCGCCATCGCCTCAGAAAGCCGGAGGGGACTATTGTTGAAGATTGACGAAAACTCAGTGACCTCGTCTCATACAAGGCTGGAGAGGCAGCACAAAGACTCGTCTTCGGAGAGACTTTCGGCAAAGAGATGGGCCGCTTCGTCGGCACCTACATTTCACTGGAGAAAGCACAAGCTTCGATCCGTAAGATCTTCCCAAACCGAGTTTTTGCTGGGACCAGCCGCCACAGGGGTCGCTCGGCTGGTCGTAACCAGGGAGGAAGAAGACCCCAAAATCCCAGAGCCCAATACTGGGAGAGCAGACAGCAGGACTCCTTCTTACCTACCGGAGGGCGATTCCAAAGAGGACGCAGAGGGAGAGGAGCCGGCCGTGGACAAGGATTCACACAAGGTGAGAGCTGCGCATTACCCCCCTGTAGGGGGGAGAACTGATATGTTCTGGAAAAACTGGCACGCGCTTTCCAGCGATGCCTGGGTGTTGCAAGCGGTTCTAGGTCTGCACCTAGAATTCATAGAACCTCTCATGCAAGAGTGCAAGCCGCACCAACAGCGTCTAGAGCGCGCAGAGCCGAGGCTGCTAGACCACACGCTATTTCAGCTGGCAAGAAGTGTCTGAGAGACCCCGACTTCATAAGCAATATGTTTTTAGTGCATAGAAAGGAGAAAGTGCGACCCGTTATAAACTTAACAGAACTACAGAGTTGGGTGGTTTACTGACATTTCAAGATGGAGGGCATCCACCAGCTCAGAGACTCACTCAGAGAAAAAGATTGGCTGACGAGACTGGATCTGAAGGATGCCTACCTGACGATCCCAACAGCAGAGGAGTTCAGGACCTTCCTAGCTTTTTGTTGGAAAGGACAGCTTTGGCGATTCAAGACCATTCCCTTCGGGCTTGCATCAGCTCCCTGGGCCTTCACCAAGCTGATGAAGCCGGTAGCGGCAGCAATAAGGGAGAAAGGGATGAGATTAATCATCTATCTAGACGATCTCCTGCTGTTAGCCGAGGACCGAGAGACTCTCAGATATCCGGAGACGCTGGGCGCTGTCAGGCATTTCGGAGCAGGCTGCTCAGCTCATCGCTGAATCCTGGGCTCCGTCCACGAGAAGGAGCTATGACGCGGCTTGGGCCAAGTGGACTAGCTGATGCAAGGGGAGAGGTGTTCATCCCATTTCTGGACCTGTAGTAATGATTCTAAATTTCTTAGCGCAGTTATTACAAGGCGGAAGGGCATTCCGTACTATAGGAGTGTACAGGTCCACAATACCCGCAGGGCATCTGCCGATAGAGGGAGTAACGGCTGGAGAGCACCCAGCAGTGGTTAGACTCATTTGAGGAGCCAAATTTAAGGCGCTTCCAGAACCGCGATACAAGACGGTCTGGGGCATCCGGGTCGTCCTTAAGCTTTTGGAGAGTTGGCCCGGGAACAGATATTTATCCCTAAAACAATTGTTCGGGAAATTAGCAATGCTTTTATGTCTAGTTTCTTGTAAACGCGTGTCAGACGTGAGAGCGTTAGAAGTAGATAGGAGATCATTTGGGCCAGAGGGCGTAACGTTCACAATAGTGAAGAGAACTAAAACGGGTACCTCTTCAGTACACTACCCATATTTTACGAGTACACCTAAATGGTGTGTGGCAAGCTGCATCAACGAATATGAAAGTAGGACAGCGGAGCACAGAGCAGCGAATACCACACAATTGCTTATAGCACGTAGAAGGCATTTTCAGGGCGTATCCACAGCTACTATTGCCAGATGGGTTAAAGCAATCATGCAAGCAGCAGGGACAGATGTGGGGAAGTGCGGAGGGCATTCAGTACGTGGAGCTATGGCATCTAAAGCCTTTAAGATAGGAGTATCCCTTAGAGATATTATGCTAGCAGCAGATTGGACGAATGATCAAACATTTAAAGAGTTTTATTTCAAGCCGACCGAGAGTTTAATGGTCATGGTGCTGGGAATCTTTGGAAAAGCATAATGCTCGCCTCCAGTCTTGTCATAGAATGAAGATTACCCCTGCTAACTGCGCTCGGAGTATTAATTCTATTAAAGACTAGGAGGCGAGCATTAAATTCCCACCCAAGCTATGTATTGCGTATAAAGTATTGGATTTTCCATGTGATAAGAATGTTATGTTAATGGCAAAACATGGACACATATGCAGCTTTGGATCTCTTTGAGCGGGTTTCAAGTGAGCTTCTATTTTAGTTTCTCACTGTTGTAGGCCTTCCATTCATAATCCAGCACTTCTGTTTATTGACTTATTTACTGCATTCTGTTTTGGCTTTGGGTTAGGTTACAGTCCTGTAATCTCCAGAGAGGCTGGCTTCACCATCTTACGTTGGCCTTCACAGCAGCCTGGTAGTCATCAGGTCAGTGTTAAAGTTGTCTTCAGGCACAGTATTTTACACTGGCTGAGCTCACATTCACATGTATGTATACATATATATATACATTTATACATGTGTATATATATATATATATATTTTTATATCATTTTATTTGTTTCAGATTCAGTTAGGCTCTGAAGGCTCTTTTCCACTATGCACGGTTTCTCTTATGGGAGTCACTCACCCTTGGCTCTGGTATTCACAGCTGTTTGATTGGGACTCCTATATCCTTATTTTCATTATGGTATATATGGTGCCCAACTGTTGTGTTTTAAATAACTGAGGCTGCCTCCAGCAGCCTTGTTTTCTTTTTAAATCCACTTGGCAGACAGTCGGCTACGACTTAGGTTCTTCATGTATTAGTTTACAGCCATGTTTGTGTGTGCTTTTTTACTGAATTGTAACATCTACCTCCTGAGGAAGATGTTGTGTCAACCACCACTATACGTCGAAACGGGTCGAGATACATTTTACAGGGATGCGATCTTTGTGCTTTGTTCTTGTTTGATCCACCCTGGCAATAGATCGTCAATTGATTCTATTGCTTGTGAACACGATAATAATGTTTGTTATTGTGGGGAACAGTTATGAATTCCTTTTCCCCATATGTTTTTAGTATGGTTTTCTTGTCTTTTAGCATTTTGGATGTTTGTCACTGTATGATGAGTTGTGTTTGAATGTTGCACCATGAATGGCAAGTATGTGTAATGATGTTTTAGCCTATTTTAGGCATATTGTAGCTGATGTTTTGCTATGTTTAAGTGATTAGTGTTTAAAAATGTGTGATTTAGTCACCATTTTTTCAATTTTGTATCACTTTAAATACATTTTGATACAGCACTATAAATATTTCTTTCTCTGGACATATTTTTCTGTTTATTGATGACATTATAATACTCTGGTCCAGAGGCTAGAGTTTTCCTGCTCCTTTCAGTTTCTTGTAAAACATGGGCACTACCCTGAATTTTCTGCTTTGCGTTATTCCTAGGGGAAGAGCAGTAGAACAATTGAAGTAGAAGACTAGCAGTGGTAGTCGCCTGGAGTCGAGGAAGTTCGACATTCGGTTTGGAGTGGTTCAAGTCTTCGCCCAGTTAGCAGGACTTTGTGTGGAGTTTAAAGAGTGACTTTTCAGAGCGAGTAAAAAAGAGGAGGAGCTCAGGGACAGGAAGTGGTCATAGCTGAGCATGGAGTGAGATGGACTACAGAGACTATGGGGATTGTAGTTCCAAAACTAGAAAAGTATGTAGAGACATTTTTCAGTGTTTGTTGTTGTTTTTATTGGTTTGTTGAAACTGCTGAGGAGTAGTAAATTAAAGAAGTTGAAGCATAATGCTCGCCTCCTAGTTTTTAATAGAATTAATACTCCCTGCGCAGTTAGCAGGGGCAATCTTCATTCCTCAGACAAACAGCAAATACTACTCTCCTTGACTTTCCTGCTGCAGCAAGCATGTATTGCGCTACCTATACACCGGACACCCCCCACTCCCCACCCAAGCATCTGCTCCCTCCTTATCGATTTACCCAACCCTGCCTCCTGGCCCTGCAATCTCCGTACTTTGATAACATTTAAAAAAGTACCTGGAACTAACAAGAAAAGATGTTTCTCTAAGAACTGATGGGTGCTGCTTTGTTGACTAATGTTCAATGTGCACCCGTGGTGCTGGCTGTTAAGTGAACTTGCACTGTTCCGGTAGACATGAGGTACACTTGAATTTAAAAAGACATTGGGCCTCAATACGAGTTTGCCGTTACAGTAACAACTGCACCAGTAAGCTTGCGAGTTCTGCTCGCGGGTGCCTTTGCAGCCACCTTCCATGTCTGACCTGGTGGATGTACCGGCACCCGGGAGCAGAACATGATGATAGCACCGGTACCATTATTAACGGTACCGGTGCTACCACCTTCCCTATTCCATTGAGCCCTATGGGGCTCAAATGTGAATGGGGAAGAATTTTTTCAGGCGCCCAGAAAAGTGTAATTACCGGGTCCGGCAAGGTCGTAATGACCCAGTAATTGCCCTTTTCTGGGCGCCGGCAAAAAATGAATACCAGCAGCAGCCTAGTAATGAGGCCCATTGTTCACTACAGCATTTATTCCACATTGCCAGTCCCTCATTTTGATCACACCCATCTGTGTCACCGTTGTTGCCTACTTCTGTTACTTCTTCTTCTCCTTTATCTCTTCATCTTCATTGCAAGTAAATGGAGTGTGACATTGTGCCTTAAAGCATTTGAGCTTACTCTTCAAGAAACCCATATACTCGATAGTGCTCCAGGTCTTTACGTGGGCCTCATTGTATCTGACCTCTGGTGGATGGGTGGGTTGAGAATGGGTATCAACAGACCTCGTTTGAGTTGATAGGTACTGCACCCTCTAGAGAGACATGCAGCATTGTAAGTGAAGGACACGTATACATTAGCACATGCAAAATGTCTCTCTATACTGCTCCACATACCTAACAGCCATCCACCATCCTCTGGGAGACATATTATTACAGGTAGGGTATGGCTCTGGCATATGTACCAGTCATGGGTTCAGCTAGGGTAATTCTAACAACAGTGTGTAATTTTCATGCTTGCTGCACACACCACATTTATAGAGTATGTCATGTTATGTTTGCAGAATATCTCTTCATGCCCTTGTGGCAGTACAAGACGAACGTGTGTGCAATGTCTAATCCCCCTCACTATCGTGAGAGGGGGTTTAGATTCTATTAAAGACAGGAGACAAGTATTATGCAAAACAATCTTTACTACTGACTCATAGCAGCAAAGAAAAAACATTTGGTAAAACAAAATCTTTTACAAGAAAAAACAAGGAAACCACAGTATTCTATTAGAACCTCAGGGAAACAATCTCAATCCAAGATGGGGCGTAGGTCAAGCCCCCCCAGGAACCCATCAGGGATCCACCCCCATAAAAGTCCCTTTCTCTAACAGCAACTCCTCTTCTGAAGCTGCACTCTGACGCCCTCCTTAAGAAACATTAATCAGCAGTCAAATGGATGACCAGCTTCGGGATCCTTACACGCCCAACCATCCGGGACCTGGCAAGACTCCTTTACCTGGACCTCCTCAACCCGAAGCTGCAGATAAAAGAAAACAGAATAGGGTGGATGGGTGATAGAATACTCGCCTCCTGTCTTTAATAGAATCGAAACCCTCTCTCACGCTAGTGAGGGGGATTAGTCATTCTATGACACGACAGGAGGCTTCATATTATAAAATGACTTCAATGTGAACCTCCTCAACCAGGCAGCTGCTTTCAACAATTTTGTTCAACCTCCCTCCAGAGGAAGCTATGACAACTAAAGGCCTCTGTTTGGCTGAGAAAACCCTGAAGGAAGCAATATCAATCCCAGGAAGTTAATAAACCCCCCCAAACCCGCATAGCCAGGGAGGCGGGAGATATATGCTATAAGGTTACCCTTAGGAAAGCAGCTGAAAGGTACCTGGAGATTATGATACCTCCATACTTCAAGACATCTTAAAACCTTGAAAAACACACAAATTACTGCATTTTTGGAAATGTTGGATACCAAACAAGAAAATACAAGTATCTATTTGTTCTAGACACAAAGAAAAAACTACCCCAATGAGGAGAAAAACACCTTATGCCAAATCCAAAGATCTAAAACTGACACTCTTTAAAATGAAAAGAGAGACAAACAAACATTGTTAACCTTAAGAAAGAAACTATAGTATGATGCGATATGACGTGTTCTTTACAACCTGCCAACCACACAGAGGCCCCCGAGCTACTCTTCCAAGACAGAGGACATACTATTGTTAAGGGTCCCGAGAGAACAAACCTAGGACCCTAACCTCCTAAGAACTTAAAAAACTTGTGTATAGGGGTAAACTTAATGCGGATGGACCTACGGGCCTTGCATACCCAAAAGGGCGTTGCCCACTTACTCCCTTTGGACTAGCCAGCCAAAATGGATGCTTCTAAACTAGTAACAGTCCTGTAAGCTATGCCCCCCTCGAACCTTTCAACCAAACAAAATAATTGCTCAATAAACCCAACGACTAACAACCTGTATAGGAGGAGCAGAAAAAGGATCGAGGTGTCAGGCCAAACACCCGCTCACAAAACGGACCTATACAGATAACGAAACTTAGTAGGCGGAGGCCACCTAGGAACTCCTGATGACAACCTAGACCTGCGAGAGTCCTCGAAAGCAGCTAAAGAGCACACAGGTGTCCGAGGCATACGAGAGAAAAATCACCCTAGCAAGACCAGGACGTGAGGAAGACCCGACGGGTCCATGACGATCCTCAAACGGATAGGGAGAGGGCACGGAGTACCTCCTGAGAGCTCCTAGCAAGTGACAAACCACACCCGAGATGAGCAACAGGCTAAAAAAAAAATTGTAAGCAACTTCCTACACACCTTCCTCAGAACTCTGACCACCACGGAGAAACAAGGAAACCCAAGGACAGAGACCCCACCCAATCTCAGGAGAAACAACGGACGTCAAATTATAAAACCTGACCTGCAACTACTAAGAGTGAGGAGAGAGAGAGTGAACTAGACAGATGAGACGTTAGGTCAAAAGGGCTGCCTACAAGAGGAAACTTCTTACAAGCCAAAATGTCAAAGCTCTTTGCTATTTACACCAGGACCTCCAAGAGGTACCATATGAATTACATCCTGGCCAAGGGACAATACCACTACTTGAGAGTCTGACACTTTCTGGTGAAAGCGTTTGTCCCCCCAGGCGCTGCAACATGCTGAACGAAAGAGAGCTAAAAAGATGGTCTGCACGGAGGCGGAAGCCTCTCCCCTCCCTACTCTGAAATCTTGAGGGACACCATTCCAACTTTCAAAGGGGGGAAGTGCCCTTCTGGACTTTGCTAGCTTACCCAATACGAAGGCTGTGTCTTTCCACATTAATTAGAAATTACTAGGAAAAAAACGAGGTCTAGCCACAGGGAACCTATAAAAGGAGGAGAGTTAGGAGAATCTGGAAATTCTGCGCTAAAAAAGAGCATGGAGTCCTGGAAAGATAAAACAAAATCCTTTCCCAGAGACAGGTAATCACTGGTATACTACCTAGGGGAAGCACCACAGGCTGTCAAGAGACCTACCAGGATAGAGGCAGAAAACACTGCCAAAGTGGACTCCCGTCCCGGAACTGGGGAGAAAAGAACCCCTGATGAAAAGGAAAAACTGGAACTATCAGGAAAAAGTCCCTGAGGTCTAAACAGAT
Source organism: Ambystoma mexicanum (assembly GCF_040938575.1). Classification (NCBI taxonomy): domain Eukaryota; kingdom Metazoa; phylum Chordata; class Amphibia; order Caudata; family Ambystomatidae; genus Ambystoma; species Ambystoma mexicanum. Next base: position 165,979,272 of record NC_090926.1, on the reverse strand, counting down.
CCTCTAATCCAGGGGTGCACAACTAATTTTGACAGAGGGCCGAAAGTACCTTACATGAGGGCTATAGTAGGCCGAAAAGTAAATGTGGGCGGGGCGGTAGGCGGGGCGTGGCAGGAGGCTTTTTCAACCCCCAATTTGTATTAAACACATGGAAAAAGAATATGTTTTTGAGGGGTAACGATTTGTATTGCATTTCAAACTTACATTGTGTACTATGCATTTTCCATTGTTATAATTTATTTCGATTTAGTTATTGTATATCGTCTGTTTAATTAAATTATATATATTTTATTGACCTGTGATTGGACATTCCGTTATTTTGGACTGCTATAGTTTGCTCAAGAGGAGTATGGCCTTCGTTGAGTCAGGTTTCCTCAAAAAAGCAAAGGATGTACATCTCCTAACTGTGCCTGTTTTAGCTTTATTATTGGGTTCACTCTTGGAGTGCAAGACTATGCCCCATGGCCCCTTCACCCCCAACCAAACACTATGCCCCATGGCTCCCACCCCCAACCAAACACTATACCCCATGGCCCCCTCACCCCCAACCAAACACTATGCCCCATGTCCCTCACCCCCAACCATACACTATGCCCCATGCCCATGTCCCCCACCCCCAACCAAACACTATGCCCCATGGCTCCCACCCCCAACCAAACACTATGCCCCATGGCCCCCTCACCCCCAACCAAACACTATGCCCCATGGCCCCCTCACCCCCAACCAAACACTATGCCCCATGGCCCCCTCACCCCCAACCAAACACTATGCCCCATGCCCATGTCCCCCACCCCCAACCAAACACTATGCCCCATGGCCCCTTCACCGCCAACCAAACACTATGCCCCATGTCCCTCACCCCCAACCAAACACTATGCCCCATGCCCATGTCCCCCACCCCCAACCAAACACTATGCCCAATGCCCATGTCCCCCACCCCCAACCAAACACTATGCCCCAGGGCCCCTTCACCCCAACCAAACACTATGCCCCATGTCCCTCACCCCCAACCAAACACTATGCCCATGCCCATGTCCCCCACCCCCAACCAAACACTATGCCCCATGACTCCCACCCCCAACCAAACACTATGCCCCATGGCCCCCTCACCCGCAACCAAACACTATGCCCCATGCCCATGGCTCCCACCCCCAACCAAACACTATGCCCTATGGCCTCCTCACCCCCAACCAAACACTATGCCCCATGGCCCCCTCACGCCCAACCAAACACTATGCCCCATGGCTCCCACCCCCAACCAAACACTATGCCCATGGCCCCCTCACCCCCAACCAAACACTATGCCCCATGCCCATGTCCCCCACCCCCAACCAAACACTATGCCCCATGGCCCTCTCACCCCCAACCAAACACTATGCCCCATGCCCATGGCCCCCTCACCCCCAACCAAACACTATGCCCCATGGCCCCCTCACCCCCAACCAAACACTATGCCCCATGGCTCCCACCCCCAACCAAACACTATGCCCCATGGCCCCCTCACCCCCAACCAAACACTATGCCCCATGCCCATGTCCCCACCCCCAACCAAACACTATGCCCCATGCCCATGTCCCCACCCCCAACTAAACACTATGCCCCATGGCTCCCACCCCCAACCAAACACTATGCCCCATGGCCCCCTCACCCCCAACCAAACACTATGCCCCATGGGCCCCGCACCCCCAACCAAACACTATGCCTCATGGCTCCCACCCCCAACCAAACACTATGCCCCATGGCCCCCTCACCCCCAACCAAATACTATGCCCCAAACACACCCGAACCCCCCACCCCCCAACTCAGCACACACACCCACACTCTCAAGCATGCACCCATACAGACCTGAACCCCCCACAGCCCAACTCAGCACACACACTCTCAAGCATGCACCCATACAGACCCGAACCCCCATCCCCCAACTCAGCACACGCACTCTCAAGCATGCACCTATACAGACCCAAACACCCCACCCCCAACTCAGCACACACACTCTCAAGCATGCACCCATACAGACCCGAACCCCCATCCCCCAACTTACCACACACACTCTCAAGCATGCACCTATACAGACCCAAACACCCCACCCCCCAACTCAGCACACACAATCTCAAGCATGCACCCATACAGACCCGAACCCCCACCCCCAACTCAGCACACACACTCTCAAGCATGCACCCATACAGACCTGAACCCCCCACCCCCAACTCAGTACACACACTCTCAAGCATGCACCCATACAGACCCAAACCCCCAACTCAGCACACACACTCAAGCATGCACCCATACAGACCAGAACCCCCCCACCCCCCAACTCAGCACACACATTCTCAAGCATGCACCCATACAGACCCAAACCCCCCACTCCCCCATCTCAACATACACAACACAAACACTCAAAAACAAACATTCATACACATCCGACACCCCCCACCCCCCCCAACTCAACATAAACAACACAAACACTCAAAAACAAACATGCATACACATCCGACACCCCCCACCCCCCCAAATCGACATACACAACATTAACACTTAAAAACAAACATGCATACACATCCGACACCCCCCACCCCCCCAAATCGACATACACAACATTAACACTTAAAAACAAACATTCATACACATCCGACACCCCCCCTCAACATACACAACACAAACATACAGCAGAACAGACCCGACACACAAACACAAACAAACAGACCACTTACCGGACGTGCTGGAAGGCAGGTAAGCTGGAACGCTGGTGAGGTGAGTGGTACTACGGCTGGCGTGGCCAGCAAGGCTGAAATGCCTTCCGGCATCAAGCTTTACTGGCCACGCCAGCCGTAGTGCTGGCCCTTCATTATTGCAGCACACATGCACTATGTGGCTCGTAGGAGCGACGTGGTGCGTGTGTGCTGAGTCAATGACGGCCAGTGTTTTGTCCGACCCGGAAGACAACAAAGACTTTCCTAATGGAGGGCGGCCGATGCTGCTTGCGGGCCGCCCTCCATTAGGAAAGTGTTTATGCCTCGCGGGCCGGACAAAACAGCATGGCGGGCCGCAATTGGCCCATGGGCCGTATGTTGTGCACCTATGCTCTAATACATGAGAAGGTTAATGCCCTTTATCATGACAAAAACTGGCCACCATTAAATAACTGAAATGTAAAACTCAATGACGGGATGAAACCCTCTTGGGATTCAGGTCCAGAAATCTCGGTGTTGAGAAATAGGGAAGACTGTAAAGGTGGCTGGGATCATGTTGAACAAGAGGGGAGGAGGAGGAGACAATTGACAAAGAGCAATGAATTCCTATTGAAACTTCTGAAATATTTGTAAACACCCACGGTCTGAGGAGAAAACATCTCCAGGGGAAGAAACATGTAAAAAACATATAAATACACATATGTGGTAGTACCTAGAGTGGACCCCCCTCTGCCCACACCCCTGTCGGCACTTTCTCACTATTGAAAATCTGTCTGGGATAAAAGGCTACCTGTGATCCTCCCAAAGAGGGAGAATGATAAGCCCCTCGGGAAGCATAGTGCGGTGGATGGGAAGGAACCTGGAAGGAAGGGCTGGAAGGACGGGCTGTACTTCGCCCCAACTCATCTAAAATCCTGGGGGCTAAAACTTTGTTGAAATTTGATCGGCTCTTATCAAGTGCTGTGAAGATATGCCCATATGTAGAGAAATCTTTAATGAGCCTGTCTCCAAACAGGTAACCCAGGGCCCTAGGCCCAGCCTCATACTCTGCCATGCGCTGCAGATTACAGCTAATGGGCATAAGAATGCATTTGCGCCTTTCCCTGGAAATTCCAGCATTGGCGTACCCCGAGCAGGCATACTGATCTCTGCACCCAAACTCTGAGTGCCTGGACATCCACTGGGAAATTGGTGAGATCAGCGTCTTCCGCCAATTCAAATATTAGAGGCAAAGGCCCCAAAACGTCTAATAACTTATCCTGACAATTGCGAAGGATCCTGTCAACCCATCTATTAAGGTATTTCCCCTTCTGAGACAAACAGGACAGTATGGAGGGATCGATATCAGGGATACATGCTCCATTATCTGTAAAAACGGGACTTGGGCATTCAAAACGTGATTTTTTGTTACAATCCTCCTCGAGAAGGATGCCAATCCGCAAACTTTGGATATTGGATGAAAGAGGGGGCAAGAAATTGAACCCTGCTTCCATCCAACGACAGTCCCTTATAATTCTGGGATAAACCCACAAGGAACACCTTATCCCACAGTTTACGTTTCTGGACCCTAACGGGTAATTAGCAGGAAAGGGAGGCCTATACCTAAGACTGAGTTGTCCTAGTGAATACCTATACTTCCTTGAACACTTCCAATTGACCGAAGGGGGACCCGGATTAGAGCTCGGATGGAAACCAGCCACCCTTGCAATCAGCCTATAAAAAGCCAAGGCTAGCGTTAACTTCAAATAAATAGGGCAGAGTCCACACAATCCTGAACCGCCCCAGTTAACGCCGGGAGGGCCGCTAGGAAACCCTCAACTGAACCCCCAAACCAGAAACCTCCCCAGACCTTCCAGTTTTATTAGAAGACCTAACTTGGAAAGAAACATCAGCCGAAGGGAACCCCTGGAAACCCTTGGATGAAAACATAATGTAAGAACCCACCAAGCAAAAGGGAAATATCACTACACACAAAGAATGATGTTAAAAACACAACCAGGGAGCACCTGGAAGCTACCAGGCTTAACAGTGAAAAGAGAAAATAAACAAAATGAAATAATGTGCATGTACAAAACTGCCCTTAATAAGAACAAGTGGGCTGCAGTGGGCTAATTAGCAAGCCAAGCAGGCAGTGAAACTCTTCACAAAATGAATTATTGTACCAGGCTGAGCCTGGAAACCAAGCAGGATAAGCATAGCCCATGCGTTAACATAAATGCATTTTAACCCCACAAAGGAAAAGAGCCCGTTATTTCTCCCACCACTCCTACATACCAGCTTATATTAATAAATAAAGACACAGATACACTTTACATTCGCCGAGCAGGCGAGTAATCAATCCAACATAGCAACGCTCTACGAGCGCAATTCCGCATTACAGGCGCGAGCGACTTTCTCAGTGATGGGTCAGGGATTGTATGTCCTTTCCCGCCTGCATATTTCAGTCTCACTCTTAGGAGTTTGTCGTGCACATCTGAAGGAACATTACAGCATGCGTAGGTTAGACATTTTTTGATATGATATGATAGGTTATTTTTTACGAGCTTAATACCCAGAGGTTTCTAAGCACGGACCTGGGGAAATACTGTCATAAGATGAAAGAAGCAGGATAGAACGCTGACTGGATGCTGAGGCGGTGTACTGCGCTGTGCGAAACACGAGCGCTGGCGAGGGAAGGTGGGAGGGAGGCGGCGCCCTGTGCTGTGTGAAAACAAGCACTGCCAAAGGTGGGAGGGAAGGAGGGGGAGGTGGACGGGAGGGAAAGCTCCAGCTTGCCCGCAGGCACGAAGGGCAGGGTAGAGGGTTCTGCCTTCCCACACTTAAGAGCAGCGTTTGAACGCTGACGTAGCGCAACAATACATGCGACCGCTGAGGGGAAAAGAAGCAGCTCAGCGGTCGCATAACACAATAAAAACATTAACAATAAATATCCTCATAGAAACGAAAAATATCACATAATACAGAAAAGTAAAAGCGTGACAAGAAGTGTACTTAGCTCATGCGTCAGCAGCAAAGAAAGAGGAGTTGCTGTTAGAGAAAGGAACTTTTATGGGGTGGGTCCCTGCTGATTGGTTCCTGGGGGCGGGGTGCTTGCCCTGCGCCCCATCTTGGATTGGGATTGTTTCCCTGAGGCTCTAATGGAATACTGTGGTTTCCTTGTTTTTTCTTGCAAAAGATTTTGTTTTACAAAATGTTTTTTCTTTGCTGCTATGTGTCAGTAGTAAAGATTGTTTTGCAAAATATGAATCCTCCTGTTGTGTCATAGAAACCAACACATTCACCACTGTAGGAAAACAAGCAATTCCATGAAAGCACCCCACACCTTTTGTTTCCCTCAATTTTATTCCCAGGAAACTATGTCCCCAGGGATGGATGTGGACATCTTGAGCTGCTGCAGCGCCCCAACAGCACGTATGCCTTCAATTAATACGCAGCCATTGGGTTCCTTGCGTGACAGTGGACCCCAGCAAAAGCAGTGAATTGCAGCAGGACTCCTGAAGTGGCATCTTAAACTGCAATATGGCCCATAGAGGGGCACCCATAACAGCAGCTGGATCACAGGGAAGGCTATCTGACTGGCAACAAGACCCCAGAAGAAGCACCAGGAAAGGCAGCATTACGGGCACCACAGTAAGACCTGCAAAGGACCATTCTACTAGAGCACCAGTGTTTTAGCTAGAAGGTGGTTCTGTGGGGTGAGTGCTCGCTACCGATCTGTTCTGTGGGTAACGGTAGGTCACAGTTTTGAACCACAGCCTTCCACCCTATTGAGGCTAATGAAGTGACCACCATTGAGTTGAGTAATTCTAACAATCATTATTTAAGCACCAAAAGCGTTTGTGTTGTGAGGTCTATAATAAGAAACAACCATTGGTTTTGTGACGGCATGTAAAGGACATTTGCCAGCAGGGTAGGAAATGGGCCGGAACAAGATGGTGACGAGGCTCAGCGGTCAGCCTAGGAAACTCCCAGATCTGTTCCCATGCCGAGCTCTCACCCATGAGCTGCCCACGCTTCAGAAGACTCAGCATGCAAGACGGAATGCAGAAACAGACAAAAAGTCACATCCTTTTCAGAAGGTTTCCAAATTGGTATATATGTGTTGCAATTTACAGACATGTTTTTGTTAGGGTGAGTGTTGTGACCAAATACAAGAACATAATCCAACTTTCATTACTCGCTCAAAAAGGTTTCTTGCTGAATCACTATCACAGACAGGTTTTACATTTAAAATGGTGGGATTTTTTATGGTCCCAAAATGCTGCTTGCTTTTGTGGCCAGGCCACTTGTCCTCACCCTCTCCTCTCCCTACCCTCGCACCCACCCCCCAGGTAGACAGAGTTCGCAAAGTAAATGTTTCGATTTCCAGCACTGTTTGCCAGGCACAGCTGTAACCTGGACAAAAGGTGGAAACAGCTGGAAAACGATAAGTATGTGGGCAAATTCCTACCTTATTCCTATATCAAACTCCAGATTTCAGTCCAAAGAACAGATGCGGGGGCACACCTCCTGCATATCCATCAAGTGGCTGAAGGCACACCTCGTTAAGACTTTTTTTATTACATCAGAAGCGCATTTACAACTGCAATTAAGCCATTAACACTCAGAAGAGTACTCCAAAATAAAACGAGCAGGACCTAAACCACATACTTGATGCTATGGTTTGATAGAACTGGCTCAAATAGATCCCAGGATGACCTATTTTGGGTGGGGAGGAGCAGGTAGTGGGTGGGAATGGTCCCCCGGATTAGCACAGCAATGGGGAGACAACAGGTGGTGAATAACCAAACCGCACCCAGAAGCTGTGTATTCCTCCTCACAACCAATTGCCCTCCTAGCGGCACGTCAATGCAATAGTTTCAGCTTATAAGTAGCCACCTAACAAAAAACAACATTTAAAAAATAAAAAAATTCAGAAAGGTGGATGTGGGCAACGCTGGGGATCTGCAAGAGTGACTGAGATAATAGACCCCATCATCCCCTTTGTCCTGCAGAAATACTGCCTCATTTGTTATCGTGACACAGTGGGGTGCATGGAAAGGGACTGGAGTAAGATTTTTCAAAGACACAAAAGAACAGCACCCTTAATATAAAACTGTTTGCAGCTATCTCTGAAGTCTGAGAAACTGCTTATTACCATCAAATCAGTTCAGTTCCCTTCTCCTCAGTGGAATCTAAACACACTTCCAAAGCCCTTTCCAGGCTTCTCTTAAACTTTATTATTATTTACAAAGCATAAAATTACTTCATCTAAAAGGAACATCATGGCGCTGGAGGACTGATCATAGTACGGCTGAAATGGCGGATTCAAGAAACCATCATAAAGGATTTTGGTGCGGTGCAAAACTTTTTTAAAAATGGTGGCCGGGCTCAGAGAGCCTCTCTGACTCACATAATATTACGTGGGTCAGAAGAGCACAGGCCGCACCTGCTGCCGCTACTCGCCCCCGGCAATCACACCCCGCCACAAGGACCATCGCACCTATGAGGAAATTCCATCTCCCCGGGCAATTGCGCCCGGGCAGCCGCCTGCTTCGCCAGGCCCAAGAAACGGGCCTGCATACTACGCCAGACCTTTCAACTAGTGGATATATCAGAATACATCCATCCTCTACACCATCTGCACTCCCTTCCACTCCCAGACCCTCAGGCCGCACAACACTTTCACTAGAAATCCGCCTCATTGGGCACGCATTCAGCAATGCCACTGCCAAGCCCCATCAGTGCCCTGCGTAGTAAAAGGGCAGGCTTGTTTACACCTCTAGAGATGTCTCTGTTGCTTGGATTTTCTGAGAAAGGGGCGACACATTTGGGGTAATAGGCACTACCAGTGACCTCTACAGCTGGTAACAGGCCTTTGGTATGTTTCTGGTGGGGTGGCATTGGGGATCAGGTCAGTGGAGGGCAGAACATGACTGAAGTGGACACTCTGGGGAGTTTGAATCTAGTCGAGGCCTAAACATGGTCGCAGAATGCAGTGGAACTGGTAGCTTCTTTTTAATGGATTCTTGGGGGAATCCCCCTCTCCCCTTTACCAAAGGACACCTTTCATATGCAGTCTGTGAAGTCTCATACCCTACAGGTCCCAGCACATAAAGGTCATTGTCATGAGTCCTTGCTTTTCTTTGCTGCTTGTCACAGCAGATAAGTTCTCCACGCCACGTTTACTGTAATTACGATTACGCTTTACTGTGGGGCCATTACTTGACAGTTCTTTTATACTGTGCCTGTTGTATTTCCCTTGCAATTTCTTTCGCTTATTGCCATGCAAAGGTAGTTTCAGGGTGTTTTCTGAGGTACACACTTTCGGGTTTGATGTGGCTGCTGCCTCCTCTCGCTCGCAAGCGGTACAGGTCACCCATGTTGCACGCTCTCGGAGTGGGGCGAAGGTTGGCAGTGAGGTGCCGCCTGCGCCATCCCTTGGCGCTGATGACACCATGGCCTGGGATCGAGTCGGTGGGAGCACGCTCGGCAACACTACTTCCCTTACGATTTTCTGCGAAGCACACAGTCTTTCCTCCATGCTCATGGGGCACGACTACCAGTACTTAAGGCAGTACTCACATGCGTTTTTCCTTTGGGAAGGGTACGAACAGAGGACTCCTGCCTACCATAGTGTGGGGGTGAGAGTAAATGGAGTTCATGCAAGCACTAAAATGTAACATGCGCGCCTGATCAGTGGTTGGATAAGCTCCCTTAAAAGGACAGTGCAACCATTATTTATTTCCCCCATTCATTTTTTCAGTTGCTGTATGCAGGTGCCGCAACCTAAGGGGTTTGTCACCACTGTTAGGGTCTAAGGAGTGTTGCAGTCGCCTGGCCATGCTTGGACTTACCCCTTACACTCTGCTGGAGTGTTTTTCACTGTAGGTGAAGGTGTAGGAGTGTATTTATTCACTTGTTTGCATACCTTACGTTTTCTAATATTACAGTGCATTTTATCTCAGTAGTTTGCACAGCGCCTGATCGGCGAATGGATCGTATCCATTGAAGGAACAGTGCCACATTTACATTTCTTTCATGGTTCTCTCCTGGGTAATGGTGATACAGTAAAAGTGCAGTTATCTTTTTTCGCGTTCCCTCTCTGACTGCCTGGCAAATACGCCAGATAGCTTTTAGGAGCCAGACAAGAAGTAGTGGCCTGTATCACCCTTTGCCTGCTCAACAGAGGGCCTCATTACGCGGAGGGCGGTAAGGGGTTAACGGCACCGGTAAAGGTGCCGTAGCCGTTAACCCCTTATCGCCCCATTACGAGGTCCGCTCGCGGGACCCGCTCAGGACGCCTGGTTTTACCAGATGTCCTTAGCGGGTCCCGCGAGCGGCCCAGCATGCTAATAATGGGCCCATCATTAATGGGCCCGTTGTTAGCATGATCCCCATTCCCACTGAGCCATAGGGGGGCTCAAATGGGAATGGGGATAGTCCAGGTCCGGGTTCCCTGAATGGGGAAATACCGGGCACTCCACGGTCAGAATGGCCCGGTATTTCCCCATTCAGGGAACCCGGACCCGGGTTTCGGGGTAGCCATACCCTTATTAAGGGCATGGCTACCTCCAAACTCGTAATGAGGCCCAGACTATCCCGGCAAGGGAGTTATTATTGCCCTATGTCTTCTACCTCCGTGGTAGGAAAATATAATCCCTGCAAAGGGACAACACTTCGTGTTCCCCACAATTCCCTGCAAGCGCTGATTGCACACGCCACTCAATGCACGCTTTTCACCAGGAAGTTGGTGGGCTCAGCAGGGAGCCATAGCCGACCAGACCAGAAGAGAAGACACAAACCACTTCGTTTGGAATTATAACTGGCCACGTTTAATCCTTTAACATTACTAAATATCATCACTGCATTAGAATCATTAAACACGACCCAAAATAGTTTACCCCGAACTCTCAGTGTAAATCAGTGTATTTAAACATAAATCTTCAATCATATTAACATTTAGTTTTCCATGTGACAGGTGGTTCCCGGTGGAACCTTCTACTCCGCCCCTCTCAGCGTTTTTACAGCGGTGAGGCCCCCTACGCCGTTGCAGACTTTCCTGCCATACCCTACATTAAGGGGTGACCCCAGGAGGCACCCTTCTCTTGTCCAACAGCTTCCGCCTCCTGGGCCCACCCCCCTCTTTCCGCCGAATATCCCATTGGACCCTCCTCCCGGGCTGAAGCCATCTCAGTGAGAGGCAGACCACGCCCTCGCCACTGCACCTAACCAGCCTCAGGGTCCCCCCGGGAGGGGCAAATCACTGACCCTCCTATGTCTGCCACAGGACCTTTGAACAACCGGTTGGGCGTACTCCCCCTTACTCGTGCCGTGTTTATCATGGCCAGGAAGTTCTTAAACAACAAATCTGTTCCTTGGTCAGATAGATGCACTCCATCGTGATTTAGATTGTCTGTTCCTCGTGCCAAACCGTTGGCCACCACTCGCAGTCTGCCTCCGGCGAACCATGCAAGTTAATTGTTCAACTTTCTCGCAGAGATGTTAATCAGCCTTGCCGACAATGCAGCCCCCCATCTTGTCCTTGGAAATATCTGTGATCAGACGATTACTGCCTTTGGGCAAATGTTGCCCAGCCAACGGTACAATGAAATCAGTGCCATCCTTAGTTCCTTTTGACCCATCTGGACCGGTCATTTCCCCTATGTGCAGGATCACCAGATCCGGCTCGGGCAGGTGCCGTTCCGCCCTGTATTCCGTCACGATGCTGTGTACCTGCCCTATTCTCATGCCATCCTTGCCGAGCCAGTGTATCGCTGCCTCCGTACTCCTCTCTCCAATGGGTGTTCTCCTTTCGCATTCTCCTCTTCATCCGCTTTATGAAAGAGTGTCCGATTACCCACACCACCTGCATCGATGCCATCCTCTATTGACAACAGAAGAAAAAGGCATGTTTTACACCGTACACATTTGTTCTTACTTTGCCCCCACCCCCACATTGTTGCTTTCTACACTGCCCCTCCTCCTTCCTTTTTTTTCTTCCCTTCCCCTATTCCCTGGTTTTCTTCTTGTTGTTAGCAGGCCAATTGATACCTTATGAAGCCCTTGTAGGTCCCAGACTTCCATCTTCCTAGCCTCATGATATCCTCCTCACACATCCCATGCCCTGCCGCAGTAGTGGCAGCTCCTATGCGGATGGAGTGGGGGGCGAAACACAGACCCCCCCAGACCTGCTCCCGTGATAAACCTCTGAAAAATGTCCCTCAATTGAAACTTGGAGGCTTAGATACCATCCTGATACCTGAACAGAGGTCCCCGACCATCCCCTCTGAGTGTGATGAAGACCCCCAGAGCCGCCACCCGACAAATTGTTCTGTTTCTCCATTTTTGGCAATCTCTACTACTGCCTCCTTTCCCTCCTGATCTGTCTTTGACTTTCGAAAATATATCCTTACCCCAAGACGTCATCCAAACTGATGTCAGAGCAACCCAGCCCTCCTGACATGTCTGTCTTGGCTGATCCTACCATCTCCCCCAACCTGAAAGCCCCCAAAAAGGCTGTGACGAAGGTGGCCCTACACAGTGTGCCCTCGTAATGATCCTTTACACCACTCAATGCTAGCACCATTGTTTCCAGTTTTGGGGGGTCAAGTGGGAGTATTGAGTCTGCATGTTGGACCCCCATCCTCCTCCAGCCTGCTACAGCCTTCTTCACTGCAAGGTTATATGTGGGGCTTGCCACCCCATGCAACCCCGCCATGAACCTGATGGCTGCCACCTTCTCTTTCGCCACCCCTGCCGATGCCCTTGTTGCATATAGGTGGCCGATGAAGGCAATTACTGAGTTCCTGTGAAAAAACAACTCCCCACTCCCGTTACCCCGACAGAATTCCCAATAGTCCTGGAATGCTTTCTGACATGCAGTCCGGGTCTTCCTGGTCAGTGATCCTACAATCAGCGGTGCTAACACGGGGTACCAAGATTGCAGAGTGTAGCAGGGAAGGGAGTCATCTCTAGATCTGCCTGTGGCAGCCATCCTCTAAATTCCTGCATCTTAAAATGAGACAATGCATCAGCAGCAGTATTGAGAACCCCCGGGACGTGCTTTGCCTGAAAATGCACTCCCCAGCACCATATGTTTCAGCAGCCTGAGTACGACGGGGCAAGCTGCCTTCTGATTTTTAATAGCCATCACCACTGACATGCTATCTGATCAAAATACCGTGTGTTTCCCTCTCAAATCCATACCCCAAATTGTCAGCGCCACAATGATAGGGTACAGTTCCAAAAATATCATGTTTCTAGTTAACCCGCCCCTGTCCCACTCACTTGGCAACCTTTTCCCACACCACTTGTTCCCCCAAACTGCCCCAAACCCAAGACTCCCCTGTGCATCTGTGTAAAGCTCTGTAAAACTCAATCTCTTTGTTGGGCTGTGCCTTCTCTGGCCAAACCTGTACCCCATTGAAATTTGTCAGAAGATTTTGCCAAACTCTAAGTTCTTCTTTGACCGAGGCGGCTAATCGTGTATGATGGTGCTTTTCTGTGATTCCCGCCATCGCCCGTGCAATAGCGCAGGAGAATGGATGCCACTTTGGGATAATTCTTTGGGCGAAATTGAGCTGTCCCACCAAGTGCTGGAGCTGGGCCAAGGTTACCTGTTTGGCCTGTAATCATGTATACACTGATTCCTTGAATTCAGCCACTTTCTGACAAGGAAGGCAGCATGTTCCCTGTCCAGAATCAATCTCTATGCCCAAGAATGTGAGCGTGCACACTGGGCCCTCCATTTTCTCTTTCGCCAAAGGCACCCCCAACTCCTCTGCTAGTCTCTGAAATGTTTGCAAGGTTCCTGCACACAACTCTGACTCCGCTGATCCCAGAAAGAGAAAATTATCCAGGTAACGCACCACCTTTGCCCCCTTTTTTCCCCTTTTTGTGACCCATTCCAACAATGAACTGAATGCCTCGAAGTATCTGCAAGAAATCGAACACCTCATCGGCATGCACTTGGAGAATAAAAACCTTCCCTGCCTGGAAACCTAGCAACCTGTAATCAACTGGGTGCACCGGTAACAGTCGAAAAGCCGACTCAATGTCTGCCTTTACCAAAAATGCCCCTGCCCGAGGTATCTCGGCTGCCCCAAGGCGTCATCGAAGGATGCATATAACAATGCCCCTGCCCGAGGTCTCTCGGCTGCCCCAAGGCGACATCGAAGGATGCATATAACAATGCCCCTGCCCGAGGTCTCTCGGCTGCCCCAAGGCGTCATCGAAGGATGCATATAACAATGCCCCTACCCGAGGTCTCTCGGCTGCCCCAAGGCGTCATCGAAGGATGCATATAACAATGCCCCTACCCGAGGTCTCTCGGCTGCCCCAAGGCGTCATCGAAGGATGCATATAACAATGCCCCTACCCGAGGTCTCTCGGCTGCCCCAAGGCGTCATCGAAGGATGCATATAACAATGCCCCTGCCCGAGGTCTCTCGGCTGCCCCAAGGCGTCATCGAAGGATGCATATAACAATGCCCCTGCCCGAGGTCTCTCGGCTGCCCCAAGGCATCGTTGAAGTATGCATATTTCACTGAGTATGCCCCGTCGTTGATTGCATCATTTACTGACACCCTTTTAGGAAAAGACAGATTATGGATCATCCTAAACTTTCCTGCCTCTTTCTTGGGCACAATCCCCACTGGTGAACAGATATATCGCGGAAATGGTGGGTGCGCAAATGGCCCCCCAATCCTCCCCAAGCGTATCTCATTCCCTATTTTTTGCATCAATATTTCATTCCTGCTTGCGACTAATTCCTGATTCTTTGGTATCGCTGGTGGTACCAACCCTTCTACTCGGACACGAAAACCCTATGAGAAACCCTCCACCAATAGCCGTGCCTCTGCCCTTCTGGGATAGCTGTTGGCCCACAAAGTAGTATGCCCACCTTGATAGGTGAGGGCAATGAGGGGCCATCCCACGGACCCCTATTCACTCTTTTTGTACTCCCCGTCCTTTCCCCGAGTATTGCATCTTTGTTTCGGGTGTCCGGGCAGCCCGCAGCATGAACAGGCATGCTTAATGTACACACTGTTCTAGTGCACGTTTTTGTGTTGAATGTCCAACATGTTGCTTTCTTCTCTCCCCCTTGTGGGGGAGATGGCCGAAAGGGCTGCCCATGCCTTGATGGCCATGTTCCTTGCACCCAGTTTCCCTGCGACATCCCCCATGCTGCCGCACTATGGTGCAGCCGGCCCATAGATCCATCTCCCTTATCCCCCAGTCCAACTGTCTACACCCTGTCTTGGCAGACCTGAACCTCTCATCATAATTCAACCCAGCCCCAAACGTGCATTCCCTGCACATGGACATTATTAGATGCAGGTACGACATTAACATGCGATTTAGCTCGGGGTAGGTATTTCTCTCCCATTATCGCTGCAAATATTAAAAATCCTGTTGTCCAATTCAAAATTGATCTCTCCACCTGCACCTTTTTGTCCTTTCCTTCTCCTCTGGCCTCTCTAACCTTCACTGGTAGGTTATAATTCAGCAATGAGAATATATACACAAATGTATCCTTCCAAATCTTTTCCTTCGTTTCGATTGATATGTGCCGAGTGTGCAATACCTGAGGGGTTATGGATGGGGCAGCTGCCCTTACATCTCCCACTGTGGCACCTCCTGTCACTCCTGCTATCTCTTGTGCGCTTTCCATGGCCATCGTACTTGTTTTTGGCTCCCCTTTTTTGTGTCACTCCTGCGTTGCTCACAGCTGCCTTTAAGGGTTTCCATCTGGGTCCACTCTGATATTGCCTTTATAAAATGTGCACCCCAGCCCTTACAATTTCAGGCGCAATTGCCTCATTTCCCAATGGGTTATGTTTCTCAAGGATCCTGGCAAGCTCTTACACTCAAGGGAGTGCGCAGCACTCCCGTTATGAGGAGGTCACGCACGTGAACACAATTCTTATTCTGTTACAGGAAGGATATTTTTCCATCATGAAGAATGGGTTGGTAATTCCACTGAAAGTCATTCTTTATAAAAAAAAAGAACTCGGTACATGGATGCCATCAAATATAAATGTATTGTAATACATGTCCCTCCATCACACCAGGGTGGTATAGTACTTTTTAGCATAAGTTTTGTTTTCACAAACAATCATGGCTCCTCTTGTGTCAATAAGTCGGTTTAACATTATTTCTCCTCAAAACATTAAGATTTAGTTTCCTGTGTTTTATACTCCACACCAGGTTATCCTTCTTGTTTAAATGATAGCAGAATAAGGTTTCTCCAAGTTTCAAAAGATTTATCATTGTTAAAAACACTCTTGCCACTGCCAAATATAGTAATTAATATTGTTGGGTAATAGTTCCCACATGTATTTTCCCACTTCAGTGAGCTACAATAATATTGCAAAGTTTTCTTCGCTTTGAAGGTTTCTCAGGGTCTTATGACCCAGGCCCCGGGGCCGCATGAAATGCGGGACGATAGAGGGTCTGGGAGTTTAGGCGCGGGGTGGGGGAAAACGGCGCGAAAGCATAGGGAGGGGCGTCCAAACGGCGCCACAAGAAACAAAAGCCCAGGAAGGGCAGGAAACAGCACCTGGGAAGGTGCGAAATGTAACAGCAAGGCGTCAGGGGGGGTAACCCGGCCGCCCCCAAGAAGGAACAAAAGGCCGGGGGGGGGGTATAAGTAAGCCTGGAAAAGGAGAGGTGGCACAAACCAGGTAAGAGCTCACCTCTCTCGGGTAGGCTCTTAGTGCCTGGAGAAGGGGAAGGAAAAACGTTTGCTCTTGCGGGCTCACGCATTTTTCTACCTCTCTAGATTTTATTCTGATCACAGTGGCTACAACGGTGCCGGAGCAGGAGCAACCCAGAAGTACCAGCTGCGAACGAACAAAAGACTATTGCCGTGGTCAAACGAGAAGCGTGTCCGACAGAATTCAGACGACAAGGATGGCGGAAGGAAGAGCGAAAAGGGCCCAAGAGTTCTCAGAATGGGCGAGAAAGGCAGAGAAGGAGTATGGGGCACAATGGGTGCTGGAAGTAATGCAGAAAGAAGAAAGAGCAAAGGCAACGTCACCTCTGCTGTTCATAGAGCCCAGCAGCAGCGAAGGAGAAGACGAGGTATCGCAAGGACAGAAAAGGGGAAGAGCAGAGTCGAAGAGATCAGAGGGACAGACGGAGGCACCGACCAAGAGAAAAAAAAAGATAAAAAGAAAGGTACTGTGAATAATAATGTGGGGAATAAAATAGTAAAAATGTTAGAAAATTGCGTCACGGTTTTGGGTAAGTCGCCCAGAACCAATGACAAGAAGAGCAGATGGGGGAAGAAATCCAGGGAGGAGCAGCGGGGGAGTTCATCAGATGAATCAAGCAGTGATGACGAAGAAAGGGATCATCTAAGGGCTTGGGTAAAATGGAGAGGAGTGGTGAGCAAGGAAAGACAGAGAAGGGTAGGGGGGGCAGGGGCAGAACCGAGAGAAGCCCCGGTCCCGGCACCACAGGGGGCACCAGCAGAGCCCAGGGAAATCCCGGTCCCGGCACCACAAGGGCCACTAGTAGTCCCGGTGCTGCAAGGAGCACCAATGATACCGACACCACAAGGTGTACCGGCAGGGCCAAACATAGGGACAGGGGCCACACCACCGGGGGCAGCACCGACGGTGGCAGCGGCAGAAAATGAGGGGCCACTCATGACAAAATATGGCAGGCCAACCATGGGTAAAGACGCACAGGGCAGGTCGATGAAAGCGATGGCTTGGTACATAAATGACAAAGTAAAGGAAAAAATATGGAGGAAGGAATTGATCGATATCTTTACATTGTTAGATTGTCAAAAGAGGGGGATGAATGTGGCCCTAGAGGACATGAAGGAGGATGAGAAAAGCTTACTAAAAAAGGGGCCAGTAGTGAGGAGATTTGACAACTGGATGGCGGCCTTCACCATAATGTCTACAATTATATTACAAAAATTCCCGGAAGACGGGGTAGCATTAGTTGCGTATCAACAGTGGGTGCTGAAGGTACACGCAGCGTTTGTTCTTCTTCTTAATTATCAGATGCGTGGGCGGACCCACGCAGGCGCTTCCCCATCCTAAAGGATGATGTGCACCAGACCCACCAATCAGTACTTAGCTCACATAATCTCAAAACTCCTCCCACCGCCCAGTCTGCCTCACAAAATCCAACATCACACTGTTCCTTCTCCTGCCTCTCACCCCGTCACCTCCCAGAAAAGCCTTCCCACTCAGCTCAGCCACACCCAGCGCAGACAACCGAACCCTCATCAATTCTCTCTCCTCAACATGTCTCTCACACCTAAGCAGAAAATGCCCCACAGTCTCAGGCACCCCACACACCGCACAATCCCTCAACTCATGCTTCCATACTCGAAACAGACAGTCATTCAGCCCCACATGTCCTATCCTCAACCAATTCAGCATCACCTCCTCCCCCCTCCTCCATTCCAGGCTCCCCGCATCCACCTTCACCGACACTTTCCCACGAACACCGAACATCCACCTGCCCTTCACCCCACTCACCCACCTCTCCTGCCACTCTTCCATGACCCGTTTCACCACCACAGCATTTACCTCATCCACACTCAAAGGCAGCCTCACATCAATCGCTCCCCTTCTCATACCCTCACCCGCCGCCCGATCCACCAACTCATTACCCAAAATGCCACTGTGACTGGAAACCCACGCCAACTCCAAATCCATTCCCCCATGCACACACCGATCAATCTTCCTCCTGATGTCCATAATCTCATCCTTCCTATCACCATCCCCTGCCACAATCACCTGCAACCCACTCAATGAATCTGAAAACATCACCACCTTCTCTAACCCCAACTCGCACACCCTATCAATCGCCAATGCAATCGCCACCAACTCAGCCATACAAATCGACACATCATTCGTCAATCGTCCCTCTTTATACTCCCCAGTGCTTTCCAGATAATACGCCATATCCAAGCTCCCAGACACAGGATCCTTCAAACAATCCGTGAACACCATGCTTCCTTCCTTTCCTGAAACATACGCCTGACCCAAAGCTTTAATCTCACCCCGCAATCCTCTCTTCTTCGACACCACATTCGCCAACTCCAAACACACCTTTGGAGACCCCATCATCTACCTCGGCCATCTCTCCAAATCTGTACCCATCACAGTCATCAAATTGCCCACACCCCACTGCACTCCTTTCTCCCACATGTGAAACCCAAAAGTGCCCCCCTTCCTCCTCCACCGGTCCCTATAATAATCAAACCTCCAATTATACTTCAAACATTCACGCACCGGATGAGCCACACTCTTCGCACTGCTTTTCACCCACCATCTCATATTCAACTCATCCCTGCTCAACCCCAACAGCATCTCTCCCACAAGCACCTGAACCACATTCACTGGGGAGGACCTCATCACACCCGACACACCCTCAATGCCCTCGCCTGTACCCTAACCAGCCGCAACTTCTGACTCGCCGTGAAACCCACTGACACCTGGCATCCAAAATCCATCACACTCAAAATCAACCCCTCATACAACATTCGTAGACACTTCTGCTGCGCACCCCACTCTTTCCCAGTCACCGCCCGCAACAAATTCAATCTACGTTTACACTTATCCACCATGCCATTCACCTGCAAATTCCAATTTAACTTCCTGTCCAAAATCACCCCCAAGTAACGAAACTCTTCCACGCTTTCCACCCTCTCACCTTTCAAAACCAAGTCCAACCCTTGCTGCACTCTTTTCCTTGAGAAAACCATACTCACACTTTTATCTACAGACACCGAAAAGCCCCATTTCCCACACCACTCCTCCATACGCACTATCGCAGCTTGCAGCCGACTCTGCACCAACAACAAACTCCGCCCTCTTACCCATACCACACCATCATCTGCGAAGAATTCCACCTGACACCCGAAACCCGCCAAAGCTCGAATCAACCCATCCACCATCACATTAAACAACATCGCACTAATCACACTCCCCTGCTGCGTCCCATTCTCCATCTTCCAAACCTCAGACAACACCCCCCTCACTCTCACCTGAAAGGTCCTGTGAGCCAAAAACGCCTTAATCCACCAAAACATCCTCCGCTTCACACCCATCTCCAACAGTCTCACCAGCAACCCATTCTTCCACACCATCTCATATGCCTTCTCCAAATCCAAAAAGAACACCCCCGCCATCTCCCCATCACACAACGCCTCCTCCACTCCAGTCACCAACCTCACTAACGGATCTGCCACCGACCGATTCTTCCTGAACCCACTCTGAAAATTACTCAAACACCTATTTGACTCCAAATAAAATCCCAAACGCTCAACTACCATCCGTTCCATAACCTTACACATCACAACAGTCAGCGCAATCGGCCTATAAGACTTACACTCTGTCGGGACCTTGCCATTCTTCAAAATCGCTACCACAATCGCTCTCTTCCATAACCTCGGTAAAACTCCACTCTTCCAGATCTCATTGAACAATGCTAACACCTCCAACTTACATTCCACTGACAACTTCTCCAAAAACACATACATGACCCCATCCACCCCTGGGCTAGACCACATCCCTTTCCGAATCGCCCCATCCAACTCCACCATAGAAAACAGAACCTCATACTGCTCTTCCCAAGGCCCAACATTCGCCAACAACTCCCGCTTCTCCTCCTCAACCACTCCCATACTTAATCTCACCGCCTCTGGAAAGTTCTCTGAACTGTGCACTCCCGCAAAGTGACGCATGGCTGGAGTACGATCACGAGTTCAGAAAGGAGATGGACTGTTTTCCGGATATGGTTTGGGATGAAGAAAACTTCAATCACTACATATTTAATGTGCTAAAGGAGAAATGGGATTCCAAGGAGCGGAGCACAGGGGGGCAGCAGGGAAGGCAGTATTGGCAGAAGGATTACAAAGCGGATTATAGATACAATAGCAGTAAGTACAAATCCAGCTATGACGGAAATAGAGACCAGTGTTTGCGGAGCAGAAATTATGGGTCACACAGAGGGTGGCAGAGCAGCCTGTCCCCGACAACACGGGGGGGGGGGGGCAGTGGGAGCACGGGGACAACGCGAGCAGAACCAGGACAATGTAGAAGTTTTGAAAAGGGGGTACCATGTAGCTGGGGATGGAAGTGCAAGTTCAGCCACAAGTGCGAGAGATGTAAGGGTGACCACAGCAGCTCCAAGTGCACAAGGGCCACAGCTCCAAGCGGCAGAAGCTATGAGACGCGGAAATAAGAACTGGGGCGGGAAGGGGGCCACGCCCGGAAAAAATCGAGAGATGGAAAGGTGGCTCCAGAAATACACAGACCAAGAAACGGCCTAGAGCGATGCAACAGTAGCATATTCAGACTTCGAGGAGGCAGTAGAACTGGTCAGGAAAGCGGGAAAAGGGGCATGGATGGCATTCCGCCTGTTGCCAGTCAACATCAGATCACGAAGACGGTTACATAGGCATTGGGAGGGGGAATACTTTGTCGACAACTGCTTGGGAGGAAATAACAAGCGAGTGGGGTTTTCCTCTGGCGGAGGAGAAAACGGTGGGCCCAACACAGATTATCCAATTCCTAGGAAGAGAAATTGACTCAAACAAAGGAATGTGTCGGATCTCGGTGACAAGATGACGGATCTGCTAGCGACAGTGAGAGAATTGCAAGCGCTGGCAGGAAAGTGGAACGTCACAGGGAGAATCATACCATAGGGGAGGGCGTTCCAGAGAAGTATTGAGCTGAAAACGAGAGGTGCTACAATGGGGGCACCACAGAGTCAGGTTAGGTGAAGGAATCAAGAAAGATCTGGAAGTGTGGGAAGAACTGCTGAAATCTTCAATGGGTCGGTGATATGGCAATCACCGGTGAACGAGGAAGTAAAAGGGTATTGTTCACCATGCAGCAGGTGGCCTTGGGTTTAGCGCAATACTGGGGAAACAATGGTTTGCAGGCGAGTGGCCAAAAAACATGGCAGGTGGCGGAAGGGACAAAAAACATAACGCTGTGGAGCCCTTCCCGATATGGGTCGCGTTAGGCGCATGGGGGGAAGAGGGAGTTAACAGTATGGTCAGATAACATGGCGGTGGTGCACGTGTTGAATAAAGGAAGTGTGTCAGGCACAATAGTGTTGGAATTAATGAGGGCAATCACGCTGGAAAGCATAAGAATGAATAGATGCATAAAGGCGAGGCATATCGCTGGGGAAGCAAATGTGGTGGGTGATGCAATCTCACGCTTGCCGTGGGAAAAATTCAGGGAGCTAAGAACAGACGCCGGCAAGGAAAGAACGCCCACGCCACGGAAGGCATGAGTCCCGGTGGAGGCACTAGAAAGGAAAGCACGGTTGGCCACAAGGTCGACTCAAAAGAAGTGGGAGAAGAACAGAGAAAAGAAAGGGTCATCGACGAGCTGACCAGGAACGCCTTAAAGTACAAAACGGGTAAGAAGTACGAAGAGCATGTAAAAGATGGGTTGGTTGAAACAGGTGTAAAAGAGGTGGAAAAAATTGCTATTTGAAAACAATGTGTGAATTTCTCAGAGGGGCATTTGCCAAAGGGAAAAAGAAAAGTGGTAAAAAGATGTGTTGTAAAAGAGGTGGAAACATTTTTATTGATAAAGTTGGGAATGTCTCGAAGGGGCATTTACCAAAGGAGAAAAGGAAAAGCTGGTTGGTGGAAACAAGGTAAAAGAAGTAAAATTGCAATTGAAGAAATGTGTGAAATTCTTGAAGAGGAATTTGCCAAAGGGAAAAAGAAAAGATGGGCGGCGGCGCACCACAAACGTTTCGGGCATACGGAACCCAACCGACAGCACTAGAATAAAATATGCTATCAGAGGAGGGGAAGAAGCCAGGTAACAGAAGGCGGGTGAGCTTTGGGAAGCTGATAATTCTGTTAAAAGTATTACGTGAGGCAAGTAGCAGCACGGGCGAAGCCGCGCGGTTCAGGGCAGTACCTTGCGCTGGCATATTATGGGGCTTTCAGTGTAGGGGAGCCGGGGGCCAGTAATACGGTGGTAAGAGACGGCCTGGCAAGGATGGATGTTAGTATGGGAGAAAAGGGGATGCCTATAATGCTAGAGAAAGCTAAAGCATACCAAACGGGGGAGAGCAACAGACGAAAATTACAGGAGAGAGAAGGACCACTGTCCCAGATGCATCACACAAGAATTCCTAGACCCCCGACCAGAGGTCGACGGAAAGCTATTAATGCATAGGGACGGCAGCGATTACATCCTGGTGAGGCCTCCCGGGGATGCACTGGGAGGACACTCACGACTGGCTGTCGGTCTGGATAGATTTCAGGGACCCCGAGTATCTGGTTATACACCTCGGAGGGAACGACCTGGCGAGCACAAATAGGGGGAAATTATACAGGAACATTTGTGAGCCGCTGCATAGCATAGCCCGCAGCTGGTGTAAAACTGAGATCTTTATGTCAGAAATAATACCAAGAAGGGTCTGGTATGGGGCACAGAAGAGGCATGCAATTGAAATAGCCAGAAAGAAACTAAATAAATCAGTAGAAAAGTACTGCAAGGGCACAGGGCTGCATTTCATAAAACATGGCTTACACCGGAACAATCCGGACATGTTTCACCAGGATGGGGTGCATCTATCAAGGAAAGGGATGGGGGTTTTCCAACAACAATTTTAGGGCACTAGAAGAACGGGGTTGTAGGTAAGGTGCTTTTGGGGGGGCCTGAGCGGGCGTAAGGAACACCCGCTCAGGTGTGGAGGCATGTGCCCAGGAACGAAGGCCAAGGGATAACAAGGGCTCAGGAGGAGCCTTGGGCAACTTCGGGACTGGACACAATGTGCCCAAAAGCATATGGCAGTGTAATTATTTTGTTGTGTTGTATTTTCTGTAAGAAAATAAAATGCCTACGGCCTACAACTTTTCCATACACATAGGTTGTCTGTGATTTATTACTTAGGTAGGGATCTGGTAAGAGAAGCAAAGTGTACCCACACTACTCAGCCTATGACCCAGGCCCCGGGCCGCATGAAATGTGGGACGATAGAGGGCCTGGGAGTTTAGGCGCGGGGTGGGGGAAAACGGTGTGAAAGCGTAGGGAGGGGCATCCGAACGGCGCCACAAGAAACAAAAGCCCAGGAAGGGCAGGAAATAGCACCTGGGAAGGTGCGAAATGTAACAGCAAGGGTTCAGGGGGGTAACCCGGCCGCCCCCAGGAAGGAACAAAAGGCCGGGGGGGTATAAGTAAGCCTGGAAAAGGAGATGCGGCACAAACCAGGTAAGAGCTCACCTCTCTCGGGTAGGCTCTTAGTGCCTGGAGAAGGGGAAGCAAAAACGTTTGCCACCCAACCCACCCTACAATAATAATGGAAGAAGAAGGGTGCAGGCAGGAGCAGGTACGCCGAGTACTCTCTCGGTACACGGTCCAAGAAAGAAGGAGCAAGCAGAAGTAAGAACGCTGAGTACTCTTTCGGTACACGGTCCAAGACATGTCGTAGGCGGCATTTGCCCAGGAACGAAGGCCCAGGGATAACAAGGACTCAGGAGGAGCCTTGGGCAACTTTGGGACTGGACACAATGTGCCCAAAAGCATATGGCAGTGTAATTATTTTGTTGTGTTGTATTTTCTGTAAGAAAATAAAATGCCTATGGCCTAAAACTTTTCCATACACATAAGTTGTCTGTGATTTATTACTTAGGTAGGGATCTGGTAAGAGAAGCAAAGTGACGTTTTGGGGGAGCGCTGTTGCGCAGTTACGAAGATGGACGCCGCCTGAGCAGCTCCAGTGACGGCACTAATAACCTTAGCAAATATTCTGTGTTTCGCGGGCCCGATTATCCCCCGGAGCCGGTGCCATGAATTACTGCGAGTGAGGGGAATTGCCCGAACACTGCGCTAACCCTGTGCAATGTCCCGGTGTACCATAATTGGAGAGGCGCAGTGGCGTTCCTTCGACTCGACCTCTGGAACCAGATGGGGAGGGGCAGATCTGGGCCAGACCTTGTGAGGCGCCCGAGTCCCCAGCACCGACCTGCTGTGGATGCCAGAGAGGCCCGCAGGGGTGTGTGACCACCTCTACATATAACCTCTACATATAAGTGGAGTGGTTGTGAGGCACCAAACCCCTCTGGTAAGGTGCGACCGCCATGCCGGAAGGTGACTGACATACTAGTAGGGCTGATGCAGCGCCTATCACGGCCGCAACGGGTATTCAGACCTGGACCTGCGGTGGGAATTCTCCTGTCGCAGTGCCCTCGCACGGGGCCGTGAAGACCGCTGAACTACGCTGAGGAAGCTGGAATGTGATTGCTCATTAAAGAAGCTACGTGATACTGGCAGGGCGACTCCCCAGCGACCATCTGCGTCAGAGAGACGCTGCGAGGGACGGCCGCCTACCATCCTCAACTCCGGACAGTAAAAGTGACATTTTGCACTCTGCAACATCCCGCCATTACATTCCTGGTCTGCCAAAACCATGCTCTGGGATGGCCACCTCATATAACAAGCCCTCTACGGCACTCAGGCTGCTCCTCAGTGCTTGGATGAGTCCTCTATAGCCTGGAACCTCAAGGAAAGAATATAGACCTCTGGACTGGGCCCTATGGTGACCTTCACTGGGGGACTGCAACTTGACTGAAAGAACAGATAAGGAGCAGCAGGGTAGTGGGATCCTGGGGGCAATGAACAGTGGAGGCATTGCAATTGATGTGGAGTTACTGCAATGGGGACACCACAACCAAGAAAGCACAAATAATTCTCCACATCCCCCACAAATAGTTGCAATAAAACGTATGACCCAGAGCCTCATCTGAATCTGCACTAACTCGCACCACTATACCCACAGCACGGCAGGCACCTGGCACAATATCCTACCACGATAACGTACGGTTCCCAGTCGGGGCAGACACTGCATTCTGAAATGGCACACTACACGGGTGACTCCTTCAGGTACCTGGACAACTGGTCCATTACCTGCGGCTATCTTTTCCAGCCTGGACCTCACTGGAAATGCACACATCTCCTACTTTGGGTCCTAGATAACACCTGCTAAGGTCGCTGCGATGTGACTTCAGGAGCCGGCAAGGAGCAGCAGAACTCTGGGATAAAAAATAGTTGAGATATTCTGACTGGTGAGGGCTATTTTATTGTGGACCCTATATTACTGACAGGAGGAATGATGCCTGGTACCCCCTACAAAAGGATGCCATGGAGAGTATAATTCAGCGTTGCATTTGAGCCCATACTGTTGAATTCAGGGTGACACTACTGGTGTCACCACTTCATCGGGGGACACAGTGAATCCACTACGGAATTCAGACACAATATACCCATTCCATAGTAGCAGAGAGATCCTGTACAGGGCCCAACGCATCCCTAGCCCACAGCCATAACCCGAGCTGGCATAGATTGTCATAACTGGAGTACCACTGTGGTATGCTCCCACAACAACACTAAGCATCGCTGAGGCCAAGACTACCCTTCATGACAACACATTGCTTGACCCACACATGGATCTAACACAAGAGGTAAGAGGCAGTGGCGACAGAATAATGGTCAATCCCAAAAAAAAGCAGAAATTGACCAATTTGCATGTTCAGATCAACCACAGCCCTCCCCGTCTACGCAGCAGGACTAGGCATCACCCCTCATTGACATGGCAGCCCTAAGCCAGACTTTACTGGCTCTGAAGAGTAGTACTGACAATCTGGGGGCAAAGATTGATGTCTCAGCCGTACAAATCAATAAGCTATGTGGCCGAATGACGGAGGCAGAGCAGATGATAGGAGAAGGGGAAGATAAAGTGGCTACTCTACAACGAGAGGTGGCCGACTTACAGCAAACCATCAAGAAAGTGATGGCAAGGAACGAGGACCTGGAGGGACGCACTAGGTGAAATAATATCCGTATCCTGGGAGTCCCGGAGTCTACACCGATCGAGAATATGGAGAAGTTTGTGGAGAAGCTATAAGTGGAGATCCTGGAAAAACCCCATTCACAACTATGTTCAAGGTGGAGCGGGTACACTGATTGCTGGCTGCGAGGCACCCTCCCGGGACCCCGGAGTGCCCCATCATTGCTAGAATCTTCAGCTACCGCAACAGGGATAGCCTGCTCCACTCAGCAAGAGACAAGAAGGAGTTGCGATGGGGGTCATACACAATTCGGCTCTTTCCAGACTTCAGCCCGACGATTCAGGAACAGCGCAACACATTCCAGGCTCTAAAGAATATGCTGAACAAAACAGAACTACAGTACTCTATGATGTATCCGGCGAAACTTAGGGTACAGCATAATGGCTCGACAACCTTCTTCACATCACCAGAGGCGGCGGAGCACTTTGCTATGAATCTCCCAGGCCCAGGGAGATCGCTGCGTCACTCACCCTGATGGCACCTATATATCCTTTCATGCTGGTGAAATATTTCATAGAAACCTCATTACTGTACACTAATGTCTCTGGGGTACGCTGGTCGGGACCGCAGAAAAATACACTGTGGCCATGGCCGTCAGGAGCGTACTGGCCGCCCTCGGCACTCCGATACCTGCAGGCACTGCAGGAATTGTTGAGGGGTTGTCATTGCTGGATGGTTTTTGTGGGGGGATTGGAGAGCCGGTAGGTTTTTGTTTGTGGTGTGGGTGGGAGAGGGGGGGAGCTGGAGTTAGGTACAAGAGAAGTTCACTTATATCAGTTGGTATAGGTACTGAAGGGGAAGGCTCAATGGTCTGCGCATGGGAGAGACTCCTAACTCACGAGATGAACCTGGGTAACACAATATATACGGGCTACTACTCAGGTAAGTTAAGTAAGACCTATTGTGGGAGAAACTCAGTTATGCTGTCTACTGCATGGGTACAATTGATAGAGGGAAGAAATCGGGCAAAACACTGCTGATAATGTCATGGAATATACAAGGGTTCACTAACCGGAAGAAAACCCGCCTGATATCAAATTACTGTAAGAATCACAACATAAACATCCTATGCTTAAAGGAGACACACCTAGCTCAGGAAGCAGCCCCCCACCCCTAGATTAGCAGGCTGGGGCATCCACATATATTGCTCCTCACTTACACCATGCATTCCAGAGGGGTGGCGGTCTATGGACACAGTTCCTTGGAGTTCAGGTTACATGAGCAGGTTGGAGACGAAGAGGGGTGATATATTATATTGGCGGGGGAAATCTCTGGGTTAAAACTCCTGCTAATAAAAATGTACACACCAAATTCTGACTCCCCCGAGTTCCACCAATGTGCCAATTACATCCACAAATTTCCGGGCTATGATACTATCTGGTGGGTGATTTTAACACGTCTCTCACATTGGAGCTGGATAGGTCCTCCACGGCACAACAATCCTTACCACGCATGGCCCGAGAGTGGTCCGCCATCACCAAATACCACGAGCTGCACGATGTGTGGCGAGATATGCACCCTACAGATAGGGAATACACCTTTATTTCAGGTATTCACGGCAGCTCCTCGAGAATTGATTACATCATGACCACCCCCTCCATGGCTAGGGGTGTGCTGGAGGCTGCTATACTCCCATGCACGCTCTCTGACTATTCCCCAGTCCTGACCCGAATAGCCACCCCAGCAGGACCTCCGAGACAACTACGTTGGCAGTTCAGAGCCACGGCTCTGGAGGACGGGGCGTTTCGTGAGGAAATTGGCCAAAACATACAGACCTACTTTCAAACTAATATGGGTTTGGTACCTGACCCTGGGGTGATCTGGGAGATATTTAAAGTATATGTGAGGGGATGCTGTGTATCCAAAGAAGGGGGAGTATTGAAAGCCCTATGTAGATCCATGTGGGCATTGGAAGGGACTATTAAGGAACTAGAGAATCATCAGGGGGCCCACGATTCGGCTGAAGGGTGTGAAGCACTAAATGCATACAGAGAAGACCTGCGCCGACTGGCAATTAGAGAGGAGAGATTTATTGGGGACCCGATCGCAGCGGCAAGATATGGGGAGGGTGACCGCCCCAGTAAGATGCTAGCATGGGCCATTAAATGGGAACATCAGGTAACACCTATAATGGAGGTCGAGGACCACAATGGGCACCTAATCAAGGACCTTGAGGGGATCAACAACGTCTTTCGAGAGTATTATGATCAGTTATGATCAGGTATATTCATCCCGCTCCAGCGTAGGGCATGATACGATAATGCAATACCTAGATGAGATAGCCCTGGGATGGTTAGATCCAGAACAATGAGGTGCTTTGAACGCTCCCATTACGGATGAAGAGATTTGCAAGGCTTTACTCTCCCTCCCTAATGGTAAGGCCCCGGGGCTTGATGGAAAAACAGACACATTCTATAAAACTTACCTAGACTACCTGCTCCCAAGTCTGCGGGATATGTATGATGGTGCATTATCTACGGGTACTCTTTCTGACTCTACAAGGACACCGCTGGTAACTGTGCTCCTCAAGCCAGAAAAGGACTATCGAAAATGTGCATCTTATCGGCCACTGTCGTTAATCAATACCAACAATAAAATACTGGCTAAAATACTGGCGGATGGACTCCTCCCACATATGCTTGCACTGGTCCTGGCGGATCAGGCAGGCTTCATCCAGGGTCGATCGACCCAAAATAACCTGAGGCAACTTTTTACATTTGTGCACAATGTGGACCAGGAAGTTGGATGTGAAAAAGACCTTTGACTCTGTCGAGTGGCCTTTTCTCTTGAGGCCCTATGCCGCTCTGGGTTCGACCTGACATTCATTAGCTGGATCCGCCTACTGTATGCCGCACCCAGGGCAACGGTATACACGAATGGGATGACGTCAGAATACATCTATCCAACGCAGGACACACGACAAGGGTGCCCACTCTCACCAGTCCTGTTTGTTCTCGCAATGGAGCCGCTGGCCTGTCACATTTGAGAATTTCATGCGCACCACATACGGATTCATTCACATCTTAGTGTTGTCTCATTATATGCAGACGATATTTGACTTTAAGGAAGTGGTTGGCTCTAGGGTGGCGAACAACCTGTGCTGAGCCCTGCTATATGGTGAAATCGAAAAGTAGGGTTCTTCTGTTGCAAGCTCTCAGGAGTAGTAGGGGCTTAGCCGGTACTCCAATGGTGTTTGGAAAGAAAGAAAGGGTTGTCTCCTGGATATCTTGCTTTTGATTTTCCAATTAATGTTCCAACACATTGGTTTTTGCGATTTATTCTCGCTTTTTATTTGTGCCAATTGCACTGTGCTTTGTAAACATTTGGTTGGTACATGTTAGGTACATTTGTGGGGCAGATTATGTCCCTTTGTTATCAGCCGACACGTGTTTCGACCCGTGGGTCTTTATCAAGGCTATTGTAAACGGTCTTGAGCCCCCTGTGGGGTCCTGGTCCGAGTTAATTTGGCTGTCCTGTGGGGATCAGTGGCTCCTGTTGGGCCCTGTGTGCTGAATAGCGATCCGGTCCATCTGGTTCCCGTTTTACTTTACGTTAAACACCCCAGGCTGAACCTTATTCCGCTGACATGAGATGTGTAGATTTAGGAAATTCTCAGGTTTGAGAATCAATTGGAATAAATACGAAGTGCTGCCTCTGACAACAGGTGTGCAGCAGGCAGACATCAGGGTGGATTTCCGCTGGTGTCCCAAGGGCATGAGATACCTGGGTGTCCTGGTGACCATGTCGGTAGGGGATCTCTATAGGGAAAACTATGTGAGAACGCTTGAGACACTGGAACACAGAATAGACTCATGGATCCTCCTGGCCATCTCCCCGGCGGCACGCACTGCATTCGCTAAAATGGTTATCCTGCCCAAATGGCTTTATATCTTTAATAACACACATATTTGGCCCCCTGCACACTTCTGGGCTCGAGCTAAAAGCTTAATGACACGGTTAGCCTGGGCAGGTAGGCAAGCCAGGATATCCTATGACACTCTTACATTGCTGCATGAGCGAGGCGGGCTGGAATACCCTGAGCTGTATCTGTATTTCCTGGCAGCGCAGGTCCAATATATAGCAGGATGGAAGTCCAACCCCTCTGATTCCCCCACTCTGTTCTAGCAAAGAAGGTGGCGAGTTCGAATGATCTACTGGAAACGCTCTGGGACACCCGGGTATGGGTATCATGGACTGAGGTCCAGCCCATAGCTGTGACATGTAAGGCCTGGGAACAGATCAGCCGGCTGACTGGTGCAGTGACTTGTTATTCCCTGGACTTCCCAATATAGAAAATCCATGGGATCCCACTTACGCACGAGATAATGTTTCCAGAAATTGGGGGTCCAGCGGGTAGGAGACTTAGTGCACGAGGAACAGTTCATAAAATGGGAGTGCTTGCGGTCCATGGGTGAGTGGACCACTGTGAGCTTATTCTTGCACTTTAGGATAAGGGAGGTACTGGAAGTCAGATGCCCCGAATTCTTCAGTATGTGCTCAATCCCCTAGGAAACTGGTGTCAATCATCTACAAGATGGCCAGCGGGGGAAGGGAAGTGAGGGGGCAGACATACAGAAACACCTGGGAGGGAGCTCTGGAGAAAGTAATAAATGAGGAGCATTGGAAACTTTTCTGCATGCAGGCACATAACTTGTCTCTAAATAGTCGGTTTAGGTTAATACATTGCAAATTCCTACACCAAGCCTATTACTCCCCAGCCAGGCTGTGCAGAGTTTTCACTGGGAGATCCTCCTCATGTAGAAGATGCAAAGACGACTCAGTTGATTTTTATCATGTAGCCTGGTCATGTTCGCACATTAGACCTTTTGGAGGGAAGATCGAAGAGGCAATGTCTGTGATGCTACCGACAGCACAGACCTATACACCAGAACTATGGCTCATGGCATTGATCAGAGAGGGATCCTGTCCTGAGAGGAGGTGGCTGGGTATGGCCTCAGTGACAGATAGATACTTTGTGGCTATGACATGGGGGAAACGCAATGCACCCTGCTTTACGAGATGGCTGGATTATATGAACACATGCGAACAAGGAGAGACCCGATATGCAGCAACGCTCCCAAACAGTAGCCGACCGATTCATTACTGGTCGCCCTTTCGGCATTGCTACTCAGATTTGAAACAAAACACACTGACAGCTGAGGAAATCTTGCAATGAAAGGACCTATAGCAGAATGAGAGGGGTGCTTTACTGGTACTGAGGTGGTTTGAGTTGCCTGGGAGACACATAGCGGATCTGAGAGCCCCCGTGAACCAGCACCTTCCTCTGAGCTCGGAGTAGTAAGAACCTGGATAGCAATGGACACGTTTAACAATACCAGATGAACTAATGTGAATAGTCAAGTATATGTAACACCATGTGAATGGTGCCATGAGCCTGGTAGGGTGGGGGAAGGGAGGTTGGGAGCTTATCAGTGATTATGGTTACGGCAGTTAATGTTTGATGAAAATCAATAAAGAAAGTTTGAAAAAAAATGATGGACGTTTCATTATTATATATGTATAAATGTTAAGGTCGACGTAATAAGTATTTTACGACTATTTGCGCCTCCCACCCATCCTGTTGTTTCTCTTTTCACTCTGGTACTAATTACTGAGTGGATGAAAAGGATTTCAAAGGCTATTCTTCATGTAACATTTTGATTCGGGCTCTGTTCAGATGTTGCTTATTAAAAGTTGTTCCAAGCACTAGAGAAGAGGAAGAAGGACTCGTGACAAGGAACTTTATATTGGTGGACCAGTAGTGATTGATAGTTCTGGGGTCATGACCCTGGGTCATTAGGAGCTCTGTTTCAGGTTCCTCTGTTAATGTTATGTATTAAACATTTTTTCTTTGCTGCTGGACGAGTAGATAAACAAGTGAATGGATAATACTCACCTCTGCGTCTTTAATAGAGTCTAACCCCCCCACTCACGACAGTGGGGGGATTAGCCATTGTAGGGCACAAGTTGAAAAGCCCAAGCTTAAGTCAACTAACCACCCAAATTCCTCCTGCCACACAGGTGAGGTGTGCGCCCACACTCCAGTTCCTGCATATGCAGGAAGCTTTTCCATATACAGGCAAGGACTGGCCTACAGGGCAATACATAAAGGGCTAGCCTAGCAGTGCAGTATGGGGCACTTTGGTGAGCCAGTTTTTGTCACTGTGCTGCTGGCTATCTTGA
This sequence comes from Ambystoma mexicanum, assembly GCF_040938575.1. Lineage (NCBI taxonomy): Eukaryota > Metazoa > Chordata > Amphibia > Caudata > Ambystomatidae > Ambystoma > Ambystoma mexicanum. The sequence continues at coordinate 165,946,561 of NC_090926.1, read as the reverse complement.
CCAATGCCAATGACCTAGCGTGTTCTTCCCAAAACTACACCTGAATGTTAAAATACCACTTAAGAGTCATTCACAGTGATCTGCCTCTCCCCCTCGGTACATTGGCTTATTTTGTTACTCCGGCCACTCTATGATTTTCTCGCTGCAACTCACTGTAGCACTGCGAAGCAGCAGGAAAATCGAGAGAATGGATTTACAAAGCACAATATTATTATACATCGAAACTAAAACTGCAAATGGATTTACAAAATACTTGTAAAAGCATTGACAGTGTGACTTTTGTATGGTTTACCGACCTTTGCCCATTTGGTGTATGAGGCAGTGGCGTCCCTAGAAATGAATATTAGGGGGGGCAAACCAGGGGGCACAAATAAAACAAAGGTGGGGCGGAGTGGTGGTACATAAAATAAGTGTCAACAGTCCAAACTAGTTTAAGTAAACATATATTTACCAAGCTCTTTAAAAGAATGTGACAGTATCAAGTTCAGAGTGGGCTTACATGTTTTGCATCAAGGTAATATACACTCTGAAAAGTTAATGCATGTTCAACAGTTGCAAAAAGACCCTACAATAATTCCAAATTATTGTTGTCTTAGAAGTGTTTTACTGTGTATTTTTCATTGAACACAATCATCATCTGTTTCTCTAGCTTGGAAACAATTAATGACACATTGCACAACAGAAGAAAGGAACAGTCTGCAATCCCCCCAACTCTTCCCTGTCATCAAGTACCTTCAGAGTCGAGCCCACGCAACATGAATCGTATCCCAGCCAGACGTACATGTTAAAAATAATCCATAACAATGTTCCTTCTAACCCTGAGCCCATTATTTCAAGTTGCATAATAATAACAATATCACATTTTTAGCTAGCGTTCATGGTAGATATCTCCCTCATCTAATATGCGGTAACAAATATGAAGATGGGCAAAAGGGCAGGAGCTAAAGGGACCTGACTGATTGGCTGTGGGCAGTATGAACCAAAATAACTATAACAGAGCTCTAAAGTGGCAAGCAGTTCAGAAATGTAATGGTAAACTACTTTAATGTTTCAGAGGATTTCCAGCCTGACGCCGGGGAATATTCAAGAGCATGTGAATCCATGAAAGATCCAATGCCGGAGAATAACAATATCTCATTTTTAGCTAGTGTTCATGACAGATGCCTTCCTCATCTAAGTTCTCTAATAAGTGTTATTATTACCACATTAACAGTAATGTAATATAATGTAAATTGGTCTTGTACAGCGCATCTCTGAAATTTGTGGTGGTTTTATGGCATTTGGTTTTGTCAAAAACAAGAGGGGAGGTAATAAGGGAGAGGCAGATCCAAAACATGTGGCTAGTACCTGTAAGCAACTTCAATTCAACACTACAGCTAAGTCAATGCCTAGTCTGGGATGCTGATGGAAGCCCTTATTGATGTATTTTTATGTCCAGTTTGTTTACTCTGGATGACAACCCTTATATAACACCCCTCTCTCAGAATCCCCCTGACCCCGCTGAGCCAAGAAGTAGGTTTGTTTTGCAAATTTAAAAGGTTTATTTGAAAATTAAACAATATATATCTATCACACTTTTATAGTAAATTAATATTTGATAGCACACTTGTGAAGATGATAGTGATCAACAATGGATAATGTTACAGTGGTACACTCTTTTTGATGGCTTAGAAGTGATATAGAGAGCGTAAAGTAGCTGAGAATGCTTTTATGGCTTCAAGGACAATGCAATGATGAATGAAAATGCAGTACAGAAATAACTTGATTTGACTTCGACAAAAGACAATGTAATCACTTTTCTTTGACAATTCACCCCCCCCCCTTTATGCAAGGTAAAGAGATGGAAGGAAAGCACACAGTTCTCAGGAATGCAATCAAATATAATTCAGTTCCCCCCCTAGCAAGCTTAGAGGAAAACAGGTAGGCGTTTTAAACACAGGCAATATACTTTGATGTGGTTGCAATTAAGTGAAAAATATGCTAGAAAGGCTTTCAATTCCCTATAGGGGGTTCAGGGTAGTTGATAGATACGTTGACTCAGTTCAGGCCAGCTCTATCAATGATTCAGGGATGGTTATTAGGTTGAAAACAGATTTCAGGGATGGAAGCAAAAACAAATATTTTTACCCGGGGCTAAAATGAAGCAAAACGTCAAATCGCGGCAATTTGTCGCGTGCATCGCGCGCAATTATGGAGGCACTATACGGAGTAGGAAGTCGGTTCTAGGTTCGTTGGAAAGCCTACCATCTTAGCTTTAATATGACAGTTAGAACTCGCGAGATACGGCCGATTTAGTAAAGGTAGTTTTTCGGATTTGAAATTTTAAAGCTCAGAATGACAGATGACAGTTTTCAGTTTTAAAGATGACAGAATGACATGATTCTAGGAGGCAGTTCTAATAGGCTAAAATAGTTTGGATTAGATTATTTTAAACTAAGAGATTGGTTTTGGCACAGTGCTAGCTGGGTACTCACACTAGATTTTGGACAGTAATGCGACTTCGTCACCGATAGGGTCAGGATTGGCTGGACTTCTGCTAGCGGTTCTTCATAGCGATCTGGTCTCTGAGTCTCCGGTTCTGTTATCGGTTTTGCTAGCGGTTCCGGATACAGCGGTCTCTGGTTCTGCGGGTCTGGATCAAGTGGATTCTTAGCAAGCAGCAAACCGCACAGCCCGGCGGTTGAATAGTTTGCAAATTATTTTTGAGGCCTGCTGAAGAGAACTCAGCTTGTGGGTTAGCCTCTCTGCTACAAGTTCTGAAGTAAAGTTCTGGATCCCTGGAGTTCTGGATTTGAAGTCTGGAGTCTCCCGGCAAAGCGTCCCGCAAGAAAGTGGAAAGTGAATGTCTCTACCTGGGTTTCAATGTTCCTTTTATGTGTTTTGAAAATGGGTGTGTGCCTGGGCCTAGCTAAGCCTGCCCCTCTCACTTATCATTGGCCAAGCTTTCCTCTCTCCCTTGATTGGGGGAAGGAAATGGAGTGTCAGAGTGATGGTGTAGGTTTTATGGTCAGAGGAACCTCCCCTTGTCAAATTGCACACAAATCTATTTCTGACCCAAATACATATTTATCTATGTACCATTTTTCTAATATTATAGGGCCAGTTAACATATTTTCTGTAGCACCAAACCATCCGATCCCTGTCTTTGTACGATGTTGTGTCCACTTATGACAGAATTCTCCCCTTTTCATCCAGATAACGACCTCTAAACCTTTCCAGATTTTACACAAATGTGCACCAGGGATATGGGTTTCAGATGATAAAGTGTCAGATTTTTAACATACATACATTTGGAGTAACAACCTTTTTTTCCGCTACTATCCCCAAGAACATACAACAGGGTCCTAACACCTCTTAAAATGTGCACAGAAAAATCACAAGAATGATGATGTTGTTTATATAATTTTTACAAGTCTGCACTATGAATTATCCATCTTTTTAAAATCATGCTCTGGCCCCAAAGGGGTGTGGTTTTCCAAAGCACATGGTGGAATTTCTGGTTTATCCACTTCCCCCAAGCTCAGCTTGCTCTCACAGGCACTGCCCCTCCCAGTTTCTCCCAAGAGGAAGCCATTTTACGACCTCCCCAATATAACATTTGCCTGAGCCAGGGACAGTGCTTTGTTTAGTTTCCTGTAGTCCCCAGGTGCCACTCCCCTAATTCAATCAGAGAGGTGTCATCTCCTTTTGGCAGGGGCAGCAGGATGCAGCCAGGCCTGGGAACACAGCTACAGAATTCCCTCTCCTGTCGGGGGTAGTTGTCAGGCAGAATCCAGTTTCATTAAGCCAGGCTTCAGCTAAATGTCACTTTTGTTCCCAGTTTGTCTTCATTCAAATCAAACTTACAATTTTCACACATGCAGCTAGAATGCCGATTCTAAGTTCAAAACTATGACATTTAACAGTTGCAAACTATTTGACACTCAAAAGTAGGTCACTCATTTAATTTAAACATTTCGATTTTTGTGGTTTTAAATCCAATTTCAGTTAAGCTGCTGACATCCACAGCTCAGCCAGTTTTGTTATGAACATGGTTTTGGGCTCTTTCTCTTTCCAGATTTAGTATGCACGCAAGAATACATTCTGCCAAATGTCTGCTGGTGTTCATTGAGATTTGGAATATCTTGTGATGTTTAAAATAGGCATTTTGAGCTTGCATTCAGGGAAACAAAGGTGATTTTAAAGCGCTTTTTTTAGCCAACCGGCGGTGTCCGGACATTTCGTCGAAAGACATTTCGTCGAAAGACATTTGGTCGACGGAATTTGGTCGAAAACCAAATGGTCGAATTTTGTTTTTATTTATATATATATTTTTTAGGTTTTAGTTTAGGGAAAAAAAGGGTTTTTTAGAAAAAAAAGGGGGTTGGGGGAACCCACCCAAAAAAAACAAAAAAAAAAAACAAAACATTCGACCATTTGTCTTTCGACCAAATGGTTTCAACCAAATGTCTTGTCGACCATTTTTTTTCGGCGAAATGTCTGGTAACCCCAACCGGCACTGCTGTTTTTTCTTTGGCACACATTTCACTCATGGCACTCCTGGCCCATCATGCTTGCACTGGTGGGTGGCAGGTTAGGCAACCATTTTGGTGTGCGCACAAACTGCACAGTTTTCTAGGATTCTGGCGCAATGTGGGCTTTTCCGGCCCTCTTGGATTTCCTAAGCCCACAGTACCAAATGTTGCAGCATAATAGTCCAAACGTGGGTCGGGACACACAACAAACCCCCCTGCCCGATTGCACTTTGATTTCGAGTCGAGATGGAGTCGGGTGCAAAGGATGTTTTGATCCACGCGCTGGTATGTCCGCATCATCTTCTTCCAATTCCGTAGATGGCGCAATTCAGCATCTTTCCCTCCATTCGGTTGGATCGATCGGTTCTCCTCGCGGTCCTGATGGGAATATTGGGCGGTACCCCGGGCCCCTCGAATCTCTGCTCCCGGTCTCCGGGTCGTTCTCCTTGGTCAGTCTCTGTGGTTTCATCTCTCCTAGGATGATAAAGCAAAAGCAGCAATACCTATTCGTAGACATTTCTCCACCACTATTAATGGTGTGGCGAACACATACATTTTATACATCCGGTTACATTTTTCAGTCTTGTTTTAAAAACAAGATATAACAGGAAACATTTTACTACCAGAATCATGATATTTTAGAGACTACCTGTGGGATATTTTAGGGTTGGAACTGAATTACTCTGGGGCGGCCCCCTCTGGTATTCCAGAGGATTCCTCCAGTTGTTGCAGAGTGTGCCTGGGATGGCAACACTTTAGCTGATTAATATGGACCCACTTGTCTTCCCCTTCCGCCAGACTACCTTTGGGGATGCAGATATCATACGCTACTGGGGAGACCTTATCTATAATTTCAAACGGTCCCTTCCATGTAGGCAAACATTTTCACTGTTTGGCCTGGTTCCTTTGGAAATTGTATAGATAGACCCAGTCTCCCACAGTATATTCCTTCCTGGTGGTCTTCAGGTCGTAGTGGGTTTTCATGCTATCAGCTGATCTTTATAGATTCCGCTGAGCATAGGCAAAAGCATGCTGAAGGTGTTTTCTTAAATTCTCCACATGCTCATGAGTTGTGGAGGCATTTATCAGTGTCTGCTCTTGGGTCCTGTAGAGCAAATGCTGGGGAAGCACCATCTTGAGTCCGGTCATCAACTCAAATGGTGACATTTTAGTTGCAGATGAAAGGGTAGATCTGATGGCCATTAGGACCAGAGGTAATCGGATATCCCAACTTGGCCCAGAATCTGCCACAAACTTTTTTAATATGCTCACAATGGTTCGGTCTCTCTACTGCTCCAGAAGAAGCTGGCCGGTAAGCAATATCTAGCTTCCTTTTGACCCCCAGTATCTCCCACATCTTTGTCATTACCTCGCTGGTGAAATGGCTACCTCTGTCTGACTCAATCCTTTGAGGTAGACCAAAATGGGAAAAGATGTGGTTAATCATCAGGGCAGCTGCTGTTTCTGCCTTGCAGTTTGGGGCCGGGAGACATTCCACCGACTTGATAAACAAGCATGTGACGGTCAACATGTACTTGTTTCCTCTAGCCGAGCGAATTACAGGGCCTACAAAGTCGATTTGCAAATCTGACCATGGCAGTGTCATCCCCCTCTTTTGGAGAGGCGCCCGGTGTGTGAGGGATGTTGGCTGAAATTGTGCACACACAAGACACCCCTTCAAGTATTGGTCGAGATACTGCCTCATATGTGGCCAGTATGCAACCTCTCTTAAGATTTCAAGTGTTGTGTGAAACCCCTTATGACCGGCGGTGGCCGCATCATGGGCGTGACTTAACATCAGGCTTCGGAATGAGGTAGGGACCACCCACTGATCATGGCCAGCTTGGGATTTCCTTACCAACAAACCGTCTTGGATTCGGAACCTTTTGGACATTTCATCAACACTCTTAGGTCCTCTTTCCCAACGTAATCGTTATCCGTCAGGGGAAAGTTCTCAGGGTCCTCAATGTGTTGGTAAAACTTACCAATTATTGGATCCCCTTTCTGAGCTGTAATCAAATCAGCATCAGGGGTCTCCTTACTCCATTGTGCAGTTGAAAGATCATTGTGAGCATTTGTCTGGGACCTAGTGATAGCAGTGACCTGGATTTCCCCCAACAGGGACTCTATTTCTATTAGATCCCCTTGGATGGCCCCGGTTTTGGCCAGCTGATCAGCTAAGTCATTTCCAGTTTTGTCTGGTCCCTCTACTTTGGAATGACCCTTGATCTTCTTCCAGTAGATGGTCATCCCATTCGAGGTGACCAGATCATCAATGTTTTGAATTAACTTCCCATGTTTCAAAGGTTTGTTATTAGCACATAGCATGCCTCTGGTTTTCCAGTTAACCAGGTGCTCCACGAACCCGTTCCGTACATAATCCGAATCTGTGATTATGACCAGTTCGTGGAGTTGATGTTGGACATCAGTGAGGATGGCTTGATGCACAGCCATCAATTCTGCCACCTGACTACTTTGGGGACCCATTTTGTATCCAGCGGAGGGTTCTGGGGACTCATTCACCCATGCATTCCCTACGCCGGCCACCAGTTCTTTCTCCCGTTGTTGTCAACATGGTAAGAGCATCCATCCACATAGACAGTGGGCATTCCCTCACACTTGTCTTCTTCAAAGACTTTTTTTGGAGAATTAAGGTATGCCTCCATGTTGTCCTTGATTTTTAGACTTTCGTCCTCGAGACAGTTTTCTCTGGCACAATCATGCAAGTCAGCCAGACCTTGCACGAGGGGACTCTTCTTGTTTTGGCCATATCTGACCTCCACAGGAAAGCCTTGCGTTGACAGAATCCAGGAAGTAATTCAGGAATTACTCACATTCCCGGCCCAGATTTTGTCACTTTGGAGATATTGCAGAGGCTGGTGTGGAGTCTCCACTATGATGTGTTCCCCCTGGATAAACGGGCGGTAATTCTTCAATGCCCACACCGTTGCCAGGCGTGCCTTCTCACAATCGTTGAATTTTTCCTCCACAGAGGATAAAGTTTTGCTCGCATAGGAGATTACTTTATTGACCTTGTCATGCTTTTGGCATAATACTGCCGTCAAGCACGTATTAGAGAACCCTGTCTCCAGGAAGAACTCCTTGTTTCTGACAGGGTAAGCTAGGCAAGGTGCTTGTCAGAGGCTTCTTTTGAGTTGTCTTACTGCCTCGGATTGTACTGGACCCCATTCCCACTTGACCCCCCCCCCCTAAAGAGATGAATCAGGGGTCTGGTGATCTCTGCGTAGCCCTCAATGAACTTTCTGCTGTAATTAGTCAGTCCAAGGAGGCTCCTTAGTTCCCGCAGAGTTGTGGGATCCTTTAGTTTCTGGAGTGCTTCCACTTTCTTTTCCTGGGGATAGAGACCCTGAGGAGTAATCTCATGCCCCAAGAAATGAACACGTGTTCTACACCACTGTGCTTTCTGAAAGGAAAGTTTTGCTCCGGCGGCCCTCAACTGGGTCAGAACATAACGGATCTCTGCTATGTGTTCCTCCACAGATGAACTTTTGATGAGGACACCATCTACATAAGCCAGGTTACCCCTCGCACCCAGGTCGGGCATGGCCTTGTGTAGGAAAATGTTGAATTCATTTCCGGAGTTGAGGTATCCGAAGGGAGTCTGGGTCCATGTGTACTGCTGGCCCCCAAAGGTAAAAGCCAGTTTGTATTGGTCCTCCCTACTGACAGGCACGGTCCAGTATCCATTGGTCAGGTCTATTGCAGTGAATACATGTGACCCCTGAATCTGAGCCAGCCCTTGGTCATTGTAAGGCAGAGGCCATCGGGAAGTATGGACCCATTTGTTGAGCTCCCTAAGGTCGGCGTAGAATCTCCACTGGCCGTTTGGCTTCAATATTCCCAGCACCGGATTATTGAAGGTGCTGTGTACTGGACGGATTATTCTCCGGGACTCAAGGTTCTTAATTATTTCAGTAAGGGACTCCATTGATGCGAGAGGCAAGCGATATTGCTTCACAAACACTGGAGTCATGCCAGGGTCCGTGGGAATTGTTGTTGTGTGGATGTCGGTGCGACCACAGTCATATGAGTCTACCGCAAAGAGATCTTGGAAATCCAAGAAAACTTGTTTCAACTTTTGCTTCTGTTCCAGAGTCACACAGGCATCAGCTAGGTTGACTCTCTCTACCACCATCTGCCTGAAGCCTGGAAAGACTTCTGGTTTTGCTATCTCAGCGGCCCCCTCCAACTGGGTGGAGTAGTCCCTGGTCAGAGTGCTGATTTGGACTGGAGGCTTCAGGTGGGAAAGGCAGCCCTCATGGACCTGGAAAATCACCTCATCCCTTCTGAAGTCACAACTCACGTCTTCCTTACCATAAGGGCAAGAAGTGTACACCAGGAAGTTCCCCCCATGCCGGATGAAAATCCTGTCTGGTCTTGTATTGTCCTCACTGTCACTGTCAAAACAGTCCTTGGGGATTGGTCCTAACAGTTAATTTCCTAAATCAATGGAGAAATGTCGGTCATCAACCGCCATTCCAATAATGGTGCCTGCGGGTACAGTAATACTCTTTAAGTCGCTGTTATCCACCTCTATTGGAATGGTGTCATGTTCTATGTTGACTAATGGTGTTGGGTTTACCCCTAACCCTTGCTGTTGGAGAGAAGCATTTAGATGAATATAAGCATCAGGGTTTTTCAATTTTTGTCCTCTTTTAACTTTCACTTCCAGGGAGAATTGTCGTGTCCTTTCTGGGAAGGTGACTTCCTCTTTAAGCTGAATTTCAACTGCATAAGGTAGCAGTTAAGCTGACCTAAATGCTTTTTCTTGATCATCAAAGCCCATGGGATTATCCGCTAATTGGGACCAAGCTTTGAAGTTTATTAGGTCCAAACTAATGGCGAAGCGATTGAGAATGTCACTGCCTAAGTAAAAGGCGGCAGTGACGTCTCACACGACCCAACAATTATGGACTATGCTCTTGTTGCCAATGGAGATTTTGAGCATACACCTGCTTGGCAGGAGATGTTTGGAATTGGGTGCTTCCAGGTCCATTTCCCATTTGTCTATCAGTTTGAATGTGGGAATGGCTGGATCTTTTGGGAGTTGGCGGAACATGGCTTCGCTGATGAAGGTCTTACTGTTGTTCACACACACTCGGGCGAGAACAGAGTCCTTCCCATCATTTAACTGAACAGGGATGAACAACTGCTCTCCAATTTGCTGAATATCAGCCAGGCTCTGAGCTGATTTCACATCTTTCAGGAGGTGTCCGGACATTTCGTCGACAAAAAAAGGTTGACAGGACAAATGGTCGACACCATTTGGTCGTCGAATTTTTATTTATTTATATATATATTTTTTAAGTTTTCGTTTAGGGAAAAAAAGGTTTTTTTTTAGAAAAAAAAGGGGTTCGGGGGGACGCCCCCCCCCAAAAAAAAAAAGGGAAAATACAAGAAAATAAAATTCGACCATTTGATTATCGACCAAATGGTGTCGACCATTTGTCCTGTCGACCTTTTTTTTTCGACGAAACGTCTGGTAACCCTTTCTGGACTATAGGAGTGGGAGTGTCTGATTGTGGATTGGTAAAGAATTTCAGAGTATTTCCTTCCAGTGTGGAAAACCACCTTAAACTGGAAGGAAGGTTGATTTTCAGAAATAGAGAGGACCCCCCATCACCAGTCTGTTGTCCTACTGCTATTACTGTCACGTCTGGAATGTGGTTGTTCTGGAAGTGAAATTCTACTTGGTCAGATTTCTGTTCAACCATGTGGCAGGTGCTGTTTAAACTAACATGGTTGACACTCTGTTTTAATTTTATTGGTCGGCTAGTCTGGGTCCAGAGGACCTTGTTTACACAATCTATTAGGGGTGACAACCTTCTCAGGAGGTCATTCCCTAGTAAACAAGGGGTGCCCTCTGGAGTTACTACTATGACCGGGTGTTTCACCTTGTGTCGCCCAATTTTAATGTCCAAGTCTGCAGTCCCCTCGATGGGAATTTCCTTCCCGTCAAAATTCTGCAGTTGTCCAGGAAGAGAGGTGAGAGGAATTTGGTATTTCTCCCCCCTTCCTGCATTCAGTTCATCAAAGGCCCTTTTGGACAGAAGGGTAGCTTGGGATCCAGTGTCCACCAGTGCCCAAATTGTACCCTGCCCCTGTACTTGTACCGGGGCATAGTATCTTCCCTCCTTCTCCTCAAGGGGGCACAGATAATGCACATTTTTGGACAACTGGTGGGCTGATTTTCTGGTTTTGGACATTGCTAGCGAAGAGATTTGGGTAGAATTCTGTGGAGAGCCTGGGGAATCTGAAAGAAAAATTTGGCAACTGGAAATGGTTTCGGGTTCTGGGCCGCCCCCCCCCCTTTTGGAGGCAGTCATCAGGATGGGTTTGACCCATGGGATTTTGCTATTGTTGGTTCTGGGATAGAATGATGGGCGGTGACAGCTCAATCCCCACATCTACCCAGTCTGTTGATTCGGTTTTAGGTTCCCCTGGTTCCCGTTCTGGGTCACCCCTGCCTTTTGGGAGGCAGTCACCAGGATGGGTTTGAACCAGGGGTTTTTGGTTTTGTTGATTCTGGGATAGAATGATGGGCGGCGACAGCACAATCCCCACATCTACCCAGTCTGGATTGGAATCTCTTGGGACCCATTTTTCCTTGGAAGGAGTTCCCCCATCTCTGAAGGAGAAGATCCTATTCCCAGGATATTCCGAGGATCCCTCTCCCTCAAATTGGAAGACCTGTACCTCCTCCACAAAGTGGGTCTGTTTGGGTCCTTTGTTTCTCCTACCTCCTCTCTGCTCCTTGGGTGGCAGACTTTCAGGGGTAGGAGATTTTGTTTCCGGTTCCTGGTTTTCCAGGAGCTGTTTACAAGTTGGGAAGGAAGCTTCCTCCAAGGCTTTACACCCCCCCTTCCCCGTGTGCCTCCTCCCTGGGAACCGGTTATCGGGGTGCTGCCCCCGTCATTGTTCTGAGCACCAGGCCCAGAGTTTGGGGCATTCTGTGGTGGCATGCTCATCTGAGGGTTCTGTTGCGCCCTCAGCATGTGACCCAGATCCCGTGCCATGTTTTGGACCTGGCGCTCTAACTGGGAGACCCGCTCAGGCTGATACGGGGTCCGGTTTTCTCCCCAGGGCTGCTCCCGGGAAGGGTAGCTATCCCTTCTCTGGTAATAACCTGGGTTGGGAAGATTTGGGTACCCCTCCACCCTTGACCTCCCCTCTCCCGGATTAGGTTGTCTGGGCTCAGGGAATTGGGGAAAGCAGGATGGATGAGTTTGGGGCTGGAAACCTTGTGGATACCTGGGGAAAAAGTTCGGCCCAGGGTTTGGTGAATTTCTGCCCTCCTGTGGGAAGTTAGGAGGGAAGTTCCCTGCGTCAGGTGCTTGGCTGGATCCCCACCCTTGGGCTGGAGGAGTCCACACATAACCCGGGATTGGTCTGTTTCCCTTGTAGCGGGGACTTACATAATCAGGGGAGCGAGGGACCCCATTTGTGGGACTACCTCCTTGACTCCCTGTCTGTGACTGGCCCGAGGGCCTTCTGGTGTTAGAGTTATTCTGCGCAGCCAGGTTTTTAGGTCCCCCCATCTCCAAATCTAAAACGGGGGCAACCTTTACCTCCGCCACCCTGGCAGCAGCAGGGGTGCTGTTGGTTTTGTGGTTTTTCTGCGCATTACTTTTATTTTCTATGGGCTTCTGCACCTCATAGATCCAGGTGGCTTGCTCAATGACCCAGTCTAAAGATCTTTTCTCGTGAAAATCTCTCACAAGCTGGGTCATTATGTACTTGGGAAGAGCATGGAAAAATGTGTTGATGAATTCTCTGCTGTCTGTGCGCGCCCTTCTGGTGGTCTGCGCAAAGGCACGCTTCAATTCTTGCACGAATTCTTGTGGGGCCTGATCCTCCCCACATTGCAAATTGTAGGCTGCCTTGCGAGCCTATTGGGGATTTCTATGTACAGAAAATGTTTCAAGATGGCCGCCCTATATGTGGACCATCTTGAATGGTTTTGGTCCTCCAGCCCCGCAAAGAAACTGGAGTATTCAGGGGAGAATGTCCATTTGATGTACTGGATGCATCTACTGCTGTCCTTCAAATGGAAAGTCTCCATCATTTGCTCATAGAGCTCCAAGTGTTCCCAAACAGAATACTTGGCGTTCTTATGATAAGGCGTGATGACACTCCTGATTGCCTTAATCTGTTTTAAGGGGTCCTTAAGCAAGGCCCTTTTCATTTTATTGGCCTTTTTGGTTTGGGTAACCCTGTTCCATTCAGCCTCTGATTCAGAAGCACTGCTCCCAAAGGTGCCCGTCTGATCTTCCAGGTTTTCCCGGATTTTGCGAGCCTGGGAATAGCTGGCAGAATGTGGGCACCTGGTCTCCTGTGTCCTGTGACGCTCAGAGGAGTCTTCAGATCCCTCCTTGCTACCAGGATTTGATGGGTACCCCCCACCCCCCAGTGACCTAACTGGGCAGAGGTTTTTAGGATGCCCTTAAAGGGCCTAATTTCCTGGGGTTCCCCACTAAATTGCACTGTACTTAGGGGCCCATACCCGGGTGCCCGCCCATCTATTCCTGGGTGGTACTGGCCTATGAGCCCCATACTTTTGGCTGGATAGTAATCTGCCATTCCTGTGGCCCTGTGCTCATGCGCGCCAGGGGACATGGGGGTGGCAGAGTCCAGGGACTGAGAGAGACGAAGGCCTCTGGTACTAGGGCTTCTGAGGTTATGCTTAGGTGTTTCCCTTTCCCAGCGAACTTCATCTCTGTCAGCCCCTGCTCCCTGTTGCAATGCAAGAGCCTGCGCTTTCAGTTCCTCAGTTAAGGGCTTACTAGACTCTATCACTCTCTCCTGCATGGCTACCTATTGCTGGAGCCTATCATTGTGCTGACAGAGAGCCTCATTTTCTCTCTGTGCCTCCTGATTGGTCCTGGAGTACTGGGCCAGTCTCTGCTGCAGGAGGGTTACCTCCTGAGTCCCATCCTTACTGGCCTGCTCCTTTCTTGCCAGAGCATCCTCCACCCTCCTGGTGTGAGCAAGCCCTGATGCTCTTTTTGTAGGTCACCTAGCCCCTGGATGGCCAAGTGATTTTCCTCAATTTTTCTTTTTAAATGGCAGACTTCCTGGCCTAAGGTATCCCTTTCCTGACCAAGAGCCTGCATTTGTGACGCCAGGTCGTCCCTCTGCCTTTGTAAGGCACCAGCTTTCTGGCGTTCTTCATCAAACTCTGCCTGGGTATCCAGGTCTTTCAAAATCAATGTATTGCTTTCCTCTTTCTCTCTGTCTAGTTGGATTTTCAGAGTGGCTACCTGCTCTGTGCCTGCCCTGTTGAAATTGATCTGTTGCTCCAGCTTTTTCTGGCTCTGCAGTAAGGAGTCCAATCTGTCTTGGTGCTCCTTCTGCAAAGCCAGAATTCTGGTATCCTGGTCTGTCTTTTCCTGTTGCAGTATATCCATGTCCTCTTTTATTTTAATGATATACTGCCTACTATCATTTTCTGACTCCTGGCTCCTCTGCAGCCTCTGCTCAGAAGAGACCAGGTCAGATTGGACCTTCTCTAATGCCAACAGTTGCCTACTTGCCAGATCTTGGCCTTCAGCACATTTGTCCTGCATGGCTCCCATATATAGATACAAATATGCCGCTATCCTAACCATCTTGTCGTGTTCATCTTTAGCTTTAGGAGCCATGTATAGTTCGCTCAGGGCCACATGTAAGGGACCCTGATCTCTCCAGATATCTATCCCAGTTGCAGTGACCTGTTGTGTGATTGCCTGACAACCACGCATCCTGGCCCTGCTCAGTCCATTCACCTCTCACAAATATCTTATGTAAGAAGTGCTCTCTGGCTATTTTGATGTCTACCGGTGTCGTCATTCTGGAATTTGAGTTCCTTCCTGACTTACAGAAGTTTGTATTTTATTTTGCAAAACAGACCGTTTCCTTAGAGCGTTCCTTTGAGGAGTGCTTTCACAGTGTAAAACAGCGTGGTGATCTAACCGGATATGTGTATCCGGTCAGTTGGCACACTGTATTAAGCTGCACAAGTGGTAAATCTAATCCAAAATCTCTGGCTACGAGCCCCCACTTTGTAAGCGACTTCAATTCAACACTACAGCTAAGTCAATGCCTAGTCTGGGATGCTGATGGAAGCCCTTATTGATGTATTTTTATGTCCAGTTCGTTTACTCTGGATGACAACCCTTATATAACACCCCTCTCTCAGAATCCCCCTGACCCCGCTCAGCCAAGAAGTAGGTTTGTTTTGCAAATTTAAAAGGTTTATTTGAAAATTAAACAATATATATCTATCACACTTTTATAGTAAATTAATATTTGATAGCACACTTGTGAAGATGATAGTGATCAACAATGGATAATGTTACAGTGGTACACTCTTTTTGATGGCTTAGAAGTGATATAGAGAGGATAAAGTAGCTGAGAATGCTTTTATGGCTTCAAGGACAATGCAATGATGAATGAAAATGCAGTACAGAAATAACTTGCTTTGACTTCGACAAAAGACAATGTAATCACTTTTCTTTGACAATTCACCCCCCCCTTTATGCAAGGTAAAGAGATGGAAGGAAAGCACACAGTTCTCAGGAATGCAATCAAATATAATTCAGTTCCCCCCTAGCAAGCTTAGAGGAAAACAGGTAGGCGTTTTAAACACAGGCAATATACTTTGATGTGGTTGCAATTAAGTGAAAAATATGCTAAAAAGGCTTTCAATTCCCTGTAGGGGTTTCAGGGTAGTTGATAGATACTTTGAATCCGTTCGAGCCAGCCCTATCAATGATTCAGGGATGGTTATTGGGTTGAAAACAGATTTCAGGGATGGAAACAAAAACAAATATTTTTACCCGTGGCTAAAATGAAGCAAAATGTCAAATCACAGCAATTCAGTCGCGTGCGTCAAGCTCAATTACGGAGGCACTATAAGGAGTAGGAAGTCGGTTCTAGGTTTGTTGGAAAGCCTACAATCTTAGCTTTAAGATGACAATTAGAACTCGCTCCTGGCACAAACGTTTCCGGAGATACTGCCGATTTAGTAAAGGTAGTTTTTCGGATTTGAAATTTTAAAGCTCAGAATGACAGATGACATTTTTCAGTTTTAAAGATGACAGAATGACACGATTCTAGGAGGCAGTTCTAATAGGCTAAAATAGTTTGGATTAGATTATTTTAAACTAAGAGATTGGTTTTGGCACAGTGCTAGCTGGGTACTCACACTAGATTTTGGACAGGAATGCGACTTCGTCACCGATCGCGTCAGGATTGGCTGGACTTCTGCTAGCGGTTCTTCACAGCGATCTGGTCTCTGGGTCTCTGGTTCTGTTATCGGTTCTGCTAGCGGTTCCGGATACAGCGGTCTCTGGTTCTGCGGGTCTGGATCAAGTGGATTCTTAGCAAGCAGCAAACCACACAGCCCGGCGGTTGAATAGTTTGCAAATGATTTTTGAGGCCTGCTGAAGAGAACTCAGCTTGTGGGTTAACCTCTCTGCTACAAGTTCTGAAGTAAAGTTCTGGTTCCCTGGAGTTCTGGATTTGAAGTCTGGAGACTCCTGGCAAAGTGTCCTGCAAGAAAGTGGAAAGTGAATGTCTCTACCTGGGTTTCAATGTTCCTTTTACGTGTTTTGAAAATGGGTGTGTGCCTGGGCCTAGCTAAGCCTGCCCCTCTCACTTATCATTGGCCAAGTTTTCCTCTCTCCCTTGATTGGGGGAAGGAAATGGAGTGTCAGAGTGATGCTGTAGGTTTTATGGTCAGAGGAACCTCCCCTTGTCAAATTGCACACAAATCTATTTCTGACCCAAATACATATTTATCTATGTACCATTTTTCTAATATTATAGGTCCAATTAACATATTTTCTGTAGCACCAAACCATCCGATCCCTGTCTTTGTACGATGTGCCCCTCCCAGTTTCTCCCAAGAGGAAGCCATTTTACGACCCCCCCAATATAACATTTGCCTGAGCCAGGGACAGTGCTTTGTTTAGTTTCCTGTAGTCCCCAGGTGCCACTCCCCTAATTCAATCAGAGAGGTGTCATCTCCTTTTGGCAGGGGCAGCAGGATGCAGCCAGGCCTGGGAACACAGCTGCTGAATTCCCTCTCCTGTCGGGGGTAGTTGTCAGGCAGAATCCAGTTTCATTAAACCAGGCTTCAGCTAAATGTCACTTTTGTTCCCAGTTTTTCTTCATTCAAATCAAACTTACAATTTTCACACATGCAGCTAGAATGCCGATTCTAAGTTCAAAACTATGAAATTTAACAGTTGCAAACTATGTGACACTCAAAAGTAGGTCACTCATTTAATTTAAACATTTCGATTTTAGTGGTTTTAAATCCAATTTCAGTTAAGCTGCTGACATCCACAGCTCAGCCAGTTTTGTTATGAACATGGTTTTGGGCTCTTTCTCTTTCCAGATTTAGTATGCACGCAAGAATACATTCTGCCAAATGTCTGCTGGTGTTCATTGAGATTTTTGAATATCTTGTGATGTTTAAAATAGGCATTTTGAGCTCGCATTCAGGGAAACAAAGGTGATTTTAAAGCACTTTTTTTAGCCAACCGGCACTGCTGTTTTTCCTTTGGCACACATTTCACTCATGGCACTCCTGGCCCATCATGCTTGCACTGGTGGGTGGCAGGTTAGGCAACCATTTTGGTGTGCGCACAAACTGCGCGGTTCTCTAGGATTCTGGCGCAATGTGGGCTTTTCCGGCCCTCTTGGATTTCCTAAGCCCACAGCACCAAATGTTGCAGCATAATAGTCCAAACGTGGGTCAGGACACCCAACATACCAGAGTCCTAAATGCTGGAATTGCTCTAATTGGTTTGTGGCCTTGACACTTGGTTTTGTGTCCTGGGAGAGCCCTGGCGGAGTATGTGATAGAGCTAAAGTTGTGGCAGGCTGTGTGAAGAGCTTTCAGATGCTCCCCAGGGTTCCTTTGGTTGAGATGGTGATGCAGGTGGAGCCGGTCAGCTCAAGGCACAGCTGGGGCTCTGGCCTAACCCTCTTTTCGGGTCAGTGTCTGCACACAGCAGGAGCCGCCAAGGAGCCCCACCGGCTGCCGACCCCACTCTAGTAAAAAAAAAACTGTTGGTGAAAAAACCCACAATATCTTCCCTGTCCTGTCCCAGCCAATCAGATTGGCTTGGGTGGGACAGGAAGTCAGGCGGCTGAGACAAGATGTCAGGCAGTAATTTACAGGAGTGAGACCACCTGACATTCTGCCCCAGCTGCTTGACTTCCTATCCTCCAACCTCTAGGCACTCATTGATTTGCTGGGACAGGAGCACTTTCTGTGTGTGTGCAGTGGCTGGCGTGGCAGCAAATTTGATGGTAAATGAAGTGAGCGCAAAGAGGTAGCAGGCAGTGCCTAACAGTTCTTTGTGCTCGCACACCTTGTTAAACACTAGCCGTGTGCCTGCCGTCGCAGCCCTTTTGTCACCCCAGCTCCTTTTAACCCCTTTTGTTGCCCCAACCCCTTTGGGTCCCTTTGTTTCCCCAATCTGTTTTACCTTTATTTGACCCAACCCCCTGTTTTGCCCCAGCCCACGTTTGCAATTGATCTTGCCCCCTCTAGCCCTTTTAAGCCTCTTTATTGTCCCAATCTGTTTTGCCCCCTTTAGTTACCCCCAACATCCTTCAGCCCCTGTTCTTGCCCCTTTACCCCCTTTTGTTGTCGTAACCCCTTTGTTGCCCCAATCCATTTAGACCCCTGTTCTTGACCCATTTAACTGTGTTCTTTCCCCTTTTGTAGCCTCCATCCCCTTTAGCCAATTGTGTTGCCCCCAGTCCTTTGTAGCCCCCTTTTCATGGACCTAGCCCCTGTTCTTGCCCTAGCCCCATTTATCCTCTGTTCCTGCCCACTTTAGCCCCTGTTGTTGCCACTTTTTTTGCCCCAGCCCCTTTGTTGCTCCAATCCATTTTAACCCCTTTTTTGCCTCTTATTGCCCCCTTATCTCCCTGTTCTTGCCACTTTTGTAGTCCCAACCCCTTCAGCCAATGGTGTTGCCCCAGTCCCCTTTAGCCCCTTTTCGTGCCCCTAGCTCTTGTTCGTGATCCAGCACCCTTTAGTCAACTGTGTTGCCCCCATCCTGATTGTTCTATAGGTGCACTCTAAGTTCTAAATGCTAAGCTAGCTCTATTGTTGACTATAGGGGGGTGCAGGGGAGAAGAAGGCAGCCCTGTAACTAGGTTGTAGAAAAAAGAGACAAATGAAGCCGGTGTCCACAAGCCGTGGAACATTGGCGTCCCCTGCACACCCAGGGAAGTGTGAGTCAGAATGTATATAATACTTAGACTGCATACAGAGTCCTAAGCAGTGATTGTATGTATCTTAAGTATCCAGTAGAGGGATGAAGACAATGCTTATTCGGGTAAGTATTTATAGATCAAATCCATGCTAGCAGGCAGGTTGGAAGTGATGTCTACCCTTACTGTTATTCATTTAGTACTTGAAGGATGTTATAAAAAAAGCTCCATGATGAAAGTCTCAATTCATTCCATTGGGATTGAGGCTGTCAAGCTTATCGATCCAAAATAGTTCTCTTTGGTCCAGCTTTTCAGAGTGGTTGCTTCCCCTTGGTGACTTTTGAACTATTTCAAGTACAACATATCGTAGTTGAGCCACTGTATGTCTCATCTCTGTAAAGTGCCTCACCACTGGTGAGCGGATATTTTTAGTCTTTACGTTGCTTTTATGCTCATTGCAACGTTCCTTAATTGTTCTCATTGTTTGTCCTACGTAAGATATTCCGCAGGGACAGCTTAATGCATAGATGACTGACAAAGAATAACATGTTGCAAAGTCTCTTAATTAAATGTTTGCTCCCGTGCGAGGATGTCTGCCATTGCATATATATATAACATATGTTTATCAGTTTAACTAATGTACCATTTGTCATGACCCTAAATATATGTATGATCCATTTTATGTCATGCACATTTTCTTTTTAATAATATTACTTTGAATTCCAAAAATAGATTTTTGAATTATTGATCTTGTAACTTGATCTCTTCAACTTACCTTTACTTTAGTGTGTTGATACACACAACCCTGGGTGTGCAGGGGATGCGAGTGTTCCACGGCTTGTGGACACCGGCTTCATTTGTCTCTTGCCCCCTTTAGCCCCAGTCCCTTTTGTGACCCAAAACCTCTTTAGCCCCTTTTAGTGGCCCAAATCCATTTCTTTACCCCAGTCCCTTTTATTGTCCCAGCCCCTGTTACTGGCCCCTCCCCCCAGGCTTGTCTCTGGCTCGGCCCTACCCATGAATTCCCTGCCTCTCCCAGGTCTAGCTGCAGGCATGTAGTTTGAAGCTGCTAGTAGATTGAAAGGTTGAAAAAGGGGGAGGTTTTACGGGGCTCCTGAGGAGTCCTATTAGAATCTTAAGGTTATACTGAATTAATAACCAGGATGGGACAATCAGATTGTAACAAACAATCTGATTGGCCCTTTCCGGGTCTTTACCAGCCCAACAAAGACCTATCTGCCTTCAAGGGACACTCGCCCCATCTCTCAAGTTATTTTCTTCAACTGGCTGCCAAGGAAAGGGAGAAGGGACTAAGTGTAGTCCCTTCAACCCAATCCACGGTGGCCATTTTGTTTGTTTTCTTCTTTTCATATCTTTTTAATAGGCGCCATGGAAAAGGGAGAAGGGATTAGATGTAGTCCCTTCTCCCAGATCCCTGGCAGCCATTGTTTTTGCTTTTTTTATTTAATAGAATTTGATTTGCAAAACGGTTTCCACTCTGTTTCACAACTCGAGAAAACATTTTATTAGTACCCTGGTACGACATGCTGGGTTACTAATAACAATAGAACCCTTGGAGGGGGTGCATTACGAGTCGGGTAATGCCCCTGGGGCTATGTTAAAGTCCTTGCTTTGCTCGGGTTTGTAACTATCGCCCCAGGGGCATTACCTGACCAGTCATGCCCCCCCCCCTCTCCTTGGGTCCTATTCCTTGTGGTGTTAGCCATCTTGATGAGTTGTTATTGTTCTAGATTCTATTTTATGATGATTGTGGGGTGGTGTCAAGGTTTTGTGTTATGGGGAAAAATGTTGGGGAGAATTCAAAGATGTTCCTTGTTTAGGTGTTATGCACCAGCGTATTCCACATGTCAGTGAGCCTGACCCGAATGGGTCACTCTCATTTTCATCCTGTTTGTGAGGATGGTGGACTGATTAGCCGTTGTGTCCAGATTTGTGATGGCTTTTATGTTGTTAAAATCTGATTTGTTCATCCCTTGGGAGTTGCAGGGCCATGCTGATTATCTACAAAGTGCTGGCGGGTCTTACCGTCTCAACCGAGGGGTTGAAAATTCGTCCTGGTCTGGCCCATAGGGGGTGCCATGCTACTTTGTCTGTTGTGATCCAGTGAATAACTAGGTTTTGAGAGATTTTCTGTAGACTAGGCAATCATCATCTGCGCGGAGGCACCTGGCATCAAGTTCCAGAGGTTGGTTGATAGGAAAGAGAAGGAGGATCTTGAATGTACTCAATCTATCAACTACTGCAGGATACTGAGCTAAGTCAACTTTGGCAAAATGCAAATGTGCAACCAGGTTTCGCACAGATGGCAGAGGTGGATGTTTAATTAGTCTGAACTCATGCAACATGTTATCATTGGTTGGAAAAAATCTGCCCACACTACACCTGAATTGCAATCCATATACTGGCACCTGATAAACAGTGAAGGGTCAGCTTTCAAATTGTAGGCTTGACTAACTCACAGGAAATACGAGGTCCACCTTGGGTCGAAAAATGACTCCGGCATCATTCAAGCATAAACTATTAGGAAGTTACGTATTGAGTATAGGGTGGTTTGCTGCATGGAAAAAAAAACGTTCACAAATTGAAATTACAATAGAGGTGGGTGAGCTGAATTAGGTCAATAGGAGTGGAGGGCAAGAAGGGTATGGTGTAGGTTTAGGTGTAGCTTGCAATTTATGCAGCACAGAACCTCCGTTTTTGTGTTGCGAATAGGGGCAGGAATACTTGCAATAATCCAAACTGTGCATCAATTAATATTATCTTTTGTTAGCCAGGCTGTTACACCCCTAGACTACCCTTGAAGTTTTGTAGTTTTGTGTCAGTGGGGGCAGGGGAGCAGTCGACTAGATTGACAACATAATATGTCACTGAGATGCCTTTTTTCCAGTTCCTTTTTAGTCAGGGAAATATCCTAACAGACTTGGGGTATAGGTAGGTTGCACAGGACTAACCCACTGCTGCTGCTTTACATGGTGTATAATATGCAGAAAGAAAGCACTTGAGTTGTGCCCATAAGGGATCTGATGTTTTGACTATTTAAAAATCGAATTTAGGTGTGCTTTCCACTTGCATTAATTGCAACTGTTTGTTTAAAAATCGAAATTAGGTGTGGTCACATCCTGAATGTATTTGTTCTGCTAGTTAAAATCCTACTTACTCCCTTGCTCTTTGTTATGTTTTTGTCCCTTGCTCCCTTGTAGCCCCCAACTTTAGCTCCCACTGTTTCTTCCATTCCGATTGTGTTCCCTTCTTCGCTTGCGCCCTCCTGTCAACTCCCTCCAGTGTGCCTCAGTTACTCATCCTGGTTAAGTGTAGCAAGCTCTGTGCGCCCTCATGGCGCTCTCTATATTTCCTATCTTCTCCAACTGTTTCTCTATCTCCTACCCTTCACCCCTCACCAAGTCTGGCAGGAAGAAACTTAAGAAGGACACACTTGGCTCCAGCTCAGGCCTTTCTATTGCTGACACCTGTGTCACTGCTTCTGCCAGAGAGACTCACACCGACATCCTCTTCATTGTTCCGTCCACCGACCTATGGGCTCTTCATATGGTTGCTCTGCTCTCTCCCTCCTCTTCCTCACACATCAATGGTGGCACCCTCTGGGAAGTCCTTCTTGCCTCCTCCTCTTCTCTAGGGTCATCATTAGTATCTATCGAAATGGTACCATCTTCGTACAAGGGCCTCAACCCAACCTCCTCCTTTTAGATAGGCTCCTCCCACGCCTTATCAACTTTCCACCTTCCTCACCACAGGCTCCCTTGCCAACTACTCCTACGGCCTGGCTCCCTTGCCTGCTAGGCACACCTTGTCTTCTTTGTCTGGCCACACTGCTTGTCTCACTATGGCGCCTTTGACGGCTTCTACTATCCTGGCGCCCTTGCCCTCACACTCATCACTAACATCCCTGTCAGCCTCTCCCATGCTGGTGCCCTTGCCACCCACTGCCGATGCATTGGGGTCTTCCTTGCCCTCTGCGGCCCCTCCTTCACTTGCTCCCTTGCCATCTACTACTGTCCTGGCTTCCTTGCCTGCACTGCCTTTGGCCCCTCTGCCTTCTCTTGCCCCTATCTCTTTGGCACACTCCCCGCTTACGGTTGGGACCTCTGTCCCTTGTATCCCCCCTGTAAGTCCTTCAAAAATGGTAATCTGCTCCACGTTGCCACATTTAACTCTCGCTCCTCAGTCAAGCACTCCTCTGACATGTGCCACCTCCTTGAACACCTGGACCTTCATGTTCTCGCTCTCACTGAGACCTGGTTTGAGGACAGCTCTGTCACAAGTTTTGACAAACTTCTCCCTAAAGGCTACAAGATCATCACTGAGTCTAGGCCCAAAAGACCAGGAGGGGAAGTTGCCCTGATCTTTCCAGAGTGAATGCCTGTTTCTACCATTCCCATTTGGGCCTATTTCTCTTTCGAATGCCTGGTCTATAGGCTCTCTCTCTCTCCTGTCTCCTCTTACTCTGGCCACCTTCTATTGGCCGCCAGGCCAGTCCACCCTCTTCCTCTCGGAATGGGCTGGCCTGGCCTCTTCACTCCTTTCCTCTGCCTCCCAACTCCTCTTGCTGGGGTATCTTAACATCCATCTTGACTCTCCTCACTCTTCAGGAGCTTTCCACAACCTATGAGACTCTATCTCCATTCTACCCTCTTGTCCGACACACACTGCTGGCCTCACCTTGGATGTTCTCATATCCACAGACAACCCTCTTTCTACCCCTCTCACTACTTCACTCTCATGGACTGATCACTCTATTCTCTTTTCTCACTTGAAGCTCTCTTCCCTCTCCTTTAGCACTGGCACACGTGGCACTGCCTCCCACCTACAAGATCTTCCGACCCATGAACAAAATGTCAGTGGCTGCCTTTGCCACCTCCTACTCTCCTTGTCCCACTCTTGCGGCTGCCTCCCACCCTGACACAACCCTCTCTAACTTACACCTTTCCATCTCCAATACTCTCGACATCCTTGTCCCTGTCAGGAGGATCTGACTGAAGCCTCCCAAAAAATGCAACTCTTGATATGACTCTGATCTGGCTGATTTTAAACGCAAGTGCAGGGCAGCGGAACGGAAATGGGGATCATGAGCCCTCTGACAAGCTGGCCTGCCGCCTTCTGCAAATGCAATATAGACTCAGCATCTGGCTCAAGAAAAGAGTCCATATTCAAGCCTGCATCTCCACGGCATCCAAAAACATGGCCAAACTTTTCAAAGTCTGTAAGGAGCTGGCCAACCATACTACAACCTCATCCTCTATTGCACCCACCCAGGCCCTTTGTGGGGGCCTGGCTGCACACTTCATAGCCAAAACATAGGACATCCTTTCCTCTCTCTCCTCCGCACCCACTCATGCACCATCATCTCCTGGGCCCCCCTCAGCTGTCACCACCATGCCTCCCTCTTCTCTCCTCCTTCTCCCCTGTCACACCTGAGGAGGTTTCTAGACAAGTGTGGTCGATGAAAGCCTCTTCCAAACAGGTGGACCCCTGCCCCTCCAAAAACCATCAAGGACAACATTGACTCTAACTCCAGCCTTGGCAGACATCTGCAACCTTTCTTTCGCCACTGGAGTTTTACCCACTTCCCTCAAGCATTCTCTTGTGCACCCTCTGCTCAGAAAGCCCTCTACCAACCCTTCTATTCCAGCTATCACCCGATCTCCATCACTCCATTCCTAGGCAAACTCCAGGAGAAGCTGGCTATCTCTCAGCTTACCCTCCACACTGAATATGTTGGTTGTCTCCATGACCATCAGTCTGGCTTTAGAGCATCCAGATGCATGGAAACTGCTCTTCTGAACACCCATGAAGACCTGCTCTCAAACCTTGACTTTAACTTTCCCTCTGAACTCATTCTCCTTGCCCTCTCCTCTGCTTTTGATACAGTAAACCACAACATCCTGATCACCCGTCTCAATGATGCCCTGGGCATCACAGATCAGGCACTGGCGTGGTTTGCGTCCTTTCTCTCTGACTGTCCTTCCCAGGTGGGAGTTGGGTGCTTTCTTTCTGCTATCTCTCTCTCTACTTGCAATGTCCCCCAAGGATCTAATCTATCCCCCTGGTTTTTCAATGTCTACATGGGCCCTTTGGCCCACATAATCTCTGCCTCCACCTCCAACTTTCAGTGTTATACGCATGACACACAGCTCTCTTTCAGGCTACCCTCTGCCTTTTCCTCCTCCTCGCTCATTCCTGACTGTCCGCAATTCAGTCCTGGAGTGCTGCTCACAATCTCTGCCTTAATGCTAGCAAGAAAGAGATCGTCCTCATTGGGACCCCTGCTGCCACTTTCCCACTCTCGCTCTGGCCGGCCTCCCTTGGTCCTGCGCCCCCACCCACCAGTGAGGCAAAAGACCTGGGGGTGACCTTTGATTCTACTCTCTCCTTCTCTTCTCAGATCTCAGGCATGTCCAAAAAGTCCAACTACCAGCTGCACCTCATCAGAGGTATTGTACTTTTTCTCACCTTACCCCAGAGGCTCACTGTCTCCAGAGCCCTGGTTCTCTCAAGACTGGCCTACTGCAACAGTCTCTTTCTCAATCTTCCTACTTCTACTCTCCAACCTCTGAAACTTATCAAACAGAACGGCAAGACGTATCCTTGGCCTCAAGCCCAGGGTCCGCATCTCTCTGTCGCTGAAATCACTCCACTGGCTCCCCGTCGCTGCAAGGATCAAGTTCAAGTCCCTCTGCATAGCCCACAAGGCTTTCTGGGGCCAGAGCCCTTACTATCTACAAAGCTCTCTTCCCAAATACTCTCCTTCTACAGCCCTCCCCATCAGGCTCCTCCAACTCTCTGCGGGTGAGCTGTTTCTCCAAACAGAGATGTGGGGGTAGATCCATATCCTCTGCGGGTGCCTCCCTCTGGAACAGCTTACCTACCTCTCTCCATCTTGAACCGGACCTCCTTAAGTACTGGAAACTCCTCAAGACCTACCTCTTCTCTCTCCCTCTCCCCTGCTAACCTCCTTTCTCCTCACTTCTTTCCCTCCTTCCTTGTCTTCCCCAACCTGCTCAGTTAGCTGACTGGTCGCCTGGTGCACCACCATAGCCTCACAGGTCCAGGCTCCCCTGCCAGTCTTGCACTTGCCTCCGGGCCTCTGCCCTCTGCCTGGTACTACTGCGATATACTCCATTAGAGGGGCAACCACTCTGCACTTAACCCAGGCCCCTGCTGGACTAGGCAAACTTGTCCCGCTCCCCCTCCCTTGCACTTCCTGTTATGCGCACTTGCACAATCTTGTCCTTGAATGTTCTAGGCCTTGCAAGTCTGTCTGTCCGGTCGTCCCTCTGTCTCCCCTCCCTAGCTTGGTTGTGCTTGAAATACTCATACATAGGCGCACTGGATGACCAACTACCAAGCAACCTGAACTATCACCAGGCCAGTCCTGTAGTTTATTGATCTGTATGCTCTTCTCCCCACAACCGCCTTCTCCCCTCACTCTTTCTCATGCACTTCACTAGTATATATGCCTCTGGCCTAGTATGCTAGCTATTGTTGTTAGATCGTTCAGAATCTTCAGGGCCTAAGAATGACGACTTTATTCCGTTGTTCCCTTCCCACCTTGAAGCACTTTGAAGTACTTCACTTGTGTATTAGCGCTTTACAAATAAAGAATAACAATTACAATGTTCAAGTCCTTGATTTCAGCACACTTCATTGGGTATTATTGACCAGCAATTGTATTTTAAATTTCAGACAACAAAGCAAGGTTTATAAGTACCAGAATACAATGAGATGAGAACTGGTTTAGCATCTTGCACTTGACAAACACTCATTTGATAGGTCTTCCCACTTTATACATGAGAATGTCATCTGCTCTTAGTCATTATTTGATGAAAACATGCACGACATGCAAGATTTAACGAGAAGATATCACTCTTAGTTCAATCCCTAAAAGTATGCACTCGACAAGAGGCCACAGGCTTTTAATTAAAAGAGATAACACTCCTGGTTCATCTTCAAATTAAATATAGTTAGGGATGTGTTTAGCAAAATGGATATAAATCACACATCAGCTTCAGATAATATGCAGTAAAAAAGACAGTTTAAGAGACGAGATATCACTCAGCGCAGTTTCAAATGATATGCAGTCAAAGACAGTCAGTTTAACAGAAGAAATATCACCTAGAATTGCAGGGTACACAGAGGCGTAAACAAGGTAGGGCCTGAGCGGGCAAGGCCCACCCAAAATCTGTAAATGCCCACTCAGCAGCGCTGTGCTGGCATTTAGATATATTAATGTCACTGCGGTGGGACCACCTACATTTGCTTCAGGCCCCACTTGTCAGACACACATACAGGGGGGAAAGAGGGCAACTGCCCCCTTCGTTTTTCAGCAAATGGGTAAGAACCTCACTTTGCCCCCCCTCCGCACCCCCCATTAGAAATGTTCACAGGTTTCAGTTTCTGGCTGTACATCCTAAATGAGTGTGCGCAGTGTCAGTGTGGCGAGAGATGAAACACTGATGGCTTGAAAGTCATGTCGTGTACATCACTGTAGGTAATGCAGTGAATTTTAGCACAATCGGGGATCCATAGCTAAAGTTGAAACTTTGAAGGTATAGAGACATGTTCCAAAGTAGAACACTACCAAGGTAGCTCAGCAGGTAGATTTTCTTTTTTTTTGTTGCTGAAATGTTATATGCTTAACTGTAAATCGTATGGCTTTTTACAATTCCTTCTAAATAAAAATAAAATAAAATAGGTGCTGTAAAATTCCAGAGGGTGTTAGTTGGGCTGATCACTTGCTCATATTCAGGGTAGGGGTGCGGGAATGTTTGCCCCATAGTCAGTGCTTTAAGTGGGCCGGGGCCTGCCGGGGCCGGGCCCCGGCAGTCTCCAAAAAGTGGGACTGAGCCGGGGCCCTGCCGGGGCCCCCGTCCCACCGCACGCAACATTGGCGGGATGCATTATCCCGTCGCGGCGGCAGCCGCGACGGGATATGCGCCTGCCATGTAGTCTGGCTATCTGACAGAAGTGGCAGCCAACCACAGCAATGCTGTGCCTGGCTGCCACTTCTGTAAATCATAGTAACTGCCTCTGGTGACCTCTCGCGCGAGGGGTCACCAGAGGCAGTTACTGTCCCTTTGTTTCCCCA
This sequence comes from Ambystoma mexicanum, assembly GCF_040938575.1. Classification (NCBI taxonomy): domain Eukaryota; kingdom Metazoa; phylum Chordata; class Amphibia; order Caudata; family Ambystomatidae; genus Ambystoma; species Ambystoma mexicanum. The sequence goes on along the minus strand of NC_090926.1, from coordinate 165,918,685 downwards.
GGTCGCCGAGGCGTCTTTTTTTTTTTTTTAACTTTTATTTTTGCTGACAGAGGCAAAAGGCATACACACACATCTGAGCAATAACCACAAATTTGTTGCATATACAGGTGAATACAGAGCATATAGGCAAAATTATGGTAACAGCGGTAGAATATTGACATATCACAGAGCACCAAGAAGCCGAACAGCAATAGGGACGTCAGGGGGATTCATCCACAGAGGAAGTGTCATTTAAGCGAATCAAGTAGCTGTTGAATGCAGTCCATATGTTTCGAGGACGAGAGCGTACTGGGAGCATACCCAGAAACTCCTCCTCACAGTTTCAGGACCAGGTGAGTAAATTTAACCATTTCTGGAATGCGGGGGGCTGGGGCTCTTCCAGCTCAGTAGGACACACTTTTTGGCTATGATACAGCTCACATTTAAGAATTTAATAATGTCTCCCGCTCCCCCAGCCTGCCACACTCCAAACAAAACCCCCAATGGGTCAGGTTCTACCTCAGTGTCAGTGATCTCAGACAGTGTCTCTATAACTTTACTCCAGAATGTGGCCAGCTCCGGGCAGCTCCAAAACATATGCAAGTGGTCAGCGCCCTCCGCGCCGCAGCGAGGGCACAGCCGAGGATCGGAGCCAGCAAACCTAGACACTCTACCTGGAGTGTAATACAGCCTATTAAGCAGTTTATATTGTATGGTGCGGTAGCGGAAGTTTAGGGACACTTTGCTAGTATGCGAACACATCTTCTCCCACTGTTGGTCAGTAAGTACCAGTTCCAACTCGGAGGCCCAGCCATCACGGGCCCTGGACGGAAATGGAGAGGGCGAGGACAAAAGGAGCTTATATAATTAGGAGACCACCCCGCGGGCGCCACCCGAGTTGGCGATGTAAGCAATCGCAGGAGAGTCCAGAGGTTCAATGGGGAAGATAGGCCATAGATTTCGGAAGGCAGCGCGGAGTCTGTAGAACTGCAGGAGCTCCAGAACAGAACCAGAGTGCCCCGGCCTCCACGTCTGCGGTGTTATGAACTGTCCCTCTGGATAGAAATCGGTGAGGGCGCGGTATCCCAGGGCCTCCCAATGGCGCGCCAGGGCGGTGTCATGCGTGGGTTCCAGCCCGGGAAACCCCCAGGCGGGGAGCCATTTGTAGTACGGACATTGCTCGTCGCAAGTTTTGAATATCTGGCCCCAAGCCTGTACCGTGGTCCGGACCGGATCAATGGGAGAGTCCAGCACATACTGCCGGTTGAGGATCAAGGACATGACATCAGTGCCTGCCGCTGCCAGAACCTCAAGTTTGACGTGGGGGCGAGGTGGGGGCCCAGGGTACCAGTAAGATGCGAACTGTGCCTGTGAAGCAGTCCAATATCGCAGCAAGTCTGGGGCTGTGAAACCCCCCCTGTCGTAGGGTAGTGACATATCCGACCACTTTTTACGCACCGCACCAGAGTGCCACAGGAATCGGGCAAACAATTTATGCAGATTCGTAAAATATTTCCTACCCGGCCAGACAGGAACATTACCAAATATGTACAAAAACTTGGGTAGCAGGATCATTTTTACCAGCGAGAGTCTGCCGGCTAGTGATAGTGGAAGGGTACGCCAGCGCATGACTTTGGCCTCGGCTTGCTCGGCTACTGCCTGGTAGTTGTCTGCCAGCAGCGATTCTCTGGTGAGGGACACCTGGACTCCCAAGTACTTAATCCCATTCGGGCACCAACGGAGCGGTACTCGGTGGTGGGCTGTATCGTGGAGCTAGTGAGGGGGAGGATCTCAGATTTCGTATAATTTATTGTGAACCCCGAGTATGTGCCTATGCGGGTGACGTCACGTAGGATCGGGTCCAGATGAACAGCTGGGTCTCTAATAAAGAGTAGCACATCGTCCGCATACAGCGAGATGATCTCAGGGGAGTCCTTCAACCGCACCCCCCTCCGCGCATGCCGCTCCCTGACGTAGTCGGCCATCGGCTCGATTGCCAAGGCGAAGAGGATCGGGGAAAACAGGCAGCCTTGTCGGGTACCTCTAAAGAGAGGGAACAGACCGGACGTCTGAGAGTTAACTCGCACCCTGGCCACCGGGGAAGTGTACAGTAATCTAATGTATGCTATCATATTGGGCCCTACCCCCATATTTTCCAAGACCAACCAGATGTATTTCCAAGACACCATGTCAAATGCCTTCTGGGCATCCAGTGTGACCGCAACCGCACTCGCCCCTTGGTCAATACGTGCCATGATGTTAAGCAGCCTCCTAATGTTGTGGGATGTTGATCTTCCAGGTACAAAGCCTGATTGATCCTCGTGGACCATGTACAACATGACCGGGAGGAAGCGGTTGGCAATCACTTTGGCGAAGATTTTGGTGTCCAAATTCATCAGTGAGAGGGGCCTATATGATCCACATTCGTTAGTGGGTTTACCGGGTTTGAGCAGGACCGTGATGGTGGCCTCGCGCAGCTAAGGGGGAAGAGTGCCCACCCGAAGTGACTCGTTCCAAACCGCAAGCAGCCTGGGAGCCAAGATGGCCACATGCTCCTGGTAAAACTCAGCTGTCAGCCCGTCAGGACCAGGTGTTTTTCCTTTAGGGAATTTAGATATAGCCTCAACTATTTCATCCAGCAGGATGGGGGAATCCAATCGGTCCCTGGTAGCGGGGGAGACGATAGTCATGGGGGTCTGCTCAAGGAGGTCGAGCATTTGGGACTCACTGTGCTCGGGGGGTTGTGTGTACAGCTCTGAGTAGAAGTCCGTGAAGGCCTCCAGAATATGTTGGTCAGACCACCGTTCCGACCCCAGGCTGTCCTTGATACAAGTTATCTGGGTCTGGCCCCACTCACCCCTGGCCAACGTAGCCAGTGTCCTGCCAGGTCTGTCCCCCTCTCCATATCTACGAGCCGCCTGTGGGCGACTGAAGTATTGGACTTCCCTGGTGGCTTGTTCATTGAAAAATTGGAGTTCCTTGCTGATCTGGGATAGAGTCGGGGGGTCGATAGACGTAGGATGAGCGCTCTCAAGTTCGCGTAATTTGGCTTCAGAGCGGGCGAGGGCGGCCCTAATGGCCTTGAGGGCTCCCGCCTCCCTAGATATGGACATTCCCCTTATGAAGACTTTGAAAGCTTCCCACCAGACCCCTGTAGAGGTAGATTGAGGTGTATTAAATTCGAAGTAGGACTGGATATCGGACAATATATCAGCCTTAAATACAATGTCCTGTAGGGCCAAAGACTTGAAACGCCAAGAGTTAATTGTAGGGGCGGGCACGCCCAAATCCATAGAGAGCCGGATCGGTGAGTGGTCCGACAGGGTGCGTGCCAATATTTGAGTTTCCAACACCCTCCCCAGCAAGGAACTGGACAGGAAGAACACATCAATTCTGGAGGAGCTGCCATGCACCGAGGAATAATGAGTATATTCCCACATCTGCGGGTGCATTACCCGCCAGGGGTCACGAATGTCAAGAGCAATGGTGTGTGCAAGGAGCTTACGCGCCGCATTGGAAAGGAGTCTGGGGGCCGAGCCAGTTCTGTCTAGTGTGGTATCTAAGATAAAGTTCATGTCCCCCCCAAATGATCTGCACCCCTACATATCCCAACAATATGGAAGCAATCCGGTCAATAAAGTCGGGAGAGTCCACGTTGGGGCCATACGTATTAACCAGTAAATAGTCCCTGTTCGCTATTGCGCAGTGTAGAATAATGTACCTTCCCTCTGGATCGATGTAGCTCTTGTGGAGTACAAATTTAAGTGACCTGTGGATCATTGTCAATACCCCTCTGGCGCGGGTCGAATAAGCCGTGAAGTACCTGTGTGGACCCCATGCAGGTGCGATGCACCTAGCTAGCGAGCCCCCACAGTGTGTTTCTTGCAATAATAATATCTTGCAACCATGTCTGTTGGCGTGGGCTATGATTTTGCGCGCCTTGGTGAAGTTACTTAAGCCCCGGATATTCCAGGACATCACCATGGACATTACGGGAGACTAAGGTACATCCCACAACCGCCGGAGAAACTTACACAGTGAATGAGGAGAGCTCTCACGAGGGCGCCCTGACGTTGTGCGTTTTACCTACCCGCCCCTGTCATTTACAATATTGTTACCCCAAACCCCAACCATACCACCCCCCTTCCTCACTGCCCACCCACAACGTGCAGTGGAAATCACCCCCCCCCGGATGCACGCGCCAACAACTAACCCGACCATCACCAGGAAGTAAGGGTCGGTGGGCGAAATCCAACAGGGATATGCCCTTTCCAGGGCCCAACTGGGGCCAACTAGCAGTAGCATCCAATAAAACATAAACGTTGCAATTGCAGTGAGGTGCGCTGTTGCCGTGTGGATAGCCATTTAGAAATTGCGTAAGACAGCATAAGCTGTCAAGTAACAGATTCCTGCGGAATACAGAGTTTTTGTAGGGTCCCAACGCTAGTCTCCAACACCCAAGCCGGGCCACGGCCCGTAAGTATATTAAGGGTACCCAGACCACATGGTTGATGATAGAAAATTGCCATTGACCCGTGCACATTGACGGATTACCAGTCAGGTGAAGCAGTGATAGACTAAGCTACATCCGGTCAGTCAGCGCCGGCATGATCAGGCGCCGGATTGTGGAGTGGTATATGAGCCTCGATGAATTTTGTCGCTTCATCCGGGACAGTGAAAAAGTATAGTTTATTATTGTGAGTAATTTTGAGACGTGCCGGGAACAAAATGGCATACGGGAAATTGCGCTCTCTAAGCAGTTTCTTAACCCCAAGGAATTGGCGCCGCTCCTGCTGCACCGCAACTGAAAAGTCCGGGAAGATCCTGATGGTGTGGGACTCATGGCGCAAGTCTCCCTTCTCGCGGGCCAGCCGGAGGATAAGGTCTCTATCCCGATAGTTGAGAATCCTGGCGATGATGGGCCTTGGGATATCCCCCGGCCTGGGCCGCGGAGACAGGGCCCTGTGCGCACGCTCGACAGTAAAGTACGGTGAGAGACTCGGGTTGCCCAGCAGATCCTTGAGTAGAGCTTCGACGGCATCCTCCATGCGGCCCTTAAGTGCGTTCTCAGGGACCCCGATTATACGCAGGTTGTTCCTACGGGAGCGCGATTCTAGGTCGTCACACTTGGCTCTCACACTCTTCATATCGCGCGACAGGGAGGCGACGGTGTTCTGCAGCACATGAATCTCGTCCTCATTCGTGGATATCCTACTTTCGGCCTCGGTGATTCTGGTGCCTGCCTGGTCCACTCGGTTTTTAAGAGAGGCAACATTGGCATTAATGTCGTCCAATTTTTCGTGGAACGAGGCGAAGTTCTTGGCCATGGATTCCATAAGTGTGGTCAGATCGGGGGTTCTCACCCCAGAGGGGGTGTCACTTTCGGGGTCCTCCTGCAAGGACGATGCGTGTCCCATCTCCTCCCTCGGGACGGATTTGGCAAATTTGTCCATGGTTCCTCTCCCAGAGACCCCCTTGGATTTATTAGGCATTGTAGATAGAGACGCAGAGATGGCAGATGGCCGCTGGGGCAGAGGACGGAGTGGAGGGACCAGTCGTGGGATCCAAACAGTGGAAAGCCGCAGGAGAGTAGGAAGCCAAGGCCGTGTAGAAGTCGACAGGAAGGGCAACCAGTCCTAGCGAGCGAGCGGCTCCCTGATAATGAAGCCGGGCAGTTGTTTCATAGAGGTCCCCCTCCAATCGTGTCAGAGAATACTGAGTAGATGCCGCTTGCCAGGTGGGAATGTGTAGGCTTGGTACCCCGCCGGGCCCGAGACACGGCGGCCACCAGTAGCTCGCGTAAGGCGCGGTCCGGGCCCCCAATATGGGAAGCAGTGCAGCAGCCCGCTGCCAGAGATCCAGGCCCACCGAGAATGCAGGCCGCACAGTAAGGGGCAGAGTAAGAGGGCCAGGATTCACAGGAGCAGGCAGACAAGTAGATGGTGGTCCGCCCGGTGCACCCCCCCCCGCTCCTCACCTCCTTAGTCCAGTAATGTGAGCCTCACAAGATCAAGGTAACCAGGCTCCCGCCAGCCGCCTAGACGAGATGAGCGCTCCGGCGCTGTATGCAAAGGGAGAAGTGGAAGGCGGGGTCCCAGTCCGGTCGCCACGCCGGCGCCGACTGTGGAGGAGGAGGCGAGTGCACGCGGGTCCCGGCAGCGGACCTCCGCCCGATGGTGTCCTTAGGGGGGCCGCCGCGCCCGCGGCTGATGAAGGAGGGCAGGGAGCGGGAGCCAGGCGCCCGCCAAGGCCCGGCGCGCCAACCGCCAGCAGGCCCAGAGGTCCCGTTCGCAGGCTTCCCAGGGCCGATTCGAGTCGGGATTGCAGCAAGATTGCCAGAAGAGAAGGGGCAGCAGCTCCACCAAAAATAAGGCAGTGCAGGCAAAAGGAACCGCAGTTGATGACGGATTTCAGCCGGAGCCACACGGAGCTCAAGAGCTAGGCAGCCATCTTGGGCTGCTCCACAGCGCCACCCCTGTCGCCGAGGCGTCTTTAACCCTCGGCGAACCTGGGGATTCCTTGACATTTTTGAGGTTTATGAAAGATGGCTTGAAAAGTACACAATTCAAGCCATCTTTTATAAAGCTTTGCCGACGGACAATTTTGTCCGTAGTGAAAGCTTTATAAAAGATGGCTTGAATTGTGTACTTTCAAAGCCATCTTTTATAAAACCGAAATGTTTTTTTAAAAAAATGGCCTGAAAAGTAGGCAAACCGTAAGGTATGCACACACACATATACATGCATGTTATATATCTGTGTGCGTACCTTACTATGTTTTGTGTACTTTGCAAGCCATATTTTCTAAACATAGAAATATTTCTATGTTTAGAAAAGATGGCTTGCAAAGTACACAAACCATAGTAAGGTACGCACACAGATATATAACATGCATATATATGTGTGTGCATACCTTACGATTTGCGTACGTTTTAGGCCACGCCCCCCACAAGCCATGCCCCCAAATGAGGGCCCCCCCTCGATTTCTTACCCCACTTAAAGCCCTGCCCATAGTTGAAATAAAAAGTAGTCACCCATGAACACACTGATCAATTTCCCAATAACTGCTGTCAGCACAGTAGAAGCGTTTATTTTCTATGAACCAGTTTGGCAAGCAAAACCAACTTTAGAAGTATATCCCGTAATAGAACTCTAAGGAAGGGGCACAAAAAGGGTAGAGGGTTGTCTGAAAAAACTAAATAAATTTTAAATAAAAATGGTGGATTTAAGTTTAAGAAGAAAGTTTCACTATGGAAATGTTTTTGCTGTTGTTTCTGACATTGTGAGCTACGCATTTAGGAAGCAATAGTGTGCCCAGCATGTGGGAATCCTGCTTTTATCAAAGATGGGCCCACCTGAATGGCCCATTAGGGCTGCCACGGCAACATGCCATGGGCGGCAACATTGGGAAAGCGGTGTCCGGCTTATGGTGAGAACTTGAAGGGGACAGTACGGCGCCAGGCAGTGTGGAGACATCATCAATGAGCGTGGCCGTCCAGCGCCGGACTTCCTAAGGCATCTCTCTCATCTTCTTCTTGCTGATAGATTTTATCCATCAGCAGTGATTTTTGGATACCGAGGCTTGAGCCTCATTACTCCATCTTCTCGGGTTGAGTATGTAGTCCTGGGTTAGGTTTCTTCTTGGTCTGTGTGGACTTGTCACAGTAGGGCATTCAGGGTCTCAGGAGCATTATAAGAGGTGGAGGAAGTGGTATTCCCCCTCTTTGTCTAGCGCGTTTTAGACCCAGCGAAAGGGGGGGCAGCAGCTGGGAGGGCTATTTTATAGCCCACCCGCCCCTAAATTGGGGCTAGGAGAGGTGCGGTTGGGGTCTGGGTTTTAGCGGTAGGTTTAGCACATTGCATTGAATTTATATTGCTCCCAATCATTTTGGTGTACTGGTGGGAAGATGTTTCTCCTACTTGGGGATCAAGGCTTGGGGCTTTACAGTGAAGCAGTCATGTCCAGCGCACACCGAATGGTGCTTAACCTGTAGGTGCACAGGGGCAGCGAGAACGGGACCAGGGAATTTTGTTGTGTCATGGAGGCCTCTTCATTTCCACAGGACCATTCTTTGGGCGTGGGGCAGAGGGGCAGAACTACCCCCCTCGTCCACCACCGGGCCCCTTTGCAATAAGGGATGGGCATGTGGAACGTAAAACGTTGAATTTATTTCTAAGGCTGGTCATTCGATTTTGTTGCATTTTCTAAATGAATAAATAAATGCGGCCAAATGACTTCCAAAATGATTAGTGTCTTGACTCTTCGGCCTTCCCGTCTGCGCCGCCCATCATTCCCATGTCAGCGTCAGGCCAGAAGAAAGAACAAAGTAAACAAAGGGAACGTAAACGGGATTGTTTGACGATTAAAAGAGCGCATTTAAGACTCATCAGTAGTCTTTGCAAGAGAGAGCACGAGTTGGGGGGCTGAGGGGTGTAAAGCAACAATTAGGAGGGGGAATTCCTCTGCCACCATCTAGGGACGCCTATGTTGAGGACCGTTTTGAATGCCTTTTGTGAAGTAAACCATAGCTCTCAGCTCACATGCTTTTGGCGGGTGTCACCCGCCTTGTAAACAGCTGACTCACCCGCCAAGCCTTCTGCACGCCCATTCGTTTCAATGGGCCTCTCACATGCCAAAAATAATATCGGGTGTTTTCACTAGCCTTTGCGACACAAACGGTTGAGAGCTATGAGTAAACTGCAATGCATGCACCTTACCACTGAGAGTGAACTGAATATGACAGGAGAGCAGCATTTCACACACCCGTAATCTGCAGGGACTGCAACCATCACATTCTGAAACCAAATGGCAATGCGCTTTGAATGTTCTTCCCGCCCCCCACATCACTCTAATCAAACTCGTGCCGACCTGTTTGTTTTGCTGAGTGACTGAGCACGTGCGGCAGCAGCGCAGTGTCATCTCTCGTTCAATTAATACGTGAATACTACGCGTGCTACACTCGAGACACCGTATTGTAGATAGCAGGAAGGCACACCGAAGTTTATGTTTCTATATTGTACAGCACTACCAAGATGTATTTGGTGATTGTTTTTTTTAACTGTATAAATTCTCGCGCTTTCAATGGCTTAGCCTTTGGTATTTATTTTGCAGCCAGGGCAGCAGGAGGGGTCCTCCTGTAGCGTGATGGCTCACAGAGACGTGTGCTCACCCAGCAGGACACATAATGATAGTAAGGTGACACATCACACGCGGGATCTGGCCATGGCGTCCCTCCTACGGAGAGAGGTCACGAAAAGGGTTAGGGAACTCAGACACCCGCATAACTGCTGGAAAAGCGCGATAGAGTGAGGCGTCAACATGGGAAAGTTCAGATGTTGGGCCTTGCGCAACACCCCCACTTCAGACACATGTGGCACAAATAAGTGTGAGTGAGATGGCAAAATGTATCAAAAAGGGCTGCAACCCTCCCTTTTTAGGCGGGAGACAACCGATTTTTAAATAAAAAATAGTGCCGTTTTTTACTGTCTCCCGCCAAATACAATTCTAACCCCACTGCAATCCTATGAGAAAATTACATTCTCCAGAAATATTTTGTGACATCTCCCTCCCAGGGGCTCCAGAATGTTCGCATGCATGCCATTTCCTCTGAAATTCTTGCAGCTCCAATTATATAAGACGAGTTTCAAGAGGTTGTCATGTAGTATGTAATTGGCAGCATTTTATGCAAGCAGCTATGTTGGTCATGCATTCACACATTCGTGAAGTTTCAAGTTGTTTCATGTTGTGTACTAAGATGCGGGTCCTTGTTTATTCTATTGCATATTGTGTTGGCTTCCCTTGCAGCATTGTGTTGGCTTTCATGTGATGCTGTGTTTTATGCTGTGGCTCTCCTGCCCTAAAAAGTCTTCACTGGCTCCCGGTTGCTGCTCTGATTAAATTCAAATCCCTCTGCATCATCCTCTAGGCTGTCTGCGCCTGGGAACCTCACTATCTTCAACTCTATCTCACTAAATACTCTCCCTCCAGACCTCTACGTTCCTCTGGCACCAACTCTGTGTGTGAAGTGCTTTGCTAAACAGAGGGCAGGAGGTTGATCGCTTTCCCCAGCTGGCTCCCTACTTTGGAACAGCCTCCCCCTCCTTCTGCACCTTGAGCAGGACTTCCTCAAATTCCGGGAGCTCCTCAAGACTTTCCTCTTTACCTCTTCCTTCCCATCTTCTCTCCTCTGCTAATCTCACAGTATCTGCGATTGATGCCCTGGGCCCTTATGCATCCACGGGGCCCCTAACCTACCACACCCAATCACCCAGCTTCTGTCTACCCTCAGCCCTTGCCTGGACACTCCCTTCGCCTTGGCATCTCACACATACACCCAACACAGCCCCAACCCGTGTAGCACTTACCACACCATACACTTTATCAGTTGCTCGTTCACTAGCATGTACTCTACAGTACCCTTCCCCTCTGCCTTCTTCCTTGCTGCACTTGCACGTTCTGAATACTCACAAGGCATAGTAGGTTTGTACTTTTTTCTCCTTTCCTTTCCTCTGTTGTGTATTCAATTGTATCACTCCCTTGTTCCCTCCCTTGCCCTGTCGGCACTATGAAAAAGTATGTACTTGCTGCATAAGCATCTAACAAGCAAACAATAAATAAATAGGGTGTAGTTTCTGTTATGTGTTTGGTGTATATTTGTATATCATTTCATAATGGTTTTTTTGTATTTTATGTGTGGTGGTTATTGTGGTTTGTTTTATGATGTATTGTGTTAGGTTCCTGAAGTAATCCACCTTGCAGTGTTGAAAGAAGCCCTCGGACGGAACAAAAAGAAACTCTGCCTTATTCATTACCAGTAAGTCTAGGTCAGGGGTCTGCCACCTTTGGTTCTCCAGATGTGTTTGACTATAACTCCCATCAGCCCTCACGAAAATGATGGGAGTTGCAGGTTGCAGACCCCTAATCTAGATGTAAGTAGTAGTAGACACTAGGGACAAACCCACTGGCACCTCCATCGCTCAGCCATTCACCACCCAATGACCACACCCAGAACACTCATGCACATCACTGACTAAATGTTCCTCTCATCAGACAGCCATAACATCACACTTGCATTCACAGCACAACCATACAACACCGAAGACGTGTTACAGCACTAATGTTTTCTTATGTTACGGCGTGCTGCAAAATGGCAAGTCAATTTATAAGGCCAATATATCCCTGATTTGGCCTTTTATCTAAACCATTACACAATCTATTATAAAAGATTTTTGTGTGCGTTTGCATTCAATATGCAGTTCTTCATTTTGTTTGTTGTCGTAGCCGAATCCGTTCAAAGTGCCAACTATGTTTGCACAGCTGTATGCTTTGGCCTTTATGATACAGAATATAGTCTCTGCATGTGGTTGATGCCCATACTGGCCGGTGACTACCCTTGGGGGTGGGGTTCTGACGTAAGATGTTTTGTTTTAAGATTTGGGGAGGGGGGCTCAGAGATTTTTGGTTTACCGTTGCTTACTGACTCAGTGGAGGTGGGTGTTGGTGGCCTGGTCAGACGGCATCTCCCATGTCGCAGGCAGTGCAGGTGCTCGGGGAGGGGGTGTTTTTTTTTTGAGGGTTCTGTTTTTGTTGTTTGGGGGTAACTATTCGCTGGACTTACCGAGTGGGAACTCGGTTCTGTTGGGGACCGCTATCGCAGAGGAATTTTTGAACGTACCGAACCAGGAAGGGGGCTTGAGTCATGTGTGCGCCCATAGAGGGCTTTTGGGAAAATGGTACCCCCCCAGATGGCTGATGCAATTCATTCACTTACTTTGGGTTCACTAAATGCTTGGGGTCTGAATTCACTGCACAAGAGATCCCTGATGGCGAGAGAATTTAGTAGGCTGAAAGTACACTTTTTATTCCTTCAAGAAACTCACTGGGCAAGGGGTAGGGAAATGTTGCTTAAGGCAAAGTCTGTGCAGGAAGTTTTTCATGCATCGTGTCAGGCTAAGAAAAGGGGAGGCACATTTTGTTCCAAGCTCCCAGCATAAAGATCCAGAAGGTCGCTTCGTAATGGTCAAAGGGGAAATCAGGGGTAGCATGGTGACACTGGTATCGGTCTATGTCCCGAACGTGGCTCAGTACCAAATATGGATGGGGATGAAATCAAAGATTATGGCATTCACAGAGGGAGTTCTTTTGGTGGCCGAGGACTTTAATATGATCCTCCACCCTGAGTGTGACATAAAGTCCTGGCGTCCGTATGCAGACACACATACACAGAAGAAGATGGCCATCTCTTTTCAGAATATGAATGATGAACTGGGGCTTTCAGACTCTCATTTGACACAACAGTGACGCGACCCTTTGTTCACTTTCTTTTCTAGCCCCCACTCCACCTTCTCTAGAATCGATTATGTCCTGTTCGACAACTCACTTCATGAAAGAATTACTGACTTTAGCACTGAGCTGGTCCCGTGGTCAGATCACAACCTAGTTAGAGTACAACTGGGGATGCCTCCGGGATCCCCTGAGAGCTCAAGGTGGACCTGTAATGACCTCTTATTGAAGGACAAAGAACTGTCACAGTCCCTGCTCGCAGCCATAAAAGAATACTTTGCATCCAATGACAACAGTGCGGTGGGGGAGGAAGGAGTGTGGGAGGCTTTCAAGGCCATGATTAGGGTGTTCTCATTCGAATGGGGGCATGAAGAAAGTGGGACAGGGGTAAAGAGGAGAGGCTCCTTAGAGATAAAATAGAGGCTATCCAACTGGGGGGAAACTCTGATCTCAGATGTTCCCGGGTAAATGGGCAGAGCTCCAACAGCTTAAGGTGAATCTGGCTGCCCTCCTGGTGGGGCAAAATGAGAGAAAATGGTCTTTCCTTATGCAAAGATATACGGAAAAGGGGGAGAAGGCTGATAGGATCCTGGCCTGGAGGTTGCAGGATCTCAGAAACAGTAGAAGAGTTGATTCGCTGAAGCTGCCTGGGGTGGGGGGGGTCATTGTCTAGAGGACTCAGAGATAGCAAAAAAATTCTGCTTATATTACGAACAACTCTATACATCGGAGTATTCGGGAGACGGGTCTGAGGCGGATTAACTTTCTGGAATCATTCCCGATCCCCCGTCCCCCTCTGAGAGAGCGAATCTCTTGGAAATACCCATCACACCCCAGGAGGTAGTGGACACTATCGGCTCCATGAAAGGGGGCAATGCCCCGGGCAATGATGGCCTCACTGTCCTCTTTTATAAATCCTTCCGATCCACTCTTGCTCCGTTCTTGACTAAGTTGTTAAACGCTGCCCTAGATTTGGGATCCCTCCCCCAGTCCATGTTATCGGCTCGCATAGTAGTCATCCCAAAAGAGGGGAAAGATCCTACGAGCTGCCAATCCTGCCGTCCCATTTTTTTACTTAATACGGATGTGAAGATCTTAGCTAAGTTACTCGCTAATAGGCTGGCCCAGCACCTCCCTTCTCTTGTCCAAGGGGACCAAGTTGGTTTCATCCCGGGTAGACAAGGGTCAGATAACATTAGGAAGACCTTAGACCTGAAGCACAAATCCTCCAGTAAGAACATAGAAGCCTATCTCCTATCGCTTGACTCTGAAAAGGCCTTTCACCGGGTCGATTGGTCATACATGGGTAAGGTCTTGCAGAAGATGGGTCTGGGCGAAAGATTTTGTGGCTGGATTGTCACTTTGTATAATGTCCCCATTGCTAGGGTGGCGGTAAATGGCGCGATTTCTGCTCCGTTCCCCCTCTCCAGGGGGACTCGTCAGAGCTGCCCTATTTCTCCCCTCCTATATGCCCTTGCAATGGAGCCCTTAGCCATAGCTATAAGACACCACCAGGGGATTACGGGAGTGCGGTGTGGGGAACTCGATTTTAAACTGTCACTCTTCGGGGATGATATCCTGGCCTATTTTACCAATTTCAAGGTCTCTCTCCTGAGGCTCCTGGACTTGATTCATTCCTTTGGTGTCTTCTCCAGGCTGAAAATAAATCCATCAAAATCGTGTGTAATGCCAATGAGAGAGAGCGACAGAGACATTGAGGGGGGAGAGAACAGTGAGGGGTATCAAAATTGAACACAGGGCCACTCCATATCAACCTATGGGTGCAGTATAAGTTTGAGAAACAAGGCTAAACATCTAACCAGCCTATGAAACAATAAGGCAGGGATTGGGCTTTACACTTGGACACACATATATAGCTGTCAATCACAATATTGACATTTTACTCCTGAAGAGCCATATAGAGGTGGTGAAACACGTGTGGGGGATATAAAAGAGAGGATAAAAAAGAGTACCAGGAAACAAGGATAAATGAAGATAAATGAGGATATAAAAGAGGACTATGAAATAAGCATTAATGAGGATATATTAGAGGACAGTACACAAAGAGGATATAAAGAAGACAATGCTAAGGACAAAAGGCTCACAGATGAGCCTAATTAAAATTTGAAACCGTCCTGTGGTTAACTTTTGTGAATTGAAATAAAAGAAAATTATTTTTGCTTACTCATTGGGTTTTTCAAATACTTTCTGTTCTCAGGTGATTTTGACTTGTAAGAGATAACTATTTTCCAAAAAACATTTCTGTATTTAAATTGCACCAAATTGCTATCAGCTTTAAATTGCACCTCTCAATACAAAATGCATGGTTTTTAAGGAAATTACATCTCACTTTATACTCAATGCAAATAGGAACCACAGGACCCATAACTTCATCACATTAGCATCCTCCCCTTTGCTTCTAGCCCTTTTTGATTCCTCGGATTTTACCATGGATAAAACGATGGGCAATTTGGAGTCATATTGGGGTTTCTATACTTATATTTTAAATGTGGCTTCTTTGGTGACAAAGCTTAAACCCGCAATCTGGTGCTGCTGCATCCCCAATGTCACTTTTCTGCTGGCTGTCTGGAACCCAGTTCCCAATATGGGCTTATTACCTCTGAAAGGGCTTCAGTCTCCAGCCTGCCTAGGAGTCGGTCATCAAGATGATTTCAGCAGTGCTCTCCCAGCCACCCCCTTCCAGTTGTATCCTTAAATCTGTTCTTTAACCTTAATTTCCCAATTTGAATACTCATAATCCATTTTTGTGCCAGCTATTTTATAATCCACGGCTCCTCCCCACACCTTGTGACAGAGGTGTGGCTTCCACCAAACCCATACTGCTAATTTTATGGAGAGGGATTTCTTTATTTGAATGTCACTTTGTATGTCAATGAGCGCATTTAATAAAATAGTTATCATTGAAATCTACACATCAAGAGGAAGAATTCCAAATGTGCAAGGTCGATGTACGTTGTGTGTTTAGGACCTTCCTTTTGTCACGACCTTAACCCCTGGCCTGGGAACTCAGGGCCTCTGGCCCTCGCCACAGTATTCCCGCAAAGCCCCAAGGGCCCAATCATGCCCCTCTCGGCTGTCCTGGGGCCAGTCCTGGCGCCTTTGGTGCCAGGCTCATATGGTAGGTGGAGTTTCCATTTGGGAATGGACCAACATGGCTGTCCCCACAAGGACTGACGAGGAACTGCATCATGTAGTCTAGCATCCAGGGCGTGGTCCACCCTGGAGGCACCTGGGATACCTGCTGGCTATTTAAGCCACACCCAGGCTGAGGCAAGTGCTTCGCGTTGTTCTGCACTTGCAGCGTGACGTTCACCGAGACCTGCTCGCAGCATCCTTGGCCTGCATCTTCAGGGAGAAGAAGAACACCGTTATTCTTCCTTACCTGTTCTGCATCCAGTTCCTCGACCACTCTGTAATCTTGACTGGAATTCGTCTTCTTCTGCTAGCAACATCCTAGAGAGGAGAGACAAGAAGCGGACAATTAGTAAGCGTTCGTCTTCCGATTCCATCACCTCCAGACTCCGCTTACTTACCGAAGCTCTCCTGGAAATTCATCGCCGCCCGGACATCTTCCATTCTATGCTCCGCTTCCATCTGGCCGCATTTCTTCCAGGAACTTCTCGGCGCATGCAAGGAAGGATAGCACAGGTCAGCCTTATTCAAAGACGCTCATAGCGCTGCGCCTTGTGCATTCTCTTACCTTCTCGAGCACTGCCCTCTCCATCAGCTGGACGTCTCCATCACCCCTTCTGCATCAACGAGAGAAGGTCAACAGGGCAACAACAAATGCGGACACTCATTCTTTAAAACTAAAGACTTACCTCAAGAGTGGAGTCACAGCCGGCCTGGAGTCCCGGACCCACACCAGTGAAGTAACTCGGCGGAAAGGTGCCCAGACACAACGCGCCCCTGCACCGAACGGCAGGACGGAGAGCGCACCTTAATGAAATTCGACGTGAGAGAGGCTCCAAGGGGGTTGCAAAGGGACCACTTGGGAGGCGGGCCCCAAGAGAAGGTGATTGTGGCTAAAACTGAACTCCTGTCTTCCAGAATAAGCCCACAGCAGCACGTGTCCCCGGGGGAGATGAATCCGTCCCAGAAGCGCTCCGGACCAGTCGGGTGGCATCCCTGTGGATACACGGTGAGCGTTACAGAATGCGAAGCCCAAACATAATAATCCACCCGGGCGCCTAGTATGGAAACCTCAGAAACCGATCAGTTGGCCCAGTTGTTGGGGCAGTTACGTGCAGAGGTACATTAAGCCCGACAAGAAACCAACGCTTTGCGGAGAGAACTAATTCTGGCTAAAGAACAAACTGGTGATCTTGGCAGACAACTCCTTCAATCGCAGGCCGGACAAGCCCCGTTGCCTGGAATTAGCCCATCAATACCAACTCCCACGAGTAATTCGGTCCAGATCAGTCTACCTGGGACAGTTCCACTAGCTCCACCAGAGCGTTTCTCGGGGGATCCCCGAAGATACGTGACTTTCATGAATCAGTGTCGCCTCCACTTTTTGTGCAGACCTGGGGCGTTTCCCAATGACCAATCGCGAGTGGCCTTTGTTTTGTCCTACTGGAGTGGTAGTGCAGCAGACTGGTCGGTGTCGTTCATCAGCCGGGATGATTCACTGTTACTCGATTTCGGGGGCTTTCAGCAGGAGCTGGGAAAACTCTTCGCCCGTCGGTCCCATGGACAGGCTTTGGATAACGAACATTTGTCCCTTCGACAAGGAAACCAGGATCTGTTGGCATACATAGCCACCTTTAATAGGTTGGTGGTCAAAGCAGAATGGCCAGAGGACAAACCTTGTTCCACCAGGGCTTGCGAGGGGAGTTAAAGAATGTACTGGCCCAAGTAGTGGACCCACCCAAGGACTGTGCCGAGTTCATTAATCTGGTGGTGCAACTCGACCATCGGTTACAAGATCGGAGAATAGACCGAAGCAAACCGGTTGCACGCCCCATGTTCGTGCGCCCCAAAGAGCATGCTCAGTGGGGATCAGAAGGTGCCTCTGAACCAATGCAACTAGGAGGGGTTAGGCCTCCTTTAACCAAAACTGAACGGGATAAGAGGAGAGAACAGCAGTTATGCCTGTTCTGTGGAAAGGCAGGCCATTTCCTTTAGGAGTGTCCAGTTAAACCACCAAGAAGAACTGTAGGAGCCACAGACAAGGAGAAACCAAGTGAGGAGTCGGAAAACTACCAAGCCCGGCAATTTTAGGGGTCCAGTTGTCGAGCAAAGAAATCCAACTACAGACCTCCCATTTTGCTTTACCCGTGACCCTAATCACCCATTAACAGCCATCAAAGATGCATTTGTTAGAAGCTTACATTGATAGCGGAGCAATGGGGAACTACATGGACCAGGATCTTGCAGCAAAGATGGGGCTTGCACTCTGTTCTAAGCCCACCACAGAGATGTAACCACTGTAGATGGCACCGAAATCGCCTCCGGTCCTGTGTCCGAGTGTACCACAGAACTCACCCTCCTATGTGAAGATGGCCATCGAGAAACCTTTGACCTCTTCAAAGCACTGCAGTTTTGATTAATCCTAGGGATGCCATGGCTGGTCACACACAACCCACGGATCAACTGGCGTGCCAGAGAGTTGGTCTTCTCCCATGACTGCACACACACCTGCTATCCCAAAGGGAGGAAGGGCAAGCATGCCAGTTCACCCGTTCAGGAAGGTACAATAAGTGTCTTCAGTGCGGTTGCTACCTTACCAATTCAATACCAGGACTTTCAAGACGTGTTCCAAAAGGAGCAAGCAAATACCTTTCCACCCCACAGGCGCTACGATTGCCAGATCGATCGGATAAGTGGAGCCCGAATTCCGTGTGGCCGTATCTACGCGCTCACCGAATCTGAGAACCAACATCTAAAAACATACCTGAAACAATACCTGGCCAACGGTTTCATCCGCCCTTCGAAGTCATTGGCAGCGTCTCCCTTATTCTTCGTACCGAAGAAGGAAGGAGAATTGAGGACTTGCATCGACTACCGTGCATTGAACCAAGTCACCGTCAAGAACCGCTACCCCCTACCTCTGATCCCGGAACTGCTAGACCAAGTCAAGGAAGCCCAAATCTACACGAAATTGGACTTTAGAGGTGCCTATCATCTTGTGCGCATTAAAGAAGGGGATGAGTGGAAAACGGTGTTGCGTACCAAATACGGCTTATACGAATACCAAGTGATGCCATTCAGCCTGTGCAATGCCCCAGCCACATTCCAATACTTCATGAACAATGTTCTAAGAGAGCTGATTGATGTCTGTGCCTTAGTCTACATCGATGATATCCTGGTGTATTCAGCTTCTGAACAAGATCATGTCAGGCACGTACGGGCCGTTCTTACCAAGCTCCGTCAACATCATCTCTATGTCAAGCTTGAGAAATGCTCATTCCACGTTACGGAAGTAGAGTTCCTGGGTTTTATCATCACTCCAAAAGGAATACGAATGGATGTGCACAAGGTCGATGCCGTCCTCAATTGGCCAGCTCCAAGCTCATTCAAGGGAGTCCAGAGCATGCTAGGTTTCGCGAACGTTTACCGCCGTTTCATCCCAGGGTTCTCGCAAATAGTACACCCAATCACTTCGCTATGAAGGAAGTGCAACAAAACGTTTTGATGGACAGAGGAGGCCGAAAAAGCCTTTCAGGAACTCAAGGCAAAATTCACCACCGCTCCAATCTTACGACACCCACGCCCGGACCTTCCATATGTGGTAGAGGCTGATGCTTCCAGTATGGCGATGGGTGCTGTATTATCGCAAAGGGACCCACACACCGGCCAGCTACATCCTGTGGCTTTCTGCTCACGAAAATTCTCGCCACCTGAGCTCAACTATGCCATCACGGATAAGGAGCTGCTGGCCATAAAGTCTGCCTTCAAGGCCTGGCGACACTATGTGTTGGGAGCCAGACACAAAATCACTGTGATAATGGACCACCGAAATCTACAATACCTGAAAAGTGCAAAGGCTCAATCTTCTCGACAACTATGCTGGGCCCTTTTCTTCGCTGAGTAGAACTATGTGATCACGCACCGACCAGGACTCAAAAATGGCAAGGCTGATGCCCTTTCACGCATGGGCACCGATGAGGTGGTGTATACACCTCCTGACCCGGTGGCCATCATTCCGGGGGAAAGACTCTTGGGCATTACAACTACGATGACTCAAGACGAGTTGCTGTATGAAGTCCGGAAGTATTAACTCAGGAGCAACTTCGAGAGTGGGGTTCAAGAGGAGAACACTATAGCATTAAGGACCAACTGCCTTACTACACAAATCGGCTATTCGTGCCTGTAAAAGAACTCCAAGAACAGGTCATCCCAGAGTATCATGACTCCCTCATTGAAGGCCACCCGGGAATTGCCAAGACCCTGGCCAAGGTGAAACGTAGTTACTGGTGTCCAACGTGGCGCAAAGATGTCATTCAATGAATCACTTCCTGTGGTATCTGTGCTCAGAATAAATCATCAAAGACCCGCTGGGCTCCTAGAACCATTGGACATTTCGCTGGCTCCGTGGCACACGTTATCACTTGATTGTATCACCGACCTACCCTCCTGTCAAGGTTATAACACTATCCTAGTGATCGTGGACCTGTTCTCCAAGATGGCCCATTTCTTCCCGTTCAAAGCTCTACCAAACACATCTTGTCTCACTAGAACCTTCCTAGAACACGTGGTACGGCTGCAGGGGTTCCCATCAGTCTTGATTTCGGATCGAGGTACCCAATTCGTGTCTAACTTCTGGAGGAAGTGTTGCTCGATGGCCCAACTAGACATCCGATTATCCACTAGCCATCACCTCCAAACGGATGGTCAAACGGAGAGGACGAACCAAACGCTCGAGCAATACTTACGCTGCATGCTTCAACAAGTGGAAGGGAATTGGAAGGATCTATTGTGGATCGCTCAGTATGCCTATAACAACTCAATACACAGCAGCACCGGGCAAACTCTGTTCTTTACTGTATATGGCAGACACCCACGCACGTCAGAACTGGACATCCCCATGACTCTGGAAATGCCAGCCATCACGAACCTACACACTACCATTTCGCAGGCCTTCACGAGAGCCAAAGAACATTTGCATCAAGCCAAGGCTCGCCAGAAGAAGTATGCGGACCAGCATCGCACAAAAGCCCCTGACTACCAAATAGGAGACATGGTGTGGCTAGCCTCCAAGCATGTACCGCTAAAGGAAACCCGGATATTCCGCCTGCGGTTTTTAGGGCCGTTCCCCATTGAATCCATCATAAACCCAGCCGCGGTAAAGCTGACGTTGCCAAACCACATGCAAATACATCTAGTGTTTCATGTATCCCTCCTGAAACCAGTTCAGCCTTGAACCCGAGTAACTACCCCACCAGGGCCTGTGATAATTCATGGGGAACCAGAATTTGAAGTAAAAGACATCCTGTATTCCAAGTATATTAGAACGAAACTCTACTATCTAGTGGACTGGAAAGGATATGGCCCGAAGGACAGAACATGGGAGTCCAGTGATCACATTCATGCTCCACGCCTGATTCGGCGTTTCCACCAAGAGTACCCCACCAAGCCGAGACCAGACAGAAGGACCACCCTGAGAGGGGCTTTAGGGGGGAGTGCTGTCACAACCTTAACCCATGGCCTGGGAACTCGGGGCCTCTGGCCCTCACCACAGTATTCTCGCAAGGCCCCAAGGGCCTAATCATGCCCCTCTCGGCTGTCCTGGAGCCAGTCCTGGCACCTTTGGTGCCAGGCTCATATGGTAGGTGGAGTTTCCAATGGGGAATGGACCAACATGGCTGCCCCCACAAGGACTAACGTGGAACTGCATCATGCAGTCTTGCATCCAGGGAGTGTTCTGCCCTGGAGGCACCTGGGATACCTGCTGGCTATTTAAGCCACACCCAAGCTGAGGCACGCGCTTCGCGTTGTTCTGCACTTGCAGCGTGACGTTCACGGAGACCTGCTAGCAGCATCCTTGGCCTGCATCTTCAGGGAGAAGAAGAACACTGTTATTCCTCCTTACCTGTTCTGCATCCAGTTCCTCGATCACTCCGTAATCTTCCCTGGAATTCGTCTTCTTCCGCTAGCAACATCCTAGAGAGGAGAGACAAGAAGAGGACAATTAGTAAGCGTTCGTCTTCCGATTCCATCACCTCCAGACTCCGCTTACTTACCGAAGCTCTCCTGGAAATTCATCGCCGCCCGGACATCTTCCATTCTATGCTCCGCTTCCATCTGGCCGCATTTCTTCCAGAAACCTCTCGGCGACCTGCAAGGAAAGATAGCACAGGTTAGCCTTATTGAAAGACGCTCATAGCGCCGCGCCTTGTGCATTCTCTTACCTTCTCGAGCACTGCCCTCTCCATCAGCTCGACGTCTCCATCACCCCTTCTGCATCAACAAGAGAAGGAGAAGGTCAACAGGGCAACAACAATTGCGGACACTCATTCTTTAAATCTAAAGACTTACCTCAAGAGTGGAGTCGCAGCCGGCCTGGACTCCCGGGCCCACGCCAGTGAAGTAACTCAGCGGAAGGTGCCCAGCCACGACGCACCCCTGCACCGAACGGCAGGACGGAGATCGCACCTTAACGAAATTCAAGGTGAGAGAGGCTCCAAGGGGGTCGCAAGGGGAGCACTTGGGAGGCGGGCCCCAAGAGAAGGTGATTGTGGCTAAAACTGAACTCCTGTCTTCCAGAATAAGCCCACGGCAGCGCGAGTCCCCGGGGGAGGTTCATCCGTCCCAGAAGCGCTCCGGACCAGTTGGGTGGCGTTCCTGTGGATACAAAGTGAGCATTACACCTTTCTAAAGATATGATTTTTCAAATGATTTAATTTTTTATTTTAAAGGCACACAAATGACAAGCAGACAATAAAAGGTGGTAAATAAAATTATGATTATACATTTCTGGACTGTTGATAAAGTGCTAGATCCCTGTATCAAGCAAAGTAAAACTGCAATGGGTAGAAAACATTTTCACTAATATGATTTACGTTATGCAAGTGCCATTAGGTCATTTCTACATTTAACAGCTTGTTTAAAGTAAATTAGCATGGTCTATACAGCCAATGGAGTATCCACCATTAATAAATAAAAGAGGGCAAAACGACACTGATCAAATCCTTTTCTGCTAAGAAGAGGAATCACTGTTACCACTCTAATATGAGCATATACCAGTCAAGAAAACACAAAGTGTAGCAAATCCTCCTTAGCAGCACCACAAGGTAAGCATGAATTATCAGCAGTGGCACCGCACCATATGGCCCTCATTGCTCTAAGACAGTGGTCTTCAAACCTTTTTGGCCTGGGCCCCCATGGGAAAAATTTGGGCAGGTCGGCCCCCACAAAAATGCCAAATGGACAGTATGTATTGCGTGCCGTCACCGCACCCTACTCCCAGTATAGTCCATGGGATCCACCACCTGCTCCCATCACACTCGCTGGGCTCCCTCATCCCTCTTCTACCCAGTCCCTTGGATCTCCCAACCCCATCAACACCCTGGTCTCTCCTCACCCTGCTCCCACCACTATCCCATGGTTCCCACCCATCCTGCCCCCACCACAGTCCCTGGGCTCCCCCCATCCCGTTCCCAACACAGTCCGAGGGCCAGTGGCGGCTGGTGAATATTTTAAGTGGAGGGGCATAACAGGTTGCTCCAAAAATGCCATAGCAACCGAGCGTAGTGAGGGAGCCTGAACCAATCAAGAGGGTTTGGGGGTTTTCCCCCCATGAATTTCTTTTAAATAATGGGTTACAATGTTGCATTGTAGAGAATACTTTAAAAAAAATGGGTAAATAGCCAAACAGTTTGCAATTGGTGCTGGGAGGCCCAGGGGGCAGGCATGACATGTTTTAATGGACATATATAACAGATGTCCAGTAAAAAGATACCACTCCTGTCCCCTGGGCCCCACTGAGCCTAACACAATCAACATGAGTATGTGTGTATGCAAGGAGCTGGGGTGCCAAGGGTGAAAGCATGGTATTTTTGACTGGACATCTATTATTGAAATCCAGTTGAAAAAATACCATCCCTGTCCCCTGGGCTCCACAGCGCCTCAGAGGGAGAGCTGATTTTGCCAAGCAGGTAGGGGTATTGTGCAACAAAGGCATTTAGGCATTTTTAAAATGCCTTTGTTGTACAACACTCCTTCCACCCTCTATCCACCACTTGCCAAAATCAGCTCAACGGACCAAAACAAACGAACACACACACATACACACACATTCATAAAGAAATAACTATCATTCACACGAGCATCCATCACCATACACTCATTCATAACACAAGCATACACGCATCCATACACATGTTTAAATGTAAAAAAAAAACATAAACGTACATTCTGCATTGGCATGCGTGTCGGTGCTGAAACGCCCTGCTCCAGGCTGCTATGTCCGTATTTGCGTGGAGGCGCAGGAGCTCCCCCTCGCACATACAGACATGCAGTGCCTCAGGCAGCATTTCCAATGAGCTATTCAATGCTGGCGCAGAAAACCGCTCCAGTCTTGCATGGCTCAGTGAGCATGTGCGGCTGGGCAGCTGAACTGAATTGTCAAAGGAAACAGTGTTTCCCTTTGACAGTTCAACCAGCTCAGGAACACTCCCTCAGCTGGAAAAAGCAGCTGAGGGAGTGCTCATTGTTTCACTGGGCTGGCTCCTTAGCTCCTCCATAATGGGTGAGTGGGCCACTGGGTGGGCACCCCCTCACCTTTAATGATGAGCTGCCATGCTCGGACTGGCCTATAGGGCAATGTCTGTACCACAAATGCAAAATGCTAGTGTGGGCCAGTGAAAATGGGCACCTTTTTGGCCAATGTGGGCAAGTTTGATGAGTTACTTCACTATGCAGTTAGTAATTTTGACCATTGTTGCTGAATAAATATTCTTTAAATATCACAATTTACTTACATTTTAACACAAAACACCCCCTTGGGTACTATTCAAACAGTCTGTGACTAAAGGAATGAATATCCATTTCCAACTGTGGGCCACTTTTTGTTGCCTGAGACAGTTTCATGCTTCAGCCCGACCATGTGAGCCGCCCCTGCCCATTTTTTCCAATCTAAAAAATGTTGGGTTTAAAAAAAAAAATTAAATAGTTTTTATTTATTTTTTACATTTCATGCTGGGCTCTCACGGCCCCCAGGGATGCGGGTGTGGACCCCTTTGGGGGCACGCCCCACAGTTTGAATACCGCTGCTCTAAGAGGTAGACAATAGAATTTTGCTCAGGTTAACAGAGAGCGTTAATAGTTATAATCAGACCAGGTTAAGTACTGCTGAATGGTGTAGAGGATGTAACTGGGTGTCTCTGGTTGAAAGGTTTCAGTAGTTCAGTGGATTCTCATGCAATCTTTGTGTAGAGCTGCAGTTGATTCCTTAAATGGCATACCATAGATTAAGTTAGGAGATTAGTTGGCCTAAAGTACTGCTGTGCATTCATTTTTGTGAGTATTTTTTTTACCACGGTACGGCCATTGTGGAGCTATTATCTAGAAATTGTGAAGGCATCATGAAGAAGCATTCATGATAAATGCCTAATCTGCTGTCAGATTAGGCACTAATCTGCACATGTTGTAATAACAATAGAGATCACAGAGACAATGTTGCACGCTGATGTTTGGCTTTGGCCACCACAACGTCCCATTACCTACCTAGGAATGATGTCTGCTCATTAGATCCGACCCATGCTATGGATTTACTCTGTGCTATGGTCCAGGACTCATTGATACAGTCCTCCTACTTTGCCACCACCCCCCGTGGTACACACACATCACAAACCCACAGAAAGCTCTCTGTACCCCGTCCTGATGAAGGCGTCCCAAGAACAGCTGCCAATACAGCGCTCTGAGGCCGAAACACTGTTGTGTTGACCATATGACTCTGAGTCCCAGTGCTCTTTCCACACTGGTTTCAATTGTGATTGCACTTAAGCACTTTGTACTGTTTTTCTATATTGTATTTCCCATGTGACCCATTCAGTTTTTTCAGGGTATGTACTTGTAATTTAACCAGATGATACATGACTCTGGATATGTACTAATGCTTTCTTTTGTTGTTCGCTCTGTATAAACACTGAGCACCCTGCAATGATGTATAGAAAACCTTGAATATAACTCATTAATACTTGGAATTTCGTTACCTGTTTGAGAGGAGTGTGTTCTCTAGATGTCTCTGATCCTGTTCACTTTGTCTTATTGAATGCTCAAATTACCTGGTAAGAACAGGGGCGTAACCAGGAGCCCGATTTAATACTGACATCACAAATAAGGACACAGACAACAGATTCAAAATTCAAACAATCTATTTTTATTAACATAAATCTCAGGATGGAAAAAGGTCTAACTTGCCCTATGCTAAGGTGAGATGTCCCTACCTAAATAAAACTAAGCAGTGTCTGTGTCAAAGAGTTACATTTAGAAATCTGTCTGTGTCCACAACCTATGCTTGCCCTCACAACTAATCTATACAATGTGTAGGGACATCAGCAATCAAAGTAACAGTTTTCAAAAATAAATTCTTGTGTTTTTTCCACCTCCAGGGGATCTCGGGGTTCCCTTCCCCAAGATTAACACAGTTAAACAGTTTCAATATCAAGGTATTGATTTCTCTTTCCTTAGGTTCAATATAGTTGCACAACAATGGTCTCAGGGTTCCCTTACCCAAGTTCAATACAGTTCCGCACAAAGGTCTCAGAGTTCCCTTCCCCAAGACACTGATGCATCAAATTATTTTCGATAGTTTCAAAAATGTTTAACCCCATTTCAGGGCAACTTGTTATTCATTTTGGATTTTTATTTCAACAAGTCTTTAGTTATTTCAAATTAACTCGAATACGATAATCCATCAGTTTGAAATAACTTTGGGAATGTCCAAAATCCTTCCTTCAGGATAAATGTTTCACTTGCGTATTCTCTTTCACTTTAATTCCTTGAAAACAATTGCAGAACATAGGATCGCCAATTTGTAGCAGGGCGCGATAGTTTCAAACTAAGTCAATGGGCCTCATTACGAGGCTGTCTCCTGTATTTTATTTTTTCCGGCACACAGAAAAGGGCAATTACCGGGTCATTACGGCCTTGCCGGACCCGCTATTTGCCCATTCCTGGGCGCCAGGAAAAATTCTTCCCCGTTCCCATTTGAGCCCCAAAGGGCTCAATGGGAATGGGGAAAATAGATGCACCGGCACCGTTGTGAACGGTGCCGGTGCATCCGACATGCTGTGCTTGCGGGTGCCGCTCTGCCCGCCATGTCCGACTTGGTGGGCAGAGAGGCACCCTCGAGCACGACTCGTAGTTTGCCGTTCCAGGACGTAGTTCCCGGACCGGCAACCTTATAATGAGGCCCAATGTGTTTCTGCACTCTGCAGAGTCTTTTGACAACATCACCTCGTTTAACTGAAGGCACGCAACCACTCCAGCATAGGATACTTTTCAATAATAAGAATTCAAGTTATCATAGACTTTCACAAATGTTCTCCTTCCTTATTTGGAGAGACACGACCACTCCGGTACTGCCTTTTATTTTTTTAAATATGTTTTTATTGTGATCAACAAGTACATTGACTGAGAGGCTCAAAAGAAGAGAAAACCAAAATGATTGGCATATCGAACAATGCAACCACAAAGAGAATATTTCCCATTTTCAAGAAGACAGATGTAAAGAAGGGTCCCAGACCCCATGTAAAGACTAAGGTGTGAAGTGGAGGGGGGTTAGTGAAGGAGGGATGAAGGAGGATTAAGAAAGAAAGAAAAGATGAGAGGGACAGAAAGCCCGTACCCTCTCTTCCCCCCACCCACCCTCCCCAGGCCTGCCCAAGGGAGGCAGTGATTGATTAGTTGAGCACGGTGGTGTATAGAGTTCATCAAGGTTGTTTGGCATTGCCAACGAGAGGGTGACTTGGTTTTTCTTGTGAGAGTGTGAAGCGGGGGGTCAGTTTTGTGTGAAGGCTTCCTCTTGGGTTCATTACTGAGGGGAGCTAGAGTATGTATAGGATATGAAGACTTGTGTAGCCAGTTGACTCTCAGTGTGACATGTGTGGGAGCCATTGCTGGTCTATGTGTGTGTGCGTTTCCTTTACTACGGTAGTCAGGCTTTCCATTTAAAAAATTGTCCTTTGCTTTTCTCAGCCAATCTGCCTTTGTGTGGAGGGAGGAGGCCTTCCACTTTATTGTGACACAGACACGGGCTGCTAGCAACAAATTTCTTGGCATGTGTGGGAGGAGCGCGTATCTGTCTTTGATTTGTTCCACTCCAAAGAGGACAAGAATTGGGGATAGATCCCTGTGGATGCCTTCAATCTCGTGTATCCACCCAAGGATCTCTTTCCAGAACAACTGAATCCGGTGGAAGGGCCACCACTGATGCCAATACATGCAAACCTGTGTACACCCTCTCCAGAAATAGGGGGAGATGCCCTGATACATTTTGGCTAGACGTTGAGGTGTTAGATGCCATTGTATAAGTATCCTGCAGTTGTGCATCTTATATTGCATCGCTATGGAGGATTTCCAAACCGCCGTATACGGCGTCCCAACCCGCCTGGTTATCCTCCCACCCCAGCTCTTGGTCCCACTTGGCCTTGGTGCTAGGAGGGGGGAGATGGCCTCTATCAATGAGTGCTCTATACATGCACGATGTGATACCCTTGGTGCCTGTGTTCTTGTTCAATATGTTTTCGAAGGCAGTTAAGGGGCGCTGTAGCAGGTCCTTCCATTTGCGATCTGTAAGGACTCCTTTGAGTTGGAGGTAAGGCAGAGGTTTAATGGTCAGACCTTGTGCGGCCTCCAGTTCCCCTTTGGTTAAAAAAGAGCCTTACTTCCACATCTGTCCCACTCTCACCATACCCTGCTCGTACTGGGGTTGAAAACAGAGGGGGTCTATAATAGCATCTCTAATTGGGGGGGCCCAGATGCAGCTGAGCGTTGATGGCCATGTAGTGACTTTATGACTGGGTTTCTTTTATTCCATAGAGCCCAGATAGCCGATAAAACTGGGTGATCCCTCGCCCTATGCGTGATAGCGTCTCGGGGCGCCCAGAGCCATTCTCCCATGGTTACGGGGGCAAAGAGCCCATTTTCTAAAGTAACTCAGTGCTTGTTTTTGGACTCCCTCATGTGGTCCACCAGAACGCGGAGCACAGCTGCTGCATAATAAGAATGAATGTCAGGATAAGCGAGGCCCCCCTTTTCTTTTGTTAAAATCAAAGTCTTATATGAAATGCAAGGTCTACCCTTATCCCAGAGAAATGATAGTAAGGAATCCCTGAAAAAGAAAAAGGAGTTGCGGCAGGACGTTCATTTTAATCGCCGTCAGTTTGCCGGCCCATGAAAGGTTAAGCTTGCTCCAGTTGCTGAGATCCCGCAGAATCACAGCCCATAATGTCTTATAGTAAAATTGGAACAGGTCTTGGAAATGTCTGGTTATTGTTATTCCTAGATATTTTAAGCTAGTTTGTGAGACCTGGAAGCCCCATGTCTGTAGGGTAGCAGTGGAGGCGGAGGGAGCCTGAGTCCTTAAGGGGAAGGATTACCGTCTTATGTCGATTTATGCTAAACCCTGATTGCGGCCCATAATCCTTTATTTCTAGTAGGAGAGCCGGTATCGATTGTTCGGGGAGAGTGACATAGGCCATCACGTCGTCCACAAACAACACCAGTTTATATTCGACCCCATAGCCTCTGATGTTGGAGTTTTGCCCAATGTTCTGAGCCAGCGGGTCCATGACTAGAACGTACACCAATGGGGAGAGGGGGCAACCCTGTCTCGTCCCTCTGGTCAGTCTAAACTGCCGTGATGCAACTCGGTTCACCATAACTTTGGCTCGAGTATTCTGTTATAAAGCATTGGCTTCTCTGATCCAATCTGGGCCTAAGCCCACTTTGTGTAGGACATCCGACATAAACCTCCATTCCACACGGTCGAAGGCCTTTTCGGCATTAACCAAGATGAGCGTGGGATTTATTTCTGACGCAGGGATGTGGGCTATGGGATCTAGCATTTTACAGATGTTGTCCGCACCTTGACAGTCCAAGACGTACCCAGTTTGATCCCTATTAATCGATCGAGGGAGGACCCTGCTGAGTCGTTTGGCTACGATGCTGGCATAGACCTTAGCATCAACATTTAGCAGCGAGATTGGTCTGTAGGAGCCACAGTCCAACCTATCTTTTCCTTCTTTAGGGAGGCCTACAATTCTAGTTTGCCTTCTTTAATTGTCTCACAATGTGCCTTTAGCTTCACGTAACACATTCAGCCTCCCTTCGGTCTCTTGGCTTGCCAGGCTCTTCAATTAGTTTAGCAGAGGATTGTTACCTTTTAAAAAATTGCAAGTGAGTTTAAAAGCATTTAGAGTGTTCTACAATGCTTTGTTAGTTACTGTTGTAGCTAGCGTTCACGCTCGCAAGCAAAACAGTTCTGTGTCCTTTTCCCAGCTGACACTCTCTGACTTATGCTCCTGCTTCTGCAACAGCGCTCGCTCTGCACAATGCTTCTCAGTCCTCTGCTCACAAGGGCTTCCGCTCTGCCCCTCAGACACTCTGTGGTACATTTTGCCCCGGAGGTAACAAGCAGGCCTCTTTGACCTTTCTGGGAATGCCTCTGCCAACACTATTCCTTCTACACCAACATTAGGCAAGGGACTCTGAGATTTACTGCCAGTCTCAGAACTCAGCCTCACACTGCCCTCAGTCTTGGTGCACTCTTCCTTCATTGAATCTGGGTAGTATGTGACGACACGGAGCACCACAGCTTCGATCCCTGGGCCGCGCTTAGAAACCTCTGGGTATTAAGCGTGTTATAAATAACCTAGCATATCATATCACATCATGTCTCCTTCCCCTGCTTCAGCTTACACTCTTGCTTCTTCTTCAAGCCCAACTCTCACTCCTTCTGGTTTCCTCCCTTTTTGTACACCTGTAGCCCCTTAACAGGTTGCAGGTGTGGGTTGTTCATTAGTATTGCCTGGCTATCATTAAAGGCACATGCCTGACCCTGGTAGTGCACTGTAGGTCTCTTCCTCATCCCAGTACTAGAATGGTGAAAGTGTATGGTGCTCATTACTCTCAGTCTCCTCTTCCTCTTCTCAGTACTGTAGTAGGTTGAATGGGGATAATTGAGGGGAGCTGGCTTATAACAGCCCATTAAGATGGGGGAAGGGTTTGGTTGGCCACTAACAGGAAAAGGGGATACCATTTTCCTGTTAGTGGAAAATGGTAAAGGGCACCCCACTCCCAGGTTCCCAAGGACCCTCCACCCAGGTGATCCTCCCTCACTTCTCCACCCCCAGGGTCAGGATCCAACAGCGATGGCCTTAAGATCCCAGGGGAATAGGAGTGAGGATTCCATTAGCTTTCTCAAACAACGCAGTGAGGATAGAATGAGTTAGGGATGCTTTGGGGCTACTCCAATTTCTCAGCCAGTGCAGCACGAGTTACAACATTAAATCATCCTCAATAAAGTTGATCCCTATTTCTTGATGCACCAAATAATTAGATGCAGAGTCTCAGAGTCCTAACATTTTCTTTAAAAAAGTACTTTTCCATAGTCTGCAGTGAGGGTTGACTCCCAAAACCCCAAAGTGAAATCCATAATTCGCAACTATCAGAGTTTGGTTTTATTCACTTCTAACATCATATTCAAAGGTTGTGAACTTGACATTTTTGAAAACCCTGCCATTGCCCTGTTTTATTTAAAGGGTTAATTTCCTGCAATGGCTGACAGCTGATAATGTTTTATTAAAACAAATAACTAAATAGTCTTATTACACCTCATAGAAGGTAGTTTAATTTGTTTCCCTGGTCTATGACAAACCAAAATTGGATTTGGAGGCGTTAACCTCCAAGTCAGGTTTCCTCAAGAAGCTAATATATTCAACAATGATTTTCTGTAATGCCATGGCGGTGCTTGTGATTAGTACGGTGTCGTCAGCATAGAAGAGCGCAGGAAACGTCTTTCTTCCGATTCTAGGAATGTCATGTTCCCAATTTGTGTGAAACCAACTGGTGGCAATTGATATAAAGGGAGAAAAGCAGGGGTGCCAATAAGCACCGCTGTCTGATCCCTGTACCAATTGGGAAAATATGGGGTGCAGCTGATAATGTTTTATCAAAACAAATAACTAAATAGTCTTATTACACCTCATAGAAGGTAGTTCAATTTGTTTCCCTGGTCTATGACAAACCAAAATTGGATTTGGAGGCGTTAACCTCCAAGTCAGGTTTCCTCAAGAAGCTAGTATATTCAACAATGATTTTCTGTAATGCCATGGGGGTGTCAGCTCCCAATTTGTGTGAAACCAACTGGTGGCAATTGATATAAAGGGAGAAAAGCAGGGGTGCCAATACGCACCGCTGTCTGATCCCCGTACCAGTTGGGAAAATATGGGGTGCAGTATCCAGCTCCACCACTTCTAACAACTGTCTCTGTTCCCTTATGAAAATTCTCTAAAGCAGATACTAGATCCTTGCGGCAACTCAGTAGTCTTCTTAGGCTATCCCATAACTTGACCTGGTAGACTCTGTCAAAAGCAGTTGACAGGTCCATACATGCTAGATATATCACTTTTAATAAAAAGAGAGTTAGCCACGATTAGATAGATTCAATGCCTTTGCTGAGGTCCCCAACCCTGCTCTGAACCCCAGTTGCATATTTGACAGGATGTTATTTTGTACAGACCAGTAATCTATGTTTGATTAATAAAGCTTTCCTAAAAAGTTTAAATTGGATGAATAAAAGAGAAATCAGTTCATAGGCAGCAGTGGTTGGATCGCTTTTCTTTTTTGGGTAAAGAAGTGCCCAATTCCAATTATTTGCTTCAATAGTGCATTGAATCAAATCGTTGGTATCAGAGCCTATGTTTCCATGAGTTTTTCATACAGATCTGATGGAATTCGATCAGGGCTTGAGAAAGGATCAGGAGCTTATTTATTGATAGCCACTAGAATTTCCTCAAACTGAAAATTCCAAGTTATTACAGTTGGTTTCTACAGGGACGTTCAATGGTTAACTTCCAGTAATGATAAGTAATCGACAGTTGGACACTTCAACGAAATCTAAAGAATGTGCCTCATTATAAAGATTTAAAAAATGTGTTACCAAGGCAGAGTTCCACCAAGGAAGTGGTACCATTATTAGTTTGATTATACATGGGACCCCTGTTAACAATATCCCAGTACGTGTGGCAGTCCTTAGTGGAAACAGCCACAAGCAATGAGTTACAGGATTCCTTATTTAGATCCTGCTTCCTAGTCCGGATAGAGTTTGTGTCCACTTTGCTTGAGGATGGGCTTTCTAGGGTGGATAACAAGTGTTTTTTGCCACAAAACACTCTTTGTTAAGCCAGCACCTCTGTTTAAGTTTAAGCTTATGGCATCTATTAAAAAAAAAACAATCTGATATGTAATGTATCAGCTCACTATACACCCCTATAGTTCCCTTCAGTGATTTATGATGATCATTTGACAAGAGAAAATGAATAGTGTCCCTATTAGTGTTTATGATCTCTTGTATTAACAGAGCTTTATCAGTAGCTGACCAATTTATCCTAACCGTTGCCTGTCCAATTTCATGTGGGCTATATATGGCACTAGATTCAGAATCCCCGGGTATTGCTGCCACTTGATTTTGAGCACAATAGGGTGGTGATTACTTCAAAGATCTTCTAGGACAACACAATCCTGCACGTTAGACCACTGGTTTATTGAGATACAAAATTAATCAATTGTAGAGAACCCCTTAAATGTATATTTACCCAGCATATCATTAGGAGTGTAGCCATTGATGGAACGCAAACCCCATTCTACGAGTATAGAACATCGTACCTGTGTGACCCATACAAGAATCACCCATATTAGGTTCCAACAGGCCTATTGAAATATTTTCTGTCTGATCAAATTGATCCGGAAAGACCATTGCAAATGTTTAAGTTTAGGTCAACACCACAATAATACAGCAATCGTTATATTTATCTCCCAGCAACAGATTGTGCAAAAAGTGTTTAACAATTATCAATGACGTGCCACCCTTATTTTTTTGAGGGTTGTTGTAAAATGTAATTAACAAAAGCAATTTGTCCCCTTTAGGATGCAATTCAATTGCTTGTCTGCAATTATGATCAGGATGCTCCTCAATCCTAGTGAATTGGATAGATGATTTTACTACGATACAAAGCTCTACCGAGGCTCTTCCTCTGTGCATAATGATGGAATTAATTTGATAATCACAGAAACCATCCATAACAATATCAGATAGGGACAAGGTTTCTTGTAGAAAAATGATATCAAAATTAGACAATGTGTTGACAGTCTCAACTAACAAGCGTTTTTCCCGAGGCCCAGCTATATTCCAGATTAACATTGATAAAGTATTCAGTATATCAGTTTCTGAGCAGATCTGTGTCAGGATCTTAACATTATGACAGCTTTCATTTGAGAGAGTCATAGAAAAAAGTTCAGTATTAGATTGAGAAATCTGGTGAATTGGTGGTCAATTGATTTCTTCTATATGGGACAGACACTTGTATCTGTTGCAAGCAACTGGGAAACCATTAGAAGCTACAGCATCCTTTTGTACAGAGCAAGATCGTTCCGCAAGTTGAGGCTCAGTGGCCTTCGCATAGGATTACTATTCCCAATTGTACGATTTGAATGCACCTCCAGCGACCCACCCATAAGTGAGATGGGCTTCTGTAGTAGTCTGTTTGCTGGGAGCACTTTGGGCTGGTACAAATATGATAATGGCATGATTTTCAGTCGATTTCCTAATGTACAGGCTCCTAGAGAGGAATTAATGATCAGGTTAGCAATAAAATTATTAGAGAGGTTACCACAATACAATCTGCTGTTATGGTTTTGTCCATTAACCCTACCCAGTTGGCACGGCGGGCTATCAGTATGGTGCTGTGATCAATAATGGGAACACCCCATTGGGTATTTATTCAGCAGGTTGACTTGTTAATAATGCACACTGATGATGCATACAAGCCATTTATTGGATTCTCGACCCCCGCTATAACACTGAATAATGGTAATGCTGCCAGCGGTAAATGAAGTATAGGTAGCTGACTAAGCTGCAATTCTGCAGATGGGGGGTTACAATTATTACAAAATAGGAGTGGGGTATGGGTATAGTTGAAGTAGGATGGCTATGTACATGCACAGACATGCTCTTCTGTGGTCTATTCCCTCCTTCACCTCCCAGAGTAAAAGGTGGCTTCACCTGTGTTATGTCCTCACATTACCAGGCTTAATCTCTTAAAACTAGTTAAAAAAGTCCATCATGCCTTGGATTTTCACTTTAAAATCTATGGAGGAAGATACACAAGCTTTATTTGCATCCTCCATTTTTGAAGTGATTAGGTTCTTTAAGTTGGCAATTTCAGTACCAATATTTGTTCCATTACAGGAGACTCCCAAGGTCGGTAACAGAGGTTCATTTTTGCAAAGGACAATGAGTATTCTGTTCCTATTCCAGCAGAACTACTGGAACATAGGCTTTAGCCTGAGGCACAGAATTAGCACAATTATTCAAATGGGATGTGCTTGTGGTTAGTCAATTGCCAGTTAGACCACCAAAAGATGTCGAGCGAATGCCTCCTTCGCATGTAAGGTCGATGATAGAGCTCTTTCCGCCTGTAGAATCTTTTCCTTAAGCTTGCGTGAAACTTCCTTGAGCAAGGAGTCCAGTGAGTGCTCCTTGTGGGGGGCATTTTTACAACAGCTTTTCCTGGGCTTTATCCCTACAACTCCCTCCTGCAAGGTCGTCCCTTTTCTTTTCCACATGGGTTATAGCCAAATATGGGTCTATAATATAGGTCTGGGAGATCAGAAAAATCCCTTGCGAACACCACATAGCTAAAGAACCAACTGGGTTATAAGGCTACCCACCGCAGTTTTCTACAGCGTTTTATTCATGCAAGTAAATAAAGCAGAATAAATAAAATAAAACTAAATAGAAATCGGTAGGAGCTGGAGTGGCTCAAAGGCCAAGCTCACAGTTGTGAACGCCAACCAAACAGAAGGTGGGTTGTTACATGGAAATGTAGGATTGCCTTTTAAGAGGGACTCTGTCAGAGGAGGAGGAGCCCCAGGGAAGAGGAGGCAGATAATTAATAAAGTTGATGGATGAACAGAGCTCACAGTGTGTCCTCTGTGTCTTTGGGCTCGTAGTCAGCATGTAACATCTGGTGATGAGGATGGGATGCATTTCCAGTTGGTGGTACCCCTGGTTGAGGTCCAGCTTCGGAAACTTTTTTGCGCAGTTCAATTGAATGATCATGTCTTCCATTTTTGGGCCTGCGTGTTTCTCTCTCTCTCTCTCTCTCTCTCTCTCTCTCTCTCTCTCTCTCTCTCTTTCTCTCTCTCTCTTTCTCTCTCTCTCTCTGTCTTTCTCTCTCTCTCTCTCTTTCTCTCTCTCTCTCTCTCTCTCTCTCTTTCTCTCTCTCTCTCTCTCTCTCTTTCTCTCTCTCTCTCTCTCTCTCTCTCAGAGTTGGCCACACGAGTATCAACACAGAGTTGAATTTTGTTCGCCTCTTTGGGTACCACGACCAGGGGCAAAATCCATGGTGTGGGGCCAGTTGCCCTTTCTATGATGACGTTAGACAGTAGGTGTTGCAGTTCTCGAGACACCGCTTCTTGTAAGTGGAAGCCTACCCTTCTTGGGTGTTGGGAGACCGGCTTTTTGTTTTCATTGACGTGTAATTTGATAACAGTGCCCTTTAGCTTCCCGAGGCTTTGGAACAGTTTGGGAAACTTGGTCCTGATCGCCCCCTTTTCCATCGGAACGCCTTTCATGTGATAGATGAGTTGGCCCCTCCCTTGCTCTCTGCTGCAATGGAGTACGTAAATGTCATGGAAATGAACATCTATCAGTTGTAACCCTTTTGCTTGTGGTAGCTAAGCAGGCACTTGCCACTGACCGGGCTCCTGAGTACATGGATAGTGGTGTCAGTTATCTTTCCTTTGTACAATAGTGTCCGTCTGAACTGGCCGAGGGATGGTAATGTTGTACTGGCTCCCCACTGGAATATTCTTGCTCTGGATGGAACCAGGTCTTCTCTGTCGCCTGTCTGTAGGAATTCCTGCTCTCCCATGATATTAACTGTGGCTCTGGTGTGTAATATAAAACAGTGTGTCACCTCCTCCATTTAGACCATGACTTTCGGGGCTTTGCTGGTTTCGGCCTCCTCTTGCATTAGGTTCACAAACTCGTCGGGGTCCTTTCCTTGGGCATATTCATCATAGTTGGCATATGGGTCACCTGGTTAGATGTAATGGTCAGGGTAGTATTCAGACGGTAGTAGGAGATCGGCGCCGGGGAGTTCCCCATAGTCTGGACCTTGCTCCATTGTTCTAACTATTCTCCAGGGTTGCTGCGGATAGAAGTTTGGCTGTCTCCAAAATGGTTGTTGTGGATTTGGTCTGTAGGGTGGCCTCCAGATTGCGGGCGTTGCTTGGGGTTGTCTTTCTGGCAGGAATGGTCTACCTTCCCGGCATACTGTCTGAGTGTGGGAAGATCTGGCCACATCTTTAGCAGAGTCTTGGCGGACGGAGGCCTGCTTGTTTCTATGTGATCCCTTTTTTTCTGCGGGGTAGAAGCATCATGTGTTCCTCTTCCCACATCTCTTCCACTCCTGAGTGCAGCTGTTGAGTCATCCCTTTCAGCCTTTATTTTGGGTGTTTCTATCGCATAGGCCTGAATCTCCACTCTCTTGTGTACCTGTGCAGTTTTGATCACTTCGTCGATCGTGAGGGACTTTTTTAGGAGCTGCCTCCACAATGCCGATGACGTACATCATTCAATGACACAGAGGCAAATGGTTTGTCGTCTGAGAAGGCTGAGAACTGACAGTGGATACGTTTGTGGCGCAGGCGGGTGATTAATTCTTCCACTGTTTCATGGGAGGCCTGGTGGCATTGGATAAACACATACCTTTCATAGGGCCTCATCATAAGGTTGGAGGAAGCCTTGCCGGTAAAACCGGCATGAAAATCCGGCACCCGCGAATGGGCAATTACTGGGGTATTCCGGCCCCGCCGGACCCGGTAATTGCCCTTTTCGCGGGTGCCGGTATATCCCCATTCCCATTGAGCCTGATAGGGCTCAATGGGAATGGGGATGCCTGTAGCACCGGCACCATTCATAACGGTGCCGGTGCTACAGGTTTGCTGTGCTCGCGGGTGCCTTTCATTCCGCCAGGACAGACCTGGCAGAATGAAAGGCACCCGCGGCACAACTCAGAGTTTGCCGGTCCGGATGCAACGGTACCGGTAAGCTTACCGGTACCGTTGTATCCGGAGAGC
Organism: Ambystoma mexicanum; assembly: GCF_040938575.1. Taxonomy (NCBI): domain Eukaryota; kingdom Metazoa; phylum Chordata; class Amphibia; order Caudata; family Ambystomatidae; genus Ambystoma; species Ambystoma mexicanum. Next base: position 165,881,089 of record NC_090926.1, on the reverse strand, counting down.
AACCTTGTAATGGGGCCCATAGTCTTTGTTTGGCTGCATGGCAAACTTTTTTTTCAGCATGCCACAGGTTCGTCATTGCTGGTCCTTTCTTCTGCCGGTATTGTTTTGATAAGGTTCTTTATTTCTTTGCCAGCCAGGTTTGTGAAAATGTCTTTTAAGAGTGTTGATTTCTCTTTGCCTGCAGCCCTGATAATCCTGTCAAATTCCTCAACCCATTCCGTCCATCTCGGGCCCTTGTCTTGTTGGGGTTTTTGAGTGCCACTTTGCTTCCTCCTTGTTGGTCACCTTCTTGATCACCCATGTTGGCTGTGTTTAGCTGGCCCTCCTGCTGGTCTGTCTCCTGCTGGGCTTGGTGGGCCTGCTTTTGCTCCCTCTTCACAGGCTGATGTTGAGGCACCCCTGAATGCTACTGCGGCTGGTGTCTGCCAAGCACTGCCCACAGTGCACATGTGGAGGATGCACGTGTTTCCTTGTCTGGTGTAGCTGCACGTCCGTGTGGGAGCTCTGACAGGGCTGCGTCTGTAAATGACTGTGTTTCCTTTTTTTTCTTTTTTTTTTTGCTGCTCCTTTACACCATGCGCTTTATGTCTGCTTAGTGTTGTTATTTCGATCTACCCCGCTCATGGGGCTTTCAGTATGGTTGCCGCTCTTCACAGTGGTTCTTTTTGCTGGAGGGGAGTCATGCTTGGGCGTGGCAGGCGGTCAATAGGGGTAAAGGTGGCAACCCCTATTGTGTGCGGCTAGCCTGCCGCTGGTGTTGGGCACATCTCATGATGCAGGACGCTGCTTTGCAGCTGTGTAAGGACCGCGATCGGTGGAAAGAATGGCTGCCAGACGAGCAGACTGGCTCGTGTTAGCATGGGTCGCTGGTCTCCCAGCCTGGAAGAGAGACACCACAAATGGCTAGGGTGGACGGCCGCCGGACAGCCATGCCGATCGAAGGAACAAGCGGACTGGCTCATAGCACACCTCCTAGTCGTTTGCCTTCCGTTTATTATCAGCAAAAGATTCACCGTTGTGACAGGCCACCAGGCCCTCCTTTCGGTTTTTGGAAACCAGAGATCCAGAATGCCACCTGGAATTGAGAGATGGGGCCTCTGCCTCCAAGAATATGACTATGTGATCACACACAGACCCGGGGGGAACAGCAACCCTGCAGGTACATTTCCCGGCACTCGACATCACAGGCACAGCAGCCAAGAGAAGGGGACGCCAAATACTTCTACTACGTTACTGAACATGCAATGCCAACGGCCCTCACCATAGAGGACCTTGCACACACGGCCAATGCCGACTCCTCCATCCGCAGGGCAAAAAAACTGACAACCTCCAACAGTTGGAGAGACTACAAGAGGTCACTGCACCAACACGATGGAGCAGACAGACGAGAATTGGAGCGGCTGACGAAGGTTAGCACGGAACTGGCAGTGTCGGAACATGGAGTACTACTGAACGGATGCTGCATAGTCATCACATCGTCCCTGAGGAGGGGGCTGGTGAAACTCGCACATGAAAGACACTGGGGGTGGATGCGACCAAGAGACTACTCCGACAAACAGTATGGTTCCCACTCATGGACCCCATGGTGGAGGAAGTGGTCAAGAACTGCATGCCATACCAATGTGCATGCAGAAGCGGGCCGCCACTCCTGATATAACCAACACAGATTTCAGACACAGTGTGGCAGGGGGTCGCAATGGATTTTTATGGCCCATTAGAATCCGGAGACTAGATAATAGTTATAATTGAGTTCTCGAGATTCCCAATTGTCAAGAAGACAGCATCTACAGCATTTGCCCAGGTGGTGGGAATCATAGACAAAGTCTTTAGCGAGTGGGGAATCCCCAAATCAGTGAAGACAGACAATGGGCCACCACTCAGTGGTCACTATTTCCACAGGTTCGCGAAAACACATGGGGTTCACACACCCGAAGATAACGCTGTTGTGGCCTCAAGCTAACGGCATGGTGGAGCGGTTCATGTCTTCCCTAAAAAGAAACATTCAACAGGCCATAATCGAAGGGGTGCCACCCCAGCAAGCCCTGTTCTGCATGTAGCGACACTACAGAAACACACCGTACTCTGTGATGGGAGTGCCACCCAGTGACCTGAAGACAGCGTATTGTGCCAGAACACGAATTCACCAAGGAGAAGAAAAACCCGAACACCAGTCGGAGGAGGGGGTCCCCCTGGAAGCAGAGGTGAGAGAGAGATGCGGGAATGAAGGAAACAACCAAAATAATGATTGACTGGGCCCAAAAAGCGAGGATAAAGGAGTTTGAGGAAGGGACGCAGTGCTTGTGAGACAAATACAAATACGCATCCTTCTTTAAGCACCTCATGCCGGACAGAGACCACGACATGAGCGACACCGAGAACCGGGAACAAAGGGGGCCGGACCTGGAAGGAGGAAACAATGCACCTGAACAACCAGGGTCGATCGACAGAGGAGAGGACGTCGTCCAAGGGACCCGCCTGAGGAGAGTTATCAGGAAACCCTGCCGGCTCATCGAAGAGATATAACATGGACGTAAGGAGATGTGTGAGGAGGAGGTGTTCCATGTAAATGTAGGAGCGCCCATTAAGGGGGGCTCTGGCAGAGGAGGAAAAGGAGGAGCCTCAGGGAGGGAGGGAGGGGCATTTAATTAATAAAGTTGATAGATGAACAAAGCACACAGTGTGTCCTCTGTGTCTTTGGGCCCGTAGTCAGCACGTACCAGGGACCAAACATGGAAGGTCCAGAGTCTAGGGCTTTAGAGCAGTCTGCCACCTGGGCATCCACAAGATAATGGGGACACAGATTAAAATAAAATCAGCCCCGAAATGTTCCAAGGCTCCTACTAAAGTGCCAGAATTCTTTTTAAGAAATGCACATTCTCTGAGCACTAAACGTGGCTGAGGAGTGGAACCGACGCTGACCAGAAACCACTGACTGTACCTCCTTTGGCCAGCAATAGCAGATGTAAAAGCACCAGACGAACTCCCAGCCCCAATATCCATGCCTTGTGTGAGTACATAGATGAGGAATGGTAGAGAAGGGGGAGGAGGGATGAGGGAGAGAGCTGTTCAGGACGAGTAATGCAGTGGAGGAATATGCAGGCAGATGTACGACCAACCTTTCAGTGTTCAACTATGGTCTTCGGGCTCGTTGCTCCTTCCTCTGGGCTGGTGTTGGTGAAATAAAAAAGAAAATTAGAGAGCTGAGGAAACCACAGAGGAACCACAGGGGAACAGCAGCCCTCCCAACAGCTGCTGCATGGGGTGTCAGCTAGATTATGACCTCTCCAGTGCCAAGCCTCCTAGTCAGCAGTGCAACAGCCTGTCCTGTAGCCGCTCCGACAGTGCTCCTCTGTGCTCGGTGTTGGTGAGAATATGACCACTGTGGTGCCCCTCCTCCTAGTCAGCAGGGCAACAGCCCACCTGCAGCTACTTCAACAGCGCTCTCATTTAAGTATGTAGTTAGAAGCATGTCTTCAGCATTGACGTCTCTGGAAACAGTTATAGTCCTTAGAAATAGTTGCTGTGTATCTCTAGGGTGGGCATGCAGTTATCTGCATCTCACATTTTACAGGGGCGCCCTTTTCATCGTGGCAGCGAGCAAAAGGCGAAATTTAAAACAAAACGAACTCTTTGAGACAATGTCTCTTTCACTCAGCACTGAAGCAATCTATGTTCTCTATTTACTTTAGAGGAATGGCACTTGGTTCCATAATTTCCCTTAAAAGCAAACTCTCCATTAGAGAACATGGAGCCAAGGAGTAGCGAATGGCTCATTTCCCGATAACCTTATTAAGGAAGTTAAAGCATTTTGTACCTCCTGAATTCGTTTACACTGTGGTTCAGACATTGGCATTGTCCCATATTGATGGTGGAAACTCAGTGCTCCTCTGAGTGTCTAAAAGTGCCTTGTCGGCAGTTACATCTGCATTTCAAGCAGCTGGATTCTGGCTGCAGGCAGGAGGAATTTTTGAATTTATTACACTCTTATTGGCTTGCCTTCATTGCCCGCCTTTTGAGACTTGAATTCCAGTAAAGATGGGACGTCCATATATTTGTGTTTATTTGTGTTTTGTAATACACCACATTACAACAATGACATTTCAAAATAATGGGAGCAAGGGAGAAACAAGGAAGTGCAATCATACAATCAAGGCACAGTACATAGTAATGTACATTCCTATTTGATATCAAAGCATTTGAATGAGCTAAACATTTCACTATTTGTGGATATGAGGAATGTGTCAAAAGGGGGGTTGTGTGCAGTAGTTCCTATAGATCAACTGAAATATATAGTTCTGAGGAACTGGTAATAAATCCATATGCAGTGAAAAAGAAATTGTGGGCTCAGGATTGGGTCAAAAGTAGACATGCAATAATCAGTAGAAGAAAACCCCATAGATTATCTAACGATCTGGTTAGGTTCCCGAGCATGAGATGGAGGTCTGCCTTTATAAGAATTAGATTAAACCCCATAGATTATCTAATGATCTGGTTAGGTTCCAGAGCATGAGATGGAGGTCTGCCTTTATAAGAATTAGATTAAACCCCATAGATTATCTAATGATCTGGTTAGGTTCCCGAGCATGAGATGGAGGTCTGCCTTTATAAGAATTAGATTAAACCCCATAGATTATCTAATGATCTGGTTAGGCTCCAGAGCATGAGATGGAGGTCTGCCTTTATAAGAATTAGATTAAACCCCATAGATTATCTAATGATCTGGTTAGGTTCCAGAGCATGAGATGGAGGTCTGCCTTTATAAGAATTAGATTAAACCCCATAGATTATCTAATGATCTGGTTAGGTTCCAGAGCATGAGATGGAGGTCTGCCTTTATAAGAATTAGATTAAACCCCATAGATTATCTAATGATCTGGTTAGGTTCCAGAGCATGAGATGGAGGTCTGCCTTTATAAGAATTAGATTAAACCCCATAGATTATCTAATGATCTGGTTAGGTTCCAGAGCATGAGATGGAGGTCTGCCTTTATAAGAATTAGATTGCACCCCCTACCAATGAATGCATGAAGATTTGAGGGGCTGGACAAACCATCCAGAGATCAAAGGAAGTGTAGACTGATTAGATGTAAACACAATGGAGACTCTTGAACATCTTTTTTATAGAATGCCCCACAATACATCTTTTGAGGGAGCACCATGTTGCCCAATTTATATATGGCATAACCACGCTTCTCACCATGAATGTTTTGGAAGTGGATATTAAGTGAGAGGCAAACATTGCTAACTATTGTAGTTGTAAATTATATTTTTCGAATTTTTGGGGATTTATAAACTCGGCCAACCACGCAAATGTATTCTTCTTCTTGATTATTTTCTTTGGTCTGAAAAATAATACATTTTAATATGTTTTCTTGTTTTTAGAGTGTTTGTGAAAAGTTATTTTTGTTCTTTTCTTTGTATAAATCCATTCACAACAATAAAAAGAAAACACGAAACATTAAAGCAATAATAGAAGATGCTTTCAGGCTGTTCCAAGACCTGTAAGATATGTTTAACCTGCCTAGAGTTGGAAGACACCCAGGAGGGTGAGACCTAGCCAGGCAGACTGAGGAAACCAAGGTGTCATGGGCAAGTCACCCAGTTCATCCATTTTTTATATAGCCTATACGACTGTTGTTCTCCAGCATCCCCAATATTTTGTTGACAATATGCAGAATAGGGGAGGGGCTAGACAAGCTAACATTAAAGAATTCTTGTGACTAGATATCCCTATGGTATAAAAAATGTGTACATCTAATCAGTAATTCTCAATGGCCAGACAACATTTCTTCAACTCCTACCAGCACAATTACGACTGGCTCCCTCTGTATTGCTATTTCCTAGAGATCTGAAAACGTTCCTATTCCTGAAAAGGTGCTGGTTTGGGTTCAGATTTACGGGGCCCGAGGAGAAGGGAAGATCCTGTCTTGAGGGTGGTCATTGTGGTGGGTGTATTTTATTTGACTGTCCTCACTATTTCCAATTTTGATAATCATTGATTGTTCTGCACTTTGCAGACCCCACTGGTCCCCAGTTAGGTTTGAGATTTTTTAAATGTTAAAAAATAATAATAATAATAATAACACTAAACAATAATGATAAAGTACATTACGAGGCACTGATTCTCATGCTTAGAGGCCAGTGGTGAAGGCATTCATGACTTATTCACTTTGTGAAAGAATGAAGGGACGCCTACCAATGCCTCGTTCGCAGACCCAGATGTGGCTAATTATTGTTTAGCATTCAGTGTTTTGATGATTAAGATGCTCCGGAAGAACGTAACAGAGGGGCAAGTTCAGGATGTTGATACAAAGAAAAGCATGTTTGACCCGGAAAAGATACCCGCCCAGACCTTCATAGTGGACCCAATCTGTGTGTGTGCAGTGGAGTACTTTAATAAAGACCTCAGAAAGCCTCCTGATAAGGATGTCAGGAACCCCATAAACGTGAAGGGTTTATTCCCGAATGGACCTAATATGATTACATTTCTTAAAAAGAGCACTTGATACCAGTACAGACATGCATCCACATCAAGCCACTTTTTGTATGGCTCATCTTGTTTGCAATGAGCCTGGCTAGGTATTCCTCACAGAGCGCCTAAAAACATGTTGCATTAAATGTTTTATGCCCTGTGCTTGCTAAGAAAATCATAGTCCCTCGTTTGAAAAAGGAACATAGGCATTAGAGCTTTTCCATTACAGTTCCTTCGTTGTGGGTCAACCCACAAATTGGGTCAGGGCCATCGAATTTGCCACCAATCTTTGGCTTCAGCTCCACTTTCTAGGCCAAAAGATATTTACCCAGACAGTCTTTTGAGAGGCCTCGTCCAGGCCCTGGACCAGCAGTATTTTCTGACCTAATCAAGGCAAAGGCTATGTCTGATTTAAGCATCTCTCTCAGTCCAAGATCTCAAGTAGATCAGCACAATCTTCCCCCTCTTCCAGGAGGTTGGAGAGTGCATGGAAATCCTTTAGTAAAGACTCTGCCGTGAATGCAGACTAAACGACAAAGTTAGTTCAAATTTAAAGGCCCTGTGTCCCCCCTTCACTACTGCTTAGACTCTTTGGTTAATGTGATCAGCTGCAGAGGCATGTTCACAACACCTTAAAATGGTGAGGTGTGGGGAGACCTGTGGCGGTTAAAGGCACATCTCTACTGTATGTGTCAGTTGGGGGTAACCCCTCTTCAGGCGGGTGTGGGGGTATCAGTACAATGCAATGCAGAGGTCCGAGCAAGGGGGGGATTGCCCAGGTGAAAGGAGAACACACAAGACACATATCTCATTGGGATGCCAAACCGGCCACATTTTTTTTTATCACAAACCAAACCATAAACAAGGGGACGTTCCAAACAATGCATTATATCCATAAACAACATTTACTACTGGCAAGTGGTCCAGGGGAACCCATGGCTCTCCTCCCCGCCGGGGTGTCGCATGGTGGTAATGCCCTATCCCCTCCCCATTATGCCCTACATGGGAGGTGGGACTGGGGGGCAGCTAGGCTCGGTAAGAAAGGGGAGCTGCCTCCCGGTGATGCCGGGAGCCTCCGGTTGCCGTGCCCCATTCCTGCTCCAGAGTCCCCTGGAAACGGATCTCAGTGTCCCCATGGTCCTACCCCACTGGCCATGCCCCCTTTCCCCCTCCTCCTAAAGCAGCGTGGGTGGTATGGGATAAAGACTCTTGAGATGGCTTTGTGGGCTCCAGGCATGGTGCAGTCACGGCAGCGACAGTCAGGCTTGATGAGGCAGAGACATGCTCTCCCTGTCCTCCAGCGCTCTATTTAAGCCCCATGACTGGTGCCACGGCACCCATTGCCGCCACCTGAGCCCACGAAAAACCTCCCTGCTGGCCCCCTGCTTGGGTGCCGGCCTAAACAGGCATCCACCTGCTCCTTCCCCTTTGGCCGCCCCCTGCCGTCCAACCTGTCGCCCCCGTAATGGCAGGGTTTTGCCTTAGTAATACTTGACTGATATGACTAAGAATACAAGTTTTGCCAGAGCTGGGCTATGCAAGCATATTAAACATATTTCTTATCATATACCTACATAGGTTTGTTGTATAGGGTCCATATAGTTTGGTTGAAAATATTTAATCATTTGTGTGTCTTATCTTGTGACAAGCAGCCAGGTACTCATCTGATTTTATAATTTGACACAATTTTCCAACTGTGTTGGCATCTTTTGTTCATCGTTGAGGTACCTGAATCTTGTTGGCCAAGATTGGTAGCAGATGTGCAACCACCTCATCCACAATCTCTTTTTTTTATATGGATTTTCCTGTCATGTCCCCTTTGGTCTCATGCACCTCAGGGCCTCCCTCTGTTTCCTCTTCCCACCTCTATATGTAATTATTCCCAGCCCCTTATACAATTAGGTGGGTGGTAGGGTTCTAAGGAGAATTCATGTTTGCTGGTCCGTTCCTCTATAGGAGATGTAGCCGGTGGCGGGGATCGCAAAGCTGAGCCATGAATCTGCGCTCACTAGGGCGACTTAAGTATGGCTTTAGGTGGCTAGATCCTGCCAATAACCGATAAGTTATTAAATACTTACCTGCAGCAAGGAAACCTGTCTGTCAGGAAAAACAGGTTTATTCATGACTATTATGCTCATCCGTAGAATGGGTATGGGGTGTATATGCCACGTATCTTTTAGGAGTAGGGCAGGATGCCCCTGATGAATAAGGAATGGGACAAGGAGGCGGTATGAGGAAGTAATATGCTTAGAAAACTGAATGCTGGGTAGACCTGCCCTGGGGATTCCTAAAAACAAAACTAGACACAAAGGCACCAAGTTTTGGGTTCCCACTAAAAGCTCGCTCAATTATGTCAAAATGCTATTGGTGCAAAGGAAGATTGTGCATAAAGCCTGAGACTGCCTAGGAATGCCTAATCTTCAGGCAAGAGCCCCACACATAGACAAGAATTCTACTGCAAAATATTAACTGACATTGTGGCAGACCCTATAACTACAAATAACTTTGGCAACACTTGTAACCAGACCTCCAGACAAGTGTCGTACCAGGCCCTTTTACGCATTAAAATCTTGTAAATACGACACCTTTTATCTTTCTATGCCTACTGTTTATGCGCCAGTTGAAAGCAGAGGGTGGTGACTTGACAGAAACTAGAACACATGTTTTCATTCTGATCTACATGGAAGTAACTGCAGGCCATGAAGGAGCCAATCAGACATTATTCTCTGAGCCATGTGCACAGAGCCCGACTAAATCAGCATACATTGAGATGAGGAATGGTTTCTTTATGCTCAACTTCTGCCTTTTGTGTCTGTATATGATCATGAAGAGGAGAGGAGAATTATGCGTGCCTATTTATTGTCCTAGCATGTTACTATTGTAGCAGTAATAAGGTGGAAAACCTGGTTACAATTGGGAAGCATCCTTCTAAAAAACAAATTATGCTTTTTCGGTGAATGCTTGCTTGCATTGCACAAAAGTATGTTCGTGTTCCTGCAGAGGCGTTGCTAGGGGGGGCTCAGGGGGCTATGACCCCAAGTCTTTTGGTTGTAGCCCCAGATAGAAGCTCCCGAGTCCCAACAGTTCCGACATTAGGGTAGCCCCAGATCTTTTACAGACCTAGTAACACCCCTGTGTTCCTGTGTTGTGTGCATTTATCATAAAGCTGCATCTATGTGGTGTGTTCATACATAAGAATGAGCAGGAGAACGTTTTCCACAAATATAATAACCTGTTTGAAGTGAGACCTGTTTGCTACACAACTGTATTAGTTAATTGATATTTTCATTTTCAAGTTTAGTAATGTTCTGGTTGCCTGCCGCCTACATTTACACTGTTCCTGAGGCAAATCATTGTACTCTTACAATTTAAATTACAGTCTACTTATTACAACTGTGTACAAAATACCTCAAAATCTTATCTGCGGCACGGAGGAGTATGCAATGCCTACTTTAAACATCCATTAATCCTTAACTTGGAGTCAATCTGCTAAATGGTGCTATAAATAGACAGTGGCAGCAGGGCACTTGCCCGTGGGTGAGTGATTGTCCTTACAGCAATTACGCCTTCAGATTTTCAAGACTACACTTGATGTATTCAAAGCCTGACTCTCCAGCCACTGCAAACACTATTACAACACAACAATGAAATGGTTGTATTTGCAAATTAAAATCAAACCCAGCAAAACATGTCTTTACAGTGTTAATCCAGATACGGGTTAAACCTTCTATGTAGTACTTCACGCAGGATTCATCCAACTTCTAAGCACGATGATGATTATTAGCACAGTTGTAGTCAGTTTTCTGGCCTCAGTTTACTGACCATTGGGGGATGTAGGCTAACTATGACCAGACAGCATGTGATCATGAGGTTAGATAAAGATTTTAGCATTGAACACTTGCCTCTGTGCAATTGTAGCACAATACTGGCACACCATTCAGTAGTTCTAGTTCCAGTAATTGAGGACTTCCATTAATCGTCAACAGACAATTCTGCTATCAAACCTCAAACCACATAATACAGGGCATATTTGCTTTACTGTGTAATTGGCCAGGTTTGCTTGTCTCTTAAAAAATTAAATATATACAGAAGGGATCAAATGGTCAGACCTTTGTAGAGGAAAAAATAAAGGTGGAATTTATGACTTACCCTCCTGTAATATCCCCCATTCTGCGATAAGCTTACGAAAGTGAACCAGGTGTACAGTGGTTATGAAATGGTACACTTCATTTGTTGTTCTAGGGTTGAATTCCTTCTGATTGCGGTTGACTAAATTCTTTCTACGTTAAGTGTTTCTGATTCCGGAAGCAGTTTAAAAGGGGCCCCTAGGGGACCCTGACGTCTATGGAAACAAGGCGAGTCACCACACACGATAGATACGCCAGACACGAGGTTGTATTCCCAAAGCTAGGGTTTATTGCAAAGCAAAAGTCTCAGTTGGCCAACTCGGTCTCACGCCCCGCGACGTGTATCTCTAGACCTCGAGGGACGCAAGAGAGTGAATTACGTACATCAGTTACATATATACAAAATGCATATCAAACAATCAGCTATGACATGTTTAACACCCCCCTTTATTGGGTTTCTTTGAACTTGGTGTGATGATGGACATCTCCGATCACTATGACACCTTCAAACATCTATTCTAGTAACAATTTGCAATTTATGAGTGCGAAGGCATCTTTCAATTGTTGAATAGAACACAGCGCTTCTGTTCTTGGAAGCGAACTACATACGGGGGGAGTTGCATTCCGGACCTTGCTATCTATCAGGTGCTATTCGCGTCCTGGGAGCCGACATGCTCTAACGGGCTCAGCAAAGGGGGGCCGTAAGAAAAGCATAATTCAAGCCTTTAGCGGTATTATTCTAACATATTCTACCATATAACGAGACTGCTGGCTGGCAGCTGTGAAATGATTAGATGCCCTGCAGCTCTGCTTCAAGGCTACATTCGGGAGGGAGTCGGGCATTCTTCTTGGCGCTGCCTACGTTTGTGTTTCAGCGAACTCTTGTTATCCTCACGGCCCTGCGGCCTTGTCCTTTTCACATACAGACAACAATGTTTCACAGTCGAGCAGTGTAAGCGGAAAATATACTGCAAAGCAAATAGGAACAGAAAGCAATGAGCAATGGTTAGAAAACAAAATGGCGATTCTTGTTACATCAAAATGGCCGTTCATTGGCAAACTCGAAAACCTATATTTTGTCATATCGTGCATGAGACGGTTGGCCCACGGCCACCAAAATGCGTTTGCGGTCTTAAAGTAGAAGTACCCGTATTTCTAGACTGACAAACCCTCCTTTGGCCGTATGCCAAACGTCTCATCTATTTATTGAAACCTCCTCTAGTGATGATGAATCTGAAGTACTTATGTCTGAGTCTTGCATGCTATCGTGGACATCACTGTCTTCATCAATATCTATTGCCATCAATTCTTTTACCGCTCTTATCTCATTTGGGTCTGGGTCAGTTCGATCATGAGGTTGTTTTTTCTTTTTTATCATATGCATACATCCTTCCGTACATCCCTCAGTTACCTCAGCGCAAACTATGGGTAAACAATGTATACAACAACAGCACATTAGGAATATTCCAAACACCACTACTAATATTGAGATCAACTTCCATCCCCAAGATCGTAGTATTCCCCAAAACCAAGATCCTATTCCCCAGCTCTCTTCTCCAGTAGGGAGTTCAGAGCTTAGGACGTGCATTTTCTTTATTGCTTCAAAGATCGCGGGGGAATAGTCATCGACATAAACGCAACATGCTTTTCCCACTATTTTGCAAATTCCCCCACGATCAACCAAGATCACATCGAGAGCCATTCTATTTTGCAGCGTCATTAACCTGATTCCTCTTTCTTCCAATGTCATGTTAAATAATATATCTGTTGTTGTGTTTATTGTATTCTTTAGGATTCTGGACAGTTGCCTTATATTATAGGAGTTCACTATCTGCCCTAAGAATGGAATGAATGATTTTGCTACATCCGTTGCTATTAAAACACCTTCATCAGTCCTTTTGACTCTAGTTCTGGATAATCTGGCCATGGCTGCTGTTTCTAAGAGGAATGCTCCTGGGAACAGTAGCCCTAGGTAACATGTACCGCCCCAGTTTCTGGGCAACCAAGGGTATGCTTTCTCTCCACATATAAAATAAACTGGATCACCTACGTATACTGGTTCTATTTCCCTTTTTAGTACCACTGTATTCATACAACCAGCATATGTTCGGACTAAAAAAGAGCCTTTCTTTTTTAGACAAAAAGGGACCGTTCTTGGGCTATAATTCACTGTGTAAAATGGGGGAATTGCATCTTTGTTCCCTTCTGTTCTTACACGAAATGTCATTACAGATGTTTTTTCTGGTGGGGACAATCTATCTCGTCTATTTTGTTGTGTTACCTTTCGTGTACTTTTCCTCGTGGGCTCTGGGCCTATTACTTGTGCTTTATGGAAAATGGAACCACCCACAGGCTTCATTATTATCTCCTCAAACTCATTCATGTTGGTTCTGTCTAATTGACCCGTATTACTCTCATTCCATTTCCCATAGAACATTGCACCTAAAGATGCACTACATGCGGAACTTAATGGTAATGGCTGCACATATTCCTTTCCCGGCATGCTGTGGTAAATGGGCACATACCCAGCAGTTTGTTTTCTGCAGGATTGCATGTGTCATGTTCATTATCAACAGTAAGGTTTTATTTCCAAAACCTTCCCTGTGTTTTTCTTCCATTGGGGGTAGGGTATAAGTGATTACCTGAACCGGGCTTTCAGTAGTGGATATATTAATTATTGGTAAAAACATTTCTAATGGGTGTATTGTTTCTACCCACCATAATATTAGGGCTGTCGATATCGGTGCTACCACGCTCATAAAGCACATTATTGTCGTTAGTATCAGCATACAATTTGTTTTACCATGTGTTTTTCTTAAGCTTATAGTCTTTATAATTGACTAATTCTCAGCGGTGGTGGTGCAGGAGGAGGCTGGAACCGGTCCCGGCATGTTTCTCGTCGTCCTTCTTCTTTCTTATCACAGTTCGTTGTGGATATCTCTCTTTGTCGCGCTTGCTCTGATGTTAATAAGTTCAATGGAATTGTCACAGTTCAGTTCTGCCTGTCTCTTTTAGCCTGGATTTGATTATTCGTTTTTAGGCGAGATCACTTGTCCCCTCTTATACTGCTCAGAGGACCTTCGATCAGTTATCTTATCGCCTTAGTATCATGTGCGCTCAGCTTGTCCGCTCTGGTTCCGGACACATGTACTGTTAATCAGTTATCTCACTTGCCATAGTACCATGTGCGCCCAGCTTGTCCGTTCTGGTTCAGGACACATGTACTTTTTATGATCGCACCGAGGAGCCGCAAGTCTTGAATTGTACGACTTGCACAATTCTCACGCTTCTCTCCTCTACACCTCTGGTTCCTTCTCCATCCATGAGCTGAACCAGAGGTTGACATAAACACCAAAAAGAACTGCGGATCACTTTGTCTTCCGAGGCCGCAGGTTGTATCGCCTTGCTCCTGGTATCGTATGATCCGTGAACAGTGCTGGTGCACTTCCCGATTCAGGCTCAAAGTCAGCCTGTGGCGCTACTGCAGGTGCTGGTGCGCGCCGCGCCAATGATGCAGATCCGTTCTTTGGTGTGCTGGCAAGTGCTAGTGGGCGCCAAAGGGGTACACAATTTGGTTCTGCTGGTATTTGCAAGGCAGATTTTGCATCGGCCGGCAGTGATGTTGATTCTGCTGGGCAACGTTGGGGCACTCTTTGCCCTTCCCCGTCTTTGGCAATCGTCTCAGGCTTTGTTTCGGGTTTCACTTCTCGTTTTGGCAGATTAGGTGGCTGCTCACTGGCAACAGTTTCTTTCGTTTCTGGGACCGCTATCTCTTTCCAGTCATCAGTGTCAGGCAAGTCTTTCAGTGCAGTTGGAATCTTCTTGGCATGGGTGGCATGGATCCACGACTTCCTTCCATCCACCCGTATTGCCGTCTGCGTTGCCAAAAGTACTTGATGGGGCCCGCGCCACCTGGGTGCTAATGATGACTTCCTTTCAAAGTTCTTTAGCAGCACCCAGTCTCCTGGCTCCAGCGCGTGCCCCGGACCGGTGTATCTCACTGGTAATGCCTCCTGAACCTGCTGATGAATCAAACGCAATTTCTGCATTAAAAGGCCACAATAAGTACTAAGCACAGGATGTTCCATCTCACTAAGTCCTTTTGGCTGAGGTGCGCACCAAACATTTGCCGGCCTCCCCATTACGATTTCGTACGGGGAGAGCCCAGTTTTAGCCTGTACAGACGTAAGCATGCATAATAGTGCTATTGGTAATGCATCCACCCAACTCAATTTGCTTCCCACACAAATCTTACTAATCTTTGATTTAAGAATCCCGTTGTGCCTCTCCACAAGACCGGCAGAACTCGGATGCCTTGAACTATGGAATCTCTTATCAATCTGAAGACCAGCACATATCTGTGACACCACTGCGCCCACAAAATGTGGTCCATTATCGGACCATAGGACTCGGGGCAAGCCAAATCTGTAAAAGTACTCCTTCAACATTACTTTTGCCGTACTCATTGCTGTGCAGTCTTTCAAAGGATATGCCTCCACCCACTTACTGAATGCACAGATCACCACCAAGACGTATTTTAAGTTTTGGCACCTCTCCATCTCTATGAAGTCAAAATGAATTACCTCAAATGGCATGGAGGGCGGCCCAAAACTGCCGTTTGGAGTCACTGTTCCCTTCCCTACATTGTGTTGCAAACATGTGATGCAGTTCTGCACCAACCTCTCTGCATTCTTCTCTATGTTTACATTCTGCCAAACTTTAGAAAGGTGCTGTATTATTTTCTTCGCACAGATGTGCGTAGGGCTGTGAGCCATTGTGACCATTGCAGTCACATACGAATTTGGCAACATCCAGTTTCTAGTTCCCTTGTCCACCCAACAACCCTCCAGATCCAACTCAGCAGATCCCTCTGCCCACCCCTGTACTTCATCGGCCGTAGCCTCTGCCTGCATTTCTTTGACAGTGGCAACTCCATCTTCTATCATACAGGGTACTTCCTCTGTCTGAACCGTCATCATTTTGGTATTCAAATCAGTGGCAGTTTATTTCGCAATTCTGTCTGCAAACGCGTTTCCCTCTCCTACTTTACATGTTACCTTTTTATGTGCCTCGCATTTCACTATTGCTAGGCGTTTTGGAAACGTGAGTGCAGACAGCAATCGTACAATCAAAGGGCCATGTTGAATTCTGGCACCATGTGATGTCAAAAACCCTCTCTCAGCCCAGAGTCGACCAAAATTATGAACCACTCCAAAAGCATACTGACTATCAGTATATATATTCACATTCAAATTTTCAGAAATCTCACAGGCTCTGGTCAATGCTATTATTTCCGCGGCTTGTGCTGAATTATAGGGAATTCTTTTACTTTCTACAACACTCTCTAGAGTAGTGATAGCGTATGCGGCAGTTGTCGTGCCATCTGGTAATTTAAAACATGAGCCGTCACAAAATAACTCTCCATTCGGCTCTTTCTGTGGAATATCACTTAAATCAACTCTTCCCTTGGTTTCTTCCTCAGTGACCATTAAGCAATCGTGGGGGGGGTGATTCATTCTCCCCAATTTCTTTTATGGTTAGTGGCATTAATTCTGCAGGATTCAAAGCGCTACACCTCATAATTTGGATATGGGGCGCGAACAAGATAATCTCATATCTTGTCAATCTAGCAGAGGTGAGGTGTTGCGTCTGTGTTCTATTTAATAGAACGTCTATGGCATGTGGCACCATCAGAATTAATGTGTGCCCCAATACCATTCCTTCCGTTTGTTTCACTGACGCAGCAGCCGCAGCGACAGATCGCAAACATCGTGGTAGTGCGCGCGCTACAGGGTCCAGCGCAGAAGAAAAATAGCTGCATGGCCTATTTCTTCCACCTTGTTCCTCTGTCAAAACCGCCAATGCACATCCTTCACTTTTACACACAAATAGTCTAAAAATGTTCTCATAGTTCGGCGTACCCAAAACTGGAGGCGAGCATAATGCAGTTTTCAATCCATCAAATGCTTTCTGACATTCCTCATCCCACTGCAAAGGCATAACTGCATCCTTTCTAGTTAAATTCACTAATGGTTTCACAATTAACGCAAAATTACCAATCCATTGTCGGCAATATGAAGCCATGCCTATTATGGCTCTGACTCCTTTTTGTGTCTTTGGAATAGGCATACAAGAAATACTTTCTATGCGTTCTGGCATTAGTCTTCTCCCTCCTTTCGAAAGTAGGTAGCCCAAATAAGCCACCTCCTTTCGATTATACTGACATTTCTTTAAACTAGCTTTATGGCCATGTGCCGCTAAGTGTGACAGTAGTAATACAGTGCTTTCTTTACAAATCTCCTCTGTGTCTGCAGCTGGTAATAGATTGTCTATGTACACAACCCACTGGTAATTCTAGCATGTCTAGCTGCTCTTTTAATGCTCTACTGTAAATACTTGGACTTTCCGTGTAACCTTGCGGAATCCGCGTAAATGTAAATGATCGTCCTCCTAATGTGAATGCGAACAAATATCTACTGTCCTTGTCCACTGGAATACTGAAGAATGCGTTTTTCAAACCTACTACACTAAAATATTCTGCTGAAACAGGTATCATTGTCAATATTGTAGTGACGTCTGGCACTAGAGGAAATTGCAGATCTACTACCTTATTCAATGCGCGTAGATCAATTATGAAACGGTATGGTACCTCATTACCTCCTTTTTTATAAACCGGAAGAATCGGGCTGTTGCAAGTACTGCCTGTGATTTCCTCGATTACCCCTAATTTCACCAAATCTGTAACAATACTCTTCAATCCTTTCTCACCTTCAACCGAAATTTTGTATTGGGGTATTCGCGGTAGGGTAACACCTTCTTTCAAAATAATCTTTACTGGCTCTATCTTTAAACATCCCACATCGTTGTCATGCATTGCCCATATACAGGTTGGTAGTTTACCTAGTTCCCCTGGTAACGCTTCAGACATGAATTCTGACACAGGGGCATCGTGTGGCCATATCGTTAGAAACACTCCATCTGCCGTGCAATGTATAACAGATCCCAGTTTTTTCAACAAGTTTAATCCCAACAAATTTTCTCCACAATTTTCTGTTAGAAGGAAAGGACAATGTTCAGTAAATTGCCCTGACAGTGGTATATCCGGAACCAAGTGATTGTCTATTGAACACTTCTGTGCTCCTGTATCTACAAGAAAGCGGTGCTCCTCATTCCTGACTCTCATTTCTAGGGTCCTCTCTGATTCACGGCAATAGACACTGGTTCCGACCCCTGTCCTGGGCTGTCCTGTTGGGGAAATAACACATCGTCCGATGTGTAATCATTACTATTACTGTAATATGTGTTTGGCTGTGTATCGAAAACATTTCCACTCTTCCCTCTATTTCCCCCACTATGATTTCCATATTGTTGATTTTGCTGTCCCTGACTCTGGTTTGGGGCATTTTGGTTTTGGCCTTGGTTTTGATTACCTCCGTTATTATGATGCTGCTGCATACTATTCCTATTTGGTCCATTTGCTCCTGGGTGCCCTCTATGCTGTTTCCTCTGACCAGACCCATTTCTATTCTGTAGATGCGGACATTGCGCTCGCCAATGTCCTTCCTCTTTACAATACGCACACTGATTCGGTCCCACTGTTCCCCATATTCATATTCATGCATATTCGAATTACTCCTTCCTTGTGCGTTCCCTCACCCTCTATTATGTCCCACTACTTGCTGCATTAATACTCGTGTCTTTAGATTTACCCTATCCCTCTCTTCTTTTTCTTTTCCTGCAGTCACTCTGCGCTCATAATATTGGGCCATATGTAATACTTCGCCCAACGTTTTTGCTTGCCATGCACTCTCTGATGTCATTATTAGATCCTGAATTGGAAGTTTTAACCCCTCACATATTTATCAACAAATAACCTCTTTCCTGCTTCCGAACCCACATCCTGCCCACTGAAGTCTGTGAATACTTCTTCAAATCTATTAAAATAATCTGTAGCCAACTCATCCTTGCCTTGTACACATGCAGTCAATTTGTCCCATTGAATTCTTTTCTCTGGGACAATTGCTTTCAACTTCTGCACTATACGTGCTGGTAACGCTGCCAGATTCGCTCCTGGTGTCCCTCCTACCGCTTTATTCTTGTCTTCTATTATCAAGTCCGCCCATGTGGCGCCAAAGGCTGTTGGGTCATCTACCTTCCTTATTTGTTTCCATATGTCTGCTGGGAGGATCACCGGGAATATTAGGTCTTTATCACCCATGGTAAGCACGGATGATTGTAGGCAGGACTCTACTTCCTTGTAAAACCCTGCAGGATTCTTTCTTATATCAGGAATCGTCTGTTTTATGTTGTTCACCTCCTGTCTGGAAAAGGGGACATGCACATATTGGGCAGTGTAATGGGCTGGTGTCACCTGCGCTGCTGCACCGCCCACTGCAGGAAACCTCCACTTTGGGCACAAAGGTAGGTGGGAACTCTCTCATAGGAAATGCTCCACTTACCGTTCCCCCCCTTCTCTTAGATGTAACAATATTCCCAGATGCAACGATAGGGCTGTTTCTCCTGTCCCTCGCTCTAGTGCTCTTCTATATACTGCCATTATTTCGGGTGGGCTGGCCTTATCGTTTTTTATATCTTTGTCTAATAAAAGTTCAGCCATCGACTGTAGTGCTTTTCTTTTCATGGGCATGGAATATTCATAAATATCTCGTGTATCTCCATTGTGGGGATACTAGGATCCGACATCCATCTAAACGCTTCTCGTATACATACTTTTAACTTATCGCCCCTTTGTACTGACGACATTGAATGTCGTTGTTGTATATATGGCTCTACAGTTTCCTTCCTATTTCTTCCGATATCCCTACTCCTGTACCCAGGTGTAGCAAACATTTCATCATAATCATTATCTAATTCATCTTTAAGCTCAAAAAGTCTATATACATGTTCTCTCACTTCTTTATCCCTCTCTCTACAGTGTGCTAATGCATTCAAATCTAACAATCGCTGCGGTGGTAATTTCCCAATTAGCTGTTTCCATTTCTCCACCAAATATTCACCCATGCATTCCAACACTACCTGTCTTTCGTAGCTTCTACGGAAGTCATATATCGAAGCCACTGCTGCCGTCCCATCATTCTCGTCTATATACATCTCTGCCTGTTGCTGCAATTCCACCTTCCTTTCTTTGCTGATTGCGCTGCGGGTTACCCTCGTGCACCCCCGTTGGTCAGTCCCGCCTCTTGCTCCCGCGGTTTCAACTTCAACCCCGGGAGGAACGGACGTACCGAGTCTGTGCCTGAGGCGGGAGGTGCGGATGGGACAATGGGAACAGGGAGTGTCTGTTGTGGGCCCGATTGGCTAATAGGAAGTGTTACGTGCGCGGTCTGTGACTGCGGGAGGGCTTGAGCTACCGGAGGGGGAGCTTGAGCTACAGAAAGGGTCTGGGCAATAGCTACTGACGTGTCTGGTCTTACTTCTGATCTTGGGCCTTGTTTTGTACGGGTCAATATATTTTCTATCAATTCATCTGCTATGTGTAATTCTCCTTGTGGGTATATCTTTTCTATATTCAACTAGTCACGCCTACCTGCCCTTCTTAGACTCTCAGTCCACTCCTCCACTTCTTTCTCTTCCGCTACTTCACCTTTCGATTTATGCCTGCGCGCATGCTTTGCTCTACTTCTAAATCGGAGCATTGCTTCCCTCCTCCAGTCCTTCATGATATCAAATGCTGCAGGACGTGCTTTCTTTTTTATCAAAACCCTCTCCAGGTTGTCTATCCTCGCTATCTCAAAACTACCATTAATCGGCCACTGATGGTCTTGTTGCTTTCTGGTTTGCCTATGCCAAGTCTCACAGAATATTATCGCACCCACTCCATACTTCACATACATCTCATACGCCGGCGTTCCCCCAGGTGGTACAATTTGGCCATCTTCCAAAGATTGTCTACCACAGCGGAAAAACCCTGCTAGGGTGGACAATACCCCAGGCATGTTTCAACCTTCCCCCTGGTTAATCAACCTTACCTAGGGCTTTTGATTTTGCAAAGTCAACTCTCAACCAATATCAGGATACTTTGAATCGGGGAATGACTCACCTGATAAATCAAGTCGTCTGTATACTGACACACCAAAGGACATCGTGTTTGCGTTTCGTGGCTTCCGCCTCGTTTCGGGACCCTCGCCTCCTTGTTCTCTAGCCAGGCACGTCGATCAGGGATCAGATGTGTGCAGATCTGCAAAGGAGTCTCTCATCACTTCTACAGGGCGCCCCGAACACCTCTTGATCCCGGCTCGATCGTCCCGTCCTCGCCGTTCTCTGCCTTCCTCAATTACAACGTTACGCGATGGAACAAGTGGGGGAGGGTCCCTATTTGGGCGCCATCTTGAAAGGGGCCCCTAGGGGACCCTGACGTCTATGGAAACAAGGTGAGTCACCACACACGATAGATACGCCAGACACAAGGTTGTATTCCCAAAGCTAGGGTTTATTGCAAAGCAAAAGTCTCAGTTGGCCAACTCGGTCTCACGCCCCGCGACGTGTATCTCTAGACCTCGAATGGGACGCAAGAGAGTGAATTACGTACATCAGTTACATATATACAAAATGCATATCAAACAATCAGCTATGACATGTTTAACACCCCCCTTTATTGGGTTTCTTTGAACTTGGTGTGATGATGGACATCTCCGATCACTATGACACCTTCAAACATCTATTCTAGTAACAATTTGCAATTTGTGAGTGTGAAGGCATCTTTCAATTGTTGAATAGAACACAGTGCTTCTGTTCTTGGAAGCGAACTACATACGGGGGGGAATTGCATTCCGGACCTTGCTATCTATCAGGTGTAATTCGCGTCCTGGGAGCCGACATGCTCTAACGGGCTCAGCAAAGGGGGGCCGTAAGAAAAGCATAATTCAAGCCTTTAGCGGTATTATTCTAACATATTCTACCATATAACGAGACTGGCTGGCAGCTGTGAAATGATTAGATGCCCTACAGCTCTGCTTCAAGGCTACATTCGGGAGGGAGTCGGGCATTCTTCCTGGCGCTGCCTACGTTTGTGTTTCAGCAAACTCTTGTTATCCTCACGGCCCTGCGGCCTTGTCCTTTTCACATACAGACAACAATGTTTCACAGTTGAGCAGTGTAAGCGGAAAATATACTGCGAAGCAAATAGGAACAGAAAGCAATGAGCAATGGTTAGAAAACAAAATGGCGATTCTTGTTAAATCAAAATTGCCGTTCACTGGCAAACTCGAAAACCCATCTTTTGTCATATCGTGCATGAGACGGTTGGCCCACGGCCACCAAAATGCGTTTGCGGTCTTAAAGTAGAAGTATCCGTATTTCTAGACTGACAAGTTAGCCTTAGTATTTTAACTAGTCGCCATCAATGCAGTTCTAGCTGTGAAGAGCTTGCACTGCAGAGGCAGTTATCTGTTCCTGTTCTATATAGGTGGTGCTCCCACTATGTTATGCTATTCCTATTCTGTGCCAGGGGAGCTTGTATCACTTAGCCCTTCCCAGGCAAGTTATTTGTGATGGGAATTTGGACTGCAGGGATGTAATTTGGGGATCGCCAGGGGTTGCCCCTGCGACACCTTTGGTCTCCCTTTCTACCCCTAATTAATTATTTGTTTTAATGGAAGCTTCGGCTGTGGCCAGCTCCATGTGGCTCTTTGTTTCTGAAGTGGCTGGCTTTCTTCTTCAGGCATGTTGAAAAAGCAGGGGGTTCCACAAGTGTAACACTTTGGGAAGTTGAGCAATGACCCTAAATAACAAAGAATAGGAATGACAAATAATTTGTCTTTCTGGAATTATATGCAATAATTGCTAGACTCAGTAAAGGATTATTTCAGGCACACTTCAGGGGGCGAGTCACTGATTTACAGCCTAATTCATGGAATTATTTGCGTGAAAAATGCAGATTTGTGCGCCTTTCTGCCCGAAAATCCCTGTTTGAAGTATAGGGATTTTCGGGCAGAAAGGCGCGCAAATCTGCGTTTTTCACGCAAATAATTCCATAAATCAGGCTATTAGTCTGTTATTAAAAATATCATATTCACACTGCAGACAAAAGCTTCCAAAAAGCATTTAGAGTAGAATAAGCCTCCATTTCGGACTATGTTTTTTCCTTTTTGAAAATTGCAGTTATAGCATGTTTTTACTGCTGTTGTCTCTGTTACGATCATCACAAGATATTCCATCTCTGTGTCCTCGTTCACTTGGCAAAATCCTTGTGCCTAAAAACTTGTGTTCAGTGCAGAAATGTTTGATCATAGCAGATACAGTGGCCCTTGATTTAATTGTGCCACAATTGATGCTTTATTGTAATGTGTCTATCTTTCCCATCTCCCTGGCACGCTGTTCAGGATGTTTGCATGTATGAGGTAACGGGTGCCCAGAGTATTGTAAGAGGATTCAATTCACCACTACAGCCAAGTCAACGCCTAGTCTAGAATACTGAATGAAAACCCTTATTGATATATCTTTATGTCCAGTTCATGCGTTCTGGATGACTACCCCTATATAACACCCCTCTCTTGGAATCCTCCTGACCCCACTGAGCCAAGAAGTAGTTCTGTTTTGCAAATTAAAAGGTTTATTTGAGAAGTAAAGCAATATATATCTATCACACTTTATAATAAATTAATAATTGAATATCACACTTAATCTGATATGATAAAGATTAACAACGGAGAATCTGGCACTAGCACACTTCTTTATAATCACTAAGGAGTTGACATGAAATGGATAAGATAGCACACTGGTAAATAGGGACAGAAGAATAATGTGGAAGAGAATGTTTTATAGGGTTCAAGGAAATGCAAGGTTGAATGAATGAAATGCTGTATAGAAAATACTCAATATGATTTCAACAAAACAATGTAATCACTTTTCTCTGGCAATTCACCCCCCCCCCCTCTTTATGCAATGCAAGGAAATGGGAGGAAAGCACACAGTTCTCAGAAATGCAATCAATGTAATTCAGTTCAATCCCCCCCAAGCACGCTTAAAGAAAACAGATAGGAGTTTTGAAAACACAGGCCCAAATGCTTTTATATGTGCTAGCAATGGATGAGAAATATGCTGGAAATGCTTTTAATTCCCTTTCAGAGGTTCAGGGTGAGTGGTATCTAGTTAATATTAGTCCAGGCTCACTCTTGCAATGATTCAGGAATGATTAGCAGGTTAAACGAATTTCTGGCAAATGGAAGGCAAGCAGCAGCAGATTTTTTTACACGTGGAGAAATTTGCAAATCGCGGTAAAATTCGCGAATGCGCCGGGCGCTATTACAGAAGAACTACAAGGACTATCACTATCGTTTTGGGGTCCTATTAAAGCCTAGGATCTCAGCTTCCAGGTGAAAGTTACTGCAAGTCTCTAGCACAAACGGTCGCAGAGATATGAACGATTGAATAAAGGTCGTTTTTCAGATTGAAATTTTAAAAGCTCAAAATGACAAGTGCAGCTTGCAACTAGAAAATGACAAGTGACAGCTTTACAAATGACAGGTGACAGTTAGGAGGCAGTTCTACTTAGATTAAACTAGATTGAATTATATTATTTTAACTAGGAGATTGGTTCTGCACAATTTTCTAGGTACTCACACTATATTCTTGAGTGAAATGGGCCTCGCCATGGATCTGGTCAGGTTTTGGACGGGACTCTGGTCTCTGCACTTCACAGTGATCTGGGTCTGCTCTCTCTCTGGATTCTGAAGATTGAGGGATTTAAAGTCTGGATCTTTCTGCACAGCTTTCTCTGGAGATTGATGGAGGTAAAGTATGGATTTTCCCGGCAGAGCTTCCAGCTGCAAATGGATTTGAAAGTCCCTATCTGTCCTGTCTGTCTGCTTTTATGTGTTTAGAATGTGGGTGTGTTCTAGCATCACTGACCCTACCTCTCTCTCAGCTTCTAATTGGTCAAACTTCCATTTCTCATTTGATTGGGGGAGCTAAGTTGTGTCAGAGTGATGTCATTTTACAGCCTGCAGAGAGGACACTCCCCAGTCAAATTACACACAAATCTAGATTTGAAACAAATACATATTTGCAGAGGTACATATTGTTTTAAAATCATATGCACCCCTCACATATCACGGGAGGTATCTCCTGTTCAAACTCTGCTCTTCCTGGGAGCTTGCATTCAGAAATGGCAATATTTTGCACTTTTTAACTGGTTTGCGATACCGTACATTGACCCAAATTTACACACGTGTGCGCAGGGAGTATGGACATTAATTGATGAAGTGTCAGATTTTTCACATGCACACATTTTGAGTAATATCCTCTTTTCCGCTAAAACCCCCCTGAACATGCCACCGGTTCGAAAAACCTCTTAAAATGTGGGCAGAAAAATCACAAGAATTATGGTATCATTGATAAAATGTTCACATGTCCGCTCTATGAATGATCCATCTTTTTAAAGTTATGTTCTGGCTCCAAAGGGGTGTGGTTTACCCTCAGCACAAGGTTGAATTTCTGGTTTTTCCAGTTCTGCCAAGCCAGCTTGCTCTCACAGGCAGTGCTCCTCCCCTTTCCTTCAGGAGGAAGCCACTTTTTACGACCATTTACGACTCCTGCCATAAACCATCTGTGTGGGTGAAGGGGGTTACATTGTTCAGAGCTCCTGTATTCTGTAGGGGGCTCCCCTTAATTCAATTATCAGAGAGATGGTATATCCTTAGTGTGGCCAGCAAAAGGCAGATAGGCCTGGGAACACAGCTGTGACTCAAGTTTCACTCCTGATGGGGGTAGTTGCCAGGCAGATTGGAATCTCTTTAAGCTGTCATTTCTGTTCCCCAGTTTCTGCATTCAAATAAAACTAAACATTTTCACATATGCAGCTAGAAGGCTGATTCTAAGTTTAAAACTATGACATTTAAACAATTGCAACCTATGTGACACTCAAAAGTAGGTCACTCAGTCAATTTAAACATTTAGATTTTTTTTAGTGTCTTTCAGTCCAAATTTACTTAAACTGCTGAAATCCACAGCGCAGCCAGTCTTGTTATAAACCTTCAAGTCACTTCAGAATATAACTTTACATTGTATCCACCTCTCAGTAAGTCTTTCTTTGGCCTGTTTTGGGTTCATTTATTCAGTTTTCTACAAAATCTGGTGGTTTTAAAACACCGGCTTTTGGATAGTGGTGAGTACTGGTACTGCACCCCTTTTTGGGATTTAAGAAAATGAATTCTCCACAGTTATGGGTTTGCTTTTGGCAATCAGCATTGCCATTCCCAATGGTTTCAGACTACTGTGTGGGTAGTCCAATGGTGGTTTTAGGCAGTGTCCTTCTGTGCCCATAACATCGGCAAAAATGAGTGGCAGCCTATCCTTCATGCATTTCCCTGTGCATTTTCTGGGAAGCTCTGGCCATCATGATGTTTTCCATGTCAGTACTGCACAGTTTTGAGGTAGGGCTCGGATGCATGGGTAAATACATCCCACAAGCCCCCCTTCTTGCGGTGGCCATCTGATCCTTCACTGGTGGGAACCGCAAGATCTGGGATGTAGTTCTCATCTTCTTCCAATAGATGGCACAGTTCAGCATCTTTTCTCCATCCGGTCGGATCGATCGGTTCTCCTCGCCGGTCCTGATGGGAATATTGGGCGGTACCCCGGGCCCGTTGCGTCTCTGCTCCCGGTCTCCGGATCGTCCTCCTTGGTCATTCTCCATGGTTTCATCTCTCCTATGACGACAAAGGAAGAGCGGCAATACCTATTCATAGACATTTTTCCACCACTGTTGAGATAGTGGGGCAGCATATGCATTTCATCATAACGAAACATTACATTCTTATTTTGAAAAAAAAACAGTATAACTAAGATACAGTTTCATGCAAATCACAATATTTTAGAGACTAGATGTGGTATGTTTTATGGTTGGAACTGAATTAATCTGAGACAGTACCCGCTAGGATTCCAGAGGATTCCTCCAGTTGTTGCAGAGTGTGCCTGGGATGGCAACATTTCAACTGGTTTATGTGGACCCACTTGTCTTCCCCCGCTGGCTGCCAAAGGACCTTTGGGGATGTAGATTTTGTAGGCCACAGGGGAGATTTTGTCGATGATCTCAAAGGGTCCCTTCCACGTAGGCAAAAATTTCCGCTGTTTTGCCTGGTTTCTTTGGAAGTTGTATAGATAGACCCGGTCTCCCACCTGATATTCCTTCCTGGAAGTTTTCAGGTCATAGTGGGTCTTCATGCTATCAGCTATCTTTCTAGATTCCGCTGAGCGTAAGCAAAAGCATGTTGGAGGTGTTTCCTTAAATTCTCCACATACTCATGAGTTGTGGAGGCATTTATCAGTGTCTGCTCTTGGGTCCTGTAGAGCAAATGCTGAGGAAGCACCATCTTGCGCCCAGTCATCAACTCAAATGGTGACATTTTGGTTGCAGATGAAGGGGTAGATCTGATGGCCATTAGGACCAGAGGTAATCGGATATCCCAACTTGGCCCAGAATCTGCCACAAACTTCTTTAATATGCTCACAATGGTTCGGTTATATCTCTCTACTGCCCCAGAAGAAGCTGGTCTATAAGAAATATGTAGCTTTCTCTTGACCCCCAGTATCTCCCACATCTTTGTCATTACTTCACTGGTGAAGTGGCTACCCCTGTCTGACTCAATCCTTTGAGGTAGACCAAAACGGGAAAAGATGTGGTTAATCATCAAGGCAGCTGCAGTTTCTGCCTTGCAATTTGGGGCTGGGAGACATTCCACCCACTTGGTAAACAAGCATGTCACAGTCAACATGTACTTATTCCCCCTAGCCGAGCGAATCACGGGGCCTACGAAGTCGATTTGTAAATCTGACCATGGCAGTGTCATCCCCCTCTTTTGGAGAGGCGCGCGGTGTGTGAGGGACGATGGCTGAAATTGTGCACACACAAGACACCCCTTCAAGTATTGGTCGAGGTCCTGCCCCATATGTGGCCAGTATGCAACCTCTCTTAAGATTTCCAATGTTGTGTGAAACCCCCTATGACCGGCAGTGGCCGCATCATGGGCGTGACTTAACATCAGGCTTCGGAATGAGGTAGGAACCACCCACTAGTCGTGGCCAGCTTTGGATTTCCTTACCAGCAAACCGTCTTGGATCCGGAACATTTTTGGACATGTCATCAACACTCTTAGGTCCTCTTTCCCAATGTAATCGGTATCCGTCAGGGGAAAGTTCTGAGGGTCCTCAAGGTGTTGGTAAAATTTACCAATTATTGGATCCCCCTTTTGAGCTGTAATCAAATCAGCATCAGGGGTCTCCTTACTCCATTGTGCAATTGAAAGGTCGCTGTGAGCATTTGTCTGGGACCTAGTGATAGCAGTGACCTGGATTTCCCCCAACAGGGACTCAATCTCAATTAGATCCCCTTGGATGGCCCCGGTTTTGGCCAGCTGATCAGCTAAGTCATTTCCAGTTTTGTCTGGTCCCTCTACTTTGGAATGACCCTTGATCTTTTTCCAATAGATGGTCATCTCATTCGAGGTGACCAGATCATCAATGTTTTGGATCAACTTCCCATGTTTCAAGGGTTTGTTGTTAGCACATAACATGCCTCTGGTTTTCCAATTAACCAGGTGCTCCACGAACCCGTTCCGTACATAATCCGAATCTGTGATTATGACCAGTTCGTGGAGTTGATGCTGGACAGCAGTGAGGATGGCCTGATGCACAGCCATCAATTCTGCCACCTGACTACTTCGGGGACCAATTTTGTATCCAGCGGAGGGTTCTGGGGACTCATTCACCCATGCATTCCCTACGCCGGCCACCAGTTCTTTCTCCCCGTCGTTGTCAACATGGTAAGAGCATCCATCCACATACACAGTGGGCATTCCCTCACACTTGTCTTCTTCAAAGACTTTGTGGGGGGAATTAAGGTATGCCTCCATGTTGTCCTTTATTTTTAGATTTTCGTCCTCGAGACAGTTTTCTCTGGCACAATCATGCAAGTCAGCCAGACCTTGCGCGAGGGGACTCTTCTTGTTTTGGCCATATCTGACCTCCACAGGAAAGCCTTGCATTGACAGAAACCAGGAAGTAATTCGGGAATTACTCACATTTCCGGCCCGGATTCTGTCACTTTGGAGATATTGCAGAGGCTGGTGTGGAGTCTCCACTATGATGTGTTCCCCCTGGATAAACGGGCGGTAATTCTTCAATACCCACACCGTTACCAGGAGTGCCTTCTCACAATCGTTGAATTTTTCCTCCACAGAGGATAAAGTTTTGCTCGCATAGGAGATTACTTTATTGACCTTGTCATGCTTTTGGTATAATACTGCCGTCAAGCACGTATTAGAGAACCCCGTCTCCAGGAAGAACTCCTTGTTTCTGACAGGGTAAGCTAGGCAAGGCGCTTGTGAGAGGCTTCTCTTGAGTTGTCTTACTGCCTCGGCTTGTTCTGGACCCCATTCCCACTTGACCCCCCCCCTTCAGGAGATGAATCAGGGGTCTGGTGATCTCTGCGTAGCCCTCAATGAACTTTCTGCTGTAATTAGTCAGTCCAAGGAGGCTCCTTAGTTCCCGCAGAGTTGTGGGGTCTTTCAGTTTCTGAAGTGCTTCCACTTTCTTTTCCTGGGGACAGAGGCCCTGAGCAGTAATCTCATGCCCCAAGAAATTAACACGGGTTCTACACCACTGTGCTTTCTGAAAGGAAAGTTTTGCTCCAGCGGCCCTCAACTGGGTCAGAACATAACGGATCTCCGCTATGTGTTCCTCCACAGTTGAGCTTGTGATGAGGACATCATCTACATAAGCCAGGTTACCCCTCGCACCTAGGTCGGGCATGGCCTTATGTAGAAAAATGTTGAATTCATTGCCGGAGTTGAGGTATCCGAAGGGAGTCCGGGTCCAGGTGTACTGCTGGCCCCCAAAGGTAAAAGCCAGCTTGTATTGGTCCTCCCTACTGACAGGCACAGTCCAGTATCCATTGGTCAGGTCTATTGCTGTGAATACCTGTGACCCCTGGATCTGGGCCAGCCCTTGGTCAATGTAGGGCAGAGGCCATCGGGAAGTATGGACCCGTTTGTTGAGCTCCCTGAGGTCAGCACAGAGTCTCCACTGGCCGTTCGGCTTCAATATTCCCAGCACCGGATTATTGAAGGTGCTGTGGACTGGACGGATTATTCCCCTGGACTCAAGGTTCTTAATTATTTCAGTAAGGGACTCCATGGATGCGAGAGGCAAGCGATATTGCTTCACAAACACTGGGGTCATGCCAGGGTCCGTGGGGATTGTTGTTGTGTGGATGTCGGTGCGACCACAGTCATATGAGTCTACCGCAAAGAGATCTTGGAAATCCAAGAAAACTTGTTTCAACTTTTGCTTTTGTTCCAGAGTCACACAGGCATCAGCTAGGTTGACTCTCTCTTCCACCATCTGCCTGAAGCCTGGAAAGACTTCTGGTTTGGCTATTTCAGCGGCCTCCTCCAGCTGGGTGGAGAAGTCCCTGGTCAGAGTGCTGATTTGGACCGGAGGCTTCAGGTGGGAAAGGCAGCCCTCATGGACCTGGAAAATCACCTCATCCCTCCTGAAGTCACAAGTCACATCTTCCTTACCATAGGGGCAGGAAGTGTACACCAGGAAGTTCCCCCCATGCCGGGTAAAAATCCTGTCTGGTGTTGCGTTGTCATCACTGTCACTGTCAAAACAGTTCTTGGGGATTGGTCCTAACAGTTAATTTCCAAGATCGATGGAAAAATGTCGGTCATCAACCGCCATTCCAATAATGGTGCCTGCGGCTAGAGTAATACTCTTTAAGTCGCTGTTATCCACCTCTATTGGAATGGTGTCATGTTCTATGTTGACTAATGGAGTTGGGTTTACCCCCAACCCTTGCTGTTGGAGAGAAGCATTTAGATGTATGTAAGCATCAGGGTTTTTCAACTCTTGTCCCCTTTTAACTTTCACTTCCAGGGAGAATTGTCGGGTCCTTTCTGGGATGGTGACTTCCTCTTTAACCTGAATTTCAACTGCATAAGGTAGCAATTGAGCTGACCTAAATGCTTTTTCTGGATCATCAAAGCCCATGGGATTATCCGCTAATCGGGACCAAGCTTTGAAGTTTATTAGGTCCAAACTAATGGCAAAGCGATTGAGAATGTCACTGCCTAAGTAAAAGGCGGCAGTGACGTCTCGAACGACCCAACAATTATGGACTATGCTCTTGTTGCCAATGGAGATTTTGAGCATACACCTGCTTGGCAGGAGATGTTTGGAATTAGGTGCTTCCAGGTCCATTTCCCATTTGTCTATCAGTTTGAAGGTGGGAATGGCTGGATCTTTTGGGAGTTGGCGAAACATGGCTTCGCTGATGAAGCTCTTACCGTTGTTCACACACACTCGAGCGAGAACATAGTCCTTCCCATCATTTAACTGAATAGGGATGAACAACTGCTCTCCAATTTGCTGAATATCAGCCAGGCTTTGAGCTGATTTCACATCTTCCTGGACTATAGGAGTGGGAGTTTCTGATTGTGGATTAGTATAGAATTTCAGGGTGTTTCCTTCCAGCGTGGAGTACCACTTTAAACTGGAAGGAAGGTTGATTTTCAGAAATAGAGAGGACCCCCCATCACCAGTCTGTTGTCCTACTGCTATTACTGTCACGTCTGGAATTTGGCTATTCTGGAAGTGAAATTCTACTCAGGTTTTTGTTCAACCATGTGGCAGGTGCCGTTTAAACTAACATGGTTGACACTCTGTTTTAATTTTATTGGTCGGCTAGTCTGGGTCCAGAGGACCTTGTTTACACAATCTATTAGGGGTGACAACCTTCTCAGGAGGTCATTCCCTAGTAAACAAGGGGTGCCCTCTGGGGTCACAACTATGACCGGGTGTTTCAACTTATGTCGCCCAATTTTAATGTCCAAGTCTGCCGTCCCCTCAACGGGAATTTCCTTCCCGTCGAAGTTCTGGAGTTGTCCAGGAAGAGAGGTGAGAGGAATACGATAATTCTCTCCCCTTCCTGCATTCAGTTCGTCAAAGGCCCTTCTGGACAGAAGGGTAGCTTGAGATCCAGTGTCCACCAGTGCCAAAATTGTACCCTGCCCCTGTACTTGTACCGGGGCATAGTATCTTCCCTCCTTCTCCTCAAGGGGGCACAGATAATGTACATTTTTGGACAACTGGTGGGCTAACTTTCTGGTTTTGGACATCGCTAACGAAGAGATTTGGGCAGAATTCTGTGGAGAGCCTTGGGAATCTGAAAGAAAAATTTGGCAACTGGAGATCAGAGCCAGTGTGGGTTCCCCTGGCTCTGGTTCCGGGCCGCCCCCCCCTTTTTGGAGGCAGTCACCAGGATGGGGTTGAACCAGGGGATTTTCTTGCTGTTGGTTCTGGGATGAGATGGTGGGCGGCGGTAGCTCAGTCTCCACATCTCCCCAGTCTGGATTTGCATCCCTAGGGACCCATTTTTCTTTGGGAGGAGTTCCCCCCTCTCTGAAGGAGAAGATCCTTTTCCCAGGATCCTCTGAGGATCCCTCTCCCTCAAATTGGAAGATCTGTACCTCCTCCTCAAACTGAGTCTGTTTGGGTCTTTTGTTTCTCCTACCCCCCCTCTGCTCCTTAGGAGGCAGACTTTCCGGGGCAAGAGATTTTGTTTCCGGTTCCTGGGTTTCCAGGGGCTGTTTACAAGTGAGGAAGGAAGCTTCCTCCAAGGCTTTACACCCCCCTTCCCTTTGTGCCTCCTCCCTGGGAACCGGTGAGTTATCGGGGTGCTGCCCCCGTCATTGTTCTGGGGCACAAGGTCCAGAGTTGGGCGCGTTGTGCGCCGGCATGCCGGTCTGAGGGTTCTGCTGAGCCCTCAGTATGTGACCCAGATCCCGCGCCATGTTTTGAACCTGGCGCTCTAACTGGGAAACCCGCTCAGGCTGATACGGGGCCCTGTTTTCTCCCCTGGGCTGATCCCGGGAAGGGTAGCTGTCCCTCCTCTGGTAATACCCCGGGTTGGGAAGATTTGGGTACCCCTCCACCCTTGGCCTCCCCTCTCCCGGATTAGGTTGTTTGGGCTCAGGGAATTGGGGAAAGAAGGATGGATGATTTTGGGGTTGGAAATTGGGTGGATACCTGGGGAAAAAGTTCTGCCCAGGATTTGGAGAATTTCTGCCCTCCTGTGGGAAGTTGGGAGGGAAGTTCCCTGGGTTAGGTGCTTGGCTGGATCCCCCCCCTTGGGCTGGAGGAGTCCACACATAACCCAGGATGGGTCGATTTCCCTTGTAACGGGGACTTACATAATCAGGAGAGCGAGGGACCCCATTTGTGGGGCTGCCTCCCTGGCTCCCTGTCTGTGACTGGCCCGAGGACCTTCTGGGCCTAGCATTATTAGGTGCAGGTAGGTTTTTAGGCCCCCCCATCTCCAAATCCAAAACGGGGGTGACCTTTACCTCTGCCACCTCGGCAGCAGCAGGGGTGCTGTTGGCTTTGGGGTTTTTCTGGGCATTACTTTTGCTATCTATCGGTTTCTGCACCTCATAGATCCGGGTAGCCTGTTCAATGACCCAGTCTAAAGATCTTTTCTCGTGAAAATCCCTCACGAGCTGGGTCATGATATATTTGGGCAAGGCATGGAAAAACGTATTTATAAATTCTCTGCTATCCGTGCGCACCCTTCTTGTGGTCTGTGCAAAGGCACGCTTTAACTCCTGCACAAATTCTTGTGGGGCCTGATCCTCCCCACATTGCAAATTGTAGGCTGCCTTGCGAGCCTCTTGAGGATTTCTGTGAACAGAAAAATGTTTCAAGATGGCCGCCTTATAGGTGGACCATCTTAAATGATTTTGGTCCTCCAGCCCCGCAAAGAAACTGGAGTATTCCGGGGAGAAGGTCCACTTTACATATTGAATACAGCTTTGGCTGTCCTTCAAATGGAAAGTCTCCATCATTTGTTCAAACAACTCTAAATGCTCCCAAACAGAATACTTAGCGTTCTTATGGTAAGGCGTGATGACGCTCCTGATCGCCTTAATCTGCTTTAAGGGGTCCTTAAGCAAGGCCCTTTTTGCCTTATTGGCCTTTTTGGTTCGGGTAACCCTTGTCCATTCGTCCTCGGACTCAGAGGCACTGCTCCCAGAGGTTCCTGTCTGTTCTTCCAGGTTTTCCCGGATTCTGCGAGCCTGGGAATGGCTGGCAGACTGTGGGGACCTGGTCTCCTGTGTCCTGCGCAGTTCAGAGGAGTCTTCAGATTCCTCCTTGCTGCCAGGATTTGATGGGTACCCCCTCCACTGACCTAACTGGGCAGAGGTTTTCAGGATGCCCTTAATGGGCCTACTCTCCTGGGGTTCCCCATTGAACTGTACTGTACTTGGGTGCCCATACCCGGATGCCCACCCCTCCATTCCTGAGTGGTACTGGCCTATGAGCCCCATACTCTTAGCTGGATAGTAATCTGCCATCCCTGTGGCCCTGTGCTCATGTGCGCCAGGGGACATGGGGGTGGCAGAGTCCAGGGACTGAGAGGTATGAGGGCCTCTGGTACTAGGGCTCCTGAGGTTATGCTCCGGAGTTTCCATTTCCCAGCGAACCTCATCTCTATCCGCCCCTGCTCCCTGTTGCAATGCAAGAGCCTGCATTTGTGCCTTCAGTTCCTCAGTTAAGGCCTTACTAGACTCTATCAGTCTCTCCTGCATCGCTACCTGTTGTTGGAGCCTATCATTGTGTTGACAGAGGGCCTCATTTTCCCTCTGTGCTTCCTGGTTGGTCCTGGAGAACTGGGCCAGTCTTTGCTGCAGGAGGTTTACCTCCTGAGCTGTGTCCCTATTGGCCTGCTCCTTTCTTGCCAGAGCCTCTTCCACCCTCCTGGTGTGCTCTAACAAGTTCTGGTTTTCTTTTTGGAGGTCACCCAGCCCCTGGAGGGCCAGGTGATTTTCTTCCATTTTCCTTTTTAAATGGCAGACTTCCTGGCCTATGGTGTCTCTTTCCTGACTGAGAGCCTGCATCTGTGCTGCCAGGTCGTCCCTTTGCCTTTGGAAGGCACCAGCTTTCTGGCGCTCCTGATCAAACTCTGCCTGGGTATCCAGGTCTTTCAGAATCAGTTTATTGCTTTCTGCCTTCACTCTATCTAGGTGGCCTTGCAGGGTGACTACCTGCTCAGCACATACCCTGTTGAAGTCCAGTTGTTGCTCCAGCTTTTTCTGGCTTTGCAGTAGGGAGTCCAAACCTTCTTGGTGTTCCTTCTGCAAGGCCAGAAATCTGGTATCCTGTTCTGACTTTTCCTTTTGCAGCACATCCATATCCTCCTTTATTTTTGTGATGTACTGCCTGGTCTCATTTTCTGACTCCTGGCTCCTGTGCAGTCTTTGCTCAGAAGAGTCCAGATCAGATTGGGCCTTCTCTAACGCCATCTGTTGTCTTTTTGCCAGATCATGGCCTTCAGCACATTTATTCTGTATGGCTCCCATATATAAATATAAATATGCTGCTATCCTAACAATCTTGTCGTGTTCATCTTTGGCCTTAGGAGCCATATATAGTTCACTCAGGGCCACATGTAATGGACCCTGATCTCTCCATAAGTCTGACCCTGTTTCAGTGACCTGTCGCGTGATGGCCTGCAACCAGGCATCCTGGCCCTGCTCAGCCCATTCACCTCTCACAAATAGTTTATGTAAGAAGTGCTCTCTGGCTATTTTCATATCTACCAAGGTCGTCATTCTAGAGATTGGTCTCTGTCCTGACTTACAGAAGTTTGTATTTTATTTTTGCAGAACAGAACTTTTCTTGGAGTGTCCCTTTTGAGGAATGCTTCACAGCGTAATGCAGCGTGGTGATCCGACTGGATATGTGTATCTGGTCAGCTGGCACGCTGTATTAAGCTGCACAAGTGGTATTCTAACCCAAACGTCCGGCCCGAGCCCCCAATTTGTAAGAGGATTCAATTCAGCACTACAGCCAAGTCAACGCCTAGTCTAGAATACTGAATGAAAACCCTTATTGATATATCTTTATGTCCAGTTCATGCGTTCTGGATGACTACCCCTATATAACACCCCTCTCTTGGAATCCTCCTGACCCCACTGAGCCAAGAAGTAGTTCTGTTTTGCAAATTAAAAGGTTTATTTGAGAAGTAAAGCAATATATATCTATCACACTTTATAATAAATTAATAATTGAATATCACACTTAATCTGATATGATAAAGATTAACAACGGAGAATCTGGCACTAGCACACTTCTTTATAATCACTAAGGAGTTGACATGAAATGGATAAGATAGCACACTGGTAAATAGGGACAGAAGAATAATGTGGAAGAGAATGTTTTATAGGGTTCAAGGAAATGCAAGGTTGAATGAATGAAATGCTGTATAGAAAATACTCAATATGATTTCAACAAAACAATGCAATCACTTTTCTCTGGCAATTCACCCCCCCCCCTCTTTATGCAATGCAAGGAAATGGGAGGAAAGCACACAGTTCTCAGAAATGCAATCAATGTAATTCAGTTCAATCCCCCCCAAGCACGCTTAAAGAAAACAGATAGGAGTTTTGAAAACACAGGCCCAAATGCTTTTATATGTGCTAGCAATGGATGAGAAATATGCTGGAAATGCTTTTAATTCCCTTTCAGAGGTTCAGGGTGAGTGGTATCTAGTTAATATTAGTCCAGGCTCACTCTTGCAATGATTCAGGAATGATTAGCAAGTTAAACTAATTTCTGGCAAATGGAAGGCAAGCAGCAGCAGATTTTTTTACACGTGGAGAAATTTGCAAATCGCGGTAAAATTCGCGAATGCGCCGGGCGCTATTACAGAAGAACTACAAGGACTATCACTATCGTTTTGGGGTCCTATGAAAGCCTAGGATCTCAGCTTCCAGGTGAAAGTTACTGCAAGTCTCTAGCACAAACGGTCGCGGAGATATGAGCGATTGAATAAAGGTCGTTTTTCAGATTGAAATTTTAAAAGCTCAATATGACAAGTGCAGCTTGCAACTAGAAAATGACAAGTGACAGCTTTACAAATGACAGGTGACAGTTAGGAGGCAGTTCTACTTAGATTAAACTAGATTGAATTATATTATTTTAACTAGGAGATTGGTTCTGCACAGTTTTCTAGGTACTCACACTATATTCTTGAGTGAAATGGGCCTCGCCATGGATCTGGTCAGGTTTTGGACGGGACTCTGGTCTCTGCACTTCACAGTGATCTGGGTCTGCTCTCTCTCTGGATTCTGAAGATTGAGGGATTTAAAGTCTGGATCTTTCTGCACAGCTTTCTCTGGAGATTGATGGAGGTAAAGTATGGATTTTCCCGGCAGAGCTTCCAGCTGCAAATGGATTTGAAAGTCCCTATCTGTCCTGTCTGTCTGCTTTTATGTGTGTAGAATGTGGGTGTGTTCTAGCATCACTGACCCTACCTCTCTCTCAGCTTCTAATTGGTCAAACTTCCATTTCTCATTTGATTGGGGGAGCTAAGTTGTGTCAGAGTGATGTCATTTTACAGCCTGCAGAGAGGACACTCCCCAGTCAAATTACACACAAATCTAGATTTGAAACAAATACATATTTGCAGAGGTACATATTGTTTTAAAATCATATGCACCCCTCACATATCACGGGAGGTATCTCCTGTTCAAACTCTGCTCTTCCTGGGAGCTTGCATTCAGAAATGGCAATATTTTGCACTTTTTAACTGGTTTGCGATACCGTACATTGACCCAAATTTACACACATGTGCGCAAGGAGTATGGACATTAATTGATGAAGTGTCAGATTTTTCACATGCACACATTTTGAGTAATATCCTCTTTTCCGCTAAAACCCCCCTGAACATGCCACCGGTTCGAAAAACCTCTTAAAATGTGGGCAGAAAAATCACAAGAATTATGGTATCATTGATAAAATTTTCACATGTCCGCTCTATGAATGATCCATCTTTTTAAAGTTATGTTCTGGCTCCAAAGGGGTGTGGTTTACCCTCAGCACAAGGTTGAATTTCTGGTTTTTCCAGTTCTGCCAAGCCAGCTTGCTCTCACAGGCAGTGCTCCTCCCCTTTCCTTCAGGAGGAAGCCACTTTTTACGACCATTTACGACTCCTGCCATAAACCATCTGCCTGGGTGAAGGGGGTTACATTGTTCAGAGCTCCTGTATTCTGTAGGGGGCTCCCCTTAATTCAATTATCAGAGAGATGGTATATCCTTAGTGTGGCCAGCAAAAGGCAGATAGGCCTGGGAACACAGCTGTGACTCAAGTTTCACTCCTGATGGGGGTAGTTGCCAGGCAGATTGGAATCTCTTTAAGCTGTCATTTCTGTTCCCCAGTTTCTGCATTCAAATAAAACTAAACATTTTCACATATGCAGCTAGAAGGCTGATTCTAAGTTTAAAACTATGACATTTAAACAATTGCAACCTATGTGACACTCAAAAGTAGGTCACTCAGTCAATTTAAACATTTAGATTTTTTTTAGTGTCTTTCAGTCCAAATTTACTTAAACTGCTGAAATTCACAGCGCAGCCAGTCTTTTTATAAACCTTCAAGTCACTTCAGAATATAACTTTACATTGTATCCACCTCTCAGTAAGTCTTTCTTTGGCCTGTTTTGGGTTCATTTATTCAGTTTTCTACAAAATCTGGTGGTTTTAAAACGCCGGCTTTTGGATAGTGGTGAGTACTGGTACTGCACCCCTTTTTGGGATTTAAGAAAATGAATTCTCCACAGTTATGGGTTTGCTTTTGGCAATCAGCATTGCCATTCCCAATGGTTTCAGACTACTGTGTGGGTAGTCCAATGGTGGTTTTAGGCAGTGTCCTTCTGTGCCCATAACATCGGCAAAAATGAGTGGCAGCCTATCCTTCATGCATTTCCCTGTGCATTTTCTGGGAAGCTCTGGCCATCATGATGTTTTCCATGTCAGTACTGCACAGTTTTGAGGTAGGGCTCGGATGCATGGGTAAATACATCCCACAGTATGTGGTGCCATGTGAGTGCGCTGCTTTCCCTGCGCTACTCTAAATTCTTGAAGACAAAGTTAGGAACCCTCCCGATGGTATGTATTTTGCCAACCTCTGAAACCTGAAAAGGAGATCCATGCAGGCTTGAAATGTGGCCAACGTTGCACCAGACCTGCAGATGAACTGGCCTGCTGTTAAATCTCAGTTCCCAGTTTAATGGTATCCACTACAGAGTGTAATTTGCTTTCTGACTTTGACAACATTCAGACATGTAATTGCTCTTTATACTATAGCAGTAAGATAGCTGTAGCCGGTAAGATAGCTTAGTGGGTTGAGCACTCGCTGCTGCGATATGTGTGTGATCTGCAGGTTTGAATCCCAGCAAGGCCAACTTAGCCTTTCATCCTTCTGAGGTTGATAAATGAGTACCAACAGAGGTTGGGTGATATTGTATGTATATTTGTTCTATATAAAGAACTTAAGCGTAGGTGCTATATAAAAACCCATCATTATCATTTGGCCTTGGACGTCTGCTTGCATTCAAAGTAATTTGGTAATATGGTCCTGTACACACTGATATTAACAATGCATATGGTGATCCATTCTTGTATGAAATGTATATCACATTACAGTGATACCGTAATCATATTTTTCGTAGTGTACTTAGGAACAATGCTATGTGATGCCACTTCCTGTTTTGTCAAGCGGTGAAAGGTCATGTTCCATCGCTTCCCGTGATGTCACTTTGGGGTGGGGTTAAATGACAAAACTTCCTGTGATGTCATTGAAGGTCAAGGGTCATGTGATGTCACTACCGCTACCCCTGGCATTTTGGTGAAATGACCTCCCTGTCGGGCTGTTGAGGTCTATGTTGTTCACGTTCTACGTGAGTATAGCTTGCATCTGTGATGCCATTCATTTGGCTGTTCAGGTTGGGGTGCTTGCACTGCTCCATCCCATGCAGTTCCTTCTCTATGAGTAGAACTTCTGCTGCTGTGACCGAAGACTTATCTGCAGCAATCTTATACTGTTCAGACCCACAACCTATCTGTCCCATGTGAGGAACGAATGACGCCCATAGGATACCTTTTCTATATTAGAAGGGGAGTGTGGACTCCTGAAGCCTATATGTTGCACCTGTTCTATGTGAGAGGAGCTTCCAGTGCAGACACCCATTCATCATCGGTTTTCTGTGTGGGTATCTTCCACCCGTGCTTTGGTTTTTACTGATCCACTCCACCTGTCCCACATGATGAAAGCTTGCTTTGCTGTTGCCCTGATTCACTGTTTCTGTTCGTGGGGGGGGGGGGTGCTCCTACACAAGCAGGCCTGTTATTTGTGAGCAAAGTGTTAAACAGGGCTCAAGTCGAGGGAACACGCCGGTGGATGTAGTCCCCCACTTTTCTCAGAGGGCACCCTGAAATGCTAATTTCTGGTGACTGTTAATGAGCCCCCCACTTTTTTTTCAGGACTTGACCCCTGGTGTTAAATCGCTTCTGCTGTTGTTTCACCTATTATTTGCATGCAGGGGAAGCTAAGTGTGTTTGTGCTCATTGATTGCATTTGCAAGAGGGTGTTTGTTCTACTGCACTCTGTGCTTTATCTGTTAATTATGAGAGAACCCTGCTTTTCTATCATGATTTACTCCGCTGCCTCATGATAATTATTTACGTACAGTTTTAACCATTTTTGCAGAATTTCCTGCGTGCCAAATCCACTAGGTCCGTTAGATCCTGAGATGCTAAGCGCCTGGTGCCTCCTACCTTCAAGATAGTCACTGGAGGAGGGTCAAGCTTCCCATCACTGGCCGTACATCAGTGGAACACACTCCCTCCCGCCGGAAGGGCAGAACAATCCCACTGGCCCTTCAGGAGAGCACTAAAGACTTGGCTCTTAGCCTAACACTCACCCTTTTCTGCCTTTATAACTGTGTCCATGACTACGTTCCCCATGCATGTAACTGGTTTCACAACAGCGCCCTGATGACTGAGGGTTGAGGCGCTTTACAAACATTAAAAAAAAAAAATCGTTTTGCTTGTGTCAGCTGGATGGCACATAGTATTAACTCTCTGGAGAAGGAGCAAAATCATTTTTACTCCCAAAGTTTAAAAATGGGGAGCAAATGAATCCATCAGAATCGTATCTGGGGCACTGCTTGTCATTCTGTAGAAGCATTATTGAACTATACTGGCCATCCAAAAGTATGCATGTATTTCACTAAGCAGTTTAATACATCACGTATTGGGGGGAGACAATGCAAACATTTTTTAAGATTCTTTTTTTACAGCTGTAACTTTCTATCGATGGGACAGTCGAATGTTTTAGAATTTTTGAACGCGTTTCCCTAACTTGAATGTGCTATAAAACAAATAGCGAATACTTCAGCTTTTTGGGAAAAGCTAAGGATGACCCCTGAGAAGGGCAGCCAGGCCATGCAAACTCTGCTCTCCGCAATTTAGCCCCCCAATAAAACAACAGCGGCGCGTGAAGGGGGCTGGCTCCGTGTGTCTGATGAGGTGTGATTGGCACCTTTACCAGCATGTGCGCCCGAGCCATTTGGGAGTCAGCACGCGCCAAGATTCCGTGTTTACACTAACACCTCTGAGGCAACGCCACCCAACCCAGCGCGCCCCCATCAGCCCTCCAACTCCCTGGGGTGTTTGTCTAGAGGGGACCAGTGTCAGGGGCCAGCTATAAAGGAGCGTTCAGGGCCGAGAGCGCCAGAGAGAGACAGCAGCAGCGCCAGCACAAGCCGTGGAGCTCAGGTCATAGCGCAACGCGGGACCCAGCAGCACGAGCACAACAACCACCACAACAGCGCAAGACACGCACACGCAGCTGCAGACAGTGGAACACAGCAGAAGGAGCCACAGCCGCCGCCATAGCACAAACCACTGGAGCGCAACAACTGAGCCAGCAGTCAAGGCCTGACAAAAAAAGACAGCAACGCAAGGCCAAAAACCCCACAGCACTGGCACAACAGCAGCAGAGGCATTAGCACAAGGTACAGGATACGTGTCTCGGCTGCCGCAGCAGCGTAGGCCACCGCACTACATCTGCCGCAGCATCACAAAAAACAGCAGCACAAGAAACAGCGGGAGGGTCCCCAGAGGCACTGCAGCAGCTCCTGGTACTGCAGCCCAAGCCATAACAGCACAGCTGGGACAGCAGCACCAGTCACCAACGAAGTAGACACAGCAACCCAACTGAACGGCATCACAAGGCACAGCAACGGCATGGAGCGCCTAAAGGCCGCAACTCACGCCTTGCATCAGAGGGGAAGCGTCCGCTGTGCGCGCCTTGCAGGGCCCACAGCAGGAAGTGGCAGGCCAAGGTAAGTGTAACCTGGAGCATCCACGTGCACTACAGGGAATCTAGTGTCAAACAGAGCTCAAATCGAGGGTATTCGTGGGTGGACGGAGACCTCCCACTATTTTACATAGTCCCGCCACTTTTTTCAGAGGGTACCTTGGTATGCTAATTTCTGGTGACACCACATGTATGTTAATGAGTCCCACCCCCTTTTTTAGGACTTGACCCCAGGTGTAAATAGACCCCCACAGCAAGCTGCACCTGTGTGGCACTTACACTGCCAGCAGACATGCGGCCCTGTATGTGCTACACCTATCACTACAAGCAGGCTAGTGCCATATAGACCCACCCCACCCAGCAAGCTGCACCTGTGTGGCACATAGCCACCCACAGATATGCGGCAGCGCCCCTGTGTGTGCTACACACCACCACAGGCAGGTAGGGTCAGGTAGCTGCCACAGATAGGATGGCCTGTGTGTTAAGTTATGTTATTTTGCGTTCGTGTAGTGCCTCCTCCCATAGGCTATGTTGTTGGAGCACTTTGCCTGTCAATAGGAGAGAGAGGGTAGCCGTGCCCCTTCTCAGGCTGGCAAGCGGAGTTTGACTTCCGTTGATGGATTGGCTTTGAATGCTGGGGTATAGCATTCGAGTGGGGGGGGGTAGGTAGGGGAAAAGGGGTTTTATCAGGAGAAGTTAAAATGAAGACTGGGTCATAGGCATCACAGCGCCCGGGAGCATAGAGAGGCAGTGCGGGGGAGGGCAGGGCAATGGCGAGATGGGAAGACGAGTAGAGACATGGGATTGTGCGCTGGCAGCCATGCATGGCGGTGTCGGCTGAGCAGAGGCGGGGGAAGACCAGGGTAGTCCGCAAGGGGCGCATGTGTGGGGAGCTCCACTGCCATTGGCGTGGCCTCGTGGTGCTTTGGCCAGGCTAGGCGGGCCTGCTTCCACTGTTCTGGGATTCCAGAGGACTCTAGATATTACATATTTAATGGAATTGAGGAAAGCGGGTCTGCATGGAATTAAGATAACATTGCATGCTGAATATACCAGTCTGTGCCCTACAATAGCAGTCCGCGTGTTCATGCCGAGGTTGCAATGTGTGTGGCTGAGGTGCAGTGTGTTGACTGTGTTTCTGCATAGAAGGTAATTTGCTTCTCTTATTCCTGCAGGTCGGAAGAGTTCTGGAGACCGTGGCTCGTTGGCGGGAGGGACTTGGAGCAAGGACAGGCCAGGATACGGCAACGACTGGTGAGTCCCCCACAATACCAGCGAGAGAGGGGGGTCTGCCACCAATGCGGGCCAAGCACCCGGCCCGGGCCACTTGCGCTAGAAGAGTGGGGCGAGTCGCTTCCTCCGGGGATACAAACAGTGCCCTCTCTGGTCCTTCACGCTGCCTCACTCACATAGCGACAATAGGGTCCAGTAACGGGGTGGGGTGGCTGGAGGTGATGCTGGGCGGGCCCACAGTGTGACGGCCGCTGCACTGCATGTGTGCTGTGCTTCACAGGAAGCGAGGGGGACGATGCAGTCGATGAAAATATGGAAACACCCACACATTCCCAACTTTGTGGGTTATCACTTAAATGTCACAATGGACTTGCTACACTTAACTTCACACCCAATGTGAGCGTGAAACAGTTCATCAACATGTCCCATTGCCACAGGGTGTGTGAAGGCGGAGACCCACTCACTACACAATATTTGTATTGAGATAAAACAGATTGCAAGAAAATATTACTGAATATAATTCAGCGAATTTCTAAAACCTACATATTAGACAAAAAGGCATATGTCGATGCACCTACATGTTTAACCTACGACATGCATAAGTTAAACGAGCTTACGTCAGGCATTTTTGTGACTCCCCACACCACTTGTAAATGACGACCATGTCGTAGTGTCAATGCATATATGCGCGCGTGCATGCTTTTCTCG
Organism: Ambystoma mexicanum; assembly: GCF_040938575.1. Lineage (NCBI taxonomy): Eukaryota > Metazoa > Chordata > Amphibia > Caudata > Ambystomatidae > Ambystoma > Ambystoma mexicanum. The sequence goes on along the minus strand of NC_090926.1, from coordinate 165,837,369 downwards.
ATATACCTGATTACAGCCACCTGCTAATTGCACCTTGTCTCTCCTTCCTGCAGCCCTATGGTGCCCCCGCCGGCAAACATGGATCTTACAAGCACCCCGTCAGGTGAGTGGAGAGGTCATCATTTATCACATCTCTCACTTTACACAAATGTCACTGCAGAAAAAAATGTGTGCCATGACTGTCTAATTATGTCTAATAAGCTGGGGTAGGGAGACAGCTTTCCAGTGACGCCTTTTCAACAGGTGTTTGTTTTGAATAGATGTCCTGAGGTACAGCTTGCTAGGTCAGCCCTCCTGTATGTTATAACACACACGTATTGGTGTCCCCAGGCATGTGTCCCACTAACAACATCTGATGAGACACACCTCATCCGGAGATGGCCACCAGTCTCGTCCTCTGGGAAGTCACATAATGTCTCAGTAGCAGGATCCAACCTGATAAGTCTTGGGAGGATAGCTCAGTGGCAACGTGCTCGCCTTGGAAGCAAAACAACATGGAGCAACACAGGTTCAATCCCCGGGTCTGTGCTTAGAAACCTCTGGGTATTAAGCGCGTTATAAATAACCTATCATGTCATAATATACAGTTCCATGAAAACAGCTTGTGAAGTTCCCTGGGGGTGCCACTGGCCAGATTTGAGGGAAGTGGCATTGCAAGGATATTAACACATTCAGAGATTGGTTTTCCCAGGGGTGTCTGGGCCCCGGAGCACTGGCGTCTTGTCTCTACTCAATGTTTATCATCTCAGTTCGACTCTAAGGACTAAGGGCCTTTTTATGGGTTTGGTAGTATTAATGTGCTCTTTTTAAAGCCCCGCATGTATACAGGATATTTCAGAATGCTGGATGGGGGAGGGGCAGACATTCGGGGGCAAGAGGGATTAGGACATGTTGCCATGGAAGCCACTTCCATTCTGGTTCACAATAAGGATTTTCTACAATTACAGAACATTTTTCATTAGACCCGATATCATCCTCTATGTGCAGTATTGACTACATTATCCAGTTAGCCGGGGTACACCTTATAGGATATCAGGGGTTTTAAGCGTCTTCTGCATCATAGCTGGTTGGGTTCGAGTTAAAGCTCACTGTTCTAGTCCTCCAACAGCAGGTTTCCTTTTGCCAAATGTCTTTCTTTGATGGGATGCAGGCGATAAGTTGTTAGCTGAGCTAGATCAGAGTGTCCTGCGAGGTGCACATTTTGGGAGCTAGTTAGGGATGTAGCAGGGGCTCTGGATTCCAGACTGGCGTCCTGGAGATGCAGTGGCTCTTGAAGTCAATTTTGTGTTGAATGGGGTGTGCATGAAGTTCAGCGCTTCAGTGGCATGGACATATTCTCTAAGGCCAAATACTAGTTGTTTCACCCATTTCTTATTGACTATAGCCTAGAGATTTATTTGTTGGGAAGGCCTAATACTATCGAATTATCCCCGACTTTGGCTTTACCAAACTAGTCTCCACAACAGCCATCTATCATTACACATGAGAGCCGGGAGGATTTTCCGAAAATGGTTGGGGTGAAATGGCAGCTCTTAACCATGGGTGAGATGTGTTGTGAGAATAGGAGGCCTTCATCGAAAGAGGCCCCCAGGTTTTTCTTTCTGGAGCAGGGGTTAGTTCTTTGGCCCATATTTCATAATTATGATCACTGGGGCCTGGCCACAAAGGGGGAGTTATTTTCCCCCGAGATTTAGACACCGCTATCTTCAGTTCATACAGGTTTGGACCGCAGATAATCAGGCTTCTATGCTGATTCCTATTAGGGAGGCGTCATTACCGAGAAGGATTCTGAGCTTGGTCTCATTGGCCTGCATGTTGAAATACAAGCAAAAGTGGCATGAGTCAGTAGGTGCATGTAGACATTAAACCACCAAGTAGATGGGGAAGACCCTGGAGGGACGCCACATGGGAGGTTGAAAGGAGTGTATAATAGGGTCACAAATTCACTGTCACTATTCGTTTTATCAGGAAAAATGCAATCCAATAGAGTGCAGTGACTTTAAGTTTATTGAAGCGAGCAAGGTAACAGAAAAATCCAAATTTCCAAATGCCACCTGTTTTACGACTGCACCTAATTATGGGTTTGGAAACCCAATTGTGCCTTTGCCCCAGCATCATGGCGACTAATGTATGTGTGGAGAGCGAAGTAGTCATCAGCCCCACTCAGATCTGATTGCGATGGGCCTGCAGGCTGCCTAGTGCATACCCGGCCTTGCAGCCCACCCCACCCCAGCGAAAATTCAAGTCAAAAGCAGAACATGAATGAACCAAGCTGCCTCAGCAGCTCCCCCATTCTCGTGCGCGGGGCAGTGGGAGCAGAGAGGGAGAGCACCAGCAGGCACGTCTTCTTCTTCTTCTTGCTGATAGATTTTATCCATCAGCGGTGATTTTTGGATACCGAGGCTGGAGCCTCATTACTCCATCTTCTCGGGTTGAGCATATAGTCGAGGGTTAGAATTCATAATGGCCTGTGTGGACTTGTCACAGTAGGGCTGGTTTCACAGGGTCTTCTCCGCGATGGGCCGCGGGTAGCGGTCGAATGCGTTTGCAGTGGTGGCAGGGAGTCTTCTGATCAGAAGGTTCGGGTTCTGATGCAGGGGGAGAGCACCTCACGCTCACCCTCCCTTAATACGCTGCACAAAACCCTTTGGCTTACTGCTTCTGGCGCTTAGCGGCGGCGAATGAAAGTGACGCCACCTCGCTCTGCGCCAGGGAGATCCTCCCCCGCTTCTGGTGCCACCCACCTCTTGGCCCGCCACCACGCCTCCCAAGCCGCTTCCCTGGCTATGTGCCAGGGCTGCTATTGGAGTCTTTACTGTGGCGTCCCCCGCTGGTTGCGGTTTTGCTGATAAATAACCCAGCTTCTAGACCACCTTGGGAGCATCGGTTTCCTTTTTTTCCAGCAACAGAAGCAGACGGTAAAGCTGGGCGATGTCAGTCAAGTTCAGGCAATGATGGGTTAGCTGAATATATTCAAAAGGGGTCACCAAGTGCTAAAGGGACAACCAGAAACCCACAATGATGTCAAAGGGAGCATAGTGTAAATTATCAGTGACGTGCTAAGTGGGCTAATGCAAGAAACTGGCCATAATGTGCCAGGTGGGCATAATGGAAACTTTCAGTGATCTGACAAGTGGGACATAATGTATTTTGAGTACGGACCATGGTGTAAACTGGCAATGACACGCTGTGTGGGTATACTGGAAACTAGCAATGATGTGCCAGCTGGATTTACACAAGCATACATGAAACATTGCCATCTTGATTTCCTGATACACCGGAGAAATCCAACATATATTTGAAAAATATAACTTATTTTTTAGGGGTATCAAGGAAATCAAGTTGACAATCAAGCTTAATTAACCTCAACCCTGTGTTATGGTATTTATTATTACAATACTAGAAGTCTGGATTTCACATGGGATATGACCGTTAGAAAATTATAATAACAGTACAGTGATGACATCACATCTGTCCTGATAACCCTTGCTGCTCTGTGATAGCAGACCTCGCTCATTCATGAAAAGGAAATGATGATTAGAATGGTTTGGTACAAATAGTGAAGTAAAGTAAAACGAAAGATTTGCCTCATGTTTTATTCATAAAAATGTAGGAAAACTGAAATTCAATAAACCTATGCAGAAGAAAACGTGGACACATGCATTTGTTATTTTCCTGGTGCTGTTGATCGTTATTTGCAAATGGAGATTAGCGATGAATGGGTTTTCCATTTATAATGAAATAACATCCCCTTCGACACACCCTCTTACCCTGGTTCCCCCTCCTCCATCCTCTGACTAGGATCTGGAGTAGGGCTTGCAGCTCTAGCTCGGAAGGGTTCCATCAACCTTCACAGCACTTTGAAGTGATTGTCTGATTTCAGTACCCGTTGGCCGGGTATTTATAGAAGATGATTAAAAATGATTAGAGAGACAGATTGATATGTAAATTGAGGTGCTCTTCTCTCAATGCGCTGGACGGGAGCTATACGTGCCAGGAGCTGCAAGTATAGCAATCTGAGTACTACCCACTATCCCACTGGAAATACATATGGAAAAGAACCTTAGCAGCAGAGGAGGGCGCAGCAGACTTACGAGCAATATTAACCCATGCCTCCTGCTCCCCCTCCCACGTACCTGCTAGTTCAGTGGGCCGCCATAGAAATGGAAGATGGACTCAGAAAGGAGCCCTGCCTTCCATTTCCATGGCAGCCCACTTGGATGAGTGTTTGTTTGAATGAACAGGTTGCGTCCAGTGTGTCCCGCTCATTCAAATCCCTTGGCTTAAAACCTGGGGTGCTAATTGCAATAACAACCCAACCCCTGCTGTCTTCATGAGCCTCTAAGGGGGCCGGGGTTAAGGTCCTCAAATTGCTCAGGCCTATAACTTGGGCCCCGGGTCCTTACCACCCAGTGAATCCTGCATGGGGTTATTAATGCTAAATTCAAGTAATATACACAAAAGGGCTCCTGTAGAACGTTCACAGAGATAACGTGTGATATCTACTTTTATAAAAGAATTAAGCGTGCACAACTCTACACTGTGAGATGTTACGATACTGCCTAGGGGGTCTCATTAGTCCTACCCAGCATAGTCATAGGTGAGGGATTCTAGGAGTTGTAGGCTGATATATCAGGCGATCTGCAGGTGCCTGATCCCACTTATACAGGAAGTCAGCGCTAGCTTAGTACAACTGAATGCTGGTGTTACACCCAATATTTATGAAGTCTGTGTTACAGTCATTTTTTCAACAGTTTTATGCCCGTTCTGACTATTGATAACCCTGGCTCTGATTTCTTGCCTTGTGGTTCAGATCACGTTGCGCTACTGGCCGATCTTTACTTGAGATGCAAATCATGTCATCGGCACAGCAGTGGCCCTATAGGAAAGAAGGATAGACAATGGACAGTCTTGTTTGCTTTGCTTTCAGATCTCCTCGGCTATTAGGTTTTTTAAATGCAAGTTTAGGGACTCTGCTCAGGGCTTCTTGGGGCCCCATTTCCTAATAGGCTCTCTTTTATACCAGTGCGCTACAGAAAGCTCAGAAGTTCTACACTTGAAATTGGTGAACATTTTTTCTATTGTGATCCTACAATCAGACCTCACAACGCTGATAATTGTGAAAATCAGTGCATGTTAATGTTTCTGCCTTCTAAAAAAGGAAGTTGATCTAAATCGAACCTATATTTTATTTCAGATTGTTTTGGCCCAACTCTAGGAGCTCTGATCACTTATATATCGCCGGGGAGGCTCTACTCTCAAACTTTCCAGTTCAAGCCACCATCGCCTTCTACGAAGAGTCTGATTCCGAGAGCGACGCTGGGAGCAGTGACACGAGCTGCGATTCTGGCATCGAATCAGAATAACTACAAATAAACCATGTGCAGATTCAATGCTGGACATTGTGTGAGGACTTTGTTCACGGTGGGGTGCCAATCCAGAAGTGAATAATATACAGAATTAATGTTCCTGTGTCTGATGGGCACATTATCCATTGAGCGCTTGACCCAGGTCAGTGGGAGGCTGTGTCTTTGTTTCTATCAGGCCCTACTAACTGGTCAGAGACTCCAGAGGGCACCTGGCAGAGCTGCAGAATTAACCAGAAAAAAATTTGAATGGGGAATCTGCAACCAGTGGTTCTCCAGACTCCTATGATTCTTTCCTATTCACTAGGGTGACTAGGGCTGATGGGAGTTGTAGTTTAAACATCTGGTGAATCAAAGGTTACAGATCCTTGCCACCGAATGTGTATTCTTTGCATATTTACTTGGGCAAGCCTGAAACTCGTCTCGTTCCTTTGACAACTCCGCTGAATCACAAATGGTCTCACAGTATTTGAATGTAGATTTTGGAACAAGGAGCGTCCAAGGCAACACTGGAAATTAAGCACCTCAAAGAAAAATATAAAACAATGAAGCCCACTAAATGAATGTGAGAAAAAGACTTCCACTGGCAGCTGGCATGTCAGTGAGGGTTCTATTTACCCAGGCCATGGGGCACTGAAGTGTACAGACTGATGAAGACATCTGAAGGCAGAATGTGCCTCCATGTAAAATATTGTAAAAACGAATTATATTGTATCATAAGAGTTTATTTTATATTATTTCAGATTAAGTATTTGTATATGTATATGAGTTTTTCTTTATTTAATTTTGACCATCGCATTTCTAAGTCATTGTAAATACCATTATTTGTGCTAAATAAATAAATTTCAGTCAATTGATTAGTCCGTTTCTTTTTGTTTGTGTGGTTCGGTGTCTCTTTCGCTGCCAAGTCATTGATATTTTAGAAAGTATGTGATCCAAAGGCCACTTGAGACTGCAGATGTTAGGAGCACAGGTATGCTAGTGGGACGGCTTGCTTGTGCCAACTGGGCTTTGTTTGCATTTTTCTGCACACTGTTCAGGAGGCCTTGTTCTTGGTTTCTGCACATGTTTCCAAGATTTAAAAAAAGTGCTCTCAGAAAATGAAGTCAACAAAAATATATAGTGCAAATTTATAATTTAAAAAATATAATAGGTCTTTTTAATAGCCAATAAAAAAAATGATCTACCGCCAGATCAGTCTGTCACCCCCATCAACCCTTCAGGTAGTTAAACCAGCTGCTAGATCTTAGCATGTGCTTTATGCATTAACCCTTCCTGGGGAGAACACGGGATCCCCTGCAGAGGGGCAAAGGGGCCCACGCTTACACTCACTTGTCTCTGTAGTGTCAAACTATCCCCGTTCTTCATTTAGTTCCTGTAATGATGAGCCGCCACACTTTGTTGAAAGACTGTTTAGGATTTATTAACAAGTTACAGGTAGGAATAAAGACCCACAACCATCCACTAGCAGATCTCTCTCCAACTGCCCTTCCACAGCACAAACACATTCCCTTGCGGAACCTTAACATCGGGTTCCATCATAACTTCCACTCCTCCTGCTGAAGCATAATACACAACACACATCCCCCCTTTACTATCCCAAAGAAAAAAAAATGTATCTATTTATTGTCACAATGCTTTCCTTCCTGGACATAAAGGTGAATTTGCAAAGTGCTTAGAGTTCGCACAACGAAAAAAAAGTTTTCGTCTCTTCTACTCCCCCTCATACCCAAGCCTCTTTCAGTTCCCATCTCCGGTCCTTTAAGTACTCTATCCTTTCCCTTCTTCTTAATACCTTTGTGATACTCCTTTTGTTCACCCACCCTTAATACCTCATTAGTGGGTGTTTTGATCTCCTTCGTACCCAATAAAGTGCATTAACATAGACACCTTGCGCTCAGCTGATATGCTATTCCCTCAAGCTGCTTTAACATAATGCAAGAAACCCTTTTTCCATGCTGCCCATTTTATCTTCATTGGACCTGGGCTAACCATAAACATGGGTGGCACAGGAACACCTGCCATAGCCACCCTTCAATGTTTATCTCTGCTCACAAGTGTTTGTAGGTCTACTCGAAACTCTTTGGCCACCGACGTATCAGTCCAAAAAGGCACTAGTCACAGCTCGCCAACGCGAACACTGAGTTCAGTTTATCCAAGTCAATCACCTTAATATCCAACTGTAGGAAACTCCGTTCAGGGACGTGCACGCCTTCCCTGCTCGGGCCCTGGGCGTTCACGCCACTACGAGCATTGTCTGCACGTTCCTGCGACAGCCCAGTAGACAGCCCAGTACGTAGCGTGACAACACTTCAATCAGCTGATTTTCGTTTCCAAACCAATGCGAGAGTCGCTGGTGCAGTTCCCCCATTACGCCGTTGCTGTCGCGTTTTCCAGGCGTTGCTAAGATATGGTGCACACAGCCATCGCGCCCGCGCTCCCAGTCCTCTCTCGAAGTCGATCTGTCCTTTCCTGGACCATGGAATGTAGGAGCGCTGCTGAGAATGCGAATCACAATGGAAACCATGGCGTTCCGCGCAACACGGCGGGTGCAGGTGAATTTCGAAAGATGCTCTTTTCCAAAGATTACTTTCCAAAATTAGAAGAGTAAAAAAAAAGATTCACCATACCTCCTTCGATATGGAAGAAACAAAAGTATAAGCTCACAGCTCAATCACCTAAGTCAGTCGCGTGAGCATAGCAGCATGCAAATCCACAACTGCACATCGACCTATGACAGCAACTATTCCACAGGCCGCTGGTTTCACTGTGCAAAGTGAAGTATTGACAGCCGCTCTCTAACCTCAATTCTCTTACCTTTACCTGTTACTCCACTCATTCGTACAGCATCCATGATACAACGATTCACCCTTTCCGTAATCCCATCTCATTCGTTTGAGGCCTGGCAGGGTCCTTCTCAGATCCTTGTCACCATTGTAATGATGAGAAGTCACACTTTGATGAAAGACGGTTTAGGATTTATTTCCCAGTTACATGTAAGATTAAAGACCCCCAACCATCCTCTAGCAGATCTCTCTCCAACTGCCCTTCCACAGCACAAACACATTCCCTTGCGGAACCTTAACATCAGGTTCCATTATAACATTCTACCCCTCCTGCTGAAGCATAACACAGAACAGTTCCTTAAACCCATATAATTTACAATTATAAATCTATTTCATATACATTTAAAATTACAAATGTCCGGACGGGGGATCATTCGATAAAAGGGTATTGGACCTTGTGACAACATATTTACTGGCCAAATACAGAGGGAAACAACTCCAAAATAGACAAGAGGTCCTGGATCTTTGGAGGATGTTCGAAGAAACACCTCCTGCTAGTAGCACGGAAAAGAAAGCGCCACCTGAAGCGGTATCTGGCCCATGAGTACGGGGGGGGGGAGAAAGTGAGGGAGGGGATCCCAAAAAATTATACCCCTGCTAACTTGGCTTGCAGAAGGATATAGTGACTCATCATATTTACCACAGCCTAGCGCGCCCTCAACACCCGCTGCAGCACCTCCCCCCTTAAGATCCCAGAGGTTTATATGGTCCCACGTAGAAGCACAACTAGCCACCACACAAGCTGAATTAACCCAGCAGAGAGCACTGTGTGATAGGAGTGAAATGTTGCCAGGGGGCAGAGAGACACCATCACCATCTCCATCAAACAAACTCCAGTTTGACAGAGGATGAGTGGAAGTCAGGGGAATTTTTCTTCCACCTTAACAATACTCCAATAAAAGTACTACGAGTAGAGCACGGGATTGACCAAACAAGTGATGAACAAGGAAGTACAGCGTCTGACAGGGAAATAGAAGAATGTTGGAGCGATTTAGACGAACATGAGGAAGGAGCAGCTGCAGAAGGTTTGCTGCTGCTGCTTCCAACACAGCCGGGGGAAGGGGGACCGGTGAGGGAAAGATGGCCGGGAAGGCTCAGGAGCAGGGTAGGGAACATGGTACTGACAAAAAAAGGATTAAAAGTAAGTAAGACAAAGGGGAAGACAAAATTACAGATGCCCCTCATTCACAAGGGAGCGGAAAGGCCTCATTATGTACCCTGGACAAAACTAATCTGTTAAAAGCATTGCCTCCGCTGTCAGGAGGGGCGAGCAAGTGGATACAAGCCTTCGAGAAAAAAACTGTAGGGGTCCCACTGGCCATAGGAGATGTTAAAAGCTTGCTAGTGTATGCCGTGGGTGACCAAGCAGACGGGATGTGGGTGAAGGCAGGGTTCCTGGGAGTGACAATCAAGTGTGACCACCATGACGGGTCATCTTTTAATAAAGTAAGGGCCCTGGTATGGGATGCAGTGCAAAGAACCTTCCCTGATAACCCCTGATTTACACTCGGTGATGCAATGCTCCATGGGGGATGGCGAAGATGGTGCACAGTACATTCTTCGGGTGCAGGACATGTGGAGGGCGGAGACGGGCACCGCTTGGGACCAGTTAACTGCCCTTTTTTACTTCATTATCAGAAGAGGCCTCCCAAAAGAGGGACAGAAGGCCTTAGATAAAATTGCCCGGATAGACGCCAGGGGCTGGCCCGAAATACAGAGTATCATAGTACACCACTGTAGGAGGATCAAAGAGAGGGAAAAAGAAATCGCACAGTGAAGGTTGGCAGATGAAGCAAAGCTTGTACAAAATAAGCTGGTGAAGGTTGTGGCCGTAACAGCCGCACTACCGTCTGGAAGACAGGGGGAAGATGAGGAGGGGTCAGTAGCTTTACAGGCAAGGATGGCAGCAACACAGTCAGCAAACGGGCAGGAGCAATGGGCTGGAGAGGAGCAGTATGAGGGGCCCAAATGGCAGGGAAGGCCTGGAAGAGTAAGAGGTGGGTACAGGAGACAGAGAGGAGGATATGGAGGGCAAGGGCCTCGAGGAGGGGGACAAGGACCATGTTGGTCCTGTGGGAGATGGGGTCATTTTTCATGGGAATGTCGCACTCGACCCATGGGGTGCTATCGGAATGCACAGCGATTTGGCAATGAGCAGCAGTTCGGTCACCCCCACCTAGGCAGCCCGTATGGATTGCCCATGGGAGGGTGCGGACAACGAGAGCATTGTGACAATAATTACCAACTAGGGCCTCAACAATCACAGCAAGGACCCCAAACTCCACAACCGGGGATGCAACAACGGTTAACACGTCAAACTTTCATGGGAAACACACACAAATCCTTTCATCACAACAGCTAATGGCGCACCAACACCATTTAACGGGACAGCCATGGTCGGGGAAAGCGTCTTCTCCTTTCCAGGAACAAATACCCATCCAGATTAGGACAGCGCACTGAGAGCACTTGTTTGTCCAGTCCTATCAACTACTCTATGTCCAGACGAGGAACCACTGGTGGGTGAGGAGATAGGAAACAAGCAGTTTATCTTTATGGTGGACTCAGGGGCAGAAAAATCGTGCCTCATGGAAGGACGGTTTTCTCTTTCGAGCAAAATTTTGGAAATGCAGGGATTCTCTGGAGCAATTTTAAAGGTTCCCTACACTTAAGATTTGGATGTAACGGTGGGACAAAAAACAGTGCGAGCACCCCTACTATACCATGAAGACTCACCAATAAATGCTAGGAAGGGCTCTCATTTGTAAACTCAATATGACCATCTCGTTTACGGAAAGGGGTGTTGTATGCTCAACTCCTTAGGTATGCCCACTCAGGGCAATGCTAATGATTAACACCATAACCAATGAAGTAGCAGTGAGGGGGGTGTCCACGGATGCAGACATTTATATCTATGGAATACAGGTCCTAGCAAGAGTGGTGCCGGAAATAACACAGAAAGAATGGAGAGTGCACTCTAATTTTATTTTCCACCCAGTGGCGGCCCCAGAGATTGTACCAGGTACCGTCTTCTCTTTAGACTTACAGGGAGTGCAAGTATCAGCTAAACGTACTGTGGCGATAGGACTGGACAGGCATGGATGTGAATGGAGGACAGTGTTATGCATAGACCCAAACCTAGTACTGCATGATTTAACTGATGAGGACTTGTTCACTGACAATGTCCATGACAGGGAAATTATAATGGAAATCTGCATGCCATGTGACATAATGATTCAAAACAGACGAGTGACCAACCCCTTAATGGCCATTGTCAGTGCACCACCATCAATTTTTGATGACGATATGGAACAGGTGCCCATAAGCTTGTGGACCACAGGCCACTGCGGTGTAGCACTCTTGCAGGAAGTGACACCAGTAAAAATAAAACTCAAAGCTGGTGCAATTCTGCCACAAGTCAAACAGTACCCCTTGTCCAGGGAAGCAGAGACGGGGATAAAAGAAACCATACATGCACTATTGCAGCAAGGTAACAATGGATCATCAAATTCGCCTTGTAATACAGTGATGTATCCGATTAAGAAAGCGAGGGGCGGGGCTTGGAGGATGATACAGGACTTAGGCCACTTAATGAGGTCATACAGAAGGAGTTCCCTCTTGTCCCAAACCCTGCATCCATCTTTTGCAGCATTCCAAAAAAAGCCATGTGCTTCACAGTGGTGGACTTGAAAAATGCTTTTTTCTCGGTACCACTTGACTCGAGTTCCCAATATCGGACAGCATTTACCCTAGTGGGGAACAGATATAAACATTGCAGATTACCCCAGGGCTATTGTGAGAGCCCAAGTATTTTCAACAGAATATTGCATGAAGATCTTGGCAACATTGATGTTCAAAGTGCAGTAATTCAATAGGTAGATGACCTTCTGATTTGTAGTGAAAGTGAAGAACAGTGCAGAGCAGACTCAATAACATTGCTGAACTTATTGGCACACAAAGGATATAAGGTGGACAAAGGAAAATTGCAGTACTGCCTAGCAGAAGTACTGCATCTGGGGCAATTAATATCCAAAGATGGCAAACAAATAATTCCAGACAGAGCAGCAGCAATACGCGCAACAATAATGCCCAAAACCGTAAAAGACATGCAAAAGTTTCTAGGCATATGTAACTGGATAGTTATTTATGCGGCACAAACACGCCCCCTACTTCAAGCACTCAAAGAGGCACAAAAAGAGAGCGCAGCACTAAAATGGACACAAGAGATGATCACAGCATTTTACCAATTAAAAGATCTCATTTCAACGGGACCAGTTCTGGCAACCCCTGATTATGACCGGGAATTCTACTTATTTGTGACACTGTGATGGCACACTCATGACAGCAGTACTTACACAAAAACATCATAAGGCCACAAGCCTCGGCCTACTACAGCGGCACTTTGGATTCTGTGATGCAAGGGCATTTCGAGTGTGAACAAGCTCTTGCAGCCGCCGCCTTCGCGATTGAAAAAAGCGCCACTATAGTGATGAGGTGCTCAGTGACACTATTCGTTGAACACTCATTGTTTGTCATACTTGAGTGATCGAAATCCACACTCATGACACAGTGAGCTAAAGCATATGAAATAATCATTTCTGGCTCAAATATTCAAGTGGTACGTTGCAAAGCTGTCAACCAGCCACCTTTATCACAGAGCCATGCACAGTAGAAGACATGCAGGAACACGACTGTGCCACCTATGAGAGGGAGGGTGACGACATTCCCAAGGCAAGGGAGAACGCACTAGAAGAAGGTGAAGTGTACTTTATAGATGGACCAACATCCATTGACCCAGAGACAGGTGAAAATCACATGGGTGCAGCAGTAGTGAGGTTGGAGGGTGAAGAGTATGAGATCATAGTGCAGAAATGACTCCCCTCACATTATTCAGCTCAAGCAGCAAAACTGATTGGGCTAATTAAAGCGCTACACACAGCAAAAGGATGCACGGTAACAATCTACTCAGACTCAGCGTACATGATGACGACGTTACATGCCGGGTTATCACGATGGTGGAGGAGGGGTATCAGGAGGGCAGACAGATCCCCAGTAAATCATCCATAGTTATTGAATGACCTAACAGAAGCATTAGCCGAGCCCTCAGTCATTGCTTTAGTAAAATGCCAGGCCCACACCAATAATAATGACATCATCTCATTAGGAAAGGCGGCAGCAGATGCTGCTGCAAAGCAGGCAGCATACTTTCACAAACCCGAAGCAGTAGAATTTGTGCTAAAAAATAACACGCAGGAAGACAACGAAGAGGGATATAACTCAGTGCCAATTTCACAGATAATTGAGCTACAACAACGCGCACCAAATGATTAGCAAGAAATATGGGTGAGAAGAGGTTGTAAACAATCACCAACAGATCTCCTCTGGCGTCAGGAGATAAGAGGGAAAGTAGTAATTCCTATAGAGCTATTACACACAGCATTCCAGCAGCTGCACTTCCTGGCACACACCTCAAAACTACACACAGCCGCAGACACTCAAGAAGAATGACTTGTCCCAAACCTCCAGGAACACCTGACTAAAATGACAATAGAGTATATCACTTGTCAAACATACAACTCGGGGATGACACTCAGAACCTTGTGAGGCATACTCCCCCGGCCCAGTGGACCTTTCCGGGAACTACACATAGATTACGCAGACATGAGGGAAAGGTGCAATGGGGCAAGGTATCACATAGTAGTGGTTTGTCCCTTTTCTCACTGGGTGGAAGCAGGTCCTTGTGCACACCCAGACATGAAATGTGGTGCCAAATGTTTGGTAAGAGTGGTATTCCCATGGTGGGGCATTTGTGACGTCATACGTCCGAAAATGAGACCCATTTTGTAAATGACCTTTTCAAAGAAGTGACATCCCTGTTAGGAATAATACACAAACTATGTTCGATTTACCACCTGCAAGTGAACAGGGTGGTCCATCACATAAACGGCCTCCTCAAAAGCAGATTGTCCAAACTGTGTCACACCCTAAAGTAGAATTGGGTGTATTGCCAGCCCCTAGCTCTGTTTCAGCTGAGAACTCAGCCAAGCAAGGACCATCATTTTTCCCCGCACGACATTGTGACACGGAGACACATGCAAACACCACTGTCCCCAGTAAGAAGAGCATCTGACGCTCATAGAGCTGCCACAGTAATGGGGAGATACATTCAGGTAGTATCTGACACAACTCAGAAGAGTAGTGGAAAGCATAGCTAAACAGATAGCCCCACCATTCAAATGAGAAGGGGAAACAGACACCAACACAGCAGCATCAGACAGTCCCACTTCTATGTTAATGCCCGGAGAGTTTGTGTATGTGCGCAGCTTTGTACGGAGATGGAACTCTCCAAGATTTCATTGCCCTTATGAGGTGATATACTGCACACCTTCTGTGGTGAAAGTTAAGGGCCTGAACTATTGGATACACCTCTCTGATGTCAGGAAGGCACATGGCAGCACAGTGCCTGAGGGAGAACAGCCACAAGAGCAAGAATGGGCTGTACCATGATGAGAAAAAGAATAAATATTGAAGTGAATATGAGTAATAAGAGACAAAATATGAATATGAGTATACTGTATAGTTTCTTAATAATGAACGTGAAAAAGTGGTTAACTCTATCTCTCTCTCCCTCTCCTTTTCTCTATCACTACTTCTCTTGTCTATAGTGCCTAAAGAAAAAAGTTAATGTTTTTTAAGTAATTTACATGTGTACTTAACAAACTGTATTGCCCTCTCAGGTTCAAATATGGTGGAAACGAGGGCCCTCAATGACAACGCCACAGAACTGGATAGCAATAGGGAAAATATTACCACTACTAGAGTTTATACATACAAATGCAGCCTTTACTTTGTTGCCATAGTGTTTTCTATAATGTTGTTTTGCTTAGGTTTATACTGGAGAATAGCTTTCATCCTTGTGGGTATAAAAGGGAGGGGTGGGGGTAAAACTGGTCCAGGAGGGAACACACCTCATCTGGAATGGGTTTAAAGTAATTTGGGCTCATAATGTCTCCACAAATCTTAATCTCACCTCTCTACACAAGAATCACATGGTTAGGGCCCCACTGGTCACATATTCTGAAATGAATTATGATGAGAATGCTTTGAATGATTATAATGCTGACAGTTAATTCTTTGATGTATCAATACCCTATCTTCAAACACGCACACAACCAACAAACCTACCTCATATGGCAAGTACATGCACTTTATATCCCAAACCCGACCCCACAAATGTTTTCTGTCCCACTACCTTGGCAGAGCACTCTTGAACATAATGATGAAATGTGGTCAGGCATTTTTGCTATACGGTATCAAAGGTTGATGAAGTTACAAAATGATCTAGGGGGGAACAGTAAGCAAAAAAGGGGGGGGGCGGCAGAACGTAAAAGATATGACGCCTACCACGGCCTGGGATTAGATGCGGTAGAAGACCCCCGCCACCCTGATCAGTCCAATAAATGGCACTGTGATATGAGTGCCATGGCCAAATAGGCAACAAATGAAAGTTGTTATGTTTGCTCTTTAATACCCCATGCGTCTGGAACACCCAAGGTCCTTATGCCCCAGGAAGCACCTTTAGCAGATACCCAATGTCTTGTTTATCTGGCTCTTTGTAGAATTTGAAGTACCTTCCAAGCACACACAGTAACGCTGCAGCTGCTAAAAAATGAGAAAACCTTTCACAGCAAGCCTCAAGGAGTACTCTGCGTGAATGAGACTTTTTTGTTGTAAAAGGGACAATGTTTACAGAAAACAGGTGGCAAGAAGAGGCAGTAATGTGCAAAGCAGAAGCACTGCGAGGACTTCCAGAGGAGAAATTTCAAGGGGTTAAAAAACATGCACCCCAATTTGGTTTTAACACATCGCCAAACTGACATGGTTAACAGCTCTCGAAAAACCCATCAAGATCCAACGAGAAGTACAATACGAACTTTGCTTTCACAGGGAAGGAAAAGTGCACATGGGATTAAACAAACACTGCCACAAAACACTCATCCTCCCCGACATGAAGAAAGGCACAGCAGCCTTAATAGGCACTTACTGGGTATGCGGCAAGCAAGCGCACTGCATCTCCCACCGTCATGGAGGGGTACCGGCTCCCTGGCCACACTGCATTCGGCCCTGATGGTGATTGCAGAAAGCCATGTCCAGGGGGAAAGGGTGCCTGCCAGAATGTCTCACGCACCCCAGTCAACAACCGAAGAATCCCCCACATATGACATCCTGCCGGAGGATGAGCTGCAGGAGTGTCTCTCAAAAGGAGAGCATCAAACTACATTTCCAGTGAATCATCAGAAATGTTGGCACAAATCCCAGATCAATACACGCTCTTCAATACTGCAGACATTTTTTGCATCACTTGTACCAAGCATCCAGACATGAGCCAATGCCAAATGGCTCCAAATAGTGCAGTGGGAGCTGATTCAGTTTGCAAACGACAATGAAGAGGCGTTCAACGTCATCAAAGTAGAACTTAGAGCCCTGCGGTTGATGACCATGCAAAACCGCTACATCCTTGACCACCTCACAGCTATGGACGGCGGTGTTTGCCAAAAAATCGGGAGTGCATGTTGCACATTCGTGCCTTCTGCTGATGCTGACAATGGGACTCTATCGCATGTGATAACAGCAATTCACAACATCGGGGAAAGAATAAAGAAGGAAGGAGGGGTGCAACCAAGGGGCTGGTTCGACTCAATTTTTGACTGGATTCCCTCCTGGTTTGGAACCACTATGAAAATACTCATCCCTGGCATAGTATTTTTGTTACTGATTTTTTGTGTGTGCCAGGTAGGCGTTCAATGCTGTGCAAAATCCATGCCTAGTAGTGCAATGATGTGGTGACAATGGGCAGTCCAGTAAAGAGCCTACAATGAAAGATGCACAAATACTGAAAGGAGATAACCCTGAACCCAAATTTCGCATGACAGCAGTATATCGTAACACTGGTGATAGAGTGGACAGCTTGTACCACACAACTATCAAAGAACCCCAGGAATTACAATGGTATAGGGAGGTGTAGGTAGACCTGAATGGGGATGGGGGTATATATATGACATGTACTCCTGATGAGTATGCCGGACGGGGCCAGAGTTTAAGAGGGGTATGCAGAGCTTGGATGCCCATAAAAGGAACCCCCCGCTTGGGACGAGGCAGTGAAGAAGGCGGAACACTGTGGGAGCAGCATTAATAATAATAAAAGTAATTTGCTACTTTAGATGTAACAAAAGGGGGAATGTAAGGGAGGAAGGGTCATTTTGCCCCCCGTACATTCGACACAAAGGAAACTTAATACTCATGCAGTAGTGAGGAGATGTCCTCCTTGCCCTTCCCTGCCTACAGCAGAAGAGGGGCCACTGTAAGACACATTAGGACTCCATTTTGTGTACCTACAGACTCCATTTGTGGACTAGGCCACATCCCGAGCCCTGAAAAGCCTTCTCTCCCTTTTGCAGTGCCACACACTGCGCGCACTGACAGCCCCCACCTCCTCCTCCCGTGTCTTTGCTGTCCAGGCTCATTTCTCACGGATGCTGTGGTGCGAATTGTTGCAAACAGAAACTGTATTTTTTTTATTCTTCCTCTGAGCTCATTGCCATATGGGTGACCGGGGTGAATCGCAACCTGTGGCCCAACCGTCCTCGCTAATTTGCTCCTGCTCCTCTCACCCCCACCTTTGGAAGTTATTGCTGGTACAACCTTTGCCCCTACATGGTTTCTTTGATGTAGCAGAAGTGTGACCCTTCCCCACTGACCACCATGTAGTGCCCCAATATGACTGTTCTCATGTCAATATATATCCTGCCTAAAACCAACACCTATCAATCCACTCATACAAGCACTGGGGCACCATGGCAAATAACTCTTAGATCAAGCCCACTGATAAAGCACCTGGAGGGTAAGACTCTTCCATCCTTCACTCCTACAAAGGCCTGAGGCGGGAATGTGTAAATATGTGTCTACAAATTTATAGGTGTCTAGACATGGTTTATATTCTGTATTATTCATTGCATGTCAGGAGATAGTATGTCGTTTAGATTAGACAGACCTCGCCTTGTGGAAAAGACCCGACCTCCACACCACCGAGATGAGCCCACCTGACCACGTGCCGCTCGAAGCCACAGCCCTGCACCAGCCAATCATATGGAGCTGGACCATATACTTCCATACTGTATCTATGTTGTCCACGAATCCCAATGCAACTTGTTGTACTTATAGAGAAACGTCAAAGTGACGTTTCCAAAGCTTATAATCTACTGACCTTGTATTGTTTGGCAGAGCAATCTGGAGGCAGCAGAGTCCTCTGCATGCATTATCTTTATAAATCTTTGTTTTACTCACAACCTTTCTCTTGGTCTCATTCCCTACTGGGGTGTGTCTTTTTATTATGAGTATATGTTTGTATTTTGGAAATGACCACCTTCGGAATGAGGAAACTCCTTTTTACGCTCTTGAAATTGGATTTACTCTTTAATCCAAAAAATGGGAGTAAAATACTCTCATGCCAAAATCATATCTAGAGCACTTATGACCACATCAGATTTTAGATTTCCTGTTGGTAAGGAATGAACTGATCCAACCAATGGCCCCCTTGGAGCAGCCTCCAATAATGGAAAGAGTTCTCAGAAGCCTCTCATGATAGAGAAGATCAAAAGCCGCTGATAGATCAAGTAACATCAGCAGCCCAGTCTTACTCTATTGATAATACCCAACATCTGAGTCTGAAGTCCCAACAAAGCACTCTCAGTGCCATAGTTGGACTGAAACAAAGACTGCCAAGGATGCAATGTATCAGAATGTACTAAATGCTCTTTGAATTGTATAGTGGCCACCATTCTTAATACAAAAGGGACATTTGTAATAGGTCTCAAGTTGCTAGTTACTTTAGGGTTCTGGCCTTGTTTTTTTTAGCAATGGCGTTATCACAATGTCTTTGAGTCGAAACAGTTTTATGGTGGAAGGTTGCATTAGTAAGTCGCGAAAGAAAAAGGGCAAATGATTTGACATTACTCAGAGTAAATTTGGATGAGATTATATCTCCAGCATGCATTTTCCTGAGCACACTTTCCATCTCTGCCACGGAGATAGGGTTAAACTTAAAAATAGGTTGCACATTTTATTCTCATGGACCTCAGACAAATTGGCAGCACATCCAAAACATTGTTAGCAATCCTGAAGTGAGCCAGCTTGATTTTATCTGCAAAGACCTGTTGTACTCTAACACAGTCTTCATTAGTTGGGACAAAGGACTTGGGTTGTGTGTGAGGTTTGTCCAGTTTTCAGACATTTTTTGAAAGGTTTTAGTATCAGCATTCTCAATGTGTTCATTAAAGAAGCTCTTCTTGGCTTTGTATATATTTCCAATATATAAGTAGTTTCCAGAGATTTCCAGGCAGTCCTGTTTTCATCAGTTCTATTTTTAGCCCACATTCATTCGGCCCATCTTTTATCTTATTTAAGATTAGTTAGAGCAGGTGTGAACCAACTATAGTGGTTCAGTGCATCTCTAACAATCTAAGATTTCATGGGGGCCACTCGATCCAACAGTTTGGTCAGGTGCATCCCATGCTTCTTTGGGGGATTTTGTTTCCTTGCAGAGTTAAGAGTTGACAGGGCAGGCATATCGGAACAGGTTTGCAGTACTTGTGGTGAGTTTAGTAGTGTTTGGAAGAGTGTGTTGCTTGCAGTATTTGTTGATCCCTGTTTGAATCCCTTTTGTCAGGTTGCAGTTTTTGTGATGTTTGTGGTGTTTCTTGATTCCTGTATTATTCCCTTTTTGCTATTTTTGTGTGATTTTTAGGCTCCTGCTCTGCAATCTTCAATTTGTACCCTTAATCCATTATAAGCGTTTTTAAATAATAAAAAAAAGAAATAGTCCCTCTTGTACTTCCTCTGCTCTTTTTTCCCTTTTGGATGAAAGATAATGACTTTCGACCAAATCAATTCAGTACAGAATTTCTCTAATTGCATACTGGCCTCACTAAATTCAAGTACAATTACTGAAAGGACTCTCACGCCAAATTATTTTCAAAAATACAAACATTACATGCAAGGAGTCTTACTTACCTATTCCTGTCTATTTCTGCCTATCTATGTTTCCATTGTCTGTGCTGTCATTGGTGCAAAACTAGATTATTGCATCGTTCTGTTCCTGTGAGCAATTAAGAGATCAAGCAACGCCTCCAGGTTCTCCTCAATTCTGCAGCATGTATTGTTACTAATACGCCTAGGTGGGCACATATTACCTCCTGCTTAGGAACTAACTCTGGTTCCCACTATGGGGTAGGGTCAAATTTAAGGAAATAAACTTAATTTATACAATTCCTCATGCCCCGGTTTATCTGAAGGAGAATATCTCCTGCAGGAGTCATCTCTGGCCTTGAGATCAGCAAACCTGCTTTCAGGCCTGATGTCCCATTAAAGATGTGAGAAGGCTCTAGGCTGCTCTTTTCAGGTTTTGTTTAGATATCTACCAACTCGTTAGCGCTCACAAATAAAATCAAATGATGTCACCCAAAATAAAAATAAAACATTTCATTTCGTTTAGAAAGCTTTGCATCAGCCCAGGGGTTTTTCTTGTGCTCTAAAATAATCAGTCATCTTCGTTATGGTTTGTGTATCTCAAGAAACCTTACTTACGATTGAGTCCTGCATGAGACCATTTGCTTCTCTTTTTCATTTGTTTTGTGTCTTGCACGCTGACATGTTGGACAACATGTCCTTTTATTTGGTGGGAGTGCCGGGGGAGAAGTTGAAGAGCAGGACCACTACTTCAACCTCAGTGACAGAGGTCGAGGTAGTCATGAGGAGAGGGAGACAAGAGTTTGAGGAGGCACAGATGGAGGGTGAAATGGAGCATTGGGAGGGGAGACAGTGGTTGACAAGCGGTAGGCAGAGCTTGAGGAAGTGGAACTGGGAGGTCCTTTGGAACAAGCCTTGTTGGGGCAGGGAGACCTTGGTCAGACTCGTGGCTGAGGGAGCTGGTGAGGTGCAGGAGGCGGATGTGGCTATCAACCACAATGAGGTTGTGGTAGCTGCAGGGTCAATCCAAAAGAACCTGCAGAACGAGAAATGTACATTGATCTTGAACTTGGTGGGAGGGCAAACAGAAGGGGGCAATGGGCATATGGGAGAGCTGCTATTGATGGTGCTGCAGAATATTGAAGACCACCAGGTGGAGGAGCCATAGACTGCCCTCTAGCAGATGGCTCATGAGGAGGAGAGTGGGTAACTGCACCATCATCTCCCCTTCTGAATGAGGCAAACCAGGCTTGTGTCTTCCTTAATAATGAGAAGGCGGGTTGGTAGTCATCCCCAACAATGGCATCACTGCCCATTTGGTCAAGGGTGTGGGAGTACTTCAGTTTGTCATAGGGTACGTCAATCATGGGAGTGAAAGGCATATTAAACTATTAAACACCAACCTCTGCAAGAAGACAAATAAGCCAGGTAAACCATAGAAGAATGCTCAAGGCACCATGCTGATGTGAATTTGAGAGGTGATTGTGCATGTGTGCATTTCAATCATTAAACTTATGTGAGGGTGGCCAAGAGCCTGTTTGTCACCCATGTCTGAGTGGCGTCTGGATGGGCGCAGCACAGGTAAACTATGAACTAAACAGGGTGGATTGTGTTTAAGGAGACAGATAATTATGCGGGAAGATACAGTTCGAATTTTTGTCATTAAAGGTAGCCTCATTCTAATGGCAGAGGTGTTGTGCAATAGTTTTTGTGTTGGGAACCAAACAACAGCCTGAACCACTGTCTCACAGACATCTACAATTAGATGACAACAAACAACCACAAATTGAACCCAGCCAAAACCGAAATAATGGTCTCACCCCCAGAAAGCAATGAAACCAATCCACAACTGGGCTGGCCGACAGACATGGGAACACAACCAGAGACTTCCGATGTGGTAAATAACCTAGGAATACTCATGGACAACAAACTATCCCTGGAACCACAGGTCAACGCAATCACCAAAAAGTTCATTTATCCCCTAAGACTCCACAGGGGATTACTCTCATACCTCTCCTTTTGACACATAACTCTTACAATCATATCCCTGATACAAAGAATAATTGACTATGCACACAACCTTTACTTAGCAATGCCTGAAAGACTCACTAGAAACTCCTATTGGCCCAAACCACTGCAGCCAGGATTCAACTGTGATTACAAATAGACCATATCACACCAGCTCTGAGAAGCCTTCATCAGTTACCAGTAAAAAAAATGCATCAAATTCAAAGCGCTCTGCATTGCCCATAAATCCCTACACAGACAAGGAGCTGAATTCCTCAAGGCCACGATCAGCCACTACCAGCCAAGATGGGACCTAATATCAAGCGACGACCTACAAATAGAGACAACAAAATACAAAAAGAGGAAATCTGGAGGAATAACATTCTCTCGCCTAATTGCTAACCTTTGGGACACCATGCCCACAGACATTAGTACCCCAGAAGACCACCTCATCTTCAGAAAATGACAAAAAATCTGGTTACTCAATAGACAATGACAAGCGCGAAGGGACAATGGCAGCAAAACATCAGGTACCAAAAGAAATATACTGTGGGGAATTCAACCATCCGCACGGTGGGTGTGTGCTTGCTTGGGCTTTTTTGAAATTTTAAATGAAATTGAATGATGGTAGATCAACCTCTGGAAAATGTGTGGGGCTAATCTGCACACATCTTCCTACGCTCACAGCACAACATACGCATAGACCAGTGTGCTCTGGGTGGACATAGCCTGCAGACGCAGTCCCCGCTGTCATATTTAGTTGGGATCTGACAGGTGGAGTACACAATGCATCTCCAGAAGGGGGAGGGCCACACCTTCCCCCTGCCATGGCCAGCCTAATTAACTAACAAAGGCGTCATGGACCCACCCTGTCCTTTTGTTGAGCCCTGTAGCTGGTGGCAGGATTCACATATTAATCAGAGTTTAATTTAAACAGGCCACCATGGGGCCTGGCTGCAGAGGCTAACAAAGGACAGAGCAAACCCCAACACCCTTTCATAAGCACTGTGTCAACTTGAAGCCAGCTCCCGCCCTCAGAATTGATTGACGGTGAAATGTCATGTTTGGGACTGCGTGTATTACAGTAGTCATCCCTGCAGGGGAATCCCATTCAGAAAGTATGAGAATGTGGTTTGGGGGACCCAGAGAGTCTGGTCGCGCCGCAGCTTCAAGGGAGTCCTGCTGCTTTAATCAGGAACCTCAGAGAGCTCCATTAACCAGAGAGACCCTTTCATCCACAACAGACAGGATGGGTGGGACTTAGTAGTACATGCTTTCACCCCTTTTACCTTTCTGTTGCAAAGCACTGTGGTTATGACCTCATGCATAGGGGAGATTGTTGGTGGAGACCATGGATTGGTTCATTAAGGCAGGCTTAGCCTACACCAATCCCGTGGTCCATTTGGCTTTACAAGAGGGCAGAGACACTCTTTTGGCAGATCCTCTGAAGACTTTGCAAGGAGTAACAAAAAAAACCTGGTGTTGGACCCTGACTGAAGGTACTGTCTGCCTTACATCTTTCACCAGTGAAGGAAGGCCAGGACTCCTCGACCAGTGCTTAGGAAATGCCGGCAAACACTGAGACGATTCCTGACACCGAGCCGCTGTGTAGGCCAGCCTGCAGCCATCCGTCTGGCCTCACTCACCGAACTGCCTGCCGCTAGATACCTGAAGCTGTCTTCCACCTTGAACTCTGTTGCAGGAGCAGCAATGTGCCCTGAAACAGACTCAACCCTGTCGAGCACCAAGAACTCCTACAGTACAAGGTACAAGGTACATTGTGGTTCTGTCCGCCCGGTCCTTCTCCGAAGGCCCCCAGTGACATTTTAAGAGCCATTGCTCCCTTTGTGTTGGGTTGAAGCCAAGTATCCTTGAACTATTGCAATTAATTACTGTACTGACTACCCTCCTGTCAGTATCCCACGTGCATCTCTTTTCCTTCTTTGAAACTGTCTGTCCTCTGCATTCATTTACAGGGTGGGTTGTATTTTGTAGTGTGCTAGAACTGTCTGTTGTGAAAATAAAGTCGATATTTGTATACAACCTCGACTGGACAATCCCATTTATCATTGGTTAATAATTGTATTTTCGCTGTGTTGCAACTAACCAACGATCCACAATCTTTCGGAGATAAGCCTGCTGTTCCATCCACGTTACCAAAACTGGACAAGGAGGCTTAGAATTTGATTGTGTTTCCAATCTGTTTGGATGCCTTCTGGGGTACTACAGGTCTGGGGCTGATTGATGGTTTAGAAACCGATATTCATTCCTGGACTACTGGTGCTCTGGATGTTGATTCGTCGCACACACTAAGGGACGTGGTCACAGATAACAGCAGCAAAATCCCAGAAGACCAGAATACCCCACCGCCCACATTGCACATCTCCCCAGTCATGCCCCACAAATAGAGAGATTGACGAAGAGTAGCCTGCCCAACAGCAGACAGACACAGGGGAAAACACACCACATGCAAATGTATGCTCTCAGGAAAGCTCAACCAGGAAACACATTAAATTGAAGTATCAGACTCACCATATCTCACCTACATAACTAAGGTAGCCCGGTGGCACACCACTTCCTCAATTTATTTGCAATACCATCCATGCGTCCATTTAACAGCCAACCACACTACAGGCCAAAAGGCAACTACTCTGACTAATCCCTGCAGAGTAATTAAGAACACACTAGGTACAACCAACCCTCTACCCTCGTAAAACCATGGGGGAAGTTAGCCTCCATGCTTGGAGAGGAGGCGGATGCTGGAAGGTACCATTGAGCGGCAACTGAAGAGAGACTTCAGAGGCACTGTCAAAACTAACCGATATACTAACCAAGTCCCCCTTTTCCTGCTCCTCCAACACAACCAATGCCACTATACATGAATAGGGGCTATCCACACTACACATAGACACATCTAGAATTAATATAACTCGCGTACTCAACCAAATCTATGCGACTCTGGAAATATCCTTAGAGGGAACATTATCCATAAATCCATAGAGACTACACAAAAGCACACAAACAGAATTCAATCAAACACCTAACCGACATCCATGACACTGGACCCTTTATTTATACAACTAACTGGTGTGCACGATCGTAACCCCACCCTAACCTCATACGACCCTCACACCTAACATTAAACACTAGCAAACATCCAAGGCACTGAGTCTTACCCTTACGATTACAACAAGCGGGGCCTCTCAACCTACTCCCACATGCAAGACAACGAACACAGACACCAGTTTCCCCTGGGTCTGAGCCTATCCTATCCTCACTAACACACCCAGCCCTCTTTTCCTGTAGAGCCATGTGAGCGCCTGGAGAAGGCTTTTGGGTGGTAGTGGTGTGCGGTATAAACCAACATAACCTAACACATGTGAGTGCATGGTGTGTGTAATTAGCCTGTGCCTTCCGCTAAATTATGAAGGGGCAGTGTGCGAGAGGAGAAATGGGTTAGCTGTAAAAACAACAATCTTTACATCCTGGGTTCCATCTATGTAAAAAGAGCAGTTCTACGTATCACCTAGATTCAAAGGGAAAGCAGAGCCTAAAAGGCATTGGAAGACTAAATGAGAACAGAATTAGGAAAACGCTTAGATATAAATGAGGAGCAGGGCCTAAAATGTGTGGACAGGCAATTAGTGTTTGGTGTTAACCCCTTATGCTATATATGGCTAGCTTGCCCAATTAGGCCACAACTCAGAATAAGGTTAGACTACACATTTAGGCCAAATGCAGAATATGGGAAGAGAGAGGAAAACATAACAGAAACAAAGAAAGGACAACACCCCCAAAGGCAGTCTTCTTTAGAAGTTGAACAAGCACAAAAAAAGATTTGGAAATCCCACTAAGAACACAAATAAAAGCCTCCAAAAAGACCCCATACGGGCTGGAAACTCCTTATCAGGTGCTTGCTGTACAGAATGCCTATGGACTACTAACAGCAAGCCAGGGAAAACCACTAACAAAGATGAGGCAGCCCTAACTCCCAAAGCAAATTGCTATTAAGATGGGGGAGAGAGGAAAAAGAAGCCAAAACTAATGAATGACTACACCCCCAATGGTAGTCCTCTCTAGAAGTTGATCCAGCACAAAAACGATTTGGAAATCCCACTAAAAACACAGACAAAACTCCCCAAAAGACACCAAACAGGCTGGAAGGGCTAATGGAGATTTATCGGATTCCACAGGGCAGTAAACTACCATGGTTTAGGCATGTCAAAACCATGTTAAATGATAAGGGGCTTGAGGAGTTGTGGGTCGATCAAGAAGTGTGGGGGTGGTTATAAAGCTTATGTCAAGAAACATTTTACAGAACAGACATGGGGCCTCATTACGACCCAGGCGGTAAGGGGTTTACGGCAGCGTAAACAGCGCCGACCCTTACCGCCTGAGTACGAGGTCCCTTAGCGCCATGGCGGATCCATGGCGCTAAGGGACCATGGAGTAATTAACGCCTTCCCCACTCCCATTATGCCCTATGGGGCAAAAATGGGAATGGGGAAGGGTAAATGGGGATTGGGGACTTACCGCCCCGCCAAGGTCGGAATGGGGCGGTAAGTCCGCCAACCACCATGGCGTAAACATAGTTTACGCCATGGTGGTAAAGTCACGGCCCAGGCGGTAACTTACCGCCTGGGTCGTAATGAGGCCCATGGTCTCAGATGATCGACAATTGCCTGAGGGGAGAAAAATCAACTGCCTATTTGTACTGCAAAAAAGAGTTAGGGGTGGAAGTATATTTGGATTATCAGTTGCCTCTGCCCTCAAATGCTGGTATGTAAAACTTTGTCTGGGCATTCTCCCGTTGGACAACCTATGTTCTTTTATGGCGCTCGGCCGAAATAAAGGAACATGATGATGGTAAAATGAATGTTGTGACTTGCCCTTTAAATTGCCCTGTGACTCTGCACAAGGCTAGGTGCAGTAGACAGAGTGCACCTGCTAACTCTACTTCGTTTGGGATAAAAGCCCTAGGGACACCGGAGCGTGGGGGATGAAAGAGCAAAATCATAAAGCTCTCTCTCTCTCTCTCCCAACTTTCCTCATGTGGTTGTACCACACATTATTAGTTGCAAAACCATGTGCATCTACTAGTGAGTTTATTTCATCGTCCTCATTATTCAAAAAATCACTGTCAACATTTCTTCTTGATTTCAACAGAGTGGATACATCTCTGAACATGATGAGAAAGCAACCACAAAAGATATATACCGAATTATCATAATAAACATTGTAAATGAACATTTTTTTCTTTCTTTTTAAACACAAAAATTCAGCTCCTGGATCACAATCCGCACCTATCTTCTCCACTGGAATGATCGTCGATTCCTTAAGGCATACTTAACTTTGCGCCTGCTCCTTTGCCTGTGGAGGGGTACTGGTATTTCTTTATGTATCACTAATATGCACCCAGTTCTTGTTGCTCTCCACCTTCATAGTAGTCAGAGTTGCGTATATCACCCCATGTGGCCCATGAAAACGTCACTCATTCCGGCCGCAAAATAAAGTCTGTATATAGATCAAGTCTCCCGGGAGTAGAGGTTGCTTGTGCTGATCGTCATTGCCCTTGCCACTTTCTCCTGCAGACTGTTGGTGAAAATACCCAACCTTTGAAGATATAATCTTGACACTTTTGGTCAAAGCCCTAGGGTACCCCTTAAACTCCTAACCTAGGACCTCTGTGGCCTTATGTGAGTCTGATGCAGTGAGTGCAGGTGAGAGAGGTGTGTGCACTGTACGCCGTGTCATGTTTTCGTGAGGCGTGAGGTGATGTTCTTTCCCTGGCTGATTTCTCAAATAAAACAACACCAAAGGCAAGCAGTAATACCATGACTTTCTTAAATCGTTTCACATTTTCGCCACCTGGGCCTTAAGGGCCCTGTTTAACCTTTCCAGGAATTTGTTGGCCCGTAGGTGGTATACCAAGCACAACCTGTGCTTGACGCCCAACAGCAAAGTAATTACTGCAAACAAGGTATTAAATAAATGGGTTGCATTGTCGGATTTCAAGACCTCAAAAAATCCTCACTGTGGAAATACTTCTCTCACCAGAAAGTTTGCTGCAGACTTAGCATCAGGGTGTACACAGGGACCAACCTCAAGCCACTGGGAGAATGGACAAACAATCAAATAAGATACCGGCAATTATTTCACCTCGTAAGCATGTCCACAAAGTCTATTTAGAGCTCGCAAAATGGCCTGGAGGGCCTCAGCAGATCTCCCCTTACCGACCTCATGGTGTTTACAGGAATTAATTATTTACAAACTATAAAGTTTCCTATGAATCGGCTTAGCTGCTCCTGGAGGTTTGGTATAAACCTCTCCTCCTGGATCTCTGCTGCAATTTGTCTTTGAGAAGTGTGTGACGGGTAATGTAGTTGCTCTAGAGCCACAAAAAGTAATTTTACGGGCATTACTACCTTCCCCGTCAACTCCTGTCTATACAGCAAATCCATGGATGAGAGGATACATCCTCTCTTTGACCAAAGCTCCTGTTCCTCTTTAGGTGCTTTTCCTTGCATTTTTACGATTTGAAACACTGGTACTGCAGTATATGGGTCTGGCAACTGGATCTGCTGCGACACGGTTTCCATTGTCTGGGAATCTGTAAATGATAAATATGCCACTACCTTTGCCGCCCTGTCTGTGGCATAATTTCCGAGTGCTACAGAGTTAGTACGGTTAGTGGGCGCAGTTAATTTCACAATACCTACTTTTATGGATAAAGTTAGCACTTTAATTAGTCTGGATAACAGAGCAGCATGCTGGACAGGGGTCCGTCAGATCTCCTAAACCCTCTTCTCTGCCATTTTGACAACCCCAAATGCACAGTGAAGGTTACACACGCAGAGTTAGAATAAATAATGACTGCCTTCCCCTTATCATTTCTAGCTCCTCTATAAGTGCCGCTAGTTCCACTGCTTTTACAGAGAAATGCAAAGGCAACCGTTTCTTCAGCCTGAACTCATATTCCCCATCCACAACGCCCACAACGGCAGCACCTGTATGCCACTCACCAGTGTCCTGATTAATTGTTGAGGAAACATCAACAAAAAGCACCTCACCTCCCTCCAAGGCATCCTCTTAAATATTCATCCTCTCTTCCTCTTCTCCCTCATAGGTTGTACAATCGTGGACAATGTCATCTGGGTTCACTGGCTCAGCTACAAATGTCGCAGGGTTGACTAGGTGAGGCCATACAGGATGTATCGATGCATTTGATAAAATAACATCGTACCCCAAAAATCTTTGGATCATCAAAGTCAACTTGGACTTCTGCAAGATCCCAAAGACTGCATACTCAACGTACAATGTCACAGGGCAACCCATGGTAAAGGTTGAAGATGTTTGAATTGCAAAAGCCACTGCCACTAAAACTTGTTCACAAGGGAACTGTCCCTGAATCACCGGGTCTAGGAGTCCGCTATAGTATGCTAAGGGTTTCTGGCCTAATGATGTTTGCTGGGTCAGGACCACTGGAAAGAAAGTTACCATTTCTTCAGACGATTCTATCGGACACTTCAACTTTTGTGCTTCCTTAAGCCCCTGTAGTAAGAGCCTCACGTAACTAGAGTAGTCAATGTTCCACATTGCTGCATCTGTTTCACAGTGATTGGCTGAGGCGTATTCTGAACTGCATTGGCTCTCTCTGGCATTACCTTCCTTCCTGCGAGTGATATCACTTGCCCCAAATATACTACTCTGTCTTGCAGTACTACAGTTTTTCTTTGTCCACGTTGTACCCCTTCTCCACAAGAAGGGTGAGGCGCGTTACTGAATCTCATCAACACTGCTCTTCTGAAGTGTGACCGACTAGCAAATCGTCCACGTACTGAATTACTGTTCTGGACATTGAGGAACCTGAAGGCATCCTCACCTCTCTCCCCAATATATCCTCCTCCGGGGTGGCCAGAGAAAGGCCATCACTCTTGGATCCTGACCCTGGGGTTGGATATGCAAGGGAGGATCACCTGGGTGGAGGAGACTTGGTAGTGGGGATGAGGCAGCCATAGCTGAGGAATAGTATCCCTCATGTCCCTTTCAGGAATAATCTTCTGTCCCCCAAGCCTTTGTAGGCTATTTTAGGGAGACACATCCTGACGGATCTATGTCATTATTGCGACGGCTGAAAATGCCGACTTTTTTTATAAACCCCTTTACACCAAATATATATCCGGGGAAACCCCCCCAGAGCCCCCTCCCCTAATAATATTATATTCTATTCTATACCCCCCCACATATATATGTGGTGTAAGGGGGGGTTAAACATTTTTTTATAAAGTCAGCATTTTCAGCCGTTGTAATTGTGAGGGCAACAATTTGGTACGATTTACCATCCTGACTCTATTAATACAGATACAAAAAAATACCAGTTGTGTACTGGGACGAGGAGGAGGTCAGCAAGAGTAATGCAGGACTTCCAATACTACAATGAGCAGTCTAGTCCTTTTTGGGCCAATCAACCGAGGGGGAACTTTAAAAGTAGGAAGCACTGGGAAAATGAACTGAGCTGTGGAAGTGGGGAGTATATGCAGCTGGAAGCAAAGCTGAAAGAAGCTTGAGGCCGGTGGCAAACTGAGAAGGGAACCAGCGTGACTAGACGAAAGTGTCGTGTGAGCCCGGGCTGTGAAAGAAGCATCAGTGGGGTGAGAAAAGTCACAGAGTGCCTCTGGGGAGATGGAGCAAGGCACTGCACGAGAGAGTGAGAGCTTGTGGCAGCCGGGGGCCTCACTGGATGCCGTAAGCTTCGACTAGTGAGTCAACCAAGCAAAGGGGGACACCGGGTTGGCAGGCGAGCACGTAAAGCCAAAAACAAATGCAGATTTGAATGAAACAAGTATGTTTTGGATACCGAACTGAGTGAAATTTAAAATAAGCACTTTTGAATACAGATCCAGTTGAAAGCAAGTTTTGTAATACTTTCTGAGAAAGGGAATTGTGTGCTTTTGGAAATCATGCATTGTTTAGCAAGTATTGGCAAAAGCCACAAGAATATAAGGAACTGTATGATATAAGAAAATAAGCATTTGGCAAGAGCCAGCACAATATGTGCAACAATTGATTGGTGGCAAAACAAGCCAAGATACAACATTAAGAGGAAGTGATATGAGAGTCAATGAAACACCACTATAAAGCTGAAGCATTCACAACGTGCCTGTGAAGCAGAAACAAGTTGTTAGGTGTATGGGTTGTGTGGCCAGTAATGGGTGGACCATGTGGTCCGACAACTGCGCCTAGACCGAGTCTACCCCTTTATCAGAAAGCTACTGAAAGCTGCTATAAAGAAGCTTGTGTTTAACGTTTGTGTGATCTGGCCTCAAGAAACTGAACTGGTAAAAAGTAACCAAATTAGTAGAGCTGCAGAGTGTTCCAAGGAATTGTATTGTTTTGGAAAACTAAAAGACTTGAACTCTTGGGGAAGGGAAATCCTTTGTATTGTGAACTGATTGAACATGGGGAAGGGAAATCCGTTTACAAGCCAAGAGCTGGAAGAAGCTCTGAGCTTTCATTTGAACACTATTTACATTGATGCTGACATCCCTACCCATTGTATACAAATTGACGTGAAGGCCAGAATAGGTTTTGGACACAGAAAGATATTTGCTTTGGACTTCCTGACACAGACTATCCTTCGTTTCCGTTAGGTAGGGAAATCCCACCTTGGCATAGGGCAAGTTAGACCTTTTCCAACCCACCTTTTGAGTTAAGTAAAGGTTTATAGTCCAAATGTTATTCTTTTGTCTGTGTCTACTTCCTGATGTCTTCACAACAAGTGGAAATTCCTGAACCACACTATTAAAAACACTTGGAGATTCACAGTACCCCTGGGGCAACCTTGTGTGCTCGAATCTCTGACAACGATACATAAACGCCATGAGGTACTAAGAATCTGAGTGTAAGAGGACCAAGAAAAAAAAGCAGTTTTTAAATCAATTGCTGTGAAGTGGGTCAACACAATAGGGATATTACAGAGAATGGCAGCAGGATTTTGTACCACTGGACATTCCACCTCAACAATATTATTAAGAGGGGGCAAATCCTGGGCCACCCTCCAACTGGACCCCTTTGCATCTTCATAGGATAGATGGCCATGTTACATGGGGACACAGATGGTTGTATTATGCCTTGCTTCAACAATGCCAGAATGGTCTCAAATGTCCTTGTCTGCCTCTCTAGACATGGGGTTCTGCTTAATCCACAGTAATACCGCACCAGGTTTCAATTTTATTTGCACTGTTCCAATACTCGTTAGAAGCCCCACATCATTAGGATTGCTGGTCCATAAATGGTCTGGCATCTTTTCCAAATCCTCCTTCCGATTCAGCGATGTATTTTTAATGATGAGCATGGTCTGTGGTACTTCCCTTTGCTCTATCGCTATCTGGCAAGGCACCCCAATCTCAAAAACCATCTCTCCTGTGTCTTCGGTATCTTTGAACAATTGCTTGTCAGACATGTCCCTTAGCGATAAGATCGGATCGATGCACATAACTGT
Source organism: Ambystoma mexicanum (assembly GCF_040938575.1). Taxonomy (NCBI): domain Eukaryota; kingdom Metazoa; phylum Chordata; class Amphibia; order Caudata; family Ambystomatidae; genus Ambystoma; species Ambystoma mexicanum. Next base: position 165,804,628 of record NC_090926.1, on the reverse strand, counting down.
GTGCCACTCTCCGCCTTCCTCATCAGTGCCTAAGAAAACCACTGGGTTCTTCTTTATCAATACTACCTCTAGGAGAATTGTAACAAGGGTGCCTGGTGTTACCTCCTGGGGCAAAACTGTCCGGAAAAATTCAATCAGTAGAAATTCAATTAGAAAACAATCTCAGCTTTAGAATGGCCTTCAAAACCTATCTCTTTTAGTAGCCGACTCTAGGCTACGCTGCTCTCTCTCCTCCACCAGCGCCATGATACCCACGAGTGAACGTGCACTTATTAAATAATCTTAACATAACATAACATAACCGCTGTGTCTGATTTCTGATCCCCAGAACCCAACTCAACAAAACTGGTCCTGGACTTTAACAAACTAAGGATGTTTTCATAAACGGGTTTGTTTAATTACTACGTGACCATTCATTTCACAGATTATGTTTTTTGTTTCTTGTTTTCCTCCCCTCTTTCCCCTTTGCCCCCCCCTTTTTCTTCCTACCAATGGTTTTGACTTATTAATTGAACATTGAAAATTGCAATGCATTTTTGGTAAACATTGGACATTATTTCGAATCTTCTTTGCCAATGGCACTGTCACACAAAAAAAGTTCTATTTTTGAAAAGAACTTTATGATTTATGCTCATACACACCCAGTCTTGAAAAGAACCCAAGAGGGTCGAAACACGTGTTGGCATTCTAAATGGGCTTTGTAAATATATCATGTGTTTGGCTTATGAAATGGGCTTTGTAAATATACCACATGCTTGATGGGCTTCTATAATTGGCTTTGAAAACATTTCATGTCTACAATTAAACAAGTAACCCTACAAGGGATGCATAGATTTTGTGTTGGCATTTTGTTCATCAGAAGAAATCTGCTTATGACTGTGGTACTGTTGTATACACTCAAATAGCGAAAGCGCACACTCCTTACAAAACATTGGGTATCTTATATTTAGTGCAGGTTGGGATTCTTCTGCATATGTACGGAGGTGCAGCAGTCACATCTCTCCAGGATCAACTTTTTCAGAAATATATAATATTTCTTTGTATTTTTAGAATCCGTAGCGCCCATTGCCTGGCAAATCCCACACAATGTTCACCCTCTTTTTTGGTAACGGGGGCCTGACTCATGAGGGTTGTAATAATATCAAAAGAACAGAAACTGAGTCAAAAGCTACCTCTCCTTGATAGCGCTAGAGCAGTTGTGGACAAGATTCCAAAGCCTAGTGTAACATAATTAGGTTGCACCAGTGGGGCACAGAAGTGACGCAAAAACAAATTTATTCTAGAAAAATGTACACAGTGAAAACATTTAGACAAGCCCTGACATGAGCCATACATTCAATGGTAGCTCATTACAAAACATCAAACACACTCTGATGCTTAAAGCAGTGTAAAAGTTTTTTTTTTTTTTTATTGAAACTTCAGCCATGGTATCACAACTAAAAGAAAGTTGGTCAGCCATAACTTTTGTTACATATAGAAAACAAACAAATCTGTTCTTCAAAGGAACGTCTCACAATCAAGTATCTAGATGTACTTGCAGACGCATACCTCGAGGTTTTTTTTAGCCTCTTGACCAATTGATGTACAGCCTCCAAGATTACATGTACATACGCGGAAATTTTGTTGATTAGTTGGTTCATTAATCAAGTGATAATTAATTTTACCTCAGGGCTTAAGAAAAATGGAGTCCAAGAAATTGACAATAGCACATGTGAGTTGAATGTCATGACCTGAAATTGCTCGGCACCACCAATTGGCCATGTCATTGTCCAGAGGAGCATATTTCCCAAGATGACATTTTCACCCCAACACATGCTGTTATTAGATGATAAGAAGTTTCCGTGTCGTTGCAGCAGAATCGGCATATGTTGTCAGCAATGTCCTTGATTTTACGTTGCCACAGCATTTCTTTAGATTGAATGGCGTTCAGCCGAAACTTCAAAAATCTTTCACGATATTGTGAGTTTGGACATTTTACTAAATATCGACAAGGTTTGTTCAATTTATGAACTGTGGTTTCTAATTTCAGCGTGGATTTCAGTTTGTTTCGAAGTTCTAAATTTCAAATCCACGACCAATTGTCAAATTTGGCCTTTGCCAACTGTGGTAAGTTAATTAATTTGTCGATTGATATGTCAGCGCTGTTTAGGTAGGTTGCCAAGGCAGTTTTCCAGGCACGAAGTAGATGGTTATTGGTAACTACATGTTTCTCAACCAGAATTTGGTAAGCAGGGGACGGTGCAGCTACGCACATTTTCCTCCAGACAGTCAATGATTTCCAGATTACAAAAGAATGTAGGGAGTTCAAAGATAACTCATAGTGGATCGCGGTGATGGATACATAGTTTGGAAGTCTTAAGACACGCCTCCAGAATATTGCCTCAAGTTTATGCCAGATCTGTGCGGCCAAGTTCCATCCGGCCTCTGCACCAAAGGCGATTGCTGGAATTACCTTTTGGACATAAAATATCAAAACTGGTGACAGACTAAATTTTCCAAATTCTCTGTTTATCTTGGCCCCTTGGATTGCGAACTGGTTCATTCGTGCGATCAGGTCTTGCATCCAATCGTGTTCATTGATGGAATTATTGAACATGATGCCAAGATAGCGGATGGACTTCACTAATGACAGGGTGTTATTCTCAATGGTCCATTTAAAGGCTTGGTCTTTCCGTGATGTTATTGTACCATTATCTTAGTTTTGTCGACATTCAAGTTTAGGTCATTTTGTTTTAGGTAGTGACTGAGACTACTCAGCAGCTGTTGAAGACCTATCTGGGTACGATCAATTAAGACGAGGTCATCCGCGTATGCTATGCAGTTTATCGGAGTGTTATTGATTTTTGGAGAAAAGCACTGGACCCGGTTTAGGCAGGTTGGGATGTCTGCAATAAAGAGCTTAAAGAGCTCAGCTGCCAAAGGGCAGCCTTGCTTCACACCCCTATGTGTAGGAATTTTTGGTGACAAGTCGCCTTGGTTGTTGAGCCTTACTTGAATTGATGTACCGAAATGTAGGGCTTGAATAGGTTCCAATATAGATTTCGGACAATTCCAGGCTTGGAGTTTTGTCCACAGCAGATCACGATTGATCATGTCAAAAGCTTGACGTAGATCAATAAAAGTAAGGAATAGTTTTTTCCCTGATTGCAAAGTTTCCAGCTTTAAAATAGTCAATATAAGTAAGTTGATTTCCACCCCTACTCCCTTAGTGAATCCTGTTTGTCTGATGTCTAGGATCCCTGCGTGCGAAGCCCAACCTTCAAGTTTTTGGCGAAGTGACGAGCCCAAAATTTTTCCGATAGTATCGAGTAGGGCTATCGGGCGATAGTTGTTTGGGATCGCTCGATTTCCCCGCTTGAATATTGGGACCACGATTGCCTCCAGCCATGAATCAGGCATTAGCTTTGTGGATTGAATCGTTTTTAACAAGGCTTCTATCAAAATGGCCCATTGCCGGGCGTGTTTTTTCAACATGATGTTAGTAATCATGTCAGGACCTGCGGCATGGGAGTTCTTCAGAGTCATGATCATTTTCTCTATTTCGATAACAGACATGGTTACCTCCCAGACAACACCGGAAGGCTTGAAGTCTGAATTGCATTCTGTTTCGGGCAACTGGTACACTTCAGCAAAGTGCTCTGCCCAGGTTGCACTGTTGATTTCATTGGATATGTGAGCCGAGCAACGGGAATTGCCAGAATTTAAGATGTCCCATATCTGCCGGGTGTTTTTGGTTACTAAAATTTTCATCATTGCTTCAGCCTTATTTTGGTCAATGATCATTTTATGTGATTTCAGCCAGTGACGATACACCTGATGCCTTTGTTTAATTTCTTTTCTGAGTGTCATGGCCATCGAGTGTGATTATAAGAGCTTTTTCAGCTGTCGTACATCAGCTCTCATCGTTTTCTTTTGTGCCGAAATGATTGTGCTTGACAAATGTTTGTGAACTATTCCCATTGATCGGGCTGCGATGGAGGTGGACATCATGTTGCTGACCAGAGGTGCAGAATTGACGTTTTGATCTGCATAAAGATTGTATAGGTGGTCGCTTAGTGCATGGAGTTTTGGACCGTTTATTCGTAAACGATTACCTCCTGCATTTACTGTGATAGGAAGTCCATAGTGTCCTTCGGATAGTACCCACTCCAGAGTACATGAGAGGTGTAAGAGATCATGATCGCTATTCTGCATTTTGACAACCGTTAAGTTTGTTATCTTGTCCATCATGTTTAGAGACACCCAAAAGTAGTCCAAGATACTATGAGAAGTGTCACGATGCCAGGTTGAAGATGGAGGATCATCTCCTTTAACATTTCCGTTCACCAAGTGGCAGTTTCGATTTTGTAGAGCCTTCATCCAGGCCTTGCTTCGGCAAGATAGCTCGTGTTCGCCAAGGGGCAAGTATACTTGTCGACTGATGTCAAAGCCAAACCAAGTACAGTTCAGATCCCCACAACAGATTATTTACAAATTTCTGTATTTTATAACAGCGTTGTCTATAAGGCTAGTAATGGCCTTCAGAAATGTGGCAGTACTGATTTTGTACGGATTCCAGTATCCGTTAATAATCAAGAGATTATGGCGCTCATCTATGGTGCCTTGAGTCGATTGCATGTGGATCCCCTGAGTAAAGGCGTTTGGATTTGAGACTTCCATAGTTTTCCATTGGTTGTTGACTTTGGTCATTGTTAGTAGCCCAGAATAAGGGCGACCTTGTGGATTCTTTACGGCAGGGTTCAGGTGAACTTCAAAGCCGTCTCTCATTGGAGCCTCTACAAGCCACATTTCTTGTAGACAGATTACAATCACGCGCTGAAGGTCAATTTCGAAGTTATTGAAGAGGTGTATAAATCCTCTCGTATTCCATGATAAAATCTCCCACCGAGGTTCACAATCAGATAGTTGTGGCTATTGTTTCGTGTTGCGGGAGCGGGGGGTTTGATTATTCCAAGTTGACTTTCGACTATTCTGAAGATTTTGATTGTGTCGTAATGAAATTGCCGCAAGTGACTGCCTTAGCTCCTTGTAGCTTATGGAAGCGTCAGCCTTAGATGAAGGCGAGGAGGAGCTGATGTTAAGACTCTTTGTGGGTGCCGGAGGTTCGGTCGAGATGTCAAAACCAAATGCCAGTAACTCGTCAGAGGCACGCAACATAGTGTTTCGTACAGAGGCAGAGGGAATATGCAAAATAACCTGGTCAGCCGTGTATTCAGTTGGATATTCGACAATCTTAATATCGGCTGATTCGATTGTGCGTAGCGATGGAATGCATTTGAGTAGTCTCATCACATTTGCACGGTTGAGATTGATGTCATTATCATCGTCTTGAATGTTTTGAAGACGCAATTTCCCAATTTGTACAGTCGAAGAGGAAGAGAGATTTTGGTGAGCTCTAGAGACATGGTACACCTTCTTGCTTTGTTGTTGTTTAGTACATTTGGGGTTCCATCTAGATGACTGAACGAATACATGTGCAAAGTGATCACGTACACTGTGAGTTTCATTGCCAGTGCGTGAGCACAGAGCCGCTAACGCGGACCTTCGGTTTATAGTAGGTTTAGACTGACCCTGAGCAGCAGGAGGGAGAGAGCGTATGCCATCAATGGCACTCACATTTTGTCTCTCAAGTGAGGCTTCCTGGTCAGAATAAGTAGAGAGATTGCAGAGATCTATTTCAGGATCACTCTCGGAGCTTACGATTGTCTCACTTACAGACTCAGTTCTTCGTCTTTTCGATGAGGGATGGACCAATGCACGAGTTGGTCTTGCAGTTTGTGCAGATATGGGCGGAACTTTGGCTGCGACTTCTTTTGGTATGGTTGTTCGTGTGAACAAACTCAATTTTGTCGGCGAAGGTAGATTTCTAATGAATTTTATTTGTTGATGTTATTGTCTTTCGATTTGTCGATGGCACCATGTGAGCGTTTAGAATTTGTCTTACTGGCGGCCCGTAGACTCTTCACTTTTTTGAGAGAATTAGCTGTAGAATCAGGAAGAGAAAGGGTTATTGATTTTGCGGCTCCTGCAAAAATGCCAAATGAGATTGGCATCCCCTGCGAGATTGAAGGTGCAGAGGCCGGGTTCCTGTCTTTGGGAAGAATTGCTGCAGATTGGGCCGTGTCAGAGACCGCCCCTTTTGAAGTCTTACTTAAAGAATTTGATTCCTTTTCAGTATTCTCCTTTCTTGATTTCAAATTTTGTTGAGAGTCATCAAGATGCGACTGACTACCTATCGAAATAGGCGTCAGTGTTGAAAGATTAAGTTGCCCATTTTGAGACGCAGTTGAGGATGCCAAAAGATTCTTTCCCGAGTTAGAGATTTGCCCCGGAGCCAAGTTTGGAAGAACATTTGTCTCACTTTCTGTGAGAGACTCTGTTGCTAGAAGTTCTGGGACTTTGATGGGTGGTGGGTGTTGCAATACTGAGTGTGAAAGGACGGCGTCCACATTGTGCCGCATCCACTTTAGGGCTTCCAAGAGACCTTCCGATAAGGTGTCGTTTTGGCAATGATGGCATGCAGCTAAGTCTGTCAAACGTTCCTGCCACCGAGTCATGAGATCGGCTTCTCTCAAGATCTGATTTTTCAGAAAGTTGTTAAAGTTTTCGGTTTTCGCCATTTTGTCGGATAAGACTGCGATTAGGGCTGTTTGATCTTTTAAGGCGTCATGAAGTGATTCATATAGTTTTGTAAAGGGAATCATTGCCATCGATGTCGCAGCAAGCACATTGGTGTACAACTGCGTGGCTGCTGCAGCCGAGAGACTGGGTTTCTGAGATGACGATGAGGAGCCATCGACACAGGAGTGTGAACTCGAGGAAGTCGCCTCATGTGACGCAGCTTGGGCGCTTGATTGGACTTTTTTCAGATGATCTGCCAAATATTTCTTCGACAAGGAGGAACAGACTCGAGGAGTACTTGTAGACGCCAGGTTTGATAATCGGGGACCTTTAGCAACACTTTTGTTTGTAGACACGTTGGTATTTGTAGCAGGCTCTTCGTCGGCAATATTAGGTAAATTGCTACTCAGGTCAGCCCCATCGATGTTTGATGATGAGTGGTCTTGCCGTGAGCGATTTCCCTGAGTGACCAAGACAGCTGATTCTGTTGAATTTAGCTGTGGCGTTGTCCGAGAACAGGTTTGATGACGTTGGTCGTAGTAAGTCAGCAGCCTTTGTTTTGCGGCGGCATAGTCCACATCTATTTGTGCCAGCAGACGTGCCTCACGGCCTTCCATATTTAGATTTGTACTTTTTTTTCTGATGTTCTCGCACTGTGTTCCTGCAGTGTGAGATTTGTTGGAATTGTGAGGCGGCGCAGTTTGAATATCCTTGAAGTGATTGTTGTCTAGACCTTTAAAGATATCGCATGCCTGATGATTGGCAGGTGTTAAGGGTTCCTTGTCGCTGTTTACTTCGGGTACTAATATAATAATGTCCTGAGGCTGTTTCCTTGATGCTATAGACGTTCGATTTAGAGTGGAACAGTCTATAGAGGAATGCATGCCAGGTGGATCACGTAAATTGCGCGTGCATGTTGTGATTTTTGAATTTACAGAATCATCGTTTGACAATCGAGGGGTTGGAAAAGCCGACTTTATAGACGTGTTAATGGACACGAATGGTTTATCGCTCTTACTAGATGTTACGAGTCGCTTTGAAGCAGCAATTGGGATGGCAGTATGGGGTGTGTAAGGTTCAGCCGGAGTATTTACAATTTGGAGGTCGGCTTCAATCATTTCGACGTCAGTCACGTCAAAAGGCGAATAAAAGACTTCAGAACTATTGATTAACGAAGTGGGTGATTTGTTGTCTCGCGGCAATGGAGTGGCAGGATGGATGAGTAATGCAGCTGCTATAGAATTCCCTTTGCTGCTAGTGGGATCATTCTGCTTGTTAGATTCGTCAAGTAGAGAAACTGACACCAGTGGGCATTCAGGTGAGCGGACAGAAGAGAAAGAGGAGGTTGGAATGGAAGGCCGTAACGGCTCTTCGTAGGGCACATGTGACTGCTTGCATAGGTAAGTTACGAAAGCCTTATTTGCAGTGTTCGCAATGATTTCAACATCTGGTTGGGAGATGTCAGTTACCTCAACTGGTACGTGGGACGTGTTGACAGACATTTTTGAATCAGTAACAGCAGGTTCATTGGGCGTGGATATATGAGAGGCTGTAGGAATTTCTAGGCACATGTTTACTTCTACAGGGTCCGGAAGCCCGTCTCCCCGCTCGCTTAACTTTACTGTTTGAGAGCCACTTGCCGCTTTCATTGCTGTCCACGGATTTAGCATCCGCCGATGCTGGAGCGTTTTCTTCCTAGTTTGTGGTCCTGTGTTTGCAGTCATCAAGGGCGCCGCTCCTCCGCTCACCAGCTAAACAGCGAAACAGAAACACAGCCCTTTGCTCCACAGGGCTTAGCGCCGCAAGGGCGCGGCACAGTCAAGTTTATACAAACACGTCGGCGTGTTCGTTCACCGAGGCAGCAGCAGCAAGGTGATCCTTTAAAGGGACAGCTGCATACGGTGATCACTCGCTGGTAGGAATATGGCGAAACAGAAACACAGCCCTTTGCTCCACAGGGCTTAGCGCCGCAAGGGCGCGGCACAGTCAAGTTTATACAAACACGTCAGCATGTTCGTTCACCGAGGCAGCAGCAGCAAGGTGATCCTTTAAAGGGACAGCTGCATACGGTGATCACTCGCTGGTAGGAATACGGCGAAACAGAAACACAGCCCTTTGCTCCACAGGGCTTAGCGCAGCAAGGGCGCGGTGCAGTCAAGTTTATACAAACACGTCGGCGTGTTCGTTCACCGAGGCAGCAGCAGCAAGGTGATCCTTTAAAGGGACAGCTGCATACGGTGATCACTCGCTGGTAGAAATACGGCGAAACAGAAACACAGCCCTTTGCTCCACAGGGCTTTCTTTAAACCTTTAAAGAAATAACAGCACTACGCAAAGGCACTTTTCTCCAGCAAAATACACAGCTTGCTGCACAGGAGAGGGATATAAAATGACTGACTGAACTCGCCACTGGTAAAAATTAATGTTAACATCTAATTTCCTATCATGTTTCTATTCTGACTTGTGTTTATTAGAAATTGTAGTCATATTTTTAAACACAACTACAACTGGTTGTCTAAATGTTTTCACTGTGTCTATTTTTCTAAAATAAATTTGTTTTTACTTCACTACTGCGCCCCACTGGTGTAATCTAATTATGTTACACTAGGCTTTAGAATCTTGTCCACAACTGCTCTAGCGCTAGCAGGGAGAGGTAGCCTTTGACTCAGTTTCTGTTCTTTTGCCATTGCCTTGTGTGCCTGTTCTACACTCTCCTTTTCTTGCACCAGTTTACAAAAATGCAAAATGAGTGCCTGAATCTCTGGCCAACTCTTGGCCTCCATCCCTACCACCTTCTCTACTTTGGGACATCCCTTCTTTAGCATGTGGTAAAAAATTGCCACATTCTTGTTCCACGCTTCTCCCGTCTGCGCCCACCACATCTCCTGAATGAACTGGATGTGTGCGACAGGATCATCCAATTTCATTGCTTTAACTAAAATAGAATTTATATCCAGCATATAGGGAATCCATAATCCGCAGGGCCCCCCATATCTGCACCCTGTAATTATTAAAAGCTGCTCAATCATGGGCATTTGTATGCAAATGAACTCCCGGATATCCTGATCTCCTCCAAAGCTCATTGGACCGCTCCACCATCAGAGCCATGAATACGATTTTCATGTCCCCTATGGCCAACATGAAACTGGCGGTGTATTTCTCTAATGCATATATCTACATCCCACCCCTGCAGTGAGCAAAGACAATGGGCCTCATTACAACTCAGGCGTTAAGGGTTAACGCCACCGTTAACCCTTAACACCTGATTTCCACCTTAACGCCTGCTTTTTGCAGGCGTTAAGTTCCATGGTGCTAAGGCACCTTGGTGCTAATTACGGCACCGTAATTTACGGTGGCCCTCATTACGACCCTGGCGGATTTTTTCCGCCATCGACGGACTTTCCGGCCATGGCGCAAAGTCCCTTTACGCCATGGCGGATGGCGGACTTACCGCCCCATTCCGAGGTCGGCGGGGCGGTAAGTCCCCATTGACCCATTTACCCTTCCCCATTCCCATTTCGGCCCCATAGGGCTCAATGGGAGTGGGGAAGGAGTTAATTACGCCACCGTAAAATACGGTGGCGTAATTAACACCAAGGTCCCAGAGCGCCATGGATTTTTCCGCCCGCAAAAAGCGGGCGGAAAAATGACCATGGCGCTCCAGGAACTCGTAGTTGGCGGTAAGGGGTCCGCGCAGCTAACGCTGGCGCAGACCCCTTAGCGCCAGGGTCGTAATGAGGCCCGGTGCCGTAATTAGCGCCTTCCCCACTCCCATTATGCCCTATGGGGCAAAAATGGGAATGGGGAAGGGAAAATGGGAAATGGGGATTTACCGCCCCACTCACCTTGTAATGGGGCGGTAAATCTGCCATCCACCATGGTGTAAACGGAGTTTACACCATGGTGGTAAAGTTGGTGCACTTAGCACCAAGGTTGTAATGAGGCCCAATGTCTTCGGCAAGTTATTCCAGTCCTTGTGTGACCATGGGCACACTTCGCCCTTCCCAGACCCTTCTGGAGCAAAGAGAACTGGATTACACCCACTTTTAATGGGGCTTTCACCACCTATCCCCTCCTATACACTACGGCCGTGCGAGTATCATGATGTGTCCTATGACTCCACAGTGTATTTTCTGTCATTGCTACTCGAACGAGAGGCAGGGCGGCTACACTCTGCTCTCTCTGCTCAACATCGGATTCCCATTCACCTTCATCTCCTACTCCTGTTACCACTTTCCCTGACACTTCTACAGGCACCAAAGCATACTTAGCACTGCCGGAGGCTTCCGGCTTGCGTTCTCTCTGCTTGAATCCTGTACCCATAACAGTATCTCTGTTCTCCAAGTCCACATTGACCTCTTTGATAATCAATTTATCTAACTTAACAAGAATGTATCCATGCCTCCACCTTCCTTCCTCTACATCCCTTACCTGGCTACTCCTTTGAACCTGCCCTTCATTTCTCTGCCGCCATAACAACGTTACCTCTTCCTCTGCTTGCCTCAGTACTTCTTGCACTTTTTCCCGCTGTTGTGTCTCTACCACTCTTCGCAACCTATCCTCTATCCGAGCCGGAAAAGGCCTAATCCCCTCCTTCTCCCACATTCTCAATTCTTCATCTACTCTTCTAGATGCCGGCCTCACTCTCTCGCATTCTTCCACCCTTAATCTCTCTGCAAACCTAGCAGTCGTGTGAGTTATTCACTTTTGGCTCTCCATTCCTAACCTTTCTGCAGCCCTAACCATTGAAGGAGTTACCCTTCCACTTTCCTCAATATCCCAAATGTTCAAACTCACGGTCTGTATACCCCTGTGTGGGCAATAATGAATAGCACCCATATACGGGCAATGCAGAAGGAATTCCTGCACCCTCCTTTTTCGGCTCCTCCTCTGAGACTTTAGCACTATGGGTCTTCCCTCCTTTCTCATAGATCCTGCATAACTCTAAGATGTTTAACCGCTCCTCTAATTTCAGGTCCTTGTGCCTTGTAGTTAAAAAAAAGTATGCAGGTTCTCCAATTTCCCCTTATCATCGGTCCCCTCGATAGGCCAAGCATTTAGCATTTTACCCTTAGTTTGCCACAGTCATTCCCAATGGTATTTTAAAATCTTCGCCTTATAACCAGGAAGTACCTGACACAAATGATTCAGCAGAGTTTCCATACTCCAACCCAATTTACCCAAAATAATTTCACCAAAAATAACACAGAAGCCGAACCTGCTGCACACCAAAAGAACCTCCCTTTTTACCCCTTCCCACATTCTTAGTTTTCCCCCACAATCACTCACCTTACTCGCTTTCACCACGCTCACCTCACTTAGCTAGCCACTTTAATTATACTTGTCTCTCTTACACAAAAGACAGCGGCCCTCATTACAACTCAGGCGTTAAGGGTTAACGCCACCGTTAACCCTTAACGCCTGATTCCCACCTTAACGCCTGCTTTTTGCAGGCGTTAAGTTCCATGGTGCTAAGGCACCTTGGTGCTAATTACGGCACCGTAATTTACGGTGCCGTAATTAGCGCCTTCCCCACTCCCATTATGCCCTATGGGGCAAAAATGGGAATGGGGAAGGGAAAATGGGAAATGGGGATTTACCGCCCCACTCACCTTGTAATGGGGCGGTAAATCCGCCATCCACCATGGTGTAAACATAGTTTACACCATGGTGGTAAAGTTGGTGCACTTAGCACCTCAGTTGTAATGAGGGCCAGCATCTTATCAAAAAATACTTGCCGGACAATGGGCCTCATTACAACCTTGGTGCTAAGTGCACCAACTTTACCACCATGGTGTAAACTCTGTTTACACCATGGTGGATGGCGGATTTACCGCCCCATTCCAAGGTGAGTGGGGCGGTAAATCCCCATTTCCCATTTTCCCTTCCCCATTCCCATTTTTGCCCCATAGGGCATAATGGGAGTGGGGAAGGCGCTAATTACGCCGCCGTAAATTACGGCAGCGTAATTAGTACCATGGCAGGTTAGCGCCATGGATTTTAACGCCTGCTAAAAGCAGGCGTTAAAATCAGAATCAGGCGTTAAGGGTTAACGGTGGCGTTAACCCTTAACGCCTGAGTTGTAATGAGGCCCAATATGTCTGAGATATCTCCTTCACTCGAGCATAGAAGGAGCACAATGTTTTCTACTACAGCACAGCTGCTCTCGCTCTCTTCATCACTGGTACAGTCTTTTCTACTACAATACCTTCTTTCCCTGACTATAGGAAGTTTACCCTTCACTACTTTGACTAACCAAGCAAAGCAAGGTGAGGGCTCTGTCTGCACATTCAATACAAAATGAAGGGTGCCAAGGGTCTAATTAAGGAAGGAATATACGGGTGGATTTACCACACGATGCCACCTCACCTGTCAGGTGAGGGCTTCAGCCAACCAGACAAGCACACTGAAAGGTATCAAAGCAAACCTCACAATGGGCGTGTGGGATACCACCTCACACCTCTAAAATAACAAACTAGGTAACAATGTATATAAAGGCCTTACAACGAAAACCAGTTCACTTACTCCTTCAAAGCATTCACCCTTTCAAACCCCGTAACCTCGGATAACTCCAAACAAACACTCCGATTCTACTCTTACCAAACCCCTTAAATCAAATAAATACCCTCTTTTCCTGCTATTTCCCCTGTTGCATTACCCCCCAAAAGTGCACTCACGTGAACCTGAAGCGCTCCGATGTAGTGCCCCGTAAAGTCATCCTGAACAGCTGGGCCACGGTACCATGCCTCCGGAAAACAGATGGGCCTTTAACCAATATGGTGTCCACAAATCTTTCTTTTTCACCGTGCACAGAAGACTGGCCCCCGCAGATACGTGCCACAGACTAGTTGTGTGGACAGGATACCCCCAGGGTTTTGAATTGCCAGGAGCTGGGTGCTATTTAGCTCCTGGATGTAGCCAAGAGGAGCCTGGTTAGCCTGAAGCTAACAGCTACTAGGAGCTGCTTTTAACTCCCGCGGCAAGGAGACTAACTATATGATATTGACTGTGTATGTTTGGGAATGTGTACTAAGGAGAATAAAGACTAAGGTACATTTAAAGCATATTCGATAATAGAATGGACAAAGTTTTAGACTTACCTCCATGCACAAAGTTAGATTTGCTGTGCACTACGCACTAGCTCCCAATTCCCCAGAGGTTGCTCCTGCTTAAAGGGTTATGCCCGATACCCAGGAGCTGCTTTTTGCTCATTCCGATCCCGGTACCCCCAATGTCTCGGTCCCTTTGTGGTCACTAAATGTATGGATGAGCCCCTAATCACCTTAACCGAAGCAGGCCCACCACTTAAGGAATCAGTGCAGGTTTGTATGTAAAGCAAGTTTATTGTACAATCGACCGCGGAGGAGCTAGATGACTGTTGAATCGCTGATCCACATAAGTTGACACATTATATACAGTTTTGCAACACTCCCATATATTGTATTGCAATCCACGCCCCAAATGTGATTGGACAAAACCTAAACAAAGAAATTACATCATTCTCCAATTCTTCCATTCTCATTGGCCGTAATCTTGACTACCATCTTCAGAACATATTCATAGCACACTCATTCTTGGGATTTGTATGTGGTAGGTCATCACATCAGCACATGGTTACACATTCATATACAAACATAATTAATTACAGGTCATAATTGGCCTGAAGCCTCTTAACCCTAAATGTAATTGCAAATGGTTTGCATGGATGCTTTAATCGCCACGAGGAAAGCAGAATAAACATGTTCCCTTTGAACTGGTGACAACTATCGCATCCACCCCAACTTTACTGGCATCCTGGAACATTCTAATGTGAATAACTACCATTTCAGCATGCACAGCCTTCGGTCACATCCTGAGAAAACAATTGATTATCGGAAACTTTGCCCACTAGCGTCGCTTCACCCCATGTTTATTGCTGGTCAAAGCAAATGGTCGGACCCCACTGCAATACTCCCAGGCACTTAAAAGAGATTGCATCTGCTTTCTGCAGAGCCACCGAGCCATAACATCTCTGAGCTGAGCTGACCACCTCACCTGAGCTATCTCATACCTAGCATTATGTTTGCAGTGCCGAGGAGGAGATAGCTCATCCTTTTTGGCATTGCTGTTGGTGCGATCACACAAAAGTAAAATCCAACCCCTGGGCTATGTGAGGAGGAGGTTCTTCCTCACGACCCGGGGGTTGGATTTCCTTCAGTTTCAAGTCAGCGTGCGCAATGCACGCTGACGTGAAACTGAAAGTAAATTTCACTGTGGCAGCCATTTTCAGCTGCCGCAGTGAAAAGAGAAGGTGAGTGTGCAACTTGTTGTCCCTCGATCTCCAGCATTATTGTGCCGTTGAGATTGTGAAAGGTGTTGTTGGAAAGGGGACACTCCCCCCTTTCCAAAACCATTTTCTTTGAAGCATTGCTGGGTGTGGATCACTCGATCTGCGCCCAGCAATGCCACTAGACCACCAGGGATCTGTTTTTGAAGTAGGGGGATGAGGGCCTGTGGCTGTCTCCCATGTGGGTCGACCGTCCCCAAGTCCACTGGTAGTTCTGGCAGGGTGCCCATTCTTCCCCGGAGGGAAAGGATGTAACGCAGCCCAGCTAGAGCTCCAGGCTGGGCTTGGGGATGGTCGAACCAAATGGGAGACAGGTGCCCAATGACAGAGACATCACCCCCGACCATCCTGGAGCTCTGGCTGGGCTTCGTTACCGAGTTTACCTCTGGGAATGGACAGGGACACTGCTGGGGCTCCCTAGAACTGCTGCTGCACTTGAGGATGGTCAACACATATGGGAGATGGGTGCCCAATGCCAGGGACATGACCACCAACGATCCTGGTACTCTGGCTGGCCTGCGTTACAGCTTCTCCCTCCAGGAAAGAACGGGGACTCTGCCGGGGATCCCTGGAACTGCTGCTGGGCTTGGGGACGGTCAAACCACATGGGAGACAGCCGACCAAGGCCGTGGACATCACTTCCAATGGACCTGGAGTTCTCGCTGTCCTGTGTTACAGCTTTTCCCTACCAGGGAGCCCCGGCAGTGTGCCAATACCTCCCCAAAGGAAAAAACTGTAACGCAGCCCAGCCAGCGCTCCAGGATGGTCGGGGGTGATGTCCCTGGCCTTGGGCGGCTGTCTCCCATGTGGTTTGACCACACCCAAGCCCAGCAGCGGTTCAAGGGAGCCCCGGCAGTGTCCTCAACCTTTCCCAGAGAGAGAAGCTGTAACGCAGCCAAGCCAGAGATCCAGGTTGGGCTTGAGGATGGTCAACCCACATGGGAGATGGTTGCCCAAGGCCTAGCCTAGGACATCACCGCCAACCATCCTTGAGCTCTGGCTGTATTGCGTTACACCATCTCCCTCTGGGAAAGGACTGGGAGGCTGCCGAGGTTCCCTGAAACTGCTGCTGGACTTGTGAACGGTCAACCCACATCAAGGACGGCCACCCAAGGCCAGGGACATCACCCCTGACCATCCTGGAGCCATGGCTAGACAGCATTACAGAATCTCCCTCGGGGAACGGACGGGGACCCTGCTGGGATCTCCCTGGGACTGCCGTTGGACTTGTTGACACTCGACACTTTTTATTTTCCGCCCAGGTTGGTGCACCCACACATGTAAGGTACTGTTTTCATCCGGACACCTATGGGAATGTGGGATGGTAGAACATGTGTTGTTGGCGGCGTGTTTCAGTACTTTCCAGGTGGAAAATGTTTGAAAATTGTGTTTTTTTCCCAAACTTTTAGACTTTTCTGGGGCTTGTCGGTAATACATTCTAGGGCGATTCGCCTAAGTCAGACCTCTGTGGATTCCAGCAGGTGTCTTCTTTTCAGAAATGCATAGGGTTCCCTGTTTTCCTTGATGGCTGCGACACCCGAGGCCCAATTCTGTATGTTGGCTCCCCAAACCCGTTGGGGGTAGCAGTGGTTTACCCTTCTCCTTTTGAGCCCAGGTAGGTGCACCCACACATGTGAGGTACCATTTTAGTCGGGACACCTGTGGAAATACAGGAAGGTAGGACATGTGTTGTTGGCAGTGTGTTTCAGTGGTTTGGCGGGGGGAAATGTCTGAAAATTGTGTTTTTTTTGCCAAATTTTGGACTTTACTAGGGCATGTATATGATCAATTCTGGGGTGATTAACACAAGTCAGACCTCTGGATTCCCACAGATGTCTTCTTTTCGTAAATGCATAGGGTTCCTGTTTTCCTTGGTGGCTGCGACATCCCAGGCCCAAATCTGTAGATTGTCCACAAGAGCAAAGTCCCGCAAAATCTGCTCTGCCGGAACACTTGGGGTTACCAGTGGTTTAGCCTTTTCCCTTTGCGCCCTGGTAGGTGCACCCAGACATGTGAGGTACCGTTTTCATCGGGACACCTGTAGAAACACAAGAAGGTAGGACATTTGTTGTTTTCTCTTGATTTTCATAACGTTTTCAAACATTTGCTGCTGCACTTTGTCACTCAACCCTTTAATTTCTCAAATGTAACCTACATTTAGTCTCTGCTTTAGGCACTATTAGCTTTTGCAACCTGCACAAGCCACCTACTCTTCAAAAGATCTGCCTGTGCTCTTTCAAAAAATGTATGTTTGCATTCATCACCACATTTGTGTTCCTTATTTACATATGTAAGTACATCTGTTTAGGCTGTCAGCATAAAAATCCTGTGCACCATGGCTCAGTTTTTGGATTGTGGTATTGCTTGTTTTGTGAAACATTACAAAACATGTGTGATTTCCTAACTGGAAGAGCTGGGGGACTGTAGCAGGGAATTGCTTTTCTCAATATTCACAGAAACCATTGCCTTACAGGTCCAACCATGTCCACCACATACCTTTTTTATCTGTAATTTTTCAAATGTTTCCCCAAACTATGGGAATTCTCCCTAAATAGTTGTTGCCTGAACTGTGCAAATCACCCCTTCAGAAACTTGGAATTCTGTCTACTTTTCAGAAATGTGTGCCTTTCTGTCTTCCCATTCAGCTTTCCTACCCTCTTCTATTCCGTCCACGCATGTCCTATTGGAAAAAAAGGGCAGAATCGCCTAGCTCTCACAAAATTGATGGTAACCTTATAAAAATAAGTTGTTTTGGTTTCCACTCAACCTGTTCTTGAAAGCCTTGAAAATTGTGAATTTAGCACGACAAACCATTTGTTCCTAGCTCTTACAAGGAAAACAACACAGGATTATTTGTACATCATTTTATTGCCATTTTCTAAAAAAAAACACACAATTTGCTCCCTTTTTGGTTATTTTATCTCACCCCCATACAGCAAACTAAGATTCCTTGGTGGCGTTATGACCGCCTACATGTGAGAAGAAAAGGGGCCAGATTTCTATGAGATACAAAAATGTTACAAGGGATTGAATGGTGACATACTGAAAACACCAAAAAAGGGCTTGGCACGGGGGGGGGGGAACACTTGGCAGTTAAGGGGTTGAGGCAGAAGTCGGTAGATGCTTGTCGATGCACTCCACCTAACCTCTTCACTAGGCTTGTGTCGTGCTTTAAAGCGGATGGCCCAAAGTGGAGGAGAGTGTTGCAGGCATCTGCCTTGTCCTTAGTTTGGTTCAAAGACTCTATGGCACTTCCCACCTAGGAAGCTTGTTGCAGAGCCTAGCAGGGGACCCTGTGTGCTAGCTGGGTACCAATTCTGGAGCTGCTGGAGGGTCCTCTGGATTCAGTATCTCCCTTTGTTCCTGAAAGATGTTTATGGAAGGGATCTTCTGTCCCTCTTGGAGGTCCTGGCCTTCCTTCACTGGCAGAAGATGTAAGGCAGATGGAACCTTCAGCAAGGCTCCAATGCTGAGTTCTTCTTGCTACTCCTTGTGAAGTCTTCAGATGATCTGCCCAAAAGAGGGGCTCGACCCTCTTTTAAAACCAATTGGGCCCCAGTGATTGGTGTAGGCGAAGCCTACCTTAATGAACCAATTCTGGGGCCCCACCAACAATTTCCTGTATGCACAAGGTCATAACCAGAGTGCTTTTCAACAGAAAAGGTACAGGGTGAAAACATGTAATACTAAGTCCCACCCTTCTTCCTGTCTGTTGTGGATCAAAGGGTCTCTCTAGTTAATGGAGCGCTGTGTGGTTCCCGATTAAAAAGCAGGTCTCCCTTGAAGCTGCAGTGAGAACAGACTTTCTGTCTCCTGCAAACCACTTTTTCGTACCTTCTTTATGGGTCCCCCTGCGGGTGTTTCCTACTGTAAACACATAGTCCCAGACATGGCAGGTCACTGCCCTTGATACTGAGAGGCAGCAGTTGGCTTCGGGTTGGCACAGTGAATATCAAAGGTAGTTGGGGTTTCCTGTCTCCTTTCTTAAACTCTGCAGCCAGGCCCCATGTGGGACTGTTCATATTAAACTTTGATTAGTATGTAAAGCTGACACCAGAAGCAGAGCCTAAACATAGGGAAAGGGTAGATCCATGGAGCCTTTCTTAGTTAACTAGGCTGGCCATGGCAAGAGGAAGGATTGGCCCTCCATCTTCTGAGATGACAGGTGTCATCCTGGCTGTCATATCCCAACTAAATATGACATGGGTGACGGTGCCTGTAGGCTGTGTCCACCCAGAGTACACAGGTCTATGCTTTTGTCATGCAGTGAGCATAGGAAGATGTGTGCGGATTAGCCCCACACATTTTCCAGAGGTTGATCTACCACAATTCAATTTCATATAACATTTCAAAAAGGGCCAGGGGAGCGCACAACCACTGTGCCGATGCTCAAATTCCTCACATGCCACCTAGACTCAAAATGTGAACCACCTCCCTAATGAGAGTCTGGTTCCTCATCAAGGCGAAAGTACCGGCTGAGGCCATCTGCATTTCCATGATGGGAGCCTGGCTTGTGCTGGATGTCCATATCTAATCTCTGTAGGGATATGGCCCAACGGAAAAGCTTAGAGTTCTCCCCTTCCATGGCCATTAACCATCGAAGAGGCTGCTTGTCTGTCTGGATAATAAAGTGGGACCCAAAAATGTAGGGTTTCAGCTTCTTTACTGCCCACACAACCATGTAAGACTCTTTTTTCGATTATGCCCCAGTTCCATCCCCTTTTTGTCAAGGATGGGGGCCCTACATAATTGGGAAGTTACATCATTCAAGGGCATGGCAATGGTCCCATACCACTTGATCAACAACCGGTAGGACCCGGTGAGAACTAGAAAGGCTCTCATCAGCATCTGTGTGGTGGGGATGTCCCAATTCTTCACAGCTTGTACCTATGCTTCGAGAAGTTGTTTCTTACTTCCACCGACAATGCTGTGGATTGTTCTTTAACTAAGCTTGAAGCCGCCTTCTTAGCCTCGGCTGATCTGCTAGCCCCTATCAAACTCTGTAAACCTAAAACCCGTACCCCTGAACCCTGGTTTACCGATGACCTTTCTGCACTTAAGTTGCATTGTCGTCAAGCAGAGAGGAAATAGTGCTCTGACTATTCCTCCTCCGCTAAGCACCATTTTCGCTGCTCTCTCTCGGCCTATCATAAGGCTATGATTCTTGCTAAGAAGCTCTATTATAGCAAGAAAGTCCATTTAGTGCTTAATAAACCTAAGGCACTCTTTGATCTTGTTCAGTCTGTTTCCTCCCCTGAGAATGGTAAGGCCTTGGTCCCCCCTTCGCAAGGTTTATGTGACTCTCTCTCTGATTTCTTTCTTGAAAAAATCTCTACTATTCGCAACCATATAAAAGCTGGTCTGCCATCGCTTACAGCTCCTAAAATTCTTATTTCATCTCCTCCCCCTACTGCCTCCTGGTCCCTGTTTCCGCAGTTTTCTAATTCCAACATTCTGTCTGCTATTTCTAGACTGAAGTCCGCATCTCCTAATGATGCTATACCTCTTATTCTTTTAAAGGAGGTCTCGGCTGACCTCATTGAGCATATTACTTCTGCTGTGAATATCTCCGTCCCTTAAGCATGCCCCAGTTGTCCCTCTGCTTAAGAAACTGTCTCTTGATCCTGATGTGCTGTCTAACTATCGTCCTATCTCACTCCTTCCCTTTCTTATGAAGCTGATGGAGGCTTTTGTCTCCCCTCTTCTCTCTAGTTTTCTTGAGTCTTCTCATTTCTTCGATCCTTTTCAGTCTAGTTTCCACCCCGGGAGGAGCACTGAATCTGTTCTGAACTCGGTACTTGATGATCTGGTGTGTTTGGTGGACAATGGTGGGGTCGGAGCAGTCCTACTTTTGGATTTATCGGCCGCCTTCAACACCGTCGATCATTCCATCTTGCTCTCTTGCCTCTCCAATGCTGATCTTTCTGGCCAGGTTCTTGACTGGTTCACGTCGTTTCTGTCTGATCGTTCACAGTCTATTTCTCTTCCCCCTTTCCGATCTTAGTTGGTTACACTTCTTTGTGGCGTTCCTAAGGGCTCTGCAATTTCTTCTATTCTTTTTAATATCTATATCAGATCTCTTCAGCTTCTTATTCACTCACATGGTTTCCGTTACTACTCTTATGCGGACGATACTCAGATTCTTGTCCGCCTGGATCTTACTCAAGCTGAGACTGCTGCACGACTCAGGATCTGTTTGGAGGATCTGGGGCATTGGATGATGAACAATTGGCTAACACTGAATGGCAGTAAGACCGAGGTCCTGGTGGTGGGTACTTCGTCCCCCCTTCTTTTGTGGACCCCGCAATTCTGGCCACCGAGCCTCGGCCCTCTTCCTCTTCCGGTTCAATCGGTACGCAACCTCGGCATCAGGATCTCTGCCTCTTTGTCCCTTGGCAACTAGGTGGCTAGCGTGTGTAGTGCTGGACACTTTAAACTCTGCATTCTGTGGAAAGTCTTGTCTTTTGTCCCTGCTGAATGCCAGGCTCCGGTAGTGGCAGCTTTGGTCCTCAGCACTCTCGACTATTGCAACTCTCTTTATTTGGCCCAGCCTCGCTATCTCATCCAAAGGCTTCAACTACTGCAAAATGCTGACGCTCGTTCTATATTTTGGCCTCCTTTTGGATCCCACATTTCTCCCCTGCTCAAGAAACTTCACTGGCTTCCTGTGGCCAGCCGGATCTTGTTCAAATCGCTCTGTCTGTTGCACCGTGCCTTTTATGGCGTGGGTGCTGTGTATCTCCAAGCTAAATGTGTTCATTATACTCCTTCCCGTTTGCTGCGCTCTCAGTCTGCGTGCCTTTTCAGTCGCGGCTGCTACAGCCTGGAATAAGCTGCCTACTGCTCTTCGTGCAACTGAAGACCATTTTACCCCCGCCGGCTGCTGAAAACCACTTTGTTCTAGGTCCGCTTATTGTGGTTGTTGGACATTTTCTGAATATATTCCCCTTCTGTAACTAGCGCCAAGATGCCTTTGGGTGTACGTGCGCTTTATCAAGTTTATATAACATAACAGGTGGCCTAGATAAGTCACAGTTCCCTGCGCTATCTGGCACTTCGTGGCCTTGATAGTCAGACCTGCATTCAGCAGTCCCTGCAGCACTTGATTCAGGTGGGATAATTGATCCTCCCAGGTGTTGCTGAGCACAGCAATGTTGTCTAAATAGATGACACTGAAGTTTTCCAGACCAGGCAAAACCTGGTTAACCATCCACTGAAAAGTGGCAGTGGCATTCTTCAATCTGAGGGGCATCACATTGAACTGATAATGTCCTTCTGGGGTTGAGAATGCTAAACTCTCCCTCCCTCCATCTGTCAAGCCAACCTGCCAGTCCCCTGCAGTGACGTCAAAAGGTACTTATATATTGGTATCGCCGAGCTTGTCAATGAGCTCATCTGCCCGAGGAATGTGGTGAGCATCTGTCTTAATGACAGAATTGAGCCCCCCGTAGTCCACACAAAAGCGAACTTCAGTCTTCCCACCACTGTTCGTTTTAAGGACTAGTACCACTAGGCTAGTCAAGGGGATGTGGGTTGGCTCTATCACTCCTAGGGCCATCTTGGAAACATCCTCCTTGATGGTGTCCCTGACCTTATCGGACATCCAGTGAATCCTACTCTTCACCGGTTTACGGTCTCAAGTGTCCACATTATGGGTGCAACAATCTGTGCAACCTGGAGTCAGCGAAAACAGACCGGCAAGCTGTCCCAGTAACTGGCGACAGTCTGTCAGTTGATGTTCTGGCAGGTCCGTTGCCAGGTTGACACCTTCCACTGACCCATCTGTGATTTCATTGTGGAGGCAGTCTGGGAGGGGAATCATTCTCCTCTTCAGTCTCTCCATCAGTCACTAATACCATGACTAAGTCATCCCAGCTATAATGGGATTTTAGCGGGCTGACCTGAAAGAAACTGCACATCTGTTTAGGTCCTTTCATGTCAATGAGAGAATTTACCTCACTGACATTTTCCAGCACAAAGTAAGTCCCAGTCCACGTGTCCTGAAGAGCACTGGGTTTAACAAGTTCCATAAACCCCACCCACTGGCCTGGATAATAGACTGTCACTGTGGCCTTCTGGTCATGCCAGTGCTTCATCCAGTGGCCTTTATGTTTTTTGTCGACTGTTCCATGTACTTTGCCATTCAATACTGAATGGCAAGTACATAGTCCACCACATCTCGTGTAGGGGATGAGTGGTTGCCCTCCCATCCCGCTCTCACTAGACTGAGGGGAACTTGTACAGGGTGTCCAAACAGAAGCTCAAAGGGGCTAAACCTTACTCCGACCTGTGGCACCTCCCTGTAGGTGGACAGAGGGCACGACAGGAGAATATCCCATTTTCTCCTCAGGTGCTCTTCCAAGCCACCTATCATGCCTTTCAGGGTCTTGTTGAACCACTCAACATGCCCATTTGTTCGTGGGTGGATAGATGTATAGAACCAGTAGGTGACTCCACAATCTTCCCACATAACCTTCATATATGCCGATATGAAGTTTGATCCCGTCAGAAACGACTTCCTTGGGGAATCCCACATGGGAGACTATCCCAATCAGAGCATTTGCAACAACAGGGGCATTGGTGCTCCACAGAGGGATAGCCTCAGGGTACCTTGTGGTGTGGTCTACCACCACCAAGATGTATTTGTGCCCTAAGCTGGTTTGAGGATCCAAAGGACCCACAATGTCCATGCCTATTCTCGCGAAAGGTCGCACAACCACGGGTAGTGGAATTATAGGATTATAGGGGCATTTGTGGCACCACGTGACTTGCCAGAAGCTTGACAAGTTGGGCAGGACCATCCAAGTGCCCCTAGCCGGTTGGCCCATGCCCCTCCCCATGCTGCTTCCTGGTCTTGTGGCCCATTGTCCAGCCGGGGGACCGTTGCACAGGTGGCTCTGGAGGGCACATATTCTCCCCACCTGTTGCCCCCTCCCAAGGACCCACATTGCGGGAAGGGCTGGGTCCCTTGCGACATGCTCGGTTCTGCCCTTGCTGTCCCCCACTGCTGCTCCCTCGAATTGGTGTTTGCTATCCAAAGCTGCGCCTGAAACGTCTGATCTGGCCAAGCCCCTATTGTTCCTCCTACCAGGCCAAGCGTGCTTGTTGGTGCCTGCTGGATAATTGCCCTCTGTTGCCCTGTTCCTTGCACCCTGTGGGTGCTCCAACTGAAACCTGATTCACACCCTTCTCACCTATTTGTGAGACAATTTCCCCCAGCGTTGCTCCCGACCATATGCTGGTTGCTCCCGTGCTTGCATTAACTAGCGCCTGCACCTGTGGGGTCACGGTGGGCACCAGCAATGTTGCCACCTCCTGGGTTCCCCTTCCTCTGGCCCCTTTGTCACCCTTTCTTCTTTTTGGTGATGCCGCTCTTGGCAGAACATTCTTTCTGCTGGGGTGGGGTGCCGCTTTCTCCACTACTCCTGCCGTCTGCCCTTGCCCCTCCTGTTCCATTAGGAATCAGTTCCTCTGTCTCGCAGAAGTGAAAAGAGAGCCGCTATCTTGGCTGGGCCTCTTTTTCTTCAAATAGCTGCTACTTAATGCTGCAGATTTAGCTCTTTGCTTGTGACCTTCCCCTCCCACGCCCCCCCCCGAGTGCCTCGGCTGAGCCATGTGCCTTTTGCTGTCTTTAAACTATCCTTGTCTGCAACCTTCCTGTTGTGTGCGCGCTCCTGTGTTTTTCTCACACTCCGCTACAGTAAATGTGCCACTTTTTTGCCCTTTATTCTATCTTTGCCCAGTGTTTCCTTTTATTTCCAGTAATTTCCGGTTGGTATGATGCTTCCTGTGATGCCGGTGGGATCTAGTGCACTGCGTAGTTGCTTGGGCCCTCCGAGCAAAGACACCACACAGACACCAGATCAAGGCTCTACTCAGGAGTCTGGTTTTGGCAGTCTTCCCAGTTATATATTCTCTTATCTGCATGATGACATTGCCCGCCATCACACCCTTATGCCCTTTTCTCTACACGACATCCCTCCCCAACTTGCATGATAACAGCAAACTGGCCGCGTGATATGATATGGCATTTATAACGCATCTATACACAAGTGTTTCAAGGCGCGATGAGGCAAGGGAGGAGGAACATAGGGAAGACAGACAACGATCTTACTGGGCCATGTGACATTGAGATTGCGCAAATGCAGGGGAGGGGAAAAGTGCTAAGGGAAAGGTGGAGGGGAAGTGCAGTACATAGGATAAATGGTAAATAAATAGAAACAATAAGTAAGAACAATAAATAAGAAGTGCAGACATCAAGTGTCAAGTGCTGGTAGGAGGCTGTAGGGATACAGAAACAGCCCCTGAGTACAAGGGTTTCCAGGGGGGAGGGGCAATGCAGGTGTGCAACTGGCGGAGAGGGGACCAGGGCCCGAGAACAGAGGGTATCCAGGTGACAAGTGCAGTTTCACTTTCAGCCAGGAGTTCAGCAGGGGAGAGGAGGAGAGAAAGCAGAAGCAAAGAGGAAGGTCTTGAGGTGCTTATGGAACCGGAGATGGTTCTCCTCAAGTTTCAGAGAGGCAGAGAGGCTGCTCCAGAGGGAGACCCCAGCTGAAGAAAGATCTACCAAGCTGTTGCTTGGAGAAGCGACTGATCCTGAGGGAGTTGGAGGCGGATGAGTGAAGAGCTCGAAAAGGAAGATATTTAGGAAGAGACCCCAGGCCCCAAAAGGCTTTGTGGACAATGTAGACGGTTTTGAACTTAATCCTCGCAGCCACTGGGATCCAGTGCAGAGATTTCAGTCCTGGAGAGATATGATTCCTGGGCTTGAGGCCAAGGACAAGTCTCGCAGTGCTGTTTTGGATGAGTTGCAGAGGGCGGAGAGTGGAGGCAGGCAGATTTAGAAAGAGGCAGTTGCAGTAGTCCAGCCTAGAGAGAACCAGAGCTCTGGAGACAGTGAGCTTCTGGGGTAAGGTGATGAAAGGAAGAATACCTCTGAGGAGGTGCAGCTAATAGTGTGACTTCTTAGAGACATCAGATGTGTGAGGATAGCAGGAGAGTGTGGAGTCGAAGATGACCCCGAGGTTTTTAGCCTCACAGGTGGGAGCAGGAAGAGGGCCAAGCGAGGCTGGTCAGAGAGTGACTGGAAAGTAGGGAGTGTGTCTTACTGGCATTAAGGCAGAGATCATTGGCGGCACACCATTCCTGGATAGCAGACAGGAAGTCAGAGATGAGAGAAGGAGGAGGGGTGGCCAAAGGGAACTTGAAAATGAGCTGAGTGTCATCCGCATAGCACTGAAAGTTGGGGAAAAGAGCGGCAATGAGGTGGGCAAGAAGTGCCAGGTATTGGTTGAACAGCCAGGGAGAGAGGCTGTACCCCTGGGGAACACCACAGGTAAAGATAGAGATAGAGGAGAGGAATGCCCCAAGTTTGACCTGGGAGGGTCTATCGGAGAGGAAGGAATTCAGCCATGCCAGAGCCTGATCGGTGATATCGAGGTTATCAGTGAGACGGTTGAGCAGGATGGCAAGATTGACAGTGTCAAAGGCAGAAGAGAGATGAAGTAAGATGAGGACACAGGGGGTGTTGGAATCAAGGTTGGAGAGCAGGTCTTCACAGATGTTCAGGAGAGCAGTTTACGTGCTTCTGGCAGCTCTGAAACCAGAATGATGGTCATGGAGACAACCAACAGATTCAGTGTGAAGATTAAGCTGGGAGATGGCCAGCTTTTCCAGTAGTTTGCCCAGGAAAGGAGTGATGGAGATTGGGCAATAGTTAGCCGGGCAAGACGGGTCGGTAGAGGGTTTCTTAAGAAGAGGGTGCACAAGGGAGTGCTTCATGGGGGAAGGGAAGACTTTAGTGGTGAAAGAGTGGTTGCAGAAGTCAGCCAGAGCAGGAGCCAGGGTGTCAATGTGGTCCTTGATGGTTTTGGAGGAACAGGGGTGAACCTGTTTTGACAAGACTTTCATAGATGGCACTTGTCTAGAAACCTTGTCTAGGGATGAACAGGGGAAAGGCAGCGAAGGAGTGAGGAGAGGTGGCCAAAGAAGTGCCAGAGGAAGAACAGGGAGTAGAGGGAGGAGGGGGAGGAGAAGAAAGAGAGAGGACAGGATGTCTGGAGTTTTAGAGATGAAATGACAAGCCAGAGCCGTGCAGAGGGCCTGGGAGGGGACAGTAGAGGTAGGGACTGCAGCAGGAATGCCAGTTCCTTTTAGATTTTAAAGAGTTCGGCCGAGTTGTTAGATGTCGCAGAGACACAGGCTCTCTTCTCGGTGCGGACAGAGAGCCGGTATTACCTTTGGACCAGGCAGCAGGGCAGTTTGTCAGAGGATGTACCGGAAGCACGCCATTTCCTCTCAGCCACCCTGCACTTGCGTTTAAGGGTGACGAGATCTGAGTCATACTGGGAGTTACACTTGGCTTTGGGCTTCAAGCAGATCCTCATGACAAGGGCAAGAACATCAAGTGTATCAGATATAGCAGAGTGAAGCATGGAAAGGGCTGTGTCAGGGTGAGTCAGCCAAAGGAGGAGAGGGGGGTGAGAAAGTGGTAGCGAAAGCCTCAAATGATGCACGCTTTATGGGTCAGCTAACCAAGAAGGTAGGTGGCAGTGCTGGAGGTGGCTTGGCCTAAGGAGTAGAGAGGGTGATCTGGGAGGAAAGGAGAAAGTGATCACTCCAGGAGAGAGGAGTGGTGAGAGGGATAGAAAGGGGAAGGTCAGAAGAGATCAGAACATCCAGAGTGTGCCCTGCAGAGTGAGTCGGGCCAGAGGGGAGAATAGAGAGTGAGAAAAAGTCGCAGAGGTCGCGAAAGAGTCCAGAGGAAGGACAGGAAGCATCCAGGTGGATGTTAAAGTCTCCAAGAAGGAGGAGTTGAGTGGACGAGACCAGGAGGGAAGAGATGTCCGCCCACTCAGAGAGGAAGGAGCAGATCTGACCCCTTGGCCGATAGATGGTAGCCACAGTAAGGGAATGGCCAGGAAAGAGAGAGCCTGCAGACCAGGCATTCAAAAGAGAAGTAGTCCTGTGTAGGAATGACAGAGGCAGGGATCCACTCAGGGAAGATCAGGACTACACCGCCTCTGGAACGGTTGGATCTGGGCATGGAGAGGATCTTGTAGCCATCAGGTAGGAGAGTGTCAAAGCTCGTGACAGATCTGGCCGTGAACCATGTCTCAGTGAGACTGAGAACATCGAGGTCAAGGTCATCCAGGAGTCGGCAGATGTCAGAGGAGTGTTTGACAGCAGAGCGAGAGTTGAGAGTGGCAATATGGAGAAGGTTGACGTCCTTGAAAGACTTCCAGGGGGGGGTACAACTCAGAGGTACGCCCTGCGGAGGTGTAGAAGAAGCCCAAGGGGGGGGCAGAAGAGGAAGGAGGAGAGGGAAAGGTAGCCAAGGAGGAGAGAGCAGGAGGAGGCAAGGAAGCTGTGGGGGGAAGAGAGGTGACAGCAGGAGAGGAAAGGAAATTGATGAGGTGCAGGAAGCATCTATCAAAGAGGAGAAGATTGGCCTGAGGGCCTTAGACCAAGACGGTACAATTCAGGTCTGTGTAGACCATTGCATCGTGTCCTAGGAGGTACACTTGGAAGTATTGACACCCCCATATGATGGCGAGAGCCTCTCACTTGATGTGGGTGTATGTATGTTCGGTCTTGGTCAGTGCTCTACTAGCAAACGCAATGGGGTGTGTGATCCCGCTCTGGTCTGTTTGGGTGAGTACGTCGCCCCTGGCGTCCACCAAAGGTTTCGTCTTTCTGGTCATGTTAAAGAAGGGCATCATTATATTAGCCATGAGAGTCTTTCATCTGCTGGAACGCATGTGCATGTTCCTGTCCCCGCGCCCACGTTGTGTCTTTCCTGGTCGGGTTTTGGAGAGGGGCTGTGCTGGTTGCCAGGTCGGGTATAAACCTGCTTTAGTAGGATCCCATACCCATAAAACACTGTACTTCTATTGCTCTGGTTGGTGGCTGGGCGTTTTGCACGTCTGCTAATTTGACCGGTTTCGTCGAGACTCCCTTTGCGGTGAAGACGTATCCAAAGAACAAATGTTCTGGTTTGCCAAATTCACATTTTTCCGCATGTAAGATCAGTCCTGATTCTTCCAATTGGGCTAGCACTGCGGCCAATCGAGTGTGGTGTTCCTCCTCTGACCGGCCATACACAAGGATGTCATTGCTGATGTTCGAGGCCCGGGGCAGATCTTGCAGTACCTGGCGAACCTTGTTTTGAAAAACTTTGGCCGCTAACGAGATACCAAAGTTAAGTCTGTGGTACCTCCGGAGCCCAAGGTGTGAGGAAAATGTTCTTATGTACCTGGACTCCTTGGTTTAGCAGATCTGGTGATAGCTGGAGTGAAGTTCCAGTTTGTAAAATACCGTTGCTCCAGTCAGGTCAACGATCAACTCATCAATGGTGGGCGTGATATGCTGCTCACGCCCAATTGCCTGGTTTGGAAGCCTCATGTCAATGCAGATCCATACTGCGTTGGGTTGTTTCGGCTTTGTGGTGACCACCATCGGGGATATCCAAGGGGTGGGTCCTGAAGTCTTCTCTATGATTCGCTGGTCTTCCAGCTTTTTGAGCTCTGCTTCTACTTCTGCTCACATGTGAAATGGAACTCTGCAGTGTCTGACAGCTTTCGGCACAATGGTGGGATCGATGTGGAGTTTGACAGTTCGGTTTCTTAGGCAGCCAACCCTTTTGAATACGTTTGCATGCCTGGCCAACAGGGCATCAATGGCTGTTTGTTGCAGCTGGAATAGAAACTGGATTAGATTCAATTTCACTGCTGTTCAGCAGTTTAGCAGCATCTCTACGCCAGCGTCGATCATGTAGAACCTTGTGCGGCACATTTTGCTGTTGTGGGCAACGGAGGCTTAAAAGGATCCTTTCACTGGGAGTGGTACTTTGCTTCCATAAGCGTAGAGCCAGACTGTCTTGTGTTGCAAATGGGGCTTCTTCGGCATTGTATTGTATTGGCTTGCTGGTAGCACATTCACTGTAGCAATCATGTCGATGACTACTCTTGTCAGCGTGTCATTCATGAGCACCATGCAGGTTGGTTGGCCTCTGCGTTTGGGTTTTCCTGCCCCTTTGTTGGCTCAGATTGCAGAGATGAGGTGTATCTGTTCACTTAGCTTTTTCCTATATGTAGTGTGTCGTCCGGAGGCCAACTCTGTGTCTGACTGTTCACTCTCCCCACTGTTTACTCTCACTGGTGCTTGCCCCACGGTTCTGGCTTTTCCTCTTTGGTGCCCTTGGCAGCTTGGCTGTGCCTTTCGAACCTCTCTTGATGGTGACGTCCTGGGGTTTGGCCGAGAATTCGAGCTAAGTCTACTGAAGCAAAATGGTTCAGTTTACCACACTTTCAGCAAGCATGTTGCGCAAACAGCATGAAGTGGTTCTTCTTGGTGCCAGGGTCCGCCGCACCATTTGCATGACCGCTGAGTCTGTGGTGGGCGAGTTGGTGGTGGGGTAAGTTTCCGCAAGGGTAACTCTTTACTTCTACTGCTGCTACGTCGGTGTTTGGCTGTTGAGCATCGATTGGCAGGCGGCTTTTGTCTGCTTCCATGGCTGCAGCCTGCAAGTCAGTTCTTTCTCTTTGACGTCCCATCTCTAAGATATGTTCGAGAGGTATACTTCTTTCAGATAGAATATCTCTCCTCAGTTTTTCGGATGAGTTGCCATGAATTACTTACTGTCTCACTGCAAACTCTTCATTGGGGAACTCGCATCGAAGCGCTAATTCACGGATGAGGGTGTGAAAGTCATTGATCGGTTCTGACGGTCTCTGTGTCAATAAACTTAGCTGAAATCTTTTGTAAACTGGGTTTAGCTGAGGGTGAAACTTCCTGTTTAGTGCTGCTCTGGCCGCTTGATAGTCATCTTCTTGACCTTTGTTTGGCAGGGTGTTGAATAATCGCAACGCCAGAGTTCCTAGGTTTAACAGGAGTTGTGTGCGCTTCTCTTCCTCTGCTGTGATCTTCCTTGACTTGAGGTGGAGCTCGAATTGCTGCAGCCACAGCTCCCACCGAAGGGCGGCGCCTTTTGCATATGGGTCGAACAGCTTCATGAGTGAGCCTTGCTGATTCATGCCACGTGCTCCTTCCTACTCGTGTGCCTAAGGGGTTGGGGGATTCTCCTGAGGACCTGGGCTGCTCTGCCCTGCAAATGGCGACTGCTGCTAGTCCAACAGTCCTCTTGTGGGATGTCACCCCGAGCCTCTTGCTTCCCCTGGTGGGCCAGAGGTGTGGTTCTGCTTCTCCCTCTGGGGTGTGTCAATTGCTTGGGATGGAACAAAGTGTCCTCATGTAGTGTTAGTATGTCCTCTGTTGCAGGCCCAGTAGGCCGTGCCTTTGTGTGAGTTGTGCTTGTTTGAGCATTCGTCAACAAGTGTCCCTTATTTCGAGGCTTTCCTCTTTTTTTCTTGCCTCAAATTGTGCGATGAGTGAGGGGTCGACACGAGGGACTTTTGTTTTTCTTATAAAGGAGCTTGGCCACCAGGGGTGCTGTACTCACCGTCACTCACCTCCCTTTCTAGCACTTTGGGGGCTCCGTTGCTGGCTCCTGTGGTGGGAGTGTGCATGCTGTGCTGGGGGCAGTCCCTGTGGTGCGCATGACTCCGACCCTTCTAGTGGGGTTTGCTGGGTTAGCAACGCAGTCTGCTGCCGCTTATGTGTCGTCAATGTTAATGTGGCAGGCAGCGTGCCCCTCGCGGGGGTTATGCTCAGAGGCGTAGACAGGGTAGGGCCTGAGCGGGCAAGGCCCACCCAAAATCTGTATATGCCCACTCAGGAGCACTGTGTGGGCATTTGCAGGTGCTAATGTCACTGCAGTGAGCCCAACTACATTAGCTTCAGGCCCCACTTGTTAGACAATCCTGGCTACGCCTCTGGTTATGCTGCTGCTGACAGAAGGGATGCTGCTCATACACCATGTGCGGCAGCGAACGGGGGTCCAGGACCACCACCATACTCATCGCCATTGCCCGTCATCACGCCCTTATGCCCTTTTCTCTACACCATACTACACACCAATCAGTGTTATGATGCAGCAGGAAGCGCCAGACAACTCTCGTGACTGCCAGAGCATCAAACTCTCGCTCTCCCCCACCACCCGGGAGCGCCAAGCAGAGCAGGAGGCTTCTAATACCGCTGCCTGCTTTTTTTTATAACAATCCTGTTCACCCCTACCTGTCCTCTGCCACCAACACAACAAACCCAGCACCTGATACCCACATCCCAGACGACGCCCCAGCCTGCCCCGGTCTCCCACTCTGCGAGGAAGTGCTCAAACACAAATCAACCACAATGGAAACACACCCTCCCCCCGTCTCCTTATCTCGTCAAGCGTGTCCTACAGGCCTGGGGCAGCCTGAAAATTCCTATGACCCACGGCCCGGATGAGACCTTGAGGCAGCATCGGAGACGAGTCCTTCCTGGCCAGCAGGTTCTCAGTGTAGACCCGAAACAGAATTCAGGGGTGCAAGCAGCAGATGTCCATTGTGGCTCTTGGAAGCAGGGGCAGTGGTGGTCCAGGCGTGATCACGGCGTTGATGTGCAGGCAGGAGGAACGGATGAGATGATGCTCTCCAGTGCTCCTCTGCTCCCTTTTAACCTCTAACTTTGGCGCCACTGACCGCCTGCCGCGGCCAACCTGAGCCGTGCCTCCATTGTTGATCTGGGGGCTGCACTTGTACAAGCCTGTGCAGTTTTTAGGCAGCTTCTCCTGCCTCTGCGACACCTTCTGTCCCGCCCACCCAGCGACCCATCCACTGGGGGAGGGGACCCGCTTTCATTCCTTCTCTATAAGTGGAACTTCTGCTGGTGTGACCGACGACTTATCCGTGGTAATCTTGTACCGTTCAGACCCACGATGTTCCTGTCCCATGCGAGGAAAGAAGGACGCACTGAGGCCCGTACCTTTTCTATATTAGAAGGGGAGTGTGGACTCCTGAAGCCTATATGTTGCACCTGTTCTATGTGAGGGGAGCTTCCAGTGCAGAGACACATTCATTATCTGTTTTCTGTGTGGGTATCTTCCACTCTTGCTTTGGCTTTCATTGATCCACTCCACCTGTTCCACATGATGAAAGCTTGCATTGCAGTTGCCCTGATTCACTGTTTTTTCGGGGGAGGAGGAGTCCTGGACCACTCCCACTCAAGCAGGCTTGTTTTTTGTGAGCAAAATGTTAAATAGATTCTGCTGTTGTTGCACCTATTCTTTGAATGCAGGGGAAGCTAAGTGTGTTAGTGTTCATCGATTACATTTGCGAGAGAGTGGGCCTTATTACCGCAACATGAAGGAAACTGAGTCAGCTGACTCTCGCGTTGTCGCAGCCATTGTAGCCTGCAGCCCCTCCCCTCCCGCTTTAAAGGGAGAGGAGGACTGCCGCCAGGCACAGCCGCCACCAGGAAAAGGCCCACGGACAAAGCCTCTAACCCTCTCTGCAGCTCTCCGCTGCTCGAGGGCACAGATGGTGCCCCAACACTCCGCCAAACCGGCTCAAGGTAAGGTCAACCTCCTCGATGTCCCCTTGTTCCACGCCTCTTGTGCGCCCACCCTGCTAGCACCTGCACGCCCTCCACTGCACAATCTCAGGAATGCGCGACTACGGTCCCACACCCTGCCTACTAACCCTATCAGCTATACCCCTACCGTGGGTTACCGCAACGCCAGGTTGGCCACAAGAAGCCTGCCGCCAACACTCAGGCGCGCTGCCACCAAATACGCCTTGGGCCCCAGGGTTGCCCCGCAGTCTTCACCCCAAAAACGATAGGTCTTCAAGGGTCGTATTAACAAACACTACCCCTCCAATAACATTTACTCTGTATTTCTACCTCAGCCCCTCTGCTCCACTGTATCCACCGATAGCGCCCCCATTGCCACACTGGATTGTGTACAATTTACTGATGTTCCTTTGCCTACTGGTCTTATTGCTTGCGCCCCCATTGATTGTGTGCAATTTACTGATGGTCATATGCCTACTGGTCCTATTGCTTGCGCCCCCATTGATTGTGTGCAATTTACTGATGTTCATTTGCCTACTGGTCTTATTGCTTGCGCCCCCATTGATTGTGTGCAATTTACTGATGTTCATTTGCCTACTGGTCCTATTGCTTGTGCCCCCATTGATTGTGTGCAAT
This sequence comes from Ambystoma mexicanum, assembly GCF_040938575.1. Lineage (NCBI taxonomy): Eukaryota > Metazoa > Chordata > Amphibia > Caudata > Ambystomatidae > Ambystoma > Ambystoma mexicanum. The sequence goes on along the minus strand of NC_090926.1, from coordinate 165,770,595 downwards.
TTACTGATGGTCATATGCCTACTGGTCCTATTGCTTGCGCCCCCATTGATTGTGTGCAATTTACTGATGTTCATTTGCCTACTGGTCTTATTGCTTGCGCCCCCATTGATTGTGTGCAATTTACTGATGTTCATTTGCCTACTGGTCCTATTGCTTGTGTCCCCATTGATTGTGTGCAATTTACTGATGGTCATATGCCTACTGGTCCTATTGCTTGTGCCCCCATTGATTGTGTGCAATTTACTGATGGTCATATGCCTACTGGTCCTATTGCTTGCGCCCCCATTGACTGTGTGCAATTTACTGATGTTAACTTGCCTACTGGTTCCATTGCTTGCGCCCCATTGACTGTGTGCAATTTACTGATGGTCATATGCCTACATGTCCTATTGCCGGCGCCCCCATTGATTGTGTGAAGCTGACTGATGCCTCTGTGCCCTTTAATCGTATCGCTGACACTCCTCTGAACTCCCCACCTAGCTCCTCTGACCCCTCCCCACCGACCAGCCCACCCCTCCCCCACCCCTCCCCCTGCCTCCCTCCACCCACACGCTCAGGTGCGCCCTTCTCAATGCCCGCTCTGTACTAGTCCCCGCCCTCGACATAAACGACCAGCTCATAAAAGATGAGCTCGACCTCCTCATTCTTACGGAAACATGGCTGAATGAAAGTTCAGGCCCAGCCCTATCACTGGCCATCCCACCTGGTTATTCCATCTTCAGGAAAGACCGCACCTCTCAGAGAGGTGGAGGCGTCGCCCTCATCGCTAGAGACACCCTCTCCATTAGAGAAGTTGAAGGTATACTGCGACTACCTCCCGTTAAAAATGAATGTCTCACCCAACTGCACCATATCCATGCACATTGTCTACAGACCCCCAGGACCGTGCACCGACTTCCACGACACCCTTATCACTGCACTCTCTCACAACATCAAAAAGACATCACAGGTTCTACTCCTCGGTGACCTCAACCTAGGGGTGAACGACCCCAAAGACTCCCCTGCGAAACACCTCAAGAAGGCACTCTCCAACCTAGGCTTCACGCACTCCATCTCTCAGCCCACACACATCAAAGGGCGCTCCCTTGACTGGGTCAGCCATCATAACTGCTCCCTTCTCATCAAGGACAACAACCCTGTTCCCTGGTCCGACCATCACTACATCCAATTCAACCTCGAAACCAACAAAGTGGCTCCTTCTCCACCACCACCATGCCCCGCCACTTAAGCCAGGAGCTCACGCCTTCTCACAGTCGAGAAATTGGCACCCTACCTCCTTAACCCAGCCCTTCAAATCTCCCCCTCGAACAACCCCGATACCTTAGCTAACACCTTTAAGGATGTCATCACGTCAGCTGTGGATGATATTGCACCCCTGACTCTCAAAAAAGCCAAAAAAGCCAAACATGCCAACTCCTGGTTCTCCAAAGAACTCCTTGACCAACGTGCTCAGAAGAGGATTGCACTATCCACTTGGAAAGCAAACACTTCTGAAGCCACTAAACAGAAGTTCAAAGCCATCTCCAAATCATACAAGACCAACATCACTCTGGCAAAGGCTGCTTCCTTTAATTCCCGGATCGCTGACGCGAAGTCAGGATCTAAGGAACTTTTCACCATCTTTAGGGAACTCAAAAACCCTCTGCCCCCCCCCCCTCCTCAATCATCAAAGATGACAAATGGTGTAATAGCATTCAATCTGCCATTCTAGAGAAGCTTAACACCCTCCAAACTAAAATTTGTGGCCACCAAAAAGCCCTCTTCGACATTATAGCGAACATGCTCGCTAAGCCACCCACCAAGACCACGTCCTCCCCGCTGTTCGAATTCAAAAACATGACCGAGCAAGAGGTCATCACCCTGCTCAACTCCATTAAACCCTCCAATTACAAAGGTGATGCCTGCCCCGCCAGCCTCATCAAAGACTCAGCACCCAGCCTAGCCCCCTTCCTTACAGCCTTTATCAACTCATCCTTCCAATCAGGCCATGTCCCGTCAGCCTGGGTACGCCCACTCCTCAAGAAACTCTCCCTTGACCCTACCGTCCCAGGGAACTACAGACCCATCACGACTGTACCTTTCCTGCTCAAAAGTTTGGACAAAGCAGCATACCTGCAAGTCCAGAAGTTCTTAGAGGACAACCGTCTCCTCGGCCTACGGCAATCTGGGTTCCGCCCCCGACATGGCACTGAAATGGCCTTCCTAGACCTTAAAAACCAAATAGATGATCTCAGAGACGCAGGCAAACCTGCCCTCCTACTGCTCCTTGACCTTTCCGCAGTGTTCGATTTGGTTGACCACAATACACTGTGTCACCATCTAGCCACCCAAGCCAACTTCTCCCCTAAAGCCTGCCAGTGGATCACTTCCTTTCTCCAAGAAAGGGCCATGAAAGTCTTTTCTGAAGTTGCCACCGCCACTCCCAGCCTCCTCACCTGCGGTGTCCCACAGGGATCCTGTATCGCACCTACACTCTACCTACCTCTTCACTAGGCCCCTGTTCAGCATCCTGGACTCCCTTGGTATCTCATATACCAACTATGCGGACGATACGCAGGTACTCATCCCACTCACGGGTGACTACCCAGCAGACTCCAAAACCCTCTCTTCTATCTACTGTACCATCCAATCCTGGATGGCGGAGAATTGGCTCTGCCTCAATAGTGAAAAAACCGAACTCCTCCTTATTGGCTCAGCTTTCACCCTCGGTAACCTTGGAGAACAGTACGCCTCCTTCACTATTGATAACATTCCAATTAAGGTCTCAAACCATGTTAAGACACTCAGAGATTAACCTGACTCCGACCTGTCGATGGACAGACAGGTCAATGCCATCGCTGCCTCCTCAGCCTACTACTCCAAAGTCCTCAACACAGCCAGGCCCTTCTTGGCCCGTGAAAGTTGCCTCACGATTGCCAGGGCAATCATCGGGTCAAGACTTGACTACTGTAATGCCCTTCTCGTCGGGACTTCCAACAAAAACCTTGCCAAACTCCAGCTAGCCCAGAACAATGCACTAAGGGCAGCCACCGGCACCGCAAGGAGAAACCACATCTCCGAAATCAGAAGGCAATTTCACTGGCTCCCTGTCAAAGAGAGAATTGTCTTTAAAACTCTTGCCCTCACCCACAAATGCCTTCACAAACTTGCCCCCCCCTACTTGACTAACAGAATTACCAAGCACTCCGCCACAAGACCGCTCAGATCCATCTATGCCAACACCATTGTTGGGCCTACATCACGGAAAGTGCGCGCTGGTGGCTCCAGTTTCCCCACCCTAGCAGCCATGCACTGGAACGCCCTGCCTCCTCACCTAAGACTCATTGGGGCTGATTCATGGAATTTTTGTGTCGAAAAACGGGGATTTGTGTGCCATTCTGGCCGCAAATCCGCATTTGTTAAAGAGGGATTTGCGCACAGAGTGGCGCACAAATCCCCATTTTTCAGCGCAAATAATTCCATGAATCAGCCCCATTAAGTCCCACCTAGCCTTCGTAAGGCTATCAAAACCAGACTTTTTGTGTGAATTATATCTGTATCCTCCACTGCCTATCTGCCTGCCAAACTGTAACTAAGAGCCTCTGGCACCCGAATATAATCTTAAATCTATTTATCCTCTGTAACAGCGCCTCGATGCCTTATGGGCTGCAAGTGCGCTTAACAAATGTAAATACATTTTTTAAAAATTACAGGTCCGGCGGTAACCCTGCCGGTGCTACCCGAGGGTTGCCACTGGACCCGTAAAAAATAACTGGCGCCTGACTTCCCGGTGCCACAGGACTATTACAAGTCCGGCGGCCGGGAAGTCAGGCGCCGGTAAATTTTGTTAATCCCCATTCCCATACAACTTTATGGGAGTGGGGACACGGAAGCACCCGTGTCGGCATTGCCTACCGTGAACGGTGTGTCCGGCAGAGTCAGACCTGTCGGGCAAAGCGACGCCAGCAGGCAAAACTGTAGTTTGCCCGTCCGGAAACAAGGGTGCCAGTGAGCTTACCAGCACCCTTGTTTCCGAACCGGCAAACTTGTAATGAAGCCCAGTGTCTGTTCTACTGCACTCTGTGCTTCGTCTGTTAATCATGAGAGAACCTTGCTTTTCCATCATGATTTACTCTGCGGCCGCATGATAATTATTTCCATACAGTTTTAACTTTTTGCCTGCACCAGCTGAGTGTCACAAAGTTCAAACTCTCTTGTGAAGGAGAAAACGAATGCTTACTCTCTTGAAATCACATTTACTCTCAAAGTTTAATAACAGGGAGTAAAATACTCCATCAAAATCTTATCTGGAGCACTGCTTGTAACCTTATAAGTCATACCATACAAGGATTATTGAACTATACTGACTTTGCTTTAAATGGGCAATTAAGAACGTACTCGAGGGTCTGGCCATCCAAAGAATGAATGTATTTCACTAAGCAGTTTAATACATCACTTATTGGGAGAGCATGCAAGCATTGTTTTAGATTATTTGAACAGCTGTAACTTTCTATCGATGGGACAGTCGAATGCTTTAGAATTTTTGAACGCGTTTCCCTAACTTGAATGTGCTATAAAACAAATAGCGAATACTTCAGCTTTTTGGGAAAAGCTAACGATGACCCCTGAGAAGGGCAGCCAGGCCATGCAAACTCTGCTCTCCGTAATTTTGCCCCCCAATAAAACAACGGCGGCGCGTGAAGGGGGCTGGCTCCGTGTGTCTGATGAGGTGTGATTGGCACCTTTACCAGCATGTGCGCCCGAGCCATTTGGGAGTCAGCACGCGCCAAGATTCCGTGTTTACACTAACACCTCTGAGGCAACGCCACCCAACCCAGCGCGCCCCCATCAGCCCTCCAACTCCCTGGGGTGTTTGTCTAGAGGGGACCAGTGTCAGGGGCCAGCTATAAAGGAGCGTTCAGGGCCGAGAGCGCCAGAGAGAGACAGCAGCAGCGCCAGCATAAGCCGTGGAGCTCATGTCATAGCGCAACGCGGTACCCAGCAGCACGAGCACAACAACCACCACAACAGCGCAAGACACGCACACGCAGCTGCAGACAGTGGAACACAGCAGAAGGAGCCACAGCCGCCGCCATAGCACAAACCACTGGAGCGCAACAACTGAGCCAGCAGTCAAGGCCTGACAAAAAAGACAGCAACGCAAGGCCAAAAACCCCACAGCACTGGCACAACAGCAGCAGAGGCATTAGCACAAGGTACAGGATACGTGTCTCGGCTGCCGCAGCAGCGTAGGCCACCGCACTACATCTGCCGCAGCATCACAAAAAACAGCAGCACAAGAAACAGCAGGAGGGTCCCCAGAGCCACTGCAGCAGGTCGTGGTACTACTGCACAAGCCATAACAGCACAGCTGGGACAGCAGCACCAGTCACCAACGAAGTAGACACAGCAACCCAACTGAACGGCATCACAAGGCACAGCAACGGCATGGAGCGCCTAAAGGCCGCAACTCACGCCTTGCATCAGAGGGGAAGCGTCCGCTGTGCGCGCCTTGCAGGACCCACAGCAGGAAGTGGCAGGCCAAGGTAAGTGTAACCTGGAGCATCCACGTGCACTACAGGGAATCTAGTGTCAAACATAGCTCAAATCGAGGGTACTGGGAACACGTGGGTGAACGGAGTTCCCCCACTATTTTACAGAGCTTGGTCACGTTTTTTTAGAGGTTACCTCGGTATGCTATATTTTGGTGACACCCCAATGAGTCCCACCACTTTTTTTTAGGACTTGACCCCAGGTGCAAATAGACAACCACAGCAAGCCGCATCTGTGTGCCACATAGCCACCCACAGACACGTGGCAGTGGCCCTGTGTTTGCTACACACAACACCACAGGCAGGTAGGGCCACGTAGATGCCAGAGATGGGTGGCCCTGTGTGTTATGTTATCTTGCATTTGTGTAGTGCTTCCTGCCATAGATTATGTCGTCGAAGCCCTTTCCCTGTCAGAAGAAGAGAGAGGGTATCCATGCCCCTCTCAGGCTGGCTTCAGTTTGACTTCCGTTGATGGGCTGGCTTTGAATGCTGGTTTGGGGGGTTAAAATGCAGGCTGGGACGTAGAGAGGGGCATCACAGCGCCTGAGACCATAGAGCGAGGCAGTGCGGGGGAGGGCAGGGCAATGGCGAGATGTGAAGTCGAGTAGAGACACGGAGAGAGAGGGATTGTTCCCGGGCAGCCATGCATGGCGGTGTCGGCTGAGCAGAGGCGGGGGAAGACCAGGGTAGTCCGCAAGGGGCGCATGTGTGGGGAGCTCCTCTGCCATTGGCGTGGCCTCGTAGTGCTTTGGCCAGGCTAGGCGGGTCTGCTTCCACTGTTCTGGGATTCCAGAGGACTCTAGTACATATTTAATGGCATTGGGGAAAACGTGTCTGCATGGCATTAAGATAACCTTGCATGCTGAATATACCAGACTGTGCCCTACAATAGAATGTCCGCGTGTTCATGCCGAGGTTGCAATGTGTGTGGGTGAAGTCTGGTGTGTTGACTGTGTCGAGGGCGAGTCCATGGTGCTTGTCTGAATACCTTAGCACTCACCGTAGGTAACCGAGTGATACTTCGGTTGGAAAGTCTGGGAGGCGTTTGAGAGCAGACGAAAGAGATGTGTATGTATAACGCTTGTGTATAGGCGCGTTATAAATGCCATATCATATCAATGACAATTCACTCTTTCAGTGGTGTCAGGTGGATCAAATGAGGAGCCCATTTGCTTGGAAACATTACCACAGGCTGCAATCTGAGTCGGCTACATTGTGTGCCAGCAGAATGTACAGTTGACAGGCAGCTTCTAAAAGTGACCGTTTTCACCTGAGGGGGGAGTAGGAGGACCCTGCTACTAACTCTAAATTCGGGGTTGAATATTGGGGACATCTAGATTAGAGCAATCTTCCCTGCCATCAGTCAGGGCCCAGGCGTGCTGTTCATAACCCCCTCTTAAAGCTGCCCTACTTGCTACCCGCATTGCTCAGCATGCACCTGGCCACTTTTTCTTGGTCATTACGCAATTATGTGCAGCACTTTGGTTGTAGGGCTGCGCCCTTAATCTTCTAGCAGCAGCTGCAGATAACCCCGCCGCTTAGAGTTCAGCGTGGGCTGTGCTGGTACTGGCCAGATCTGAGCCAGTGCACGCCCTTATGCAGCTGCTGTAAGGTTCAGGACGCGCTAGTCACACTGTGCATCGCGTCTTTGCAGCCACAGGGCGCGCACAGGGCCGTGCTGGGCACCGTAGCGTGCCGAGTACATCTGCGTCGCTGTGTTTCTGCATAGAAGGTAATTTGCTTCTCTTATTCCTGCAGGTCGGAAGAGTTCTGGAGACCGTGGCTCGTTGGCAGGAGGGACTTGGAGCAAGGACAGGCCAGGATACGGCAACGACTGGTGAGTCCCCCACAATACCAGCGAGAGAGGCTGGTCTGCCACCAATGCGGGCCAAGCACCCGGCCGGGCCACTTGCGCTAGAAGAGTGGGGCGAGTCGCTTCCTCCGGGGATACAAACAGTGCCCTCTCTGGTCCTTCACGCTGCCTCACTCACATAGCGATAATTGGGTCCAGTAACGGGGTGGGGTGGCTGGAGGTGATGCCGGGCGGGCCCACAGTGTGACGGCCGCTGCACTGCATGTGTGATGTGCTTCACAGGAAGCGAGGGGGACGATGCAGTGGATGAAAATGTGGAAACACCCACACATTCCCAACTTTGTGGGTTATTACTAAAATGTCACAATGGACTTGCTACACTTCACACTAATGTACGCGTGAAGGCGAGCGTGCAACAGTGCACCAACATGTCCCATTGCCAGAGGGTGTGTAAAGAAAGGAGACCCACTCACTACACAATATTTGTATTGAGGTAGTAAAACAGATTGCAAGAAGAAATTACACAAAATAATTCAACGAATTTCTAAAACCTACATATGCAGTGACACTTGCATACATGTGTGATTGCACAAAAAGGCATATGTCGATGCACCTACGTTTAACCTACGACATGCATAAATGAAACGAGCTTACGTCAGGCATTTTTGTGACTCCCCACACCACTTGTAAATGACGACCATGTCGTAGTGTCAATGCATATATGCACCCGTGCATGCTTTTCTCGATATACCTGATTACAGCCACCTGCTAATTGCACCTTGTCTCTCCTTCCTGCAGCCCTATGGTGCCCCCGCCGGCAAACATGGATCTTACAAGCACCCCGTCAGGTGAGTGGAGAGGTCATCATTTATCACATCTCTCACTTTACACAAATGTCCTCAAAAATAAATGAGTGCCATGACTGTCTAATTATGTCTAATAAGCTGGGGTAGGGAGACAGCTTTCCAGTGACGCCTTTTCAACAGGTGTTTGTTTTGAATAGATGTCCTGAGGTACAGCTTGCTAGGTCAGCCCTCCTGTATGTTATAACACACACGTATTGGTGTCCCCAGGCATGTGTCCCACTAATAACATCTGATGAGACACACCTCATCCGGAAATGGCCACCAGTCTCGTCCTCTGGGAAGTCACATAATGTCTCAGTAGCAGGATCCAACCTGATAAGTCTTGGGAGGATAGCTCAGTGGCAAGGTGCTCGCCTTGGAAGCAAAACAACATGGAGCAACACAGGTTCAATCCCCGGGTCTGTGCTTAGAAACCTCTGGGTATTAAGCACGTTATAAATAACCAATCTTGTCATAATATGCAGTTCCATGAAAATAGCTTGTGAAGTTCCCTGGGGGCTCCGCTGGCCAGATTTGAGGGAAGTGGCATTGCAAGGATATTAACACTGTCAGAGATTGGTTTTCGGGGGGGGGGGGGGCCCGGAGCACCCGCGTACCTGGCATCCCTACTCTACTCAATGTTTATCATCTCAGTTCCACTGTAAGGACTAAGGGCCTTTTTATGGGTTTGGTAGTATTAATATTGCTCCTTTTAAAGCCCTGCATGTATACAGGACATTTTAGAGTGCTGCAGGGGTTGGGAGGGCAGGCATTCGGGGGTAAGGGGGATTAGAACATGTTGCCATGGGAAGCCACTTCCATTCTGGTTAACATTAAGGATTTTCTACAATTACGGAACATTTTTCATTAGACCCGATATCATCCTCTATTTGCAGTATTGACTACATTATCCAGTTAGCCGGGGTACACCTTATAGGATATCAGGGGTTTTAAGCGTCTTCTGCATCATAGCTGGTTGGGTTCGAGTTAAAGCTTCTGTTCTGGTCCTGCAGCAGCAGGTTTCCTTTTGCCAAATGTCTTTCTTTGATGGGATGCTGGCGATAAGTTGCAAGCTGAGCTGGATTGGAGTGTTCCCCAAGGTGCATGTTTTGGGGGCTAGTTAGGGATGTAGCAGGGGCTTTGGATTCCAGACTGGCTTCCTGGAGATGGAGAAGCTCTTGAAGTCAATTCTGTGTTGAATGGGGAGCCAGTGCAGGACGTTCAACACTTCAGGGGCGTGGACATATTCTCGAAGGGCAAATACTAGTTGTTCCACCCTTTTCTTGTTGACTTTAGCTTAGAGATTTGTGTTGGGGATACGATACCTAATAGAAATAATTATCCCAGGCCTTGATTTTACCAAACAAGTCTCCACAACAGCCATCTATCATTCAACATGAGAGCCGGGAGGATCGTCCGAAGATGGTTGGGGTGAAATGGCAGCTCTTAGCCATGGGTGAGATGTGTTGTGAGAATAAGATGCCTTCATCAAAAGAGACCCCCAGGTTTTTCATTTTTTTGAAGGAGTCTGGGCCAGGGCTTAGTTCGATGGGCCATATTTCATAATTATGATCACTGGGGCCTGGCCACAAATGAGGAGTTATTTCACCCCAGATTTAGACATGTGTGTCTGACGTTTATTCAGGTTTGGACCGCAGATAATCAGGCTTCTATGCTAATTCCTATTAGGAAGGCGTCATTACCGAGAAGTATTCTGAGCTTGGTCAGGGCATGAGTCAGTAGGTGCATGTAGACATTAAAACACCAAGTAGATGGGGAAGACCCTGGAGGGACTCCACATGGAAGGTTGAAAGGAGTGTATAATAGGGTCACAAATTCACTGTCACTATTCGTTTTATCAGGGAAAAATGCAATCCAGTAGAGTGCAGTCACTTTAAAGCTCATGTACACGTTTTGTGATGCAAGCAAGGTGTTAACAGAAAAATCCACATGTCCAAATATCACCTGTGTTACGACTGCACCTAATTATGGTTTGGAAACCCAATTGTGTCTTTGCCCCAGCACTATGACAACTAATGTATGTGTGCCAAAAAATTAAGTTTGGAGAGCAAAATACTGTCATCAGCCCCACTCAGATCCGATTGTGATGGGCCTGCAGGCTGCCTAGTGCACACCCGGCCTTGCAGCCCACCCCACCCCAGCAAAAAATCAAGTGAACAGCAGAACATCAATGAACCAAGGTGTCTCAGCAACACCACCATTCTCGTGCGTAGGGGGCGGGGAGAAAGAGGGGGAGCACCTCACGCTCACACGTCCTTTACCCTGCACAAAACCCTTTGGTTTACTGCTTCCAGCGCTTAGCTGTGGCAAATGAAAGTGACGTTGTCACCCCGCTGGGCACCAGGCAGATCCTCCCTTGCTTCTGGGTGCACCCACTTCTTGGCCCGCCACTACACCTCCCAAGGCTGCTGCTCTGGCTAGGTGCCAGGGCTGCTATTGGATTCTTTACTGTGGGGTCCCCAGCTGGTTGGTTTTGCTGATAACCCATGTTTTAGACCACCTTGGGAGCATCAGTCTCCCTTATTTCCAGCACCAGTAGCAGACGGTATAACCTACTGGGCGATGTCAGTCAAGTTCAGGCAATGATGGGTTAGCTGAATATAATCAAAAGTCTGCGATGTTATAATACTGCCTAGAGGCTCCCATCATCCTTACCCAGCATAGTCAATGGTGAGGGATTCTAGGAGTTGTAGGCTGATATATCAGGCGATCTGCAGGTGCCGGATCCCACTCATACAGGAAGTCAGCCCTAGCTTAGTACAACTGAATGCTGCTGTTAGTCCCAATAATTATGAAGTCCCTGTTACAGTCATTTTTTCAACATTTTCATGCCCGTTCTGACTCCATTGATAACGCTGGCTGATTTCTTGCCTTGTGGTTCAGATCGCGTTGTGCTACTGGCCGATCTTTACTTGAGATCACCACAGCAGCGGACCTATAGGAAAGAAGGATAGACAACGGACAGTCTTGTTTGCTTTGCTTTCAGATCTCCTCGGCTATTAGGTTTTTTGAATGCAAGTTTAGGGACTCTGCTCAGGGCTTCTTGGGGCCCCATTTCCTAATAGGCTCTCTTTTATACCAGCGCGCTACAGAAAGCTCAGAAGTTCTACACTTGAAATTGGTGAACATTTTTTGTATTGTGATCATACAATCATTGTGAAGAACAATGCATGTTAATGTTTCTGCCTCCTAAAAAAATAAGTTGAACTAAATTGAACCTGTCTTTTATTTCAGATTGTTTTGGCCCAACTCTAGGAGCTCTGATCACTTATATGTCGCTGGGGAGGCTCTTCTATCAAACTTCCCAGTTCAAGCCACCATCGCCTTCTACGAAGAGTCTGATTCCGAGAGCGACGCTGGGAGCAGTGACGAGAGCTGCGATTCTGGCATCGAATCAGAATAATTACAAACAAAACATATGCAGTTTCAGTGCTGGACATTGTGTGTACACAAGGGAAGGACTTTGTTCACGCAGGGGTGCCAATCCCGAAGTGAATATATTATACAGAATGAATGTTCCTGTAGTATCCATTGAGCGCTTGAGCCAGGTCAGAGGGAGGCTGTGTGTGTGATTCCGATCAAGCTCTACTGAAGGATTAGAGAGTCCAGAGGGCACCTGGCAGTGCTGCAGAATTAACCGGCAACAATGTAGAACAGGGAATCTGCAACCAGTGGTTCTCCAGACTCCCAAGATCCTTTCCTATTTACTATGGTGGCTAGGGCTGATGGGAGTTGTAGTTTAAACATCTGGCGAGTCAAATGTTATGGATCATTGCTATGGAATGTGTATTCTTTGCAGATTTACTAGGGCAAGCCTGAAACTACTCTGTCTCGTTCCTTTGACTACTCCGATGAATTACAAATGGTCTCACAGTATTTGAATGTAGATTTTGGAACAAGGAGCGTCCAAGGCAACACTGGAAATTACGCACCTCAAAGAAAAATATAAAACAATGAAGCCTACTAAATGAATGTGAGAAAAGGACTTCCATTGGCAGCTGGCATGCCAGTGAGGGTTCTATTCACCCAGGCCACCAGGCACTGCAGTGTACAGCCTGATAAAAGACATCTGAAGGCAGAATGTGCCTCCATGTAAAATATTGTACAAATATATTATATTGTATCATAAGAGTTTATTTTATGTTATGTCAGATTAAGTATTTTATTGTATATGAGGTTTTCTTTATTTAATTATGACCTTCACATTTCTAAGTCACTGTAAATACCATTATTTGTGCTAAATAAATTATTTTCAGTTAATTGATGATTCTGTTTCTTTTTATTTTTGTGGTTCGATGTCTCTTTCGCTGCCAAGTCATTGATATTTTAAAATTTATGTGATCCAAAGGCCACTTGAGACCGCAGATGTTAGGGGCACAGATATCCTAGTGGTATGGCTTGCTTGTGCCAACTGGGCTTTGTTTGCATGTTTTTGCACACTGTTCAGGAGCTCTTGTTCTTGGTTCCTGCACATGCTTCCAAGATTTAAAAAAAAAAACGAACTGAGAAAATGAAGTCAACAAAAATATAATAATGTGAGACAGTTTAAATATAAACTTTATACATATGTAAAATAATACAAGAAAGAAGAAAGACAAAAAAATGAAGAAGTAAAGAGTAAAAGGAGAAAAATAGAAAGTGAAATAGAATAAATTGAAATTGAAATAGGATCAGGCAAAATTTGGGAAGACAAAGACCTCAATTGAAACTGATTATTCTGGTCATGAAGTTTCCAAGGACAAATAATCAGTAAATATAACAATATAATGCCACTGCAACAAGAAACCGTAAGCAGCAGATACTGTTAATGGTTCTAGACAGTGCATAATGCAAGAGTATATTACATTTCATTTTTCGGGTCAAAGACTTCCCTTCACCCAACCAACAAAGTTAAAAAACCATTAGGTCAGTTTCACAAAATCGGACATCATGCACCGGTAGCCCTCCTAAATAATTAAGGTCTCTGCGGTTCATTTAATTAGGGGCATACCCTACAGGCCCAATAGACTGACATAACATTGAGTTGTTGAATTGGCAATAATTTATAGTGCATATTCATAATTTAAAAAATATAATAGGTCTTTTTAATAGCCAATTAAAAAAATCTATCGACCAACAGATCCGTCTGTCACACCCATCAAACCTTCAGGTAGTTAAACCAGCTGCTAGATCTTAGCATGTGCTTTATGCATTAACCCTTCCTGGGGAGAACACGGGATCCCCTGCAGAGGGGCAAAGGGGCCCACGCTTACACTCACTTGTCTCTGTAGTGTCAAATTATCCACGTTCTTCATTTACTTCCTTAAACGAATATAATTTAATTCCTTAAACCCATGTTCCTGCATTGTGCCAATGAGGCCTTGATATCACGTTTCTGCAGTGTCAGAGCACGCTTGTTCTCAGTCTCTACAACGTACAAAAGAGGCATTTTCTTCCATTGTAATAACGGCCCAAAGGAACATTGCAAAGCAAGTGTCCACACAGTGACAGAAGTGTCAAGTGTTTCTATGTCCACTGTGTCACTCTATCAAAGACTGCCCTCGTCTCTGAGCCTCATATCAGAATGTAATGTCCTTGCAAAGGTTTGAAAAGGAGAACAATTATCCCATGTTCACATCCCTGTTCTTCGTGGCCTCTCAGTCAGGGCCCCAACTTTAGAATTAGCAGAACAGGGTGGGTGGTTATCCAACTCCCGGATCAGGATTGGGATAGCACTGTGGAGAAAGACAACTTTTCTAGAGCTACCAGCACTGGATGCAGGGATATCATTTCACCAAAATGCCAGGGGTAGCGGAAGTGACATCACTCGACCCTTGACCTTTAAAGACATCACAGGAAGTGATGCCATTCCGCCCACCCCAAGTGAAATCACCGAAAGTTATGGCACACAACCATCAGATGCGTCTAACACCCATATTTCCAGGTGCTCTTTTTCTGCCAGATAAAACAACTGAGGCACAGAGGGAGGTTTGATTTGTCCACGATCACACATTTTGGGAATCTCATTTTCCAGATTCGACGTTTGGGATATATGTAAAACATACATAATGTGCTAGTGTATGAGACATCTGTAGATCAATGGACACAAAAGTACTCGTTATCTGTGGCATTGATGTGTTAAACAAGCCAAAGACGCACTGACCTGGAGAGCTATTGAAGAGGGAAAATGGGACGATCCCTTCCCCCGATGCTCGTCCAGACCATGGCCTATGACGTCACGACCTAAACACCCACCGGGGGAGGAGTGCAACCCGCTCACTGCCTCCCCGGACGTCAAGATCCACCGTGGCCACGCCCTGCACACCCAGGCAAGCTGCGCATCATCCAAACCACGTGCTGGGACCTCGGATGGAACTTACACCAACCATATGGACCAACTCGATTAGGCATCACCCACAAATATCACCATAGAGATGACATGACGACATAGTCAGCGGACAAGAACACACGTTCCACCAAGCACCTGGATCAGACACACACCAACCCACACGAAGAACATACTCAATGCTATAACGTTGAGGACCACTCACACTCACATATGCTTGTAGACACTTCCTTGCTACTAAAACCATGAAGATGTAGCCCTGTATATCGACTAATGCATAAGAACCCATGTCACCCCTCGCTACTCCTGTGTAATGGACTCTATGCCGCCACCCATAGACTAGGCCAAGGTAGGCCGCAAACCAGAGTCCCCAGGCCGGAGCAGCTCAGACGGAGCTGCAAGATGCTGATCACGCAGAACAAATCCTGACGAGAGCCCCACAGCCAAGGCCACAAAGTTGCAATCTACACGTCGCGCTCCCCGTGCCAAGGTTACACCTGCCACTGCTAAACACTCCTCAGAGCCGAGATACAAATCAAATATCCGTAATTCTGCTCCAGCCACGGTCTTCCAACACGTGACCAGGCTGACCTAATACGATGCCAAGCCCAAGGACCAGAGAAGCTCTGGGGTCTCACGTCTAGGACCCAGACTGCAACAATGAAGTTACAAGTTGGACACCGACAGCGATGGGAAAGGGACATCCAACAGCCAGTAGTCAGACCTGTCCATTGTCCACCACTGACACATAGTCATACATTGTTGCCAGCACCAGGTACACTGCAAGCTGGGAACACCGATGGTCCCAGGCTTGGGGGCTCGGGGACAAATCAATCAGAATACGAGGGGCTAACCACTGACGCCACTATAGTTTAGCCAATCACTAACTTTCCCCTTGTAACAATTCTTATGTAGCAAATCTTAGGGATGACCCAAGAGTACCACCTGACCCCTTCTCTACCAATAACCTTTCCTTCTATACGGGCCTATACTGACCCTACCACTCGGGGAGCCAACCCTAGATAGCGTTAGGTTTAGGGGCTAGTTTTCCCAGGTGACGCACGTAGTCGTGTCAGCCGGCTAGAAAAAGGGCCTGCGAGCCCATCACAGATGAGACGTTCCTTGGGTACCTGTGCTCCGTGAACCTGTCCCTGTCTGTTTTGTGCAATAAACAGCAGTATCTCTTTTGCTCTTGTGTGTGCCTCATACTCCTTTAGGACGCGGGAGGAGTTGGGGCCTCCCCAATCCCGGAGGTCCACGAACGACCCTGCCGACCCCCTTCGAAATTACCCCGACAAGTAGAAGGCACTGCTGAGATGGTGAGATAGACCACAGCGAGGCCGCTTGCGTCACGGTGGCCCGGCAACGCGGCCCCCCTCTGCCGTTCCCCCGTTGGAGGACTGCGGGACCATCGCAGAACTGCGAGATGACCGGACAGAGCAATCCCGAGATTGGCCATCGGAAGCCGACTTCAGAAGTATCCCGCCCACGGTTGGCGAGTGTCCAGGCGTGGTCCAGATGAGGGGAGACGGCAAGCTGATAGGGAGGGGTGCCCGCAGTCGAGCGGCACCGGCAGGCAAGAGCCCGATATGAGTATGGCTGGAGGAATTGTGAACAGGGTGGCGGTTGGTTTTTGCAGTCTGTTCAGAAAAGATTTTGGTCATTGAGCAGCGATCGATGTGTAAGGTGTAGTGGGGATCGGAACGAAGGCCGTCCCCTCTAGTGTTACAGAGCAAGCTGGGTGGCGCTTCGAGCCCCCACGTGTGACTGGCGGATTGCGCTGATTGGTCTAGATCGCGGACACCTGTATAAGGGGCTGTGGTGTTCCTGTGAGTTGGCATTGTAGATCAATGAATAGATGAGGATTCCTATTAGCTCGGTGAATAGATGACGTATTCCCACAAGAGGTAGCTAGGTTGTTTCTCAGTGCGAAAGATAGTTGGCTGGTTAAGCTCCCCGGGAGAGGGGGCGTATCACACGCGAGGCGACGCAGCGGGAGCAGCTCAATTATAATAACAGAGCGATTAATGAATACTCCACTCCAGGCGTGGTGGGAAGACAGCTGTGGGGATTGTGGGGAATAACATTGTCAAAATTGGCACACATTCTTCCTTGTAACTGTATGTACCGGAAATACATTGTAGTAGATGGTGACGTCACCCATAGGACTTGCATGCGATACCGCGGTCTTCTTCAGCATAATCAGAGCAGAGGCACGCGATAAAGGAGGGATGAAGGGGGACAGGCGGCCACGCATGGAGAAAGCCAGCACGTCCTCGCACTGCAAAGCGTTTTGACCAGTGGGAAGGGGAAGAGAAGGGCATACACTGGGGTTAGAAGTATGTTGCAGGTGCGCCGAGTAGCTGCAGCGCTGGAAAGGCTCAAAAGCACGCTGCGCTGGGCACGAGGACGCAGGGGGCCTCGCGCGCCATGGGTCGAAGGGGGCCCTAGCTCCGAAAGGAGGGGTGTAAAGGGAGGTGATAGCATTGTAAAGAACACGACACCGGTGGTAACCAGCACGAAAGTATTGTGATACCAGCATTGCTTTTCCTTTCAGCGGAAAGTCGTCAGTCCTCAAATTATGGGGCCAGGTAACGACGGTTATCAAAATCTGCACATTTCAAAATGTCTGTGTATTATGGGATAGGGGCAGGATATAGGGCCAGCACATTAACACCACTCCAGCATATCTGCGCAACACTAACACCGCACAGAGATAAAATAGTAAAGTACAGCATTGAATGGACTCAAGGGACAGATGAAAGAATTAGGATACCTAGGATACCATGGCCGCCCAACGGCAGCTTTGATATGATCACTCAACACTCACTGTTAGCATACTTACATAACACTTATAAGGGGAAGAAGTTAGCAAGCCACCTAGAAGTTTTCGATCTCTGGAGAATGTTTCAGGGGTATTCACCAGGGATGATGAGCATGCAGGAGGTAAAGAAGGAGGAGGAAAGCAAGGGGACGAGTGTAGCACACCCCAAGCTCGCCCTAGCGCTGAGGAGAGCAAGGAAGAGACAGAAGGATCATACCCCATTGCAGACGTAAAAAAGAAGAGTGAGGGAGAGACAACACCAATTAAGGAGATAAAGAAGGAGTCAGAAGGGCACTATCCAATAAGGGAATTGAGAGAAGCAACATGACCACAGTTAACAGCTGCTGAAGGGTACTCAAACCCTGCATACAGCCCACCACCATACGCACCAGCAAACAACTACCAAAAGGGGCTGGGTGCGAGGAGTGAAGTAGACACAAAACTGGTACAGGTAAGCTCCGGGAGAATAAAAAAGACGCAAACAGATTTGGCAAGTATAGGGCCAGACGAATGGATAGCAGCGGAGGTGTTACTGAAGCTTTGGGGGACGCTAACAGGAGAAGAGGAAGAAGTGGTAAAAAGGGTAGGTAAGGAGGAGGTAGGACACACGCAGAGAGGGTGTGAGGTAAGTACAAGGGAAGAGGGAAGCATGACAAGGGAAGAAGAGGCAGTGTTGGAGGCGAAATTAGCAGAGCTGAGGGAGGAGCGGAGAGTGTTGATTAGACAGCTCGAGCAGGAGGAGTGGGAGAGAAAGGTGAAGAGGAAAGAAGGTAAGGAGGTGTGAGTGGGGTTAAACCAGCAAGAGGAAGAGAGAAGGAACCGGGAAGAGGACCGCATAAGGGAGATTGCAGAAAGAGTAGCACGTATGGAGCAGCGGGAGATCAGGAGGAAAGAAGAGGAACGGGAGGAGAACGACAGAGAGATGACACTATGGAAGAGGAAGATTATATCAGAGAGCACACAGAAGTACGAAGAAGGGAGAATAATAGAGAATATATTGGCAAAAGAGGGCGGGATATGGAACGACAAGGATAGAGACGAAGAAGTTACTTACCAACTGTAACATTTTTTCGACTGGATGTTCCTCCCACATATTCCTCATCTTGTGATAATTCGTTTCGCCAGCTTTGCTGCTTCGGAAAACATTTTTCGGCAGAGGGCGCTGTGCTCGAGGTTGCGGCGTCGAATGTCCCTCGACGGGCTCCGTACCGTGTCGACGTCACTGATGGTATAAATAGCTCAAGCCGCGCCAGTTTGCTTCAGTTCTGTTTTTTTGAGGAAATACTCGTAGAACATCCAGGCGTATGCTGTGAGTGATTGGCCCATCATGAGAGGAAATTGTAAGAAAACATAAACTGTACTGCGGGGTAGGCTGGGAGGGTCGATGAGGAATACGTGGGAGGAATATCCAGTCGAAAGAACATTACAGTTGGTAAGTAACTTGTTCTTCGAATGGATTGTGTCCTCCCACGTATTTCTCATCTTGTGATAGACTCCCATAACAGTGATCAATTTGGAGGTGGGAGTGCTAGTTCTTGTTTTCATGTACAGAGTGAAGTACCGCTCTGGCAAATAGCCCCTTATTTGAGGATGAGGCATCTAAGCAGTTATGCTTGATAAAAGTATGTATTGATGCCCATGTTGCAGCCGAGCAAATATCTTTTGCAGGGACTCCCCTCTTCAAAGCCACAGAAGTAGCCATTCCCCTTGTGGAGTGAGCACGTAGCCCATCCGGTGGGTCTTTTCCTGCTAATCTGTAGCATTTCAATATAGCTAGAATAATCCAGCTGGATATGGTTTGTTTTGTCACCGCTAACCCCAATTTACGACCTGTGTAGCCCACAAAAAGTTGGCCGTCTTGACGTAATTATGTCATTCTTGCAATGTAAAAGCTGAGGGCCCTCTTGGGGTCCAGCCTATGTAATCTCTCCTCTTCCTTTCCCAAACAATTTTCTGCGACAAATGGAAGTCGGAAACTACTTTCGGTAAGAAAGATGGTTTAACTTTCAGAACTACTTTGTCTTTGTAAAATGTGGTGTATGGAGGTTTACATGAGAGAGCCTGTAGTTCACTAACCCTGCGGGCTGATGTTAATGCCACAAGAAGGACAGTCTTTAATGTTAAAAGCCTCAATGGACATGAGTGCAGATGCTCAAATGGTATACATGTTAGGAATTTAAGAACTAAATGCAAATCCCAAGTTGGAACATGAAATGGTATTGGTGGGTTTACATTTGTGAATCCTTTCAGGAACTGTATTATTAATGGTATTTTAAAGTAAGAAACCTCTTCCGAGAAACGCTTAAAAATGGACAGCGCAGCAAGATATTCTTTGATTGTTCCGATCTGGAGCCCCAGATTGGCTAGATATAATAGAAAAGAAAGCACTATTGGTGTGCTACATTGAAAAGAGTCCAGATCCCTATCTTTGCACCAGTTACTGAACTTATTCCAACAACATCGGTACAAGGATTTTGTTGCTGGCCTTCTGGCCGAAAGCAAAATCTCCATTACGTCATCTGGAAGATCCCAATCCTTGTATCTCAACCTCTTAGAAATCATGCATGAAGGTTGAGTGTGTTGACCTCTGGATGGAGGACCCGACCTTCCTCTTGCGAGAGAAGATCCTCTCTTTGTGGAAGACATACTGGAGGGCAGATGGACATGTCCAGAAGGTCCGGGTACCACGTCCTCCTGGCCCAGTCCGGGGCAATTAGGATCATGTTTCTCCTGAACTTTCTCAACCTCCTGATTACTTGAGGAATCACGGGGACTGGAGGAAACGCGTACAGCAGGGGGAAATCCCAATCCACTACGAACGCGTCTCCTAGAGCTCCTCTCTGGGGAAATTCCCTTGAGCAATACTGATCGCACTTTCCGTTTACCGTGGTTGCGAACAGATCCACTTGAGGGGTTCCCCAAAGGGTGAAGATCTCCAAAAGGACTTCCTGAGCTAACTCCCACTCGTGGGAGACTGTGCTCTGTCTCCTCAGAGCGTCAGCCGCCGTGTTCTGTTCTCCGGTTAGGTGAACGGCAGATAAAGAGATTTCTTCTTGTATTGCCCAGAACCAGAGCTGCATTGACTCTCTGCACAGAGGTAGAGATCCTACGCCTCCTCTTTTGTTGAGGTAGTACATGGTCACTGTGTTGTCTGTCATTAGCAGGACATTTTTTCTCTGTACAGAGGGCAGGAAGGCTTTCATCGCCAGTCTGATTGCCCTCAGCTCCAATAGATTGATGTGTAGTTTGGACTTCGATGGAGACCAACGTCTGCTGACTGTCAAATCATTGGTGTGAGCTCCTCACCCTGTGAGTGAGGCCTCCGTCACTACTGTTATCTCCGGCCATGGTTGCCAAAAAGATTCTCCCTTGAGGATATTGTCGTTGCAAGCCCACCATGACAGATCCTGAGCAACTGCGCTCGGAACTTGCAGAAGATCTGACATATTCCCCAAGAATTGGGACCACTGAGTTCTGAGGGCCCATTGGAGGGATCTCATCCTCAGTCTGGCCTATGGCACCAGAAAAATGCAGGATGCCATGAGGCTGAGCAACCTCAGGAAATCGAAGGCCGGCAGATGCTGGGCTTTCTGGAATTTTGTTATCATCTGCTGGATGTGGAGAGCTCTCACGTCGGGCGGCGAGGCTTTGCCCGAGGAAGTGTCCAAGACTGCTCCGATAAACTGGAGTTGTTGGGATGGTATCATGTGAGACTTCTTGAAATTGAGGAAGAAGCCCAGGTTGTGGAGGAAGTGGCAGGTGATTGACAGATGTTCCTGAGCTTGTTCTGGAGAACGTGCTCTGATTAGCCAGTCGTCCAGGTAGGGGTAGACGTGAATCCCCCCCTCTCCTGAGACTCGCTGCCACTATCGCCATCAGCTTGGTGAAAACCCTCGGAGCGGAGGTCAGCCCAAATGGCAGAACTCAAAACTGATAGTGAGAGCTGCCAACTGCGAACCTCAGGTATTTTCTGTGCTTGGGATGGATTGGCACATGAAAATAAGCATCCCTAAGGTCCAATGATACAAACCAGTCTTGAAGCTGGAGAGCCTGAAGGATCTGAGAAAGGGTTACCATCTTGAGCTTGTCCTTCCTGAGGAACTTGTTCAATTTTCTTAAGTCCAAGATGGGTCTCAATCCTCCGTCCTTCTTTGGGATGAGAAAATAAGGGGAGTACCAACCTTTGTTCCTCTCCGCTACAGGTACATGTTCTATTGCACCTTTCTCTAGCAGGGTTAACATTTTCTGCAAAAGGAGCGGGTCTGGAGTTTTGGTAGAGCTGGCTCCCGGTGGATGATCGTGAGGTCTTTTTAAGAAGGGAAGACAGTAACCTTCAGCTACTGTTTCCAGTGCCCAAGCATCTGAAGTAATGCCCCGCCATTCTTTCAGATGCTGAGAGATTCTGCCTCCCACTGGTGTTTTGTATGATAAGACCTCAGAGAGATTTGGAGGCGGCTGCAGGAGTGGCTCAGGGCATAGATGCCGTTCCTGAAGATGGCTTTGTAGTCTTTGCTCGTCCATCACGAGTGACATTCCTCTTGCCCCTTTGAAAAGCCTTTCCTCTTCCTCTACCAACAAAGGAGTAGTATCGAAAAGGATGACCCCTCCAGGAAAATGAGCCTGAATAGGGTTTTTGAGGTTGTCGCATGGAGGCACTAAGAGATTTGGCTGCCGTTTTCGAGGTCTGTAGTTCTTCTAGGCTCTCATCAGCCTTACTACCAAACAGCCTTGAGCCATCAAAGGGCATGTTGAGATGTCTGGTCTGTACATCTGGTGGAAACCCCGACTTTCTCAACCACGCAAATCTGCGTAGCACTGTGCTTGATGCCATGGACCTACTAATACTATCAGCAGTAATCAGTCCAGACTGGAGACATTCCCCCATTGCCTCCTTCCCTTCATTGACTATATTCTGGAAGCCTTCCCTTTCTTCGTCTTCCGGAATATGTTCAGCCACCGCTGAAATGCATTCCCACAGGATATGTGTGAACCTGGCCAGGGTACAGGTGACATTGGTCGATTTCAAGGCCATGCTACCCGAAGTAAACACTTTACGAGCCCAGGCATCAACCTTTTTGTCCTCCCTGTCCGGAGGTATGGTTGGGTATGCTGTCTGCCTGGAAGTAGTAGCGGCCTGAATAACCAGATTTTGTGGTGTAGGGTGTTTACTCAGGTATTCTGGATCAGAAGTAGAAGTTCTGTACTTCCATCACGATCTATTACTCACAAATGATCCACCTATTGAACGAAATTGCGCTGGAACCAGTAGATTTGGAATTTAGACCTAATCATGTGAAATTCCGCATTATTGAGCATGACTGGGCCAAAACGTTAAATCGGATAGCTGAACTAAAAGGATACAAGGAAGCAGCCCTCTTCTGCTCCCCTAGACGTCCGCACAAACCATATATAATTCAATTTCCCTGTAATAAAGCCAGAGAAACTTATTCTCGATTTAAAATGAACCAATCCCTAACCCTGGAAAGAATTGGCAGCTGGAGCCCCCACCTTCAAGCAGATAGGGTTTTGGGATGTAGGTTCTGCAATGATGGCTCCATTCAAGAAACATTGAAACATCTAGTTATATTCTGTCCCCATTTTGAGACAACACGTCAATTAACAATTGCAAAACATGGTGTACTCTCAGAGGCTACCAGGGAATGGGTTTGGTTAGCCTCTATGTGGGGGACTAGAACGAGTTTTATATTGTCTTTGTGTGGACTCCTAACAATCTTAAACCATCAGCTTGAGAATATGTATGAAAAGATTCAAGGGATAGAGTAGCAGACGTTGTATACAACATTATATTTATATTGTTCTATTTCAGCAAATGTCTTTTATTTAATTGATATACCTGTTAGGCGGCGAGTGCTGTAAATGTTGTTCTCCTTGTTTCCCTCTCAACATGGTATTACATAGAGGGAGGGCTACGTCTATGTTATCTGAAGGCCTTTCAATCTACAAGATGTTTTAAGTTTAAAAGTGAAGTTACCAGCAATAGTGCATTATATCACCCGTATATTTTTCCATATATATATCAATATATGAAGATGGTAAAACACTGGTTATACGGTGAACAGATAATGAATGTAGCTTTAAGTCTTTATTATATATTCTACATCAAGTACATATTTTAGTTAAGGGGAAAAAATAGCAGGAAGAAAAATTAATTCGCAAAATAATTGTTTTAAAAAAAAAATATCTAATGTATACCGTGAAGAATTTATTTAAGTTGAAAAGTTGTAAAAGTTTGTTGATCGAACTAATAAACAATGGTTTGAATAAAAATAATTTAAAAAAAGAAGTTCTGTACTTCTTTGGGAGATTGCCGTCTACTGCAGCAATGCTATCAGGTTTTTCCCAGTTCTTTTCAACTGTCCTTTGGGGCGCCCTATGGAAAGGGAGAACTGGATCTTTCCGGGGTCCCCGGACTATAATGTCGTCATATTGTCTTGTTCAAATGTAGGGGAGGCTCTTCCCCAACCCATATATTCAATCACCCTACTCATCAAATTCCTATACCCTGAGTCTGCATGTTCTGCAGGATCAGGTGCAGCAAACTCCAATTCGGGTGATGTGTCCACACCACTAGCAGAATGCAGAGTTTCAGATAGTTCTCTCATTTTTGTCTCAGGATTTATCAGTTCCTCTGGAACTTGTCTAGTGCCATATTTTACTCCAAAAGGAGTGACCTCCTCATCATCTGAAGGTTAGTGATTTAAATTAGGCCCATGATTTGCTCACTTTATATAGCATACTGCTCTAACCCGGACCAATTTTTCCTGGCTCAAAGACATAGGTTGTGCCTTCCAGCTTGTTCACGGGACCTTAATGCACTGGCACTTTAAACTAAATAGGCCTTCACGTCGACTATGATTGGTGGGTTCTCTCTTGCACTTTGGGGCACCAATTATAATGGTAGTACTTTTTTAAGCATGCAAAGACCCCCCTTGTAGTTACGGCACAAGGTTGGGGGCAGGCTGTTTTTCTTGTTTTAAATTATTTTTAGTAAATATCAATTGGTTGACAATTGGGGGTTCTCCCCACTTGGTGACTCTATGATGGGGTCTCATGCATGCATGTCTCCCTGTCTTTTCAGAGTGTAATTGCTTATCTCCTGATGAAGATGTAACTCAATTAAAGTTAAATACGTCAAAACCGGTTGAGAAACCAGAGATGAGGTCGATTTTGGAATCCGACGTGACCCATCCCAACCCATGATCACCTGGGCAATTTGTTGTGGTCTCTTATATATTGATTATATATTTCTTTTCTTTTTAATGAAGACAATAAGTAATCAATTGTTATGACTTTTTTAGGAGAAAGTTTTAGCTTATATTTGTCATTGTTGTGTATGTATGAATGGCTAATGGACGCATGTGTATGAATGATGTGAATTGTATGTAAAATTATGTGTTCTTAAATTCTTTCCTGCGATGTAAAATTATTATGAGTGCTATGATTAAATCATGATTAAAATTCTGATATTTAAATAATGGATCAGGGCTAATAAAATTCCTTGATCCCCTTTTTTTCAAAATTGTATCCTCTGGATCTTTTTTTCCGAGATTAGTACTCCTCATCATCTGAGCTAGATTCTTCAAAAATTTTGGTAAAGGTGTAAACCTTCTCTCTTCTTCCTGATTTTTTGTCGAAGGAATCAGTGTTTTCTTCGAGGGGGTCAAAGGAATCTTCAACGCACTCGACGAAGCCTTCGACAAAGGCATCGAGGATAATATAGGCTTCGTCGTCAGAGCTGTCGGCGCCGATGGCGTCAACGAAGTTGCACTCGACATACACAACTTTTGTTTTTTATGAGGGATCGGAGAAACACTCGATCCTCGAGATTCTCTCGACGATTTGTCGACTCGAGATTTATGGGTACTACTAGGCTTTACCGTCGTACTTCCCGACTTCCCTGCATCGTCCAATGGAGCAACCAGGGTCTGGCTTTTCTGAGGTTTCTTTGAGGGGATCGAAGCCGCGTTCTCAAAGACCTGCATAATTTTTCTCCAAAAGCTTTCCCATTTTGAAAGGGAATCCGATCTAGTCGGACATCGAACCGATTCCGTCGATGAATCGAACGATGATGATGGAGATCTATGTCTCCTTTTGAGCTTTTTAGAAGAAGACGAAGAAGATTGTCTCGACCAGCTACGAGATTGGGATCTCTTCTAATGTTTTTTATGACGTTCCAATTCCTTTGAATCGGACGATTTCTTATGTTTTTTAGACAGGGCTTTCGAAGAGCCCTTCGACGCCTCCCGCCCCATCGCTAACTTACTTTTCCTCTCACGGAGGGCATTCTCCGTCTTTGACTGACAGGAGCCACAGTCGCCGGTTCGATGTTCTGAGCCCAGACACCAAAGACAGATTCAGTGAGGATTGGTGATAGACATCTTCGACCCGCAGTCGTTACAATTCTTAAACTCAGTTTTGGGAGTCAAAGCGGTCGATGAAGAAGACATTTTCTTGACAGAAAATCTCGAAGCGCGCCATTCACGAGAGCGAAGCAATCGGAAAAACAGAACTGAAGCCAACGGGCGCGGCTCAAGCTATTTATACCATCAGTGACATCGATACGGTACAGAGCCCATCAAAGGACATTCAACGCCACAACTTCGAGCACAGCGCCCTCTGCCGAATTTTTTTTCCGAAGCTGCGAAGCTGGCGAAACAAATTATCACAAGATGAGGAATATGTGGGAGGACACAATCCATTCGAAGCAAGGGTACTAGAACAGGTAAGTGACGTGATAATGAACAAACTTTGCAGGGCATGAATGGTGTTAGAGGATGAAGGAGACAAACAAAGCAATCCAGGGCTAAGAGGAACAAGCCAAGCACATGGGGGTAAGACACATGCGTGTGACAATAAGGAGGTAACAATGACACAAGTACAGGGAGACACAGAGAAGACAGGTGAATACACAGACATAGACTTAGAAACTGTAACAGTAGGGGGAAGACGCCCAAGCACAAAATGTACATTCTCAGACGGGTTTTGTAGTGAGGAGGAAGAGGGATCTTGCGGAGGACAGAGTGATGGGAGTGGGGAGGGGCTAAGTAAATTATACATAACACGCACAGACTGCAGATCGTCATGGGAGTGTAAGACACAAGAAGAAGGAAAGACAGGACGGGAGGGCACAAGACAACAAAGAGAAGGGACACCACGACCACTGACACCACCAGCACACCACACGCCATATGTTAATAGGCTTAGAGACCTCCCAGGACACAGAATGGAGGGATCAGCCACCCCACACAACAAGGATCAGATGGGTTAATAGAGAGGCCATAAGGGCATAGGAGATAATCGGCTTACACAACACCTTATCGACTTTCTCAAAGAAGTTTCTGACATGGAAGAGGAGAGCGAATACACGGACACATCCCTACACAGACGCATGCCAGGGGAGGTAAAAGAATACACACAAATGCCATTACATGAGAGAGGGGGGGCAAGGCCACAATATGTCCCATGGAAGCATGCAGACAAGGAAAACATTAAATGTAGACTACCATCATTGAGCGGAGGGGCGGGGAAATGGATATATGAAATGGAAAAGCAAACTGCAGGACACAAGCTAGCAATGGGCGATGTCAAGGGGTTACTAATTTCCATATTGGGTGATGCAGCAGATGACATTTGGAAGAGGGCGGGATTCCCAGGGGTGACAATCAGTGACATGTTGCATGATGGGGGCCCAATTTGCAAATTGCAGACACGCACTATGGCAAGCGCTGAGGGTATAATATCCGGACATTTTAGACATAGGGGCAAAAATGTCACGCAAAATGCGTGAGAATGAGGAGCCTGTTGATTACATCCAGGAAATTCAGGAGAATTTCAGGCACATGGAAACGCGGGAACCGTGGGACAAAACTCTAGCAACTATTTACCACATACTTATACAGGGGCTCCCAGAACCAGTACAGAGGCAGTTAAAAAAATTGGTAGGAATGGAAGCAAAAGCATGGCCAGAAATATAGCTAACAATAGTACACCATTGTAGGCTATGGCAAGAAAAGATGAAACAGAAAGAGGAAGACAGAAAGGCAGATGAGGCAAAACTGGTCCAAAAGAAACTGTCAAAATATGCCATGGAAGGTGCGCTAATAACAAGCCCCGCCCAGGTGACACCAGTACCAGCCACTACACAGCAGCCGCAACAACCAACAGCTCCACCACAGCAAGCACAAATTATGATACAGCAACTGCCACCACCGCCTCCATACACAGCCCAATACACATACGCTCCGCCGATGGTGGGAGGATACACACAAGTGGGAAATGGCTACACAAACAACTACAGGGGGAGGGGTGGGTTAGCAAGAGGGAGGGGATTTGGACCAAAAGCACCCCAGAAAGGGGGAGAGTTCCGAGGGTATAACCAATACGGACAGCAGAGGTACTTGGACAACACTGGAGGATATCTGTGGCAAGCCTGAGAGCCGCCACCGTGCTGGACATGTGGGCTAGTAGGACACGTATCACGCACATGCAGGGCAAGGCCGGCTCAAGCAGGATGGGGAGAGCAAGGGCAACAGGGTTACAACGGGGGACAACACTACTATCAACAACCACAGCCACAACAAATGACAGAAACACACGCGCAACAACAAGTGCCACCACAACCACAGCAACAATACGTGACACCCCCTGCACAACAAATGTTATGTTATGTTATGTTATTTTGCATTTATATAGCGCCTTATACACCATTGGTATGGTCTGAAGGCGCTGGTAGGTTGAACGCCCTTGGGAACCGAAGTTCAGGTCAGTAGAGAGAGTAGAGAGAGTCCAAAGGTGCGTGTGCGCACCAGGTATGTGTGCAGCTGGTGTGGAAGTCGTGTGGTAGCTGCTTCTTAGCGGTAGGTGTGGTGCTTGAGAGATCAGGAGTGTGCGTTCGCTCTGGCAGGATTTATCCAGACCGAGTGTGGCTGCGTTAGGCCTGAGGAGAACGCCTGGCTGGGGGTGTGAAGCCAGCAGTGTTTACTTAGAGTGATGGGGAGTGAGCGGGAGATGTTGATATGAGAACATTTATACCGAATGGTGTCATAGTATCACTGTGTTCTAGTTGAGTGGTGGTGTAAAGAAGAGAGTAAGCGTGGGGTGTGGTATGATATATGCTCTTTCAAATGTTCCCTGCATTCCAAAGCATATTTTGTGCGTCACTCAATTCTATGTGATCAGGTCCGTTCTATGCATTTTATTAATTTCAGGCGTTCAAAATTGCACTACATACTCCTGTCTGCTCGACACACTCACGCACTCTAGTCCAACTTGCATGCTCTAGTCTATCCCTCCTTCTCCAGTGAGTCCCACGCATGCACTCATGTATTCCATACGCATGCGCTCCTGTCTTCCCCGCGCGTGCACTCCTGTCTAATCCGCGCATGTACTCCTGTCTGCCTACACACTCATCCGCTCTGTATACTCATCCGCTCTGTATACTCATCTGTTCTGTATGCTCATCCACTCTGTCCGGTCCACAGATACATCCGCTCAACATACTACTTGTCCGCTCTACGTATTACACATCCGCTCTATGTACTACACATCCGCTCTACGTACTCAACCGTTCAACACACTCCTCCGCTCTACATACCCATCCGCTCCATACACTCATCCTTCCATGCGTTCATCCTCTCCACATACTCATCTGCTCCACACCCTCATCCGCTCCACAATCACTTGTCTGCTCCACATACACTCGTCCGCTCCACACACTCGTCCGCTCCACACACTCGTCTGCTCCACACACTCGTCCTCTCCACACACTCGTCCGCTCCACATACTCGTCGGCTCCACATACTCGTCCAATCCACACATTCGTCCAAACGGCACACTCGTCCAATCTACACACTCGTCCAGTCTACACACTCGTCCAATCTACACACTCATCCAATCTATACGCTCCTCCGGACCACACACTCATCCGGTCCACACACTTGTTGGCTCAACATACTACTCGTCCGCTTGACATACTACTCGTCCGCTCTACATACTCATCCGTTCCACACACTCATCCGTTCTAGGTATTTATCCGCTCCACACACTCATCTGCTCCACAGAGTCACCCACTCCACACACTCATCAGCACCACACACTCATCGGCACCACACACTCATCCACTTCACACACTCATCCGCTCCACACACTCGTCCGCTCCACACACTCGTCCGCTCTGCACTCGCCCGCTCCACACACTCGTCCGCTCTACGTACTCATCCGTTCCGCACTATCATCCGCTCTACATATTTATCCGTTCCACACACTCATCTATTCCACACACTCATCCGCACCACAAACTCATCCGCACCACAAACTCATCCGCTCCACGTACTCGTCCGCTCCACGTACTCGTCCGCTCTACGTACTCGTCCACTCTACATACTCATCCGTTCCACACATTCATCCGCTCTCCGCACTCATCCGCTCTCCACATTCATCCTCTCCCTACACTCATCCGCTCCCCACACTCATCCGTTCCCCCACTCAGCTGCTCTCCACACTTATCCGCTCTCTACGCTCATCCGCTCTCTGCGCTCATCCGCTCCCCACAGTCATCCGCTCCCCACACTCATCCGTTCTCCACACTCATCCGCTCCCCACACTCGTCCGCTCTCCACACTCATCGCTCTCCACACTCATCCGCTCTCCACACTCATCCGCTCTCCACAGTCATCCGCTCTCCACAGTCATCCGCTCTCCACAGTCATCCGCTCTTCACACTCATCCACTCTCCACACTCATCCGTTCTCCACGCTCATCCTCTCTACACGCTCGTTCGCTCTTACACGTTCATCTGGTCTAAACGTTCATCCGGTCTATACGTTCGTCCGTTCAGTATAGTCATCAGTTCTACGCCCTCATGCGTTCTATTTGCTTCTCTGTATTTACGTACTCATCAACTCTACATGTACTCATCAACTCTACACGCTTGTCCGCTCTACACACCTAACCACTCTACACGCTCAATGGCTTTAGTATGTTCATCTATTCTATACACTCATCCGATCTCTATACTCATTTGATCTTTCAAGTCGTCTGTTCTTCCATTCATGCACTCTTCCACTTAGTGCATTCATTTGTTCTATAGGCTTCATCCGTTCTAACTATTTCATCCATGTAATTCACTACGTTCCCTCCTCATTCATTATGTCCATTTCATTAGTTTAGATCTCCTTACTTTCCCGATGATTTATTCATATTATCCACTTCACTGTTTTGATCTACATTACTCGTTTAGTTCTGTTTTTCTTTCTAGTTTACATTCAAGTTTATTAGCTGTCAATTCTCGCATCAGGTAGTTTGTTGGGTCGGTGTCATTGTGATGGTGTTAGTCTGGAAAACCGGTTGGTTTTAGAGGAAGAGCCAGGTTTTCAGTAGTTTGCGGAAGGACGCTAAATCCTCAGTTAGGCGGATGTGGGGTGGGAGCGAGTTCCACAGGGTTGGGGCCAGGGCTGAGAATGATGATCCGCCTAACCTGACTGAGTTTGTCTTAGGAATTACTAGGAGGCCGGCTGAGCTTGATCTTAGGGTGCGAGTGGGATGATAAGGTATTAGCTTGCCTTGAAGATATTGAGGTCCAGTTTTATGCAGTGCTCGATGGGAGAGGCATAAGGTTTTGAAAGCCCCCCTTCGGGCTACAGGAAGCCAGTGCAGTGTCTTAAGGGCTGGGGAGATGTGGTCTCTTGGACCGAGCGCAAGTAGCATTTTGGCCGCCGCGTTTTGTGCCCTTTGGAGTTTATTCAGTTGATAGGCATGGATTCTGAGGTAGAGGGGATTCACGTAGTCCAGTCTTGATATAACGATTGATTGGACCGCGGAGAGTCTGTTGGGAAATGAGAGATATGGAAAGATGCGCCGAAGGCTTTTAAGGTGGCAGTGGCAGGACTTTGAGACATTGTTGACTTGGCGCGAGAGTGTTAGGTCAGAGTCCAGGGTGCATCCAAGATTTTTCACTGAGTTGGAGGGTGTCGGTGAGTTGCCCATGGTGGGTGGCCAGGGTAGTGGGTGTGGTAGAAGATCGGAGTTGCCGCAAACCATGATTTCCGTTTTGGAGGGGTTTAACAAGAGGTGGCTTTGGGTCATCCAGAGTTCTATGTTAAGGAGGGAGGATGCCAGGTCAGGTCCGGAGTTGAGTTTCGAGTTCAGGAGTTTTAGAATTAGTTGAGCGTCGTCGGCGTAGTTGTAACACAGGATTTCGTGTGAACGAATTATTGGTGGAAGGGTGATCAGGTAGAGATTGAACAGGAGGGCGGATAGACTGCTCCTTGTGGGACTCCCATGCCGACTGGTCGGGCTTGGGAGGTAAAGCTTGAGAGTGTCGTTATTTGGTGCCTGTCTTTGAGGAATGAAGCTATCCATTTTAGAGCGGTTCCACGAATTCCTAGGGAGTGGAGGCGGTCTAGGAGGATTGAATGATTGATCGTGTCAAAGGCGGTTGATAGGTCGAGAAGGATTAGTGCGGTGCATCCCGCGGAGTCTGCTGTCATTTTAAGGTCATCCCAGATCGAGGTTAGAGTGGTTTCAGTTCCGTGACGTGTTCTGAAACCTGATTGGGTGGGGTCTAGGAGATTGTTGGCTTCGACAAAGGCATTTAGTTGAGAGTAGGCGGTTCGGTCAATGAGTTTGGCAAGGAACCTGGTGTTTGAGATGGGGCGGTAGTTTTTGGGCTCGAGAGGGTCAAACGAAGGATTTTTAATTAGAGGTTTGACGTGCACCATTTTGAATACGTCAGGAAAGATGCCGGAAGAAAGGGATGCATTTATAATGGATCTTGCGTGTTCTCCTGCGCAGGTGGAAGCAAACATTTCTTTAAGGGTTGTGGCTGGGCAAGGGTCCAGTGGTGATCCAGATGGTTTGCGGGCAGATAGAAGTTTGAGAAATTGTTCTGCTGATATTGGACTAAAGGATTCAAACGTTGGTTGCGTAGAGGTCGCAGCTGATGGGCTGGCCGGTATGGGTGGAGGATTACCTGGTGGCTGTAAGAGAGCCAGTTTGGTGGTTAGATTTTTTGTCCTTTCGATAGCCGTGGTGTAATAGTGGAGGGAGAGGTGGTCGCACAGTGATTGTGACGGGGTCGGGAAGGTTGTGTTACAAGCCGGGTTGGTGAATTCGGAGATGATTTTGTGGAGTTCTTTGCTTGCGTTTTTGAAGTTTAGGATTCGGGTGTTGTAGTGGGCTTTTTTTGCTTTCCGGATTTCGGCCTTGTACCGATACACAATGCATTAGCAACAAGCACAACAGCAAATGACGACGGCACAACAACACATCCAGACAGTACAACAGCTCACACAAATACAGGACAATGAACAACTACCTACAGACACACCAATACCACAGACGCAACTGGGAAAGGTGACGATACTGGGTCACAACCCATACACAGGGAATGGACAATCACTATACCCCCAATAGGACAGCCCACAGACGTCCTTGTTGTGTCCCATCCTGTCGGTAACACCTAACCCTGCGGAGGAACCACGCATAAAGGTGGCGATAGGTGACAAATCATTTTCTTTCTTAGTTGATACAGGGGCCACTAGGTCCTGTATTAGGGAAGGGAAGTTCAACTTGTCAGACAAGGCCATGCACACTCAAGGATTCTCTGGGGCTCGAGGGCTGGTTCCTTTTACTGATAACATCTCCTTATCTGTCGGAGATCACAACCTATCTCTGCCACTGTTATACTCAAAACAATCACCAGTAAATATACTTGGGAGGGACATCATGAGCAGACTGAACATGACTATATCTCAACTGACAAGGGAATAGTATGCTCCACGCCAGACATGCACATGCTCACCGCACAACACATACTCCAGGCTTACTGTGGCAGGACAGTGGTAAGGGCAGAACCAGTGGACTGGGACCTCTTCCAATATGGGACAGACATGGCAATAGCATGGCTACCGAGAATTGAGGGCAAGGTGTAGAGGAGGCCAGCAGCATACCTTTTCAGACTGGAAACGCCCACTAGTGAGGAGGAGGGGCAATAATATCAGTGGACATCGAGAGTATTGTAGCAACCAGAGACTACATTGCAGTTCACACCTAAGATGGGGAAGGGAAAGCATGGAGAGCAGTAATAGCATTAGCTGAAGGATGCAGGCTGAGGCAGGTGTCAGATGAGGAGCTGTTCTCAGACGAAGTAGGGGATGGGGAGATGGTGTTCCAGATGAGCGTCTATGTTTGGTTGAGGGTGACCTACAAGGAGGTAGCACAGAAAATGGCAATGGCACTAGAAGTACCCGTCCCTGCACAAGTACCCTTCTACGAGGAAGATTTAGCAGCTGTACCAACATCACTATGGGCTACTAGTCCCTATGACGTGGGTTGCATAAAAAGCATCGGAGGAGTACAAATAAAGCGAAAGAAAGGTGCAATGCTGACCAGGGTGAAGCAGTACCCACTTTCTAAAGATGCTGATGAAGGGATCTATGAGACAATAACTGCACTAGCGGATAGATGAATATTGGTACCATCAGAATCCCTGTGCAACACTGCGGTATACCCTGCGCGCAAGGCAAAGGGAGGGTCTTGGCGTTTCATACAAGATTTGAGGCCTCTTAACCACATTGTGAAAGCGGACAATCCGATAGCAGCTAACCCAGCCACAATACTGTGCGGAATACCAGCAGAGGCGTCACGATTCACATTGATCGACCTCAAAAATGCATTTTTCTCAATACCACTGCACCCTGACTCAGATTTAACAAGTTTCACATACCGCAACACAAAGTGGAAACACACTAGACTACCCCAAGGGTACTGTGAGTCACCATCCATCTTTAACAGAGTAATACAAATGGACCTAGGAAACAGAGATGGAAAGCACAGTGCTGCAGTATGTAGATGATGTCATCATCTGCAGCACCACTGAGGAAAAGTGCAGGAGGGACTCTGTAAAAATGCTCACAGTGCTGGCTGAGAAAGGATACAAGGTTGACAAGGGGAAACTGCAGTACTGTCAGGAGCAAGTACTTTATATCGGGCAGACCATTTCACAATAGGGAAGGAACATTCCACCACAAAGGGCTCAAGCAATAAAGAATACACCACAGCCGCAGACGATCAGGGCACTGCAGCAATTTCTTGGCCTGTGCAACTACTGTAGAGCGTGGGTCTTTGATTACAGCTCATACATAGGACCCCTGCTAGAAGCCCTCAGGGAGGCACAGAGAGGGGCAAGGAAGTTGGGGTGAACAAGAGAAATGACAGATGCAGTCAATGAGCTTAAACACACCATTTTAATGGCACCAGTACTAGGTACTCCTAATTATGAAGAAGAATTCTACAGATGCTCACATTGCAATGATGTAGCAATGAAAGCAGTGCTAACACAAAAGACAAGCCTGGGACACAAACCAGTGGCATTTTACAGTAGCCATTTTGATCCTGTAATGATGGGGCACCTCCCGTGCGAACAAAGCCTAGCTGCAGCAGCTTTTGCAGTAGAAAAATCATCCTCAATCACCATGGCATGCTCCACCACACTATATGTGGAGCACGCCCTCTGCGCAATATTAAACAAGCCAACATCCCCACTGACTACCCAAAGAGCAACAGGGTATGAGATTATTTTGTCTAGACCTGAGCTGAAAATAGTAAGGTGCAGTAATGTCAATCCAGCACGATTTATAGCAGAGTAAGTGGAAAATGGAGAGCATGCACACGACTGTGCACATGCGATTGAATTTTACTCATATACCAGAAAAGTAGAAGAGAATGCCCTAGAGGGGGGTGAGATAATGTACATCGATGGGTTCTCAACAATTGATCAAAGTGATGGAATAAGAAGGACAGAAGCAGCAGTAGTGCGATTGAAGGAAGACTGAACTAACGTACCAATAAAATGTGTCAAACTACCTCAGCACTATTCAGCGCAAGCAGCAGAACTAGTAGCGCTCATTCTGGCCTTAGAAGAAAGCAATGAGACAGTGAATATGTTACCTCAACAGTACATTCAGTACATTCAGGATTAATAAAGTGGCAAAGAAGAGGACTCAGAAGAGCAGGTGGTACTCCAGTATAACATGCTCTCCTACTGGGTGAACTAATAGAAGCAATTGCTTACCCAGCAGATGTAGCGCTGGTGAAGTGTCAGGCACACACTAATGGAGACGATCCAATATCAAGAGGTAATGAAACAGCAGACGCACATGCAAAATATGCTGCGTACTTTGGCAAGACATGGGACCTTCAAGGAAAACAATAAAATAAGGGGGGGGGGTGGTGTTAGACAGATGATAATGAAGGATGGGTACACACACATCCCAGAGACACAGAATATGGAACTGCAGACGGCAGCACCAATGACAGAAAAGGAACTGTGGGTCAAAAGAGGATGCACCATGCCCCCACAGATGTAATATGGTGACATAATAATACAGGGAAAGTTTTGATGCCCATGGCCCTACTGAAAACAGCTCTGGCCCAACTACACCATCCTACGCACACAGGGAAAGAAATAATTGCAGCACGGATAAAAGAATCATGGTTCTGCCCCAAGCTAAACTCACACGCTGCAAATTTCATTCGCAATTGCCTCACATGTCAACAATACATTGCCAGTCACATGCTGCAAGTGATCATGGGTACAATACCCTGGTCTGAGGGACCCTATTTTGCACCTACACATTGACTATGTCGACATGATCACCGTATGTCAAGGACACAGATATATGATTGTAAGCCGGTCGGTGCTCTCATGCAGATGCATTCAGAGCAGCTACATTTTTAGTAAGGGAGGTCTTCCCGCGGTGGGGGGGGTTGCGAAGTACTGAGGTCAGATAATGGTCCCCACTTTGCCAATGAATTATTCCAACACGTAACTGCCCTTCTAGGAATCAAGCATTAGTTTGCCTGTGCGTTTCACCCACAAGCTAATGAAGTCTGTGAATGCCTCAAAGGTGTCCTAAAAGAGGAAATTGCAAAGATCCAGCAAACGACCGAAAAGAGTTGGCTGTACTGCCTCCCCCTGGCCCTGTTTGAGTTAAGAAATAGACCAGGATCGGACCACCACCTCACACCCCATAAGGTGGTGACCGGACGCCAGATGCACCTCCCCCTCACACCACCGTCAAGGGCAATGAGTGATTGTAATAATGCAAGTACTGTTTTGGTGAAGAAATGCACAAGTATGTCTCTTCCTTGGTTACTAGTGCCGCTTTTATCTCTCAACAGATTCAACGGACACAGGGGGGTTCAAAGAACAACCAACAGGGAAAAGCAACCAATGAGGAACAAGAACTGACTGCACACTGGACAGTGAAAGAAGGAGATGAGGTTCTCCTAAAGAACTATCGGAGGAAATTGAATGCCCCTGGATTCACAGGACCCCATAAAGTGCAGAAAGTGGCCCCAAGAGCAGTAAAACTCTACGACAAGGACGTTTGGACACACATTCACGACATCAAGCCCTACAAAGCACAGACCTGCCCTCATCTCAGCGAAGGGGCGAACGCTTCAGCAACGACAACTGACAACAACAACACAGCACAGGCGCCAGATACCCCAAAAGACACAAATGATCAGCCACCCATAGCCCACCTCATGATCACGAGATCCCAGACAAAGTATGCCACCACACCAGAACAATAGACTAGGAACTCCTGATAAAAGTAGGCAGCTTTGCCTCTCTGCAGGTGTGTAAGTGGCATGCCATGGCCAGAGGCAGTTACATGCCTCAACCACGGCCTTGTTTATTTATTTATTTGGACAATGTTTGTCAGGTCCGTAGATCCGATTAATTAATCTATTTCTGCAATGCTGGTCCCGACCAACATCGCGGAAATAAATACATTAATCGGGTCCACAGACCCGAAAAACATTGTCCAAATAAATAAATAAACAAGGCAGTGGCAGAGGAGCAGGATGTGTGCAGGACTGTCACAGCCTCTGGTGCCCCTCCAGAGACAGTTACAGGCCTCAGCCACGACCTTGTTTATTTATTTTTTATGGACAATGTTTTTCGGGTCCATGGACCCAATTAATTTATTTATTTCTGTGAACTCATGATGTCCTAAGGAACAAAGTAAATAAAAGCTGTAGATATTTTGGTTCTGTACATTTTAAGGGTGCAGGGAATGTGGGTTTCCACCAGAATAATGTATGAGGTACCAAGATATAGTACTGCATGTACCTTGTATGTGCATCTGCAGATATAGAATGAGTAGCATCTCTTTACATGGCAGCAGATAAACTAAATGGCGTAGGAAAGTCTATTTTTAGATTCTTACTGGGAAGGTTATTCCCCTGGTGCAATTACAAGACGGAAGATCCTAGAGTTGGCGTTAGGATGAACCTTGTATTAGCAACAGGCTTGAGG
This sequence comes from Ambystoma mexicanum, assembly GCF_040938575.1. Classification (NCBI taxonomy): domain Eukaryota; kingdom Metazoa; phylum Chordata; class Amphibia; order Caudata; family Ambystomatidae; genus Ambystoma; species Ambystoma mexicanum. The sequence goes on along the minus strand of NC_090926.1, from coordinate 165,732,892 downwards.
TTAGGGGGTACTAGACTAGAGCTGGATGCAGGCCTGGGGGCATCTTGGCATCAACACCAGTACAGTAATCAGTTTATTACTGCCCAAATAGGTTATCACATGTAAACTGTTACTAATAGACCCCTGCGCTATCAATAAAATCTTAGAACTCAGCGAAGGAACGTTCCCAAAAGAGCAATAAACTGTATAAAACAATTTACAGATTTCCACTTGAAAAGACACACCAGATTATTACAGTGGGAGAAGATGAGAAGTTAAGCTGTAGAAAGATGCAGAGGTAGCTGAGAGAGTTACAACAAAAATCAGCCTGTAAATCTGGGCACTCAAAAAGTGTGTGCAGAGTACCAGTAAATTATCTGCCAATTGGAGAGCGTGTGGCTTAGTAGTTTTAGGGATTGGCCTCCTGTACTGCCCTATAATATTGAACATAGGAGAGATGCAAATGCAAGGACTGGATGGGCTGCACAGTTAGAGGAGCTGCAAGAGTTGCACATGCAAGAAGAGGGAGAGGTGCACATGCAAGGACTGGATGACCTGCACAGTTAGAGGGGATGCATGAGCTGCACATGCAAGGAGAGGGAGAGGTGCACATGCAAGGACTGGGTGAGCTGCAAAGGTGCTGTAAGAGTTGCAAGTGCAAGGAGAGGGAGAGGTGCACATGCAAGGATGGATCAGCTGCACAGGTGCTGTAGGAGTTGCAAGTGCAAGGAGAGGAAGAGGTGCACATGCAAGGACTGGGTGAGCTTCACAGTTGGAGAGTCTAAGAGCTGCACATGCTTGGAGAGGGAGAGGTGCACATGCAAGGAATGGATGAGCTGCACAGTTGGAGGGGCTGTAAGAGCTTCACATGAAATGTTCTTGTGCCTTTGAAATGTGCTGGGCTTGCATTTCATTAGGAGTGGCCAGAGAATACCTTTTGCATGTGTGTATATACACATCGAGGTGCAGGCGTGCAACACCATTGGGCTAACTGTGCTTCAGTGCCCATCCCCCCCACCCCTCCTTCAAATATGACTTGATGGGCGGGACATCCGCACTTGCTTTTTGTCAGGCACTGACAAAAGCCTTTCTTGAAATTGGTGGCGTAAAGTTTTACCTTGTTCTTGCAGAAAAATGTATTTGTACAAAGGCAGCCCAACTTTAAACCTGCTAGTTTTAAGAAAGGCTTCCATTACCTCTCTGCCTTTGAAAAATAAAATGCACACATCAGCCCCCTCCCCGCGTATACAAGCTAACATATAACAATGTTATTTTTTTATTAATATTTATATACCACGCAGCAGCCCGGAGGCATCGTGGCACTGTTACATATAGAGTCAAAGCTGGTTACAGAAGAAGGCCTACTTGGTTACATGATAGTGTGTTAGGAAATACCGCTCCTATATATGCACGCAATGAAGCAATAAAACAATGTGTTTACACCTGGAAAAACAGTCGTCTGCGATTTTTTGAAAGGGGCAAACGGGAAAACACTGATAAACACAGATCCTGAAATTTTTTGAAAACACTGGAAAAACACCCCCGGAAGTTAGAAAAACACGTGCATGCTCTCTTCTCTTTTGTCTTGCACATGCAGGTATTGCGCAGTGTTATTGCATATGTAAGTGAATGACAAAGAAAATACGCCACTGCCCAGGGGCAAATGCTACCCACAGACGATACCCCAGAAGCACTGTCACATCAATTTGTATACATTATAAAAAGGCCAAAATACTTAAGGCCAAGGAGAATATGTGTATATTATAACGCATTTCTTATGCTATTAGTACGCTCGTTTCCACACCTCCATGCAGCATTACCTGCCTTAAGAGATAGGACGGTAAGGAAAGCGTGGGAAGAGCTTTTCGACTGGGCATTGAACGACCACTTGATACGCAGGGCTTGAATAAAAAAGTACTAACAGTAATAACGCACATTGAGAGAGCACATTGAGAGATTTTCAGGTGGGCACCTATATCATCTAAAGTAAAGTAGCTGCAGGACCGCAGCAAAGGTAAGAGGAAAATGCCAGTGGTAATAGCAACTGTAATAAAGATGTTAGGGATATTTTTCACCACCGGTCTGATTACTGCCACTTTCTGGCAGGCCTGCTATGCTTTCTATGTGATGGCATCTCCCACTACTATCATCTCCCCTACCATGGTTGCAAGGAGCACGGTGTCAGGTGGTACAAGTAGCACAGGGCCCAACATAAAGAGGGATAAACGTAGTGTTTCTATTGATGTACATGGAGTGGACACATACCTTACAGAATCCGCACGTGTCTCCAGCAACATGTGGTACAAGCACATGTTAAAAATTGGTAAGGACACGACAAAGGACAACTGCTATGTGTGCTTGTTGATCCCATACACCATGAGCTCCTCAAGAACATTTGTGGCAACTGAAGTACCTGCAACAACTGCAGAATGCCTGTTATATTTAGCGTTGTTTCAAACACGAGGAATATTTCAAGGGAAAACAGCAACACTAAGATGGAAATCAAGGTCGACATACCCCTACGAAGACAACTTCATCAAAACACTACCAATGTTTGACAATTATTGGCAGCTGACTGAAGGGCTCCAGTACATAACAGACGGACCCGACAAGGGAGAAACAAAAGAGGTTACACTGAACTACCTTCCATGCCAGTGGAGCGCAAGAGAGATTGGAGGTGAACCAGGGTGCTGGGAAAGGCCACTAATGCTAATATAGGGCAAGGTATACACGAAGAACGGATGGGTGGACGGAGTTGTGGCAAGTAAACCTTTGACGTTGGCGAAATCATCAGTGATGACAGTGCAAGAAGAAAACGACAAATGCTACAAGGAATGGACAAAGGGTGCAGCATTGATAACTTGGCTAGATAAAGAGGAAGAACCCATAACAATAATTCCCCTTACAGCGCCCACACTATGTTACCAGCATGATTGAGAAATTGATGTTGGAATGAATGAAGGATGCAAGAGAATGATCAAGCTTCCTGAGGGGGTGCGGGAACAGCAGTGTTGATGGACCACTAATGGGCCTGAGGAGTCAAAGCATACAACAGCCTGCCACAGTTATGGAATGGAGTGTGCTCTATGGCACATATCAACATACCATCACTAGTAGTAACACAAAAGCACATCAACATGGAGAAATTCCCTAAGATGGATGAAGGGAACAAAAGGAAGAAAAGATCACTGAGGAAGATAGGCAGCAAGTCACAAAGCGGCACTACACACGACAGCCACCTATCCAGAGTAAAAAGACAAGGGGAACCACTGACAGGAAATTACCTGTGGGGACGGTCAGAAACAGCACTGAGCGACATTCCACCAGCACATAGGCTATTTAGCAGAGCGGCAATGTTCTTTTCCTCCATCATACATGCAGGAGTGCAGGCGTATGCAAACGCAAAATGGTTACAAACAACAAGATGGGCGCTAATGATGACAATTAACTCCACAGTGAGCGGATTCAACATGATAAAGGAAGAATTAAGAGCAAATAGGATGGTGGCCCTACAGAACAGATATGTGCTGGACCTTCTGACAGCAATGGAAGGAGGTGTTTGTGCAAAAATTGGAAGTTCATGTTGCATGTTCATTCCTGTAAACAACGAGGACACGGTATGTTATCTGCAGCGGTATCACAGCTGGCCAAGATGCACGCCAAGATGGAAGAAGAAGCAAAGGGGGTGAAGAAGGATGGTAGCTGGTTTTCATACATCTGGTCTTGGATGCCATCATGGCTCTCAGATGGCCTCAAGGTTGTGGCAGGATGCGTGATACTGGGAATGGCTTCTCTGATGGGGATAAAGCTATGCAGGACAAGATCAAAGCGTACTGCTGAGTAAATGATCGGCATGCATGTTCTAATGCCAGCTGAAGACGACAAACACACAGACATCATCGAGGAATGTGAATGGCTATGCCAGCAAGTAGTAGAAGCAAACTTGTACCCACCATCAATAAAAGTTGAGAAACCAAGAAACCCGAAAAGCTATGTTGGAAAATATGTACTGGTTATTTGAAGACCACGTGGACAGGTATGGACACTTGGCAGGAATAACGAAGGTATGGCGAGTACGAAGAGATAAAAGAGTGGATAATTTTGTGGTCGACAAGTCGACCAGAGGGGGGACTGAGGAGGGAAAATGGGATGATCCCTTCGCCCGATGCTTGTCTAGACCATGGCCTATGATGTCACGACCTAAACACCCACCGCGGGAGGAGTTCAACTCACTCACTGCCGCCCTGGATGTCAAGATCCACCGCTGCCACGCCCCGTACACCCAGGCAAGCTGCGTGTCATCCAAAACACGTGCTGGGACCTCGGGTGGAGCTGACACCGACCGTATGGACCAACTCGATTAAGCATCACCCACAAATATCGCCATCATTAAGAGATGACATGACGACATAGTCAGCGGACAAGAACACGCGTGCCACCAAGCACCTGGATCAACCACACACCAACCCACATGAAGAACATACTCAGTGCTATGACGTAGAGGACCACTCACACTCACATATGCATCATTGTTATTTTTCACATAGGCTAACTACAGCACTGCAGAAACGCAAGATGCCAGAAGAGCTTGTGTATATGCTTGCAGACGCTTCCTTGCTACTAAAACCATGAAGATTTAGCCCTGTATATGGACTAATGCATAAGAACCCATGTTGCCCCTCGCAACCCCCGTGTAATGGACTGTATGCCGCCACCCATAGACTAGGCCAAGGTAGGCCGCAAACCAGAGTCCCCAGGCCGCAGCAGCTCAGACAGAGCTGCAAGATGCTGATCATGCAGAACAAAACCTGACGAGAGCCCCACAGCCAAGGCCACGAAGTTGCAATCTGCACGCCGCGCTCCCCGTGCCAAGGTTACACCTGCCACTGCTAAACACTCCTCAGAGCCGAAATACAAATCAAATACCCGTAATTCTGCTCCAGCCACGGTCTTCCAACATGTGACCAGGCCAACCTGATATGATGCCAAGCCCAAGGACAAGAGAAGCTCTGGGGTCTCACGTCTGGGACCCAGACTGCAACAATGAAGTGACAAGTTGGACATGGACTGCGATGGGAAAGGGACATCCAACAGCCAGTAGTCAGACTTGTCCATTGTCTGCCACTGAAACATAGTCATGCATTGTTGCCAGCACCGGGTACACCGTGAGCTGGGAACAGCGATGGTCCCAGGCTTGTAGGCTCCCGGGCGAACCAATCAGAATACGAGGGGCTAACCACTGACACCACTATAGTTTAGCCAATCACTAACTTTCCCCTTGTAACAATTCTTATGTAGCAAATCTTAGGGACGACCCAAGCGTACCACTTAACCCCTTCTCTACCAATAACCTTTCCTTCTATACGGGCCTATACTGACCCTATCACTCAGGGAGCCAACCCCAGATAGCGTTAGGTTTAGGGGCTAGTTTTCCCAGGTGACGCACATAGTCATGTCATCCGGCTAGAAAAAAGGGCTTGCAAGCCCATCACAGATGAGACGTTCCTTGGGTACCTGTGCTCCGAGAACCTTTCTCTGTCTTTTTTGTGCAAATAAACAGCAGTAACTCTTTTGCTCTTGTGTGTGCCTCATACTCCTTTTGGATGCGGGAGGAGTTGGGGCCTCCCCAACCCCAGAGGTCCGCGAACGGCCCTGCCGACCCCTGGGAAATTACCCCGACACTATGCACTATTTGTTTATCCAGGAGCAAAATGCTGCATGAGCAAGGCCTGAAAAGTAAGTCATTAAGGGGCCTCATTACGAGTTTGGAGGCAGCCATGCCCTTTTAAAGGGCATGGCTGCCTCCAAACTCGGGTGCGGGTTCCTTGAATGAGGACCCAGTAATTCCTCATTCAATGTACCCATCCCCATTCCCATTGAGCCCCTATAGGGCTCAATGGGAATTGGGAGGGAACTAACAACGGGCCCATTGTTAGCTTCCTGGTCCCCTCGTGGGACCCGCGAAGCACGTCTGGTCTGACCAGACGTCCAGAGTGGGTCCCGCAAGGGGACCAAGTAATAGGGCGGAATGGGTTTAACGGCGCCGGCACCTTTACCGGCGCCGTTAAACCAATTCTGCATGGGTTGTAATGAGGCCCATTGACCAGAATTTAGTATCAACAAAATTCCCTAGTTGTAAATGTATCTATGAGTCAGCTACCACTACAATAGAAGAAACCTATTTTGCGGTGTAAGTTGAGGCCATCTGTCTCTGTGTGAATTTATCTTGAAGTTATGTGACAACCCAGACTCGGAAGGTCTGCCACTCCCTCCTTTTACCATCCCTGCATTTTTCTCTTCTTCAGAAATCTCGCCATCCTGAAATCGAAATGCCCACCACCGGGAAGAGGCTGCAGGCCTAGAGGCAAACTAGAGGGCAGGAGATTTGAGTCGGGTCAGTCATACCCTCTGAGGCTCCCCATCCATGTCAGCCTTAGAGAGGCACTAGTCTGTCGGTAAATTTCACAATATCCCCATATGTCAGCACTCAAACAACGAGACCCAACACCTTCTAATTGCCTCCACCTGGACGTGGCCCTACAAATGCCCCCATCCGGTCCTGACCTCAAGGTTGATAGCCACCTGCATTCTCATCCAAGTTTAGACCTACTTATCAGCAGAGGCGTCACTAGGGGGGGCCTGGGCAGGCTATAGCCCTGGGTCTTTTGGTTGTACCCCCCGGATAGAAGCTCAGGGGCTGCAACCAACAGTCCTGATATTAGCGTAGCCCCAGATCTTTTCCAGACCTAGCAACACCCCTGCTTATCAGGCAAACCTGTTTTCCGTTTGTTAATGCAAATTAAATAATTAAACTGGCACAAGGCGGCTTCTCAGGGGCAGCCTCACCTGCGGGATGGAAAGTGCTGGTGTGTATGGTGCAGCAGAGCATGAAGGAATGATGGCCTGCCACAGCAAGCTCTTTAAATCTGCCGGGCTTCCTGGGTATCCAGCAGCCAATCATGGAAGGTGGGAGGCGGGAACAGGGTGGCGAGGGGAGGAAGGGAGAAGGGAACAAGGACGGGTGCAGGGGCAGGGGAAAAGCACTTGCAGGGCTAATTTAATGGCAAGATAATGGTAGCATGAATGCTCCTCTGATGAACCAATTGTATGTAGGCTCAGTAAGAACCGCTATTGTGCTTCAATGAATCAAAAATAATGGAGGTGACCTACATGAGAAAAAACTTAGAATGGTGGAACAAACATGGCACATATATGGATTGACTGGATGGTACTAAAGCACCATATATGAAATGAAGACATCTTCTGCCTTTACAATGACTATTATTGCCTCCCTCGGTGCTGCTAAAGTGAAGCTGATGAGTCAAAAAGAAGCAAAACAAGCAAATTAATAACAAATAAAAGCCATGGTCAAGTCTTAGTTAAATGTTTTTTACCATGACAATCTCAGCCACCCCTTACCATATTGTGCAGGGGTCCTAACATTTGGCCACCGTTCATTCTGCTGATTTGAATGTACACAATTGTGTAGAATGGAACTTGTATCTGCAAAAAAGTACACACGTCAGTAATTGTAGTGAAGGCTAAGCAACCTTCTTTGCATACCAATAGCACCCATTGCTCGCATTTCTGCTGCCGCTGCAGCTAAGCACTGATCCTTTCCCCTTACATTTTATTTCTAGGAAATATTTCTGGTTAGAGAAGAGAACATGCATCCCACAGAGGCTGGCTATGAAGTGCATAACGCAGACCTTTTCCAAAAAGGAGAAACAAAAAGCACCCAGTGGGAAATAAGTAGTTTGATGTATTGCTTTACTTTATTTTCCCTGCCATCCCTGGATTTTCCTCATCTCCCTCTTCTAAACATCCCCATAATGTCCGCATGGTAGCACCTAACAATTACGTCAGCTTCATGTTTAGATTGCGTTGCCTCACTGTTTTGCAGATTGGCAAAAAGGGATAAGCCGAGGAGCAGGAATTAACATAATGCATACTGTGTCCATAATAAAAAGGTTGCACCTTTTAATCAAAAGCAGTCAATGAAGAGTATGCTTTTAAACTAAACAAAAAAGGATATCCTTGTCCGCTGTGGGATGTTGGAGAGGAGAGATGGACAGGTTATTTTATTTTTTAAAGAATTAAATCATGCTGTGGCTTTAATAAGGAGGTTGTAAGACCTTGTCTTGTAACTTATCACAATGGAAAATACTAGAGCCACAATGTTCACCGGCCACACTGGGCAGGAGAATATGGCCAGAATTAGGTAATCCGTGGGTCTCTCCTGCTCCTGGGCGGCGGCTGTGGAGGATGCCCATGCCAGACTGATCTGGTGGGCAAGAGCAGTGCTGATTTGAGCTGCGGACAGACACCAAATTGTAAGGCATGCCGTGGCTGTTCTAAACCATGTCCATAGAATTCTCGCTGAACATGGTGACCGAAAAGGATTTCTTCAGGCCATTCTCTCCTTGCTCACAGTGCTGGTTAGCAGTTTCTCTGTCTCTTGCGAGTCGGTGGGCTGATCATTGGCACACTCGCTCAGTGCCTTGTCAAAGTGGGCATCAGTGTTGATAGCCATTCTGGGTTTTGATGGAGGGGCCTGGCTGGCGTCCATTTTTAAGAAACAAACAACGAGGTTATGGCAGATAAAGTCACAAGGTCCACAGCGCTTGTATAACAATTAAAGAGATCAGCCAAGGCTGGAGGTGTCTGGGTGGTGTGGGTATACTGCCAGTATAAATCCACGAGGAAAGTTATGAAGAACATCGCGATGGAATCCTGAGCAGACACAAACTTACGATCGTCGCGCCTTACGCCATAGCGAGGCAGTTTGAGAATTCCTCCTGGCATTGTCCTACGTTTAATTTTGACGACTAATTGCTGTAATTCAAGCCTCTGAAGAAGAGCTGTACGCAGCTTGAAACACGTGTCAGGCGTTTTTCACCTTCAATAAATTCCAATTCCTTGGCGCAGAGAAACTGGGACCTCTTTTGTTCTTCATCCCTTTTTAAGAAGTAAACGCTCAAGACAGTTGATAGGTTTCCATCCTGGGCCAGCAAGTATGTAAGGAAGCAGAGAGGAGGAGCCCTAAATCTGCACTGTGCTCGGGACGCTGTAGGTAGTTTGCCCATTAGAAGAAAAAGTCAGACGATACCCTGCTTCCTGTGGGGTTAAGGACCAAAAGGGCGAGAGAATGAGAGTCTATGAAATACGTATCTTCTACACCTGCTGAAGCGCGTTTGTGCCCCTCGCCTCCTATGCATGATTGCTGCTAACACGCTAATCCATCAAAGCCCAGCCTTCGCCGCTAGAGGAAGCTCAGTGGAACAGTCCTGACAGGGTAAAAGTTGAAACCAACTCCAAACCGAGGCTTCAGGTCGCTTACGCTGCTGAAATCCTCATACAAGGAATCCCCTCACCCATCCCCCAATGCCACCGTTCGGGTTTAAATTCATTTTACATTTGGGAAGCTATTCCTTTCGAGAAACATACACATGCACACCTACTCTGCACCTTCTGTTTTTTATTAAAATTTAGGGGTAGCAAGGGTGACCGCAGGGTTAGCAAGGGAGACCACAGAGTTCACGGCCGTGGCCCCAGGCGACCCCCACATGGCGTCCCTGACTGGGCGTCTCTATGGGTGTTCTCTGGATGTCTGGAACACGTTTGTCACATCAGTCAGGCAAGACTGGCTTGCTTGTTTGGGTCCTGTCCCTCTGTGTGGGAGGTCCAGAAGGAGGACGCTCTTCAGTACCTAGAGATAAACGGCATGCCCGATACATGCACCCCGACTATAAGAAATCCAATCATGTGAACCGCAGGGGCAGCCCTGATAACAATTGCATGACATTTGAAAACATATAGCGCTTCTAGTATTTTTGAAAAATGGAAACAAGAATATCCAAATTAAATTTTCAACGTACTAGAGGTGACCCTTTCCGGAGGCCAACTTTGGTCCAGTGGAGCTGGAACTAGAGGCACAGTGGGGTGCTGGTAATACATCAAGAAACAGGAAAAAGCCACAAAGGTTCCCCCCAAAAAACCACTGCGTAGCGAATAGACGACTGGAACCCCCAACTCATAGTAGGGGTATCTAACATGGGAAAACAAGGCAAGAAAGTATGAAAGAGGAAGAAGGAGGAAAAACAGGTTACAAGAAAGTGGGGGACAAAACATGTAAGGTGCTGGCATCATGGCTTAAACAGCAGACCCTGTACCTGTGCATTCCCCATTAGGGCCGCTGACCCAGAGATTCAAGCAAACTGTGCATGCAGTTTCACTTTGCGAAGCATGGACTTTCACCAGCCACACTATCACTGAAGAAGCCACAAAAGGAGGGACTCCTGCGGCTACAGAAGGAAGCTTCTGGCCACTGTTGAGACACATGCCTGGTACACCTATGACATGATAGCACACCCACCTCCAAAAAGGCCCAATGAAGAGGAAGGACAAGATTAAAAGGCGCAAACCAAGCATGGCACATGATCTGCAGAAGCAGGTGCCCGGGGGAACGATCATTGGCATCACATCCTTCACACAGAAAAAAAAGGAAAACAGACTACTACATTGGACAACACATATCTCCTTGAGTTAGTGCTTCGATTTCGCAGCTAAAACAACCAGAAAACGAGGCGCAAGAGCAGAAGATAACTGTGAAAGTAGAGGTGGGTGATCCAGAGATTTCAGAGGAGCCAGGGCCGAGCTGGGGAGTCAGGCCTGGCACGAGGAGCCCACCACGGGGAAAGCCTGGGAAAGGGCTGCACAAAACGAGGCCAGGGGCTGTGTCAGCGTCAAAAAAGAAGGCGCCAAACCATCAATACACCATGGAGACTCCATGGCATATTGGTGCACCATAGAAATGCAAGTAATCATGCCATCAATAAACAGGGCTTTAGAAAACTCCCTTTTTAAGCTTCCAAATCCTCCGGTCCACTCGGCCAATCTGTTTCTCATCTCGCGGCCTCTCACGGAAATGAAGCCTCCAGCAGAACATAGGGACATACCATGTCCCATGCACCTCTGCTCCTGGCATTTTACCCCATCACAGAGGAAAATGTTCAATGCATCAGAAAGACGCGCACACTAGTGACAATATACCATCCCCAGTGTTCTAGTCGTGCTTGGCCCTCCACTCGACTGACGTCAGCATTCCAGTGCTGGCAGCCGCAGGGTGGACATCCTGCACAATAACCAGTGGTGGGGAAGCAACAGCACGCGCCGCCTGCAGAAGCATCGGGCAACTGGACTGCAGCCATAACCGGGCCATGTAGGCTCTATCTGCTGCGAGCACGTTTGCAGGGCATTGCTTGAACCCCCAACACTAAAACGTCCGTCACTGTAGGACTGGGCAAGCACCCGGTGGGGGTCGTGGCCGGCCAGCTCTAAGTGAAAGATGCACACATTTCAGTTGAGAGGAGTGACAAATAGGATTCACGTGCTAGGGAGATGGTAATGTAACTTTAACTGCAACAAGATTGAAAATTTGATCAACAGCTAAGGAACCAATGCTAGAACATCTGTTGGTTTAGATTAGGTGTGATCAGACTTCTCAAAATGGCTAGGAAGCCTGGGCCTTTCCTGGCAGGTTGGACCCACCCCTCGGGATACATGTGGGCGTGTCCAACAGTCTCACTCTGCCCGGAGACTCATGTTGAGGTTTGGGTCCTGCCATCCAATCAGCAGGTAAGAGACTCAAGATGGGGGTTTGGCCTGCCAATCTGAGATATCGGCCATTTCAAAACAGATTCTAAGGTGTTTCTGGGGCCGAGCTTGCTTCCAGCTTTATTTATTTAATGTATTTATTTGGTTGTCACATATCAAAGCCTGCAGGCACCTGGGCACACAATAACACCAAGGACACATCAACACAGGACAATGTACAAGAGTAACAAAAGACAGTTTAGTCAAACAAAGACGTCTTGAGGCGTTTCGGAAGGCAGACAAGTTCCTTTCTTTATGCAGGTCAAGAGTCAGGTTGTCCCAAGGAATTGCTGCTTGGACAGGAAAGGAGAGGCCGCTCCCCCTTACTCATTTTGCTCTTGGGCATATTACGCACAAGCTGTTACAAAATTGTGTAGACCTGCATGGTTTTTTGTTCGAGGCTCTCTTTACGGTAAGAGGGGGGCGACCCATAAAAGCATTTATATATGAGAGTGTTTATCTTAAAACAAATTCTGGATGTCACAGCTAACCAATGAAGTTCCTTCTTAAAAGCAGAGGTATGTGCTCTTCTGGGTGCATTCTTGACTATGCGTACTGCATCATTCTGCAACATCTGAAGTTTGTGGATGCAATTTTTACTAGCACCGCTCAAGAGCACGTTACAGTAATCCAATCAGGGCATGATTGTTGCCTTCCCCAACATTTCACTATTTTTTGCAGCTGCATAAGGTTCAACTAACCTCAGTAGTCTTAAGTGGTACTGCAAGCTTTTTACAGTACTATCAACCTGAGCGGCAGCACCATGAGAGCACTCAAAGAAGATACCAAGGGTTTTTACTTTGTCTAGCACATCAATACAGTTGTCCATGATATAAAAGCTTGAGAATTAAGTATCTAATTTAGTCCTGGATTGTGTTGATACGAAAATCAGAAGCTCAATTTTTGCACTATTTAGCAGCATCCAGTTTGCTGACATCGAACGTTTCACAGCCTCATAGATGATTAAGAACCCGTTAGCATCATTAGTATAATCACTGCTCAGTTCGATCAGCAACTGGGTGCCATCAGTGTAATTTATAAATTGTGCCCCTATTTTGTCGAGTAAATCGCAAAGAGGTTGAATATAAACATTAAAGAGGGCTGGCGATAGGCACGCACCTTATGGAACTCCACAAGTAATTTGTGCTGAGTCGGAGACAGCATGACCCCCAGCCCTCCAGATTAGGTGAGTATGAGGCCTTTTTACAGACAGAAATCTTGTCCATTTATTGGGGTTAGAAGCCAGTGGCTGAAATGTTCGTGGGAGAAAAGACCGAAAGATATTTTTCCAAAAATAACTTTCGGTCTTCTCTCCCCTGAACATTTCAGCCTTTGCCCTTGCACCTACCCGCCTACTTACCTTGCGGTGGCACACTTCGCTGTGTGCGGCCAAATCGCAGTGTCCCTGCAACGCCTGTTCCCTTTCACTTCTTTGATCAGGAACCGGCGGCACAGGGTCCTTTCCTTATTTATTTATTTTACTTTTTACGGACTGGCTGCAGGGGACCCTGCATCCCCAATTCACAGTATAGTGAACAAGGGTGTGGGGGACACCCCTGCAGCCCTTGCCACCAAATGGGGGATTTGGTTGAACTTTTCGGCTATTCAGAATTTTCGAACGGCCAAAATTCAGCCAAATCTTCCATTCAGTCTTTTTCCAGAATTTTGGGATGTTTCACTTGTCAGTATGGCTCTTTTGATTCTTCTTTGCGTACCACTTACACAAGCTATTTATGGTATCACCCCCATAAATCATGGAGCTCACTGGTGACAGCCTGCCCAGCAGCAGCTTGCAAATCTGCTCTTTACTTTAGCAATCCACACAAGTCCTTGAAAGAAGCAACTGGGATGAGTCCTGATCTTTATTTAACAATCTCCTCTGTTAATGATCCTATCAAGTTAATACCTTCTGAGTAACGGATAAGGGAATTTGTGTTTTTTTCACTTTGTTCAACTCCTTGCATTTTGTAGGTTACAGTGTAATTAAAGTGTTTTGAATCATGAACCTGCTTTTCATGTTGCTTTAGGACACATTTAGTATTGTTTAAAATGAAAATGGTCTTAAACAAGGACTGCATTTCTGCTTCATTTTCTGCTGTTTTAATCGACTTTAAAAGAGGCAGTTGCATCCACATGGGCATTTCATACTTTGTTTTTCTTTTCAAAACAGAAGCACATCAATTGCATTTAATGGCTTGGGGCTCTTGATTTCTTGAAGTTTAAGGAGAGCCTCCCAGCAAGCAGATCTTTGGCATTTGTGAGAAGGAAAAGCTTTTGGTGTTATATATGAAGATGTGTTTTTGGGCTGAACCTTACTTATCTCCCTTTCTGACTGCCCACAGCAAGTAGGTTTAATGGAAACAGGTAGAAGCAGTGCAAATATTTTCGGTGGCACAGATTGTACCGTTTAAACTGCTATATGCATGTAATGGCACAATGCCAATTATTCACAGCAGGACTGATTGCATAATGTCTATATTTCTTGTTTGGGAAGGTACCTGCATTTCTTAACAGATTTGCTCTAATGACACAGCACCATGTGTTGCTGTTTTCTACAGAGAGCTAAAGTACTGAGCAGGAACAGTGACAGAGCTCTTCCCACCATCCTCCTGAGCTGGTGTGATGCACACTGGTGGACAGTATGAGAAGATGGAATTGCTGTGATATACTTCAATCCCTCTTACTCGGTCTGGCACTTTTATTTATTTATTGACCGCTTGTTAGGCGCTTATACAGCAAGTAAATTCTGTGTCAAAGTGCCCACAGGGCAACAGGGAGGGGACATGGGAATGAGACACATTAAAATACATACAATTATTAAATACAGTGCAGGGGAAAAAAGGAGGAACCTACTGACTGTGCCTTGTGAGTAATTCGGAACATGCAAGTGCAGAAGGGAGGGGATAGTGGGGATAGGTCCTGGGGTGCCCATACTCGTGGGTGAGCAACAGATGAAGTGCAGGGTAAGTGTGAGCCTCCAGGGTGGAGGGTGTGCTGAGGCAAGTGCTGAGGATAGACAGAAGCTGGGGGGTGATTCAGTGTGGGAGGTTAGGGCCCCAAGGATGCATAGGGGCCCTGGACATCAATCAAGCAACTGTGGGATTAGCAGAGGAGAGAAGGGGGAAGGAGGAGGTAAAAAGGAAAGTCTTGAGCAGCTTCCGAAATTTAAGGAAGTTCTGCTTAAGACACAGAGGGAGGAGGAGGCTGTTCCTTAGAAGGGAGCCAGCTGAGGAAAGGGATCTACCTCCTGCCCTCTGTTTAGCAAAATGCTTTACACACAAAGAGTTGGTGCCAGAGGAACGCAGAGGTCTAGAGGGAGAATATTGAGTAAGAGTGTTGGAGATAGTGTGGTTCCCAGCCCCAGATAGCCTTGTGGATGATATGGAGGGATTTGAATTTAATCTGTAAAGCGACTGGGAGCCAGTGAAGAGTTTTTAGGGCAGGAGAGATGCGGTCCCTGCGCTTGAAGCCAAGGATAAGTCGTGCTGCCCTATTTTGGATTAGCTGGAGGGTTCGCAGAGTTGGATTCAGGAGGATGCTACAGCAATAGTCAAGCCTAGAGAGAACCAGGGCTCAGGTAACATTGAGCTTCTGGGGGAAGTTGAGAAAAGGTAGAATTCCTTTGAGAAGGAAGAGCTGGAAGTGGGACTTCTTGGCAATGTCCTTAGTATGAGGGAGAAAGGAGAGAGAGGAGTCGAAGATGACTCCAAGGTTTCTGGCTTCAGAAGACAGAGCGGGCGGAGAGCCTAGGGAGAAAGCCCAGAGTGAAGGGAAGAAGGCGGAGCACAGGTCCCAATGGGAAGGATCTCAGTTTTTCTGGAATTGAGGCAGAGATCATTGGAAATGCACCAGTCCTGGATGGCAGATAGGCAGTCAGGGATGATGGAAGGTGCAAGAGGGTCAGCAGGAAGTTTGAAAAAGAGTTGTGTATCATCTGCATAACACTGGAAGTTGGGGGAGAAGGAGGAGATGAGGGGTGCCACCTAAGTAAGGTAGAAGTTAAAGAGCCAAGGGTAGAAGATAGAGCCCTGGGGGATACCACAGTTGGAGAAGGAAGTAGGAGAGGAGAAGGTTCCCAAGATGACGTGGGAAGAGCGGTCAGTTAGGAAGGAGGTCAGCCAGTCCAGTGCTCGATCTGAGATACCAGGGGTATCGTGGAGCCTTTGTATGAGGATGGAGTGGTTGACCATGTCAAAGGCAGAAGAGAGATCGAGTAGGATGAGGCCAGCTGGAGAGTTGGAATCCAGGGAAGAAAGCAGTTCTTCACAGGTGTTCAGTACAGCAGTTTCTGTGCCTCTTAATGCTCGGAATCCAGATTGATGGTTATGGAGACCACCAAGTTCAGTCTGAGAGTTAAGTTGGGGCAAGGCCAACTTCTCCAGCAGTTTTCCCAGGAAGGGTTGATGGAAATAGGGCAGTAGTTGGTTGGACAGGAAGGGTCTGCTGAAGATTCTTTCAGGAGGGGGCACACAAGAGAGTGCTTCAGAGAAGAGGGGAAAGGGACAGTGTCAAAAGAGTGGTTGCAGAGATCACCGAGTGAGGGGGCAAGAGAGCCAATGTTGTCCTTGATGGGTCTGATGAGCAAGGGGAAAACTGTTTGAAAGAGACCCTAATGGAGCGGATAACTCGGGTGACTTCTTCAGGTGTGACAAGGGCGAAGGAGGAGAAGGAGGAGGGTGAGGGGCCAAGGTAGGCAGGGGCGTGTGGGATGGGATGGGGGAGTGAGTAACAAGGCTATTCAGGATGTCCTAGGTTTTGGTGGTGAAGTGAGTGGCCAGTGCGTTGCAGAGGGCCTTGGAACAAATAGGGGAGTAGGAGACTACGGAATGGTCGGTTAGTTCCCTGCAGATTTTGAAAAGTTAATCTGTGCTGTTGGACGCACCAGGCAATCATGCATGAATGTGGGCCCTTTTCTTGGCACGGATGGAGAGTCTGTATTGCCTTTGGAGCAATCGGCAGATCAGTTTGTCAGAGGGTGAGCCTGAAGTTTGCCACTTCTATTCCGCCGTTCTGCACTTTCATTTCAGGGTTGCAAGTTTGGAGTTGTACCAGGTGTTGCGTTTAGAGGCGGGTTTTTAGGCGGATCCTCATAACTGGGGCAAGAATGTGAAGAGTGTTGGTGATGGGAAAGTGGAGGTTGCTGAGAGCGGTGTCAGTGTTAGGGTCTGAGTTAAGGGGGAAAGGGGAGATAGTCGTGGAAGTGAAGGCAGCAGCTGACACTCGTTTCATCGGGTGGGTGTTCGTGAACAAGGTTGGCAGGGCTTTTGGGGGTGCGGTCAGAGGACCAAAGGGACCCAGGTGGGAGGAGAAAAGAGATTAGTCTGTCCAAGAGAGGGGTGACCAGAGGAAATGTGAGAGGGAGGTCAGAGTGGACGAGGGTGTCCAAAGTGTGTCCAGCTGAGTCTGTTGGACCAGAAGGGAGAATGGAGAGGGATAGAGAGGTGCAGAAGTCAATGAAAAGAGTGGATGCTATGCCAGGTGAGTCCAATTGAATGTTGAAATCACACAAGAGGAGCAGATTGGAGGAGGTTGAAAGTAAGGAGTCACAGAAATCAGGCCATTCAGAGAGGAACAGGGAGGTAGCGCCTGGAGGCCAGTAGATGGTAGCAATGGTCAAAGGAAGAGTAGAGCTGAGTGTGTAAGATGGAAGAAGCAACCCACTCAGGGAAGATTAAGGCAACCCCACAGTGAGGTTGCAGCTTGGAAATGATCTTGAAGCCGTCAGGTAGGAGGGAGTCAAAAGCAGTGACTGAGTTGGCATTGAACCATGTCTCGGTATGAGCGAGAATGTTGAGGTCAGTCTCTTCAAGACGGAGGCAGATGTCAGCAGAGTGTTTGTTGGCTGAGTGGGCATTAAGAGTCGCCAGGTGGAGAAGGTATGTGCCTTTGAAGGTTTTCTGAGGTGGAGTACAGGGGCGTGGTACTCCAGTCAGAGGGGGTGGGACAGAGAGAGTGGTAAGGGGAGTGGCAGGAGAAGGAAGAAAGTTAATGAGGGACAGCAGGATCCGGTCAAAGAGAAGGAGGTTGGCTTTAGGACCCTGAACCAGGATAGTGCCAGTGTGGTAGACATTAATGATGCAGTGTGATGAGAAGAAGCCCGCCAAGAGGACTTCCCACTTGGTGCCACCATTAATGGGAGAGAATGTGAAAGGGGATAGAGAAGGGATGAGATGAGAAGTCTATAGGTCTGGAGAAAAGGATATCAGTGAAGATTTCTCTGGATGATGCGCTGGCAAAGGTGTCTGCGATGCGAAGGCCAGGATTTGCACCCAGAATGTCTTTTTTGTGCTTTTCTTTGTCCAGACTTCGGCAGAGAGGGAGGTTAGGTGATAGTTTAGCACTTAGAGAAGATATGAGAGATGGGGAGTGCCATCTCAGTGGCAGAGGATAGATGAGACAAGGAAAGAAGGGGGGGCTGCACTGCACAGTCCTGGCCCTTAATCCAAGGCGGCTTAGTAGTTAAAGGAGGGCACAAATACAAATGCAGAGTAATAGGTCGGGTGCAGGATTCAATTATAAAAGAATCACAATGCAGTGCACAAAATGAGCGCAAGATGTAAAGCACACCCTCTTAGATACGATTTTACAAAATGGATCACAAGTGAATGCAGTGCACAAAATGGATGCAGGATTTAAAGCACACCCAGCTAGATAAGATTTTTTTAAATGGATCACAATGCAGTGCACAAATGGATGCAGGATGTAATGCACACCCACCTAGATGCGATTTTTAAAAATGGATTCACAATGCAGTACACAAATGGATACAGGATGTAAAGCACACCTACTTAGATACGAGTTTTATAAAATGGATCACAAATGAATGCAGTGCACAAAATGGATGCAGGATGTAAAGCACACCCACCTAGATAATTATTATCATTTATTTTTAATGGATCACAATGCAGTGCACAAAATGGATGCAGGATGTAAAGTACACCCACCTATATATGATTTCTAAAAATGGATCGCAATGCACAAAATGGATGCAGGATGTAAAGCACACACACCTATATACGATTTTTAACAATGGGTCACAAATGAATGCAGTGCACAAAATGGATACAGGATGTAAAGCAGGTCGGACCTGGCAGACGGAACAGCACCGGCGAGTAAAGCATGTCGGATGCATCGGCACCATTCTAAATGGTGCCTGAGCATCCGACCTCCCCATTCCCATTGAGCCCTACTGCTAAAAGTTTCCAGCCCCTGGCAATGAGGAAATCCAGGGTGCGCCAGGGTTGTAATGGCCCTGTATTTCCCCATTGCCAAGGGCCGGAAACATTCGCAAGTTTGGCGGCACCTGTCGGTTTTACCGGCAAGGGTACCGGCAAACTTGTAATGAGGCCCAATGTCTTTTATAGAGCGGGGAACAGTTTTATGGTGGAAGGTTGCATTAGTAAATCGTGAAAGAAAAGAAGCGAATGATTTAATTTTAACCATTGTAAACTTGGATGAGATTACATCTCAAGGATGCATTTCCTTGAGCACCCTTTCCATCTCTGACACAGAGAGTGGGTTAAACTTAAAAGTAGGTTGCAAATTATTTCTCAGGGCCTGAGGCAAATTGGCAGCACATCCAAAACAACATTGTTAGCAATCCTGGAGTGAGCCAGCTTGATCTTATCTGTAAAGGCCTGCTGTACTCTAACACAGTCTTCATTAGTTGGGACTAAGGACTGGGGTTGTGTGAGAGGTTTCTCCATTTTCTGAAATGTTTTTAAAAGATTTAGTATTGTTCTCAGAATTCTCAATTTGTTCATTAAAGAAGTTCTTCTTGGCTTCGTATATATTTCCAATTTATAAGTCTTTTCCAGAGATTTCCAGGCAGTCCTGTTTTCATCAGTTCTATTTTAAGCCCAGATTCATTCGGCCCATCTTTTTCCTTGTTTAAGATTAGTTAGAGCAGGTGTGAATCAACTATGGTGGTTCAGTGCATCTCTAACAATCTAAAATTTCATGAGGTCCACTCGATCCAACAGTTTGGTCAGGTGCATCCCATGCTTCTTTTGTGGATTTTGTTTCCTTGCTGAGTTAGGAGTTGACATGGCAGGCATATAGGAGCAGTTTTGCAGTACTTTTGGTGAGTTTAATAGTTTTTGGAGGAGTTTGTTGCTTGTAGTATTTGTCGATCCCTGTTTGAATCCCTTTTGTCAGGTTACAGTTTTTGTGATGTTTGTGATGTTTCTTGATCCCTGTATTATCTACTTTCGGTTATTTTTGTGTGATTTGTAGGCGCCTGCTCTGCAATCTTCAATTTGTACCTTTAATCCGTTATAAGCGATTTTAAATTAAAAAAAAAAATAATAGTCCTGCTTGTACTACCTATGTTCATTTTTCCCTTTTGGATGAAATAATGACCTTAGACCGAATCAATTCAATGCAGAATTTCTCTAATTGCATACTGGCCTCACTAAATTCAAGTATAATTACTGAAAGGACTCTCTCGCCAAATTTTCAAAACAAATCATTTGATTGTTATCCCTCCATTAGAAAAAATACAAAGTATTTTCAAAAATAAAAAACATAACCAAGGAGTCTTACTTATCTATTCTTGTCTATTTCTGCCTATCTATTTACCATTGCCTGTGCTATCATTGGAGCAAAACTAGATTATTGCATCGTTCTGTTCCTGTGAGCAATTAAGAGATCAAGCTACGCCTCCAGGTGGTTCTCCTCAATACTGCAGCTTGTATTGTTACTAACACGCCTAGGTGGGCATATATTACCTCCTCCTTAGGAGCTTATACGGGTTCCCACTATGGGCAAGGGTCAAATTTAAGGCAATAAACCTAATGTATACAAATCCTCATGCCCCGGCTTATCTGAAGGAGAATATCTTCTGGCAGGAGTCAGCTCTGGCCTTGAGATGAGTAAACTAGCTTCTATGCATGATGTCCCATTACAGATGTAAAAAGGCTCTAGGCTGCTGTTCAGGTTTTGGCCTCTTCGTTCTGGAGCTCCATAACCCCTAATACTCACATTTTCAGCTCTTTGTTGTCCTTTAGGAGATATAACTTTTTCTTCTATTAATATACTCATGTTTTCCTTTCTACCTTGGGATGTTGGTTCATAGTGTTTAGATATCTACCCACTCGTTGGCGCTCATAAATAAAATAAAATTATGTCGCCCAAAATAAAAATAAAACATTTCCTTTCCTTTAGAAAGCTTTGCAGAGACCAGGGTGGTCTTCTTGTGCTCCGTATTAATCAGTCAACTTCATTATGGTTTGTGTATGTCAAGAAACCTTACTTACTATTGAGTCTTACATGAGTCCCTTTGCTTCTCTTTGTCATTCGTTTTGTGTCTTGCACACTGACATGTTGGACAACATGTCCTTTTATTTGGTGGGAGTGCCGGGGGAGAAGGTGAAGAGCAAGACCACTACTTCAACCTCTGTGACAGAGGTCGAGGTAGTCATGAGGAGAGGGAGACGAGAGTTTGAGGAGGCACAAATGGAGGGTGAGATGGAGCATGAGGAGGGGAGACAGTGGTTGAGAAGCGGAAGGCAGAGCTTGAGGAAGTGGAACTGGCAGGTCCTTTGTAACGAGACTTGTTGGGGCAGGGAGACCTTGGGACAGACTTGTGGTTGAGGGAGATGGTGAGGTGCAGGAGGCGGATGTGGCTATCAACAACAATTAGGTTGTGGTAGCTGCAGGGTCAATCTTAAAGAAACTGCAGAACAAGACATGTACAGCGATCTTGGATTTGGCGGGAGGGCAAACAGAAGGGGGACAATGGGCATAGGGGAGAGCTGGTGGTGATGGTGCTGCAGAATATTGAAGACCACCAGGCGGAGGAGACTGAGATTGTCCCCCAGGAGATGGCTCATGAGGAGGAGGGTGGGTGGCTGCATCATCGCCTCCCCTTGTGGATGGGGCAATGCAGGCTTGTGTCTTCCTTAAGAACGGGAAGGTGGGTAAGAAGTCATCCCCAACAATGGCATCACTGCCCATCTGGTCATGAGTGGAGGAGTACTTCAGTTTGTCATAGGGTAAGTCCATCATGGGGGTGAAAGGCATATTAAATTCAACCTCTACAAGAAGACAATTAAGCCAGGTAAACCATAGAAGAATACCCAGGGCACCATGCTGATGTGCAAGCATTCCAGACTGTAGCACAATGAAGTGTTCAAGGAGTGGACAGCATATGCCAGAGATACTGCTCATGCAGCACCCTTCTCCAGTGGTGACCAGTTAATCTCTTGTCACACTCTAGCAAGCAACCCTTATTCCCCCAGACTCTGGGCCTGCCCAAACATATTCTTCAACACAAGGGCCCTCATTACGACTCTGGCGCTAAGTGAAAAACGATGGCGGTAAATGGTTACCGCCATCGTTTTCCGCTAGGTCCGATCATGACCCGTGACCGTTAACTACGATGCCATTAGCGGCATCGTAGTTAACGCTGCCGCTAACTGCGCCAATGGCGTGCGCACGCGACCTCCCACACCGTACTTAGCGCCATGGCGTAAAGGTACGCGAATGCCGACCCAAGCGGACATGCACCTAACGCCATCACCCAGCCCGTTAAGTACCTTACCGCCATGGTGCTAATTACGCCATCGCGAACCAACCGTAAAGGGCCTTGTGCAGTGAATCCAGCTGCCACAGGCGCACAGAATCAGCACAGGTGGAGGCAATACAGAGTCAGGAAGTACAAAAAGAGCACACCCAACCCCTTCCCAGACTCTGTCACACTCCACAATGATTCCAATAGGACTAGCAATGTTGGGGCTGGAGGACCTGATAGCAATGCAAGTGCTACAACTTCAACTACAACAACAACAACAATAGGCTGCACAGAGGAGACGCAGGAGGAGAAGGAGGGCAAGGCAGGGCCAGCAAGCCCCACCAGCACAGCCAGTGGCACCACGCAGGCAGCCCACAATCCCACGCATCAGAGCCAGTCCATTCAACCTCACCGCTGAGCAGATCCACACCCTGTACCGTTTGGACCGGGACACCATCAACACCATCGTATACATGATACACAAACAGTATGATAGAAACACCAACCGCCATTCCACCCCTACTGAATACCCCACCTGGCTGTGAGTAGCAGAGACAACGGAGCCAGATCATACCCTAAAGCAGCACAAACCTCAGCTGACACCACTAAACCTAATGCCCGATGTATGCAGCCTCACCACGTGAATGAAGGTGTGCCCCAACATTGACACAACCATCTGCAAGTGCATTGTACCAATTCACACCACATTGACCTCAACGAAATGCACCTACATGCACGTCACCAGACACCATCCACCGAAAGGCCTGTCCCCATAACTGCGCACGAATGAGGCACATGACGGACAGAAACATCAACACACCATCACACAGACAGCAAGGCCCACAAAATGTCCCTATCAACATCAGTATTGCTCACTGGGGTCATGATGATGCTGACAGCAATGTTGCAATGATGTGAGCGTTGACCTCACAGGACACGTGCCAGGCCACCAAAACAAACGGCATGAACGAACACAGTGGATGGACACTCACAAGGCACTTGACCCCCCTGCATACATTGGTTGATGGCATGCACCACATTCCATAGGAGCCATGAGCATATACTGGTCGCATAGTGTGAATCAATTAGTGCATTCAAAAGAGGTCCGAAGTAACAGTTGGATGCAAGCCATGGTGGCACGTCATGTTTTGAAATAGACGTCATGACTGACACATACATTCTTGCCCACATACAGGTGATGCAGGCTATCCCCTGAAGAGGTGGCTCCTTACACCAGTCCGGAACCCACAGAACCAGCACGAGGAGGACTCCAACCGTGCACATACACGTACCCGTGTGGTGATTGAGCAGGCTTTTGGCCTATTGAAGGCACGGTTTCGCTGCCTCAGCAGGTCTGGTGGGGCACTCCTGTACCGCCATGAGAAGATGGCACAGATCGTCATGGCATGTGTCATGCTACACAATATGTGCGTCAGACGCAATGTGCCCCTGCCCCCTGATGCTGAACTGCAACCACCTGTCGATGAGGATGATGAAGGAGGGGATTCGGCAGCACCTCATGGAGGCGGCGATGCACAGGAGGGGCGTGAAATGCGTAGTACTCTGATCAACCAATTATTCTAGCACACGCGAATGGGGGGTGTCACCTGGAGATGACGATTGTGGCACTGTGTGCGTCTGTTATATGGACACTGGGGACTGTTTACCAATAAATCACACATACGCAATGAGCAATGTCCACACATCTGATTTGTGCAAATATGAAAAGTGTATTGTGAAAGTGATTTTGTTGAACACACCCACTCCCCCCTCCCCCCTGAACTCCCCAACACACCCACTCCCCCCTCCCCCCTGAACTCCCCAACACACCCACTCCCCCCTCCCCCCTGAACTCCCCAACACACCCACTCCCCCCTCCCCCGTGAACTCCCCAACACACCCACTCCCCCCTCCGCCCTGAACTCCCCAACACACCCACTCCCCCCTCCCCCTGAACTCCCCAACACACCCACTCCCCCCCTCCACCCTCCCCCCTGGAATCCCTACAAAGGTGAGAGTATGTCTGTGCAGCAGTGTCTGATGTAGGATTTCTCCACTGTCCGGCCACTATTGGCAGCCCCCTCCCCTGGCCCCCGGGGCACCCCTGCCTGTGCTGCGCAGGTTCCTCCCCGATCGGCGGATGGGGCTGCTTGGTGTCGAGCTGGCAGCCAAGGAGGTTCCTGCCTGCTCATTTGGACGCATGTCCCGAATTGTCTGCACAAGTTCAGTGATGACGTGCCGCACAGCGGCGAGTTCTGCGCAGATGTCCTTTGTGGAGGACTCTATAGCAGCCTTCACTGTCTCCGCACATTTCTCCATTGCTGCCGTTGACCCCCCACATTCTGCAACATGCTCATTGAGGAGCGAGGATAGTTGCTGCTGCCGGGTGATGATCTCCTCCAGGCTTAGTTGTTCTTTCTGGCCCATAGCTAATGGCAGTGGTATTCCCATTGGGCTGCTCACCTCCTGCAGCGGGGATGGAGAGCCTGGCCAATCGTCATCCTCTGACTGCCCCTGTGTAGCACCCGCATGCGGGCTGCTTAGGGACAGGTAGGGGGAATGAGGGTGGGCAGTGGGGCTTCCGACATCAAACTCCTCAATGATCCCTGCTTCGCTATCGGAGGAGGCTGCGATGGCAGCAGTTTCCCCAATAGTGCTGCTTGCAGCAGAGCCTGTCCCTTCTGTGGGCACGATTTGGGTAATGTCTGCTGCTGCTGCTGCTTCTGTGCTGCCTGCTGGGGTGGCTGCCAGTGCCCTGTCCTGTTTTCCTGGCATGGATTTTGGCTGCTGTGGGGTTTTCCTCGGGACGGCAGAGGTGGAGGGTTGTGGTGTTGGCACAGTTGTCCTGGCCCTCTTGGTGGGTGTGGAGGCAGTGGTGTCCTCATCCTCAAGGTCGGAATTTGAGCCTGTGGTGGAGCAAAGGAGGGAAAGTGTTATTGATGGGTCTGTGGACATTGGGCGGGCATTGTGACGACTGACATCTTATCAGTTAGTACATGCGGCACATTTGAGGCAGGGGAAAACAGGTTGTCTCCCTTTTGTGTGGAAGTAGCATGGAGGTATGTGGGTGCCTGCAGTTAGGGTGTGCATACTGCATGTGTACAGGGTGGAGATCGGATGTATCTGTGGGCAGTCTCCTGCTGATGTGTTGCATTTACACTATGGGGCAACATTGTACTTCACATGAATGGACTTTGGTGAATTTTGCATGGCTTGATTTGAGCCACCTACCTGCATCGCCTGATGTCGGGGCTCCTCTCTCCATTCCTCCTACTCCTTCTATGCTCTCCATTCCGATGGTGGAGGCACAGATTTCCTCCCATGGCTGCAATTTGATAGGGGACTCCGATCCTCCCCCGGTTGCCGTGGCCAGGTTTCTGTTTGCCGATAGTATGCTCCTGACTCTGAGCCGGAGATCGTCCCACCGCTTGCGGCACTGTCTCACATTGCGGGGTGTTGTTCCCACGGCAATAACCCGCTGAGCTACCAGTGCCCATATGGCCTTCTTCTTGGCTATGGCCGGTCTGGTCATTTGGTTGGAGAATACCACTGCGGCGTTCTCCTGGAGGGTCTCCGCAAGCATGGTGAGCTCCTCTCTGGTGAAGCGGTCTTGCCGCTGGCGGTCACAGGCTTTCTTAACCACTTTAGGCATTTTCTTGCAGGAAGAAGGTTGATGATGGTATTTGCCGGGTCCCAGGCTCGGATGTCCAGTGGTTGCGGAGGATGGCAATGGATTGTGTTTTTAAAGATGGCCGCCGTGCTCTTTCCCGTTCCGCCGCGGTGACGCTACTTCCGGTTCCGCTTATCTACGGTCACCGCTAATTGCGGTGACCGCTAACTACGGTCACCGCTATGAACGGTGGTCGGGGTGGCGGTGGTGCACCTTGCGCGGCATACGATGCCGGTAGGTGCCGTTTTGGGGGCATTAACGCCATGGCGCAGTTTACATTACCGCCATGGCGTAATGCTCGTGCGCGATGGGTCGTAATATGGCGCTCTTATCGCCATCGGGCCATGGCGTTAACGCTCATTACGCCATGGCGGTAATTTCGATTACTTAGCGCCTGGGTCGTAATGAGGGCCAAGGTCCTGGCTCAGTCCAGCTTGACCCACTGGAACCATCAACTAGCAACACCACTTTCCCACCACTAACACTGTAGCCTGCTTTTGGCTGTGATGGAGTTTAGAACAGGTCACCACACGGATAGAAGAACAGAGACAGAGAACTGTCTTTATTTTCCCTCTTTTGTCAAGTCGTGCTAGCTGGATCTCATGGCAGTGGTGGATGTCACAGAGAAGCCACTATACACGACTTGGGGCTAGCCACACTACACATAGACACATCTAGAATTAATCTAACTCTCGCACTCAACCAAATCTCAGAGACTCTGGAAATAACCTTAGTGGGAACATAAGCCAGAAATCCATAGACACTACACAAAAGCACACAAACACAATTCAATCAAACACCTAACAGACATCTGCAACACTGGACCCATTATGTATACAACTAACCAGTGTGCACGACCGTCACCCCATCCTAACCTCATATGACCCTCACACCTAACATAAAAAAATGGCACACATCCAAGGCACCGAGTCCTACCCTTATGGTTACAAAAAGCGGGGCCTCTCAACCTACTCCCACATGCAAGACAATGCACACAGACACCAGTTTCTCCTGTGTCTGAGCTTATCCTATCCTCATAACACACCCGCCCTCTTCTCTTGCAGAGCCATTCAAGCGCCTGCAGATAGCCCTTGGGTAGTAGCGGTGCGCGTTATAAAGCAACATAACATAACAAATGTGAGGGCAGGGTGTGTGGAATGAGCCTGTGCCTTCCGCTAAATTATGAAGGTGCAGTGTGCGAGAGGAGAAATGGGTTAGCTGTACTAACAAAAATGTTTACATCCTGGGATCCATATATGTATAAAGAGCTGTGCTAATTATCAACTAGATTCAAGGGGAGAGCAGAGCCTAAAATGCATAGGATGACTAAATGAGAACATAATTAGGAAAACGCTTAGTTTTAAATGGGTAGCAGGGTTTAAAATGGGTGGACAGACAATGAGCCTCATCACGAGTTGGGGGATAGCCCTTAAATGCAGTGGTAACAGGGTTAATGATTAGGTATGCACACAAATATATAAATGCTATATATGTGTGTGCTTACGTTACTATGGTTTGTGTACTTTTAAAGCCTGCTTGAAGTACACAAACCATAGTAAGGCACGCAAACAAACATATAAATGTAAGCATTTATATATTTATGTGCGTACCTTACTATGGTTTGTGTAGCCATCTTTTATAAACAGACATTTATAACATATTTCTGTGTTTATAAAATATGGCTTACATAGTACACAAACCATAGTAAGGCACGCAAACAAACATATAAATGTAAGCATTTAAATATTTATGTGCGTACCTTACTGTGGTTTGTGTAGCCATCTTTTATAAACAGACATTTATAACATATTTCTGTGTTCATAAAATATGGCTTACATAGTACACAAACTATAGTAAGGTATGCATGCAAATACATAAATGCTTACATGCATTTATATATTTGTTTGCATACCTTACTATGGTTTGTGTACTTTTTAGGCCACACCCATGCCGCAAGCCACGCCCCCAAAGGAGGCCCCTCTCTCGATTTCTTACCCCACCTTAAGCCCTGTGTAGAGGAATGGTTGTGTTTAGTTCAGAGTTTGAGAGGTGTATGCAGAAGGGTGAGTTTTTAGTAGGGTTAGTTAGTGGCAGTACCTTTCCTACACAGCCTCATTCCTCACTGTGTGACGTGTTCCACACCCCCGGTGGTTCGCTCAAGCTGGACACCTCTCGCTCCCCTCTTTCCATTTTAGGCCCTCTATCAGTGGTCAGATTTATTTGGACCAACCTCGTTCCCCTTTTACCGCTTTGGCCCTTTATCGGGATGGGCACACCTCAGGTCTCAAAAGCCACCTCTCTCATTCAGACGCCGCCTCTTTTCTCCCCTGCTCTCCACTCCGGTCCGGTCTACTCCCCATTAAATGCAGAATATAGTTACTGTGCACAATTAGGCTAAATGTAGAGTATGGCTACCTTACACCATTAGGCTAAATGCATGTAGCCATATGATGTTAGGTAATAAGAGTGGAGGGGTTTTATTGGAGTACAGTAATGGCTATACTCCCCGCCCACAACACACTTACCTTATCCGTCGCTGAAGGTTGTCTGTGTCAGGCGTCCCAGGCAAACACGGGAAAACACAGAGTGGAGCTGCTTAGGGTGGAGCTGCTCTATGCCTCAGGCTCTTAGCCGATAGCTGCATGGGCCAGGCTGCCCTGGGAGTGCCTGCAAAGGTGTTTCCTAGTCATGTGACCAAAGACACAGGCCAATTGGAAGGAGTAAAAACCGGCACAGGGCCTATGGATTACTAACAGCAAGCTAGGGAAAATCACTAACAAAGGAGAGGCACCCCTGACTCCCTCAGCCAATTGCTATCAAGATGGGAGGAGAGAGGAAAAAGGAACCAAAACAAACAAAGGACTACACCCCCAAAGGCAGTCCTCTCTAGAAGTGCAACCAGCACAAAAAACGATTTGGAAATCTCAGTAAAAACACAGATATAACTCCCAGAAAAGACATCAAACAGGCTGGAAACTTCTTACCAGGTGCTTGCCGTACAGGATGCCTATGAATTACTAACACCAAGCCAGGGAAAACCACTAACAAAGGATAGGCACCCCTGACTTCCTCAGCCAATTGCCATCAAGATGAAAGGAGAGAGGAAAAAGGAACAGAAACAAAGAACTACACCCCCAAAGGCAGCCCTTTCTAGAAGTTAAACCAGCACAAAAGACCTCCTCCGCTGAACAGACCCAACTTGTCACCCCACCAGTTCCGCAATCTACACGTTGCTCCACACAATCGTCCCAACTTGGTAGAGGACACACAACAGTTTCAGTCTGGTACCCATGTGAGATGAAATGGTAGTGATTCTAACTTTGGACAGGGTCACAGTCATCATGGCAGCTGCTTTCGGTACCTGGGAAGAACAACATTGTAAGAGCATTTGACAAGAGCAAAAAAAGAAAAAGAAAAAAGTAGCTAGGAGAATTTTTACAGAAAGGCTCATCCAGGACAGCACCCAAGAGAAAAGTTAATCTTCCCATTTCTTACTTTTATTCCCATCCCATCTGGCTGAGAGGCGCCAATGGCTTAGGCCATTATGGCCAAAACAAAGCATTTTATCAACCTATTTGACTGCTGAAGCCTTAAAATGTTGTTCGTTAGTTGAAGCCGTGAAGTCTATCTCCTTTTTTATTAGGGCTGTTTTTAAGAAAAGAAGTTTGTTGACTAGCAATGCTTAACTATTTATGAAAGCACATCTGTGGGTTTTTATTTTTGTACCATTTTGTACTACTGTTTTAATTGCCCATTATTTGTCTGTTGATCAGACATGTTTTATATGTATATTTTGGATTGTTTAAATTGTGTTGCTATGTTCTTTTGTGGTGCTTTGCCGAAATAAAGAAACATGATGATGGTAAAATGGATGCTGTGACTGATTGGCCTTTAACTGCCCTTGCTACCTGCACAAGGCTAGGTGCAATAGACAGTGTGTCTTCTAACTCTACTTCATTCGGGATAAACACCCTAGGGACACCAGAAGCGTGGGGGACGAGAGAGCAAATTCATACAGCTCTCTCTCTCCCAACTTTCCTCATGCGGCTATACCATACATTATCTGTTGCAAAACCATGTGCATCTACTAGTGAGTCTATTTCATTGTCCTCATTATTCAAAAAACTCAATGTCAACATTTCGTCTTCATCTCAACAATATGTCCTCAAATTTCATAAGGCGGGCTACATCTCTAAACATGATGACAAAAGAACCACAAAATATATATACTCAATAGTCCTAAAAAATATTGTAAATTCACTGTTTTTTTTCTTTCTTTTCAAACACAAAAATTCAGCTCCTGGATTTCAATCTGCACCCCTCTTCACTGGAATGAACGTCGATTCCTTAGGGCATATTTAACTTTGCACCTGCTCCTGTTCCGGTGCCAGTGAAGGGGTACTGGTGTCTCTTCATGTATCCCTAAAATGCACCCAGCGCTTGTTGCCCTCCACCTTCACAATATCACTCAGTGTGGCACATGGAAATGTCGCTCATCTCAACTGCGAACAAAAGTCTGTATATAGATCCAGTCTCCCGGGAGTAGAAGTTGCTTGTGCTGATCGTCGTTCTCCTTGCCACTTTCTCATGTAGACTACTGGTGAAAAGACACAACCTGTGAAGATATAATTGTGACACCTTTGGTTAAAGCCCTAAGGTACCTCCTAAACTCCTAACCTAGGACCTATGTGGTTTTATGTGGAACTGATGCAGTGCGTGCAGTTGAGAGAGGTGTGTGCAACATACTCCCTGTCATGATCTCGTGAGGGCTGAGGTGATGTTTTTTCCCTGGCTGATTTCTCAAATAAAACAACACCAAAGGAAAGCAGTAATACCATGAATTTCTTAAATCGTTGCACATTTTTGCCACCTCGGCCTTAAGGACCCAGTTTAAACCGTTCCAGGATCCTGTTGGCTTGTGGGTGGTATGCCAAGCACAACCTGCACTTGATTCCCAACAGCGAAGTAATTTCTTCGAACAAGGCATTAAAAAAGTGGGTTCCATTGTCGGATTTCAAGACCTCACATATTCCCTACTGTGGAAATACCTCACTCACCATAAATTTTGCTGTAGGCTTAGCATCAGGGTGTACGCAGGGACCAACCTCAAGCCACCGGGAGAATGGACAAACAATCACAAGAAGATACTGGTAACTATTACACCTTGTAATATTTGGACACAATAGTCTACTTGGAGCTCCCGAAATGGCCTAGGGGGCCTCAGCAAAACTCCCCTTACTAACCTAATAGTGTTTACAGGATTAAATTATTTACAAACTATACAGTTTCCCACTAATCTACTTAGCTGCTCCTGGAGGTTTGGTATAAACCACTCCTCCTGGAGCTCTGCTGCAATTCGTCATCTAGAATTGTGCGACTGGTAATGTAGTTGCTCTAGAGCCACAAGAAGTAGTCCTACGGCATTACTACCTTCCCTGTTAACTCCTGCCTCCACAGCAAATCCATGGGTGAGAGGACACATCTTCTCTTTGACCAAAGGTCCTGTTCCTCTTTAGGTGCTTTTCCTTGCATTTCTACGATTTAAAGCACTGCGAGTGCAGTATATGGGGCTGGCAGCTGGACCTGCTGGGACACGGTTTCCATTTTCTGGGAATCTGTAAATGGTAAGTATGCCACTTTCTTTGCTGCCCTGTCTGCGGCATCATTTCTGAGTGCTACGGAGTTAGTACGGTTAGAGTGCGCAGTTCATTTCACAATACCTACTTCTGTGGACAAGGTTAGCACTTCAATTAGTTCAGATAACAGAGCAGCATGCTGGACATGGGTCCCATCAGATCTCCTAAATCCTCTTCTCTGTAATCTTAATAATCCCAAATGCACAGTGGAGGATACATACACAGAGTCAGAATAAATAGTGACTGCCTTCCCCTTACTCATGTCTAGCCCATCTATAAGTGCCACTAGTCCCGCTGCTTGCGCAGAGCAATGAGAAGGCAACCATTTCTTCAGTCTGACCTGGTATTTCCCATCCACAAGGCCCACAACGCCTGCACCTGTATGCCTCTCACTAGTTCCCTGATTCATTGTTGAGGACACCTCAACAAAATGCAACTCACCTCCCTCCAATGCATCCTCTTAAATGTTCATCCTCTCTTCCTCTTCTCCCTCATAGGTTGCACAATCATGGACAATGTCATCGGGTTTCACTGGCTCAGCTAGAAATGTCGCAGGGTTGACTAGGTGACACCATATGGGATGTATCAATGTATTTGATAAAATAATATTGGTACCCCAAAACTCTTTGAATCTTCAGAGTCAACTTGGACTTCTCCCTGATCGTAAAGACTGCATGCTCCACTTACAATGTCACTGGGCAACCCATGTAAAGGTTGAAGACTATTGAATTGCAAAATCCACTAAAGCTTGTTCACAAGGGAACTGTCCATGCATCACTGGGTCTAGGAGTCCTCTATAGTATGCTAAAGGTTAATGGCCTAAATATGTTTGCTGTGTCAGGACCACTGCCATCACCTGCCCATTCGAATGAGAAAAAAAATAAAATTGTTTCTTGTAATTCAGGTTCGCCAAGACCGGAGCATTGCTGATCGCTGCCTTGACTTCCCGAAAACAAGTTACCATTTCTTCAGACCATTCTATCAGGCCCTTCACTTTTTGCACTTTCTTAAGCCAGTCAATGTTCCACATTGCTGCATCTATTTCACTGTGACTGGCGTATTCTGAACTGTAGTGGCTCTCTCTGGCATTACCTTCCTTCCTGTGGGCGATATCACTTGCCCCAAATATACTACATCCATCTCGTAGTACTGCAATATTTCTTTGTCCACGTTGTACCCCTTCTCCGCAAGCAGGGTGAGGAATGTTATTGAATCTCCTCCACACTTCTCTTCTGAAGTGCTACAGACTACCAAATCGTCCACATACTGAATTACTGTATTGGACACTGAGGAACCTGAGGGCGTCCTCACCTCTCTTCCCAATATATCCTTCTCCTCAGTGGCCCGGGAAAGGCCATCGCTCTTGGATCCTGACCCTGGGGGTGGATATGCGAGGGAGAACCACCTGGGTGGAGGAGACTTGGGGTGCAGGGAGAGGCACCCATAGGTGAGGCATGGTATCCCCCATGTCCTGTTCAGAATGAATCTTCCGTCCCTCAAGCCTTTGTAGGCTATTGTCGATCCTTTCCCTATTCTTCCCCTAACACATTCCCCAAGAAACACCCATTTGGTACTGGGACAAGGAAGAGATCAATTAGAGCGACACATCCTCACTCTATTAATACAGACACAAAAAACACCAGTTGTGTACTGGGACGAGGAGGTCGTCAGTGGGAGTAATACTGGACTCCCGACACCACAGTCCTTTTTGAGCCAATCAACCCAGCGGGAACTTTAAAAGCAGAAAGCACTGGGAAAATTAATTGAGCTGTGGAAGCAGGTCTACATACTGCTGGGCGAAAGAAGACCTCTCCTGGAAGGTGGCGTGGCAAGCAAAGTGCTCAAGGACCCCTGAAGGTTGCAGAGTATATGCAGCAGAAAGCAAAGCTGAAAGAAGAGTAAAGCCAGTGGCAAACTGTGAGAAGGGAACCAGCGTGACTAGACAACGCTGTCATGTGAGACCGGGCAGGGAAAGAAGCATTGGTGGGGTGAGCGAAGCCACGGGGAGCCGCTGGGGAGACGGAGAAAGGCACCACACGAGAGAGGGAGACCTTGCGACGGCCGGAAGGGGGACAACGGGTTTGCAGGCGAGCACATAAAGCCAGTTCAAATACCGATTTGAATGAAACAAGTATGTTTTCGATACCGAACGGAATCAAATTGAAAATAAGCACTTTTGAATACAGATCCGGTTGAAAGCAAGTTTTGTGAAACTTCCTGAGAAAGGGAATTGTGTGATGGGGAAATCATGCATTGATGAGCAAGCATTGGCAAAAGCCACGAGAATATAAGGAACTGTATGATATAAGAAAACAAGCATTTGGCAAGAGTCAGAAGAATATGTGCAACAAGTGATTGGTGGCAAAACAAGCCAAGATACAACATTAAGAGGAAGTGATATGAGAGTGAATCAAACACCACTATAACGCTGAAGCAGTGGCAATGTACCTGTGAAGAGGAAACAAGTTAGGTGTATCGTTTGCGTGACCTGTAATGGGTGGACCGTGTGGTCCGACAACTGCGCCTAGAGTGAGTGCACTCCTCTATGAGAAAGCTACTGAAAGCTGCCATAAAGAAGATTGTGTTTAACTTTTGTGTGATCTGAACTCAAGGAATTGAACTGGTGAAAAGTAACCAAATTATAAGAGCTGCAAAGTGTCCCAAGGAATAATATTGTTTTGGAAAGCGAAAAAACTTGAACTCTTGGGGAATGGAAACCCTGTGTATTGTGAACTGTTTGAACCTGGGGAAGGGAAATTCTTTTGCAAACCAAGAGCTGGAAGAAGCTCTGAACTTTTATTTGAACACTATTTACATTGAGGCTGACATCCCTACAAATTGTATACAAATTGATGTGAGGGCCATTATAGGTTTTGGACACAGACAAACATTTGCTTTGGACTTCCTGAAACAGACTATCCTTAGTTTCCTTTAGGTAGGGAAATCCCAAATTAGCATAGGGCATGTTAGAACTTTTCCAACCCACCTTTTGAGTTAAATAAAGGTTTATAGTCCAAATGCTATTCTGTTGTCTGTGTCTACTTCCTGATGTCTTCACAACAGGTGGACATTCCACAAATCCATTTGAACCACACCATTGAAAACACTTAGAGATTCATAGTACCCCCGGGGGAAAGTTGTGTGCTCGAATCTCTGACCACGATAGGTAAACGCCACGAGGTATTGAGAATCTGGGTCTAAGGGGACCGAGATTTTTCTTTTTTTTAAATCAATTGCCATGAAGTGGGTCAACACAGTAGGGATATTACAGAGAATGGCAGCAGGATTTGGTACCACCAGAAATTTCACCTCAACAATATTATTAAGATGGCGCAAATCTAGACCATCCTCCAACTGGACCCCTTTGCCCTCTTCATAGGTTAGATGGCCTTGTTACATGGGTACACAGAGGTTGCATTATGCCCTGCTTCAACAACACCATAATGGTCTCAAATGTCCTTGTCTGCCTCTCTGTGCTTAACCCACAGTAATATTGCACCAGGTTTCAATTTTAATCGCACTGATCCAATACTCGTGAGCAGTCCCACATCATGAAGATAGCTGGTCCATAAATGGTCTGGCACCTTTTACAAATCCTTCTTCCAATGTGGCAATGTATTTTTAACAATGAGCATGGTCTGTGGTACTTCCCTTTGCTCTATCGCAATCTGGCAAGGCACACCAATTTAAAAAACCATCTCTCCTGTGTCTTCGGTATCTTTGAACAATTGCTTGTTAGACATGTCCCTTAACGATAAGGTTGGATCAATGCACAGAACTGTGCGCCACTCTCCGTCTTCCTCATCAGTGCCTGAGAGAACCATTGGGTTCTTCTTTATCACTGCTACCTCTAGGAGAATTGTAACAATGGTGCCTGGTGTTACCTCCTAAGGCTCAACAGGCCAGAACAAAAATTCAATCAGTACCCGCCATGTCTGATTTCTGATCCCCAGAACCCAACTCAACAAATCCATCACCCCATAAAGAAACAAAGCTGAATGTACATGCGACCCCCTTATCGTGCTGTCACTACGGTATACATGCAAACGCGCTGCTTCTCTTACCAAATACAAACCTGCAGTTGCGCATAATATACCTTCCTCTGTGAAAGCAATCAACATTCACAGTTTACTAAAGAGGTCTCTACCCAGGAGATTCGCTGGGGTATCTGTACAATAAAACAAAGGAGCTGATAGATTTTGTGTACCTACCTTGATACATAGATCGTCAGTATAAGAACCGACAGGACAACCCCCGAGAATTCCTGTGTGTCCATCGCTTTTCTTGACAAAGGGAACTCACCCTCCTTAATGCAACATTTTGTAGCCCCTGTGTTAACCATAAATGAGAACGTTCGGTCACCTACCTGCACATCTTTCTGGAGTTCCCCTTCCGGATCGGCTGGTTCTGTTCAACCCGTACTTGCTGTGATTGCACAGAACCTGGGGCATATGACAGGGTCAGGGGTTCCATCTGCTGAGCTCCCATATTAAAATACTGTGACCTGTCTCGACAATCCCTTGACATGTGTCCTAACATTCCACACAACCAACACTGAATTCCATAGACCCTATCATAGTTATTTCCCATTGGCCCATTAACTCGGGGCCCCATTCCTCCGAACCAGCCAAATGACCCACTTCCTTGTGGAAATCTTCCCCTACCCCGTGGGGACCCTCTCATTTTCCTTGGACCGCGGGCATACCCGTCCATCCAACCCTGTGTCGTACCTGATTCGCCATGTCCCTGTTGTCCCAATCGCCCCTGCTGTCCCTCCATGGAGCTGGTAATCACAGCCCCTTCCAAACAAATCTTCACCAATTTATTCTGAACAAGCTTGCCCTCTGCCTTTTCTGCCTTTTTCTACACTCTCCTTTTCTTGCTTCACTTTACAAAAATGCACAATGTTTATCTGAATCTCTGGCTAACTCTAGGCTCCATCCCTACCACCTTATCTAAATCATGCAGAAAGTCTTTGGGGCATCCCTTCTTTGGCATGTGGCAAAAACTCACCACATTCTTGTTCCACACTTCTCCCGTCTGCGCCCTCCACATCTCCTGAATTAACTGGATGTGTGCAGTAGGATCATCCAAGTTCATTGCTTTAGCTAAAATAGAATTTATATCCAGCATATAGGGATCCATAATCCACAGGGCCCCCGACACTTGGACCCTGTAATTATAAAAAGCTGCTCGATCATGGGCATTTGTATGCAACTGCAGGGAGCGAAGGGAGTGTCTTCAGCAAGGTATTCCGGTCCATTTGTGACCATGGGGCACACTACGCCCTTCCAAGACCCTTCTGGAGCAAAGAAAACTGGGTTACACCCACTTTTCCTGCGGCTTTCCCTATCTCTCCCCTGCTATTCACTACAGCCATGCGAGTATCATGGCGTGTCCTATGACTCAACTGTGTATTTTCTGTAGCTGCTACTGGAACGGGAGGCAGAGCGGCTACACCCTGCTCTCCCTGCTCAACATCGGATTCCCATTCACCTTTGTCTCCTACTCCCGTGACCACTTCCCCTGACACTTCTACAGGCACCGAAGCATACTTAGCACTGCCGAAGGCTTCCGTTCTCTCTGCTTGAATCCTGTACCCATATGTAAGTGATTTCAATCCAGCACTCCAACTAAGTCAATGCCCAGTATGGGATGCCCAGTGGAAACCCTTATTTAGATATTTTTATGTCAAAATTTCGCTTAATTCTGGATGATGTACCCTTTTGTAATGCCAACACACTTTGAATTCCCCCGTTCTCACTGAACCAAGAAATAGGTTTGTTTTGCAAATTAAAAGGTTTATTTGAAGAATTGAACAATATAGAGATTATACTTTTATGAATATGAATAATATCTGAATATCACATTTATGAATATGAACAATGATAAGCAATGGGTAATCTTACAATATCAACAATCTCTTTAATCAATTAGGAGTAGGAATAGGAAGAATAGTGTAGCATAGAATAACTTTGTGTGGGTTAAAGGAAATACAATGATAGGAAGAAATGCAACACAGAAATAAAACTTTATATGACTTCAATCAAAAGACAATGGGCCTCAGTACGACTAAGGCGGTAAGGGGTTAACAGCGCCGTAAAAGGTGGTAGCGCCGTTAACCCCTTACTGCCTAATTACGAGGTCCATTTGCGGGTCCCCACCTTAACAGCTGGTTTTACCAGCCATTAAGGAAAGAACCCGCAAAGGGACTTTCGAGGTAATTACGGTACCGCAATTTACAGTACCGTAATTACCGCCTTCCCCATTCCCATTAAGCCCTATGGGGCAATAATGGGAATGGGGAAGGGCCAATGGTGAATGGGAAATTACGGCCCCGCCAACCTTAGAATGGGGTGGTAATTCCGGCATCCACCATGGCGCAATCGGTAAAATACCGGCGTCAACCATGGCGCTAATAGTGCCATGGTTAACGCCTGGGTTGTAATGACCCCCAATATGATCACTCTTTCCCCCTGTTACTCACTCCACCCAATATGCAATATGAAGATATGGAATGAGGGCACACAGGTATCAGGAATAACAATTAACAATTGCAGTTTCAATCCCGAGTCCCCCCCAGCAAGCTTAGAGAGAACAGGAATGCTTTAAAAACAGGTCAAAATGATTTTGAATGTGACATGTAATGTAGGGAAAAATGCTAAAAATGATTTTAATTCACTAAATTAGATTCAGAACTAGTGAGAGTGGCTTGGGATAGGTCCAGGTCAACACTAGCAATGATTGTAGAATGATTAGCAGATGAAAAACGAAATTCAGAAGTTGAAAGCGAGAAATAGCTGTTTTACATAGAATGAAATTGAGCCAAATTGCAAATCGCTGCAACTTTTCTGCATGCGGGAAACACGATTACGGAAACACTATAAGGAATTGGAATGTGGTTTTAGGTTTGTTTAGAAGCTGAGGGTGTTAGCTTCAGAATGACGTTTAATTTTAATCTCTAGGACGTACGGTCCGAAAGTTACAGAGGTTTTTGTGAAGGTAGATTTTTCAGAAACAGAGTCTAGATTTCAAAATGAAAGATTGCGCTTTAAAGATTAGGAACCAAGATGGACTTATACTAAGGGTCTATGAAAGTACAAGATACCCAACAGGACAACCACCAGAACAGGGCGCCTTCCACTCTGATTGTTGTGCGCCAGGACACTTGACTTTCTTCAGAAAATATCAGCGCACAGATGATTATCGCTACAATTATCACAGACTATATAATGAGAAGAATTCAGGATGGACACAAGATTCTATAATGCAGTTCTGGATAGCTTGAAATGGATTGAATAGGATTACTTTAAACTAAGAGATGACTATGGACAGTTCTAGCCTAAATACTCACTCCTATGGCTTTGGAATGGAGTGGGCCCGTCAAAGATCTGGTCATGGGTTTGTACTTCACTCGCCACCGGACAGGCTTCAGGGCACCTTGACTCTGCTCTCAGCAAGGCACTCTGGTCTGCGCAGCCTCTTGGACTGGATCTGACGGGTTCTGGGTTACAGCTCTGCTCTGCGGGTCTGGATCGTGGTTCTAGCACGGGGTTCTTAGCTAGAAGCAAAACAGCTCAGCCAGGCTGTTGAATGGTTTAGTTAGGCCCCGTGAATTTTGTGGGGCGCCCAATGGTGGGTTTTGGCAGTGATCTCCTGTGCTTACTAAGATAGGCAAAAGTAGAAGGCGGCCTATTTATCAGATTTTTGGGTGCTTTTTAGCGAGCAGCATGCTTTCCAGTGGCCATTTCTGAGGTTTCTGCTGCCAGCAATGCAGGGCCTGGACCAGTGGGTTGAGACATCCCACAAGCCCCCCTCTTGTGATTGGTGTTGAACGTCCATCAATGGAAAGTCGCAGGACTGGGATGTCAGCCTCATCTCTTCTGATTCCACAAATGGCAAAGTTCAGCATCTTTTCCTCCATCAGGGGTGGATCGATCGGTTCTCCTCGCCAGTTCTGATGGGAGTATTGAGTGATACTCCGGGCCCCTCGGATCTTTGCTCCCGGTCCCCGGGTAGTTGTCCTTGGTTAGTCTCCATGGTTTCCAATCAACTATAGGTTATCTCCTAGGATGACAAAGCAAAAACATATGTGTAGACATTTCTCCAACACTATTAATGTAGTGGGGCGGACATATACATTTTGGGAAATCAGGACACATTTTTATTATTGTATTTTATAGACTATATGTGGAATATTTTAGAGTTGGAATTTTATGGCTCTGGAGTAGCCCCCTCTGGGGTTCCAGAAGACTCCTCCAGTTGCTGCAGAGTGTGCCTTGGATGGCAACACTTTAGTTGATTAATATGGTCCCACTTATCTTCCCCTTCTGCCAAACTGCCTTTGGGGATGCAGATCTTGTAGGCGACTGGTGAGATTTTGTCTACAATTTCAAAAGATCCCCTCCAAGTAGGCAAAAATGTGCGTTGTTTGGCCTGGTTCCTTTGGAAATTGTACAAGTAGACCTGGTCTCCGACATTGTATTCCTTTCTGGTAGTCTTTAAGTCATAGTGGGTCTTCATGCTGTTGGCTGATCTTTCCAGATTTCACTGAGCATAGGCAAAAGCATGTTGAAGGTGTTTTCTTAGATTTTCAACATACTCATGAGTTGTGGAAGCATTGATCAATGTTTGCTCTTGGGTCCTGTAGAGCAGATGCTGGGGAAGCACCATCCTGCGTCCAGTTATCAGCTCAAACGGTGACATTTTGGTTGCAGATGAAGGGGTAGATCTGATGGCCATTAGGACAAGAGGTAATCGAATATCCCAACTTGGCCCAAAATCTGCCACAAACGTTTTTAATATGCTCACAATGGTTTTGTTTTATCTCTCCACTGCACCACTAGAGGCTGTCCGGTAAGCAATGTGTAGCTTCCTTTTGACCCCAAGTATCTCCCACATGTTTGTCATTACTTCGTTGGTGAAATGGCTACCTCTGTCTGACTCGATCCTTTGGGGTAGTCCAAAACATGAAAAGATGTGGTTGATCATCAGGGCAGCTGCTGTTTCTGCCTTGCAGTTTGGGGCCGGGCGACATTCCACCCATTTAGTAAACAAGCATGTCACGGTCAACATGTACTTGTTCCCCCTAGAGGAGCGAATCACGGGCCCAATGAAATCTATTTGCAAATCTGACCATGGCAGTGTCATCCCCCTCTTTTGGAGAGGCGCACGGTGTGTAGGGATGTTGGCTGAAATTGTGCACACACAAGACACCCCTTCAAGTATTGGTCGAGGTCCTGCCCCATGTGTGGCCAGTATGCAACCTCTCTTAATATTTCAAGTGTTGTATGAAACCCCCTATGACCGGCTGTGGCCGCATCATGGGCGTGACTTAACATCAGGCTTCGGAATGAGGTAGGAACCACCCACTGATCATGGCCAGCTAGGGATTTACTTACCAACAAACCGTCTTGGATTCGGAACATTTTTGGACATTTCATCAACATTCTGAGGTCCTCTTTCCCAATGTAATCGGTATCCATCAGGAGAAAGTTCTCAAGGTCCTCAATGTGTTGATAAAACTTACCAATTATTGGATCCCCCTTCTGAGCCGTAATCAAATCAGCATCTGGGGTCTCCTTACTCCATTGTGCAGTTCAGAGATCATTGTGAGCATTTGTCTGGGACCTAGTGATAGCAGTGATCTGGATTTCCCCCCAACAGGGACTCAATCTCAATTAGATCCCCTTGGATGGCACCGGTTTTGGCCAGCTGATAAGCTAGGTCATTTCCAGTTTTGTCTGGTCCCTCTACTTTGGAATGACACTTGATTTTTTTCTAGTAGATAGTCATCCCATTTGAGGTGACCAGATCATCAATATTTTGAATTAACTTCCCATGTTTCAAGGGTTTGTTATTAGCACATAACATGCCTCTGGTTTTCCAATTAACCAGGTGCTCCACGAACCCGTTCCGTATATAATCCAAATCAGTGATTATGACCAGTTCGTGGAGTTGATGTTGGACAGCAGTGAGGATGGCTTGATGCTCAGCCATCAACTCTGCCACTTGACTACTACGGGGACCAATCTTGTACCCAGCAGAGGGTTCTGGGATCTCATTCACCCATGCATTCCCTACGCCAGCCACAAGTTATTTTTCCCCGTTGTTGTCAACATGGTAAGAGCATCCATCCACAAAGACAGTGGGCATTCCCTCACACTGGTCTTCTTCAAAGACTTTTTGTGGGGAATTGAGGTATGCCTCCATGTTGTCCTTGATTTTTAGACTCTCGTCCTCGAGACAGTTTTCTCTGGCACAATCATGCAAGTCAGCCAGATCTTGCGCGAGGGGACTCTTCTTGTTTTGGCCATATCTGACCTCCACAGGAAAGCCTTGCATTGACAGAATCCAGAAAGTAATTTGGGAATTACTCACATTTCCAGCCCGGATTCTGTCACTTTGGAGATATTGCAGTGGCTGGTGTGGAGTCTCCACTATGATGTGTTCCCCCTGGATAAACGGGCAGTAATTCTTCAATGCCCACACCGTTGCCAGGAGTGCCTTCTCACAGTCATTGAATTTTTCCTCCACAGAGGATAAAGTTTTACTCGCATAGGAGATTACTTTATTGACCTTGTCATCCCTTTGGTATAATACTGCAGTCAAGCATGTATTAGAGAACCCTGTCTCCAAGAAGAACTCCTTGTTTCTGACCGGGTAAGCTAGGCAAGGCGCTTGTGAGAGGCTTCTTTTGAGTTGTCTTACTGCCTCGGCTTGTTCTGGACCCCATTCCCACTTGATCCCCCCTTCAAAAGATGAATCAGGGGTCTGGTGATCTCTGTGTAGCCCTCAATGAACTTCCTACTATAATTAGTCAGTCCAAGGAGGCTCCTTAGTTCCCGCAGAGTTGTGGGGTCTTTCAATTTCTGGAGTGCTTCCACTTTCTTTTCCTGGGGACAGAGACCCTGAGGAGTAATCTCATGCCCCAAGAAATTTACACGGGTTCTACACCACTGTGCCTTTTGAAAGGAAGGTTTTGCTCCGGCAGCCCTCAACTGTGTCAGAACATAACGGATCTCCGCTATGTGTCCCTCCACAGTTGAGCTTTTGAAGAGGACATCATCTACATAAGCCAGGTTACCCCTTTCACCCAGGTCGGGCATGGCCTTATGTAGGAAAATGTTGAACTCATTGCCAGAGTTGATGTATCTGAAGGGAGTCCGGGTCCATGTGTACTGCTGCCCCCAAAGGTAAAGGCCAGCTTGTATTGGTCCTCCCTACTGACAGGTACAGTCCAGTACCCATTGGTCAGGTCTATTGCAGTGAATACCCGTGACCCCTGGATCTGGGCCAGCCCTTGGTCAATGTAGGGAAGAGGCCATCGGGAAGTATGGACCCATTTGTTGAGCTCCCTAAGGTCGGCGCAGAGTCTCCACTGGCCGTTTGGCTTCAATATCCCCAGCACCGGATTATTGAAGGTGCTGTGGACTGGACGGATTATCCCACGGGACTCAAGGTTCTTAATTATTTCAGTAAGGGACTCCATTGATGCGAGAGGCAAGCGATATTGGTTCACAAACACTGGAGTCATGCCAGGGTCCGTGGGAATTGTTGTTGTGTGGATGTCGGTGCGACCACAGTCATATGAGTCCACCGCAAAGAGATCTTGAAAATCCAAGAAAACTTGTTTCAACTTTTGCTTCTGCTCCAGAGTCTCACAGGCATCAGCTAGGTCGACTCTCTCTTCAACCATCTGCCTGAAGCCTGGAAATACTTCTGGTTTCGCTAGGTGGAGAAGTCCCTGGCCGAGTGCTGATTTGGACTGGTGGATTCAGGTGGGAAAGGCAGTCTTCACGGACCTGGAAAATCACCTCATCCCTCCTCAAGTCACAAGTCACATCTTCCTTACCATAAGGGCAGGAAGTGTACACCAGAATGTTCCCCCCATGCCTGCTAAAGATCCTGTCTGGTGTTGTGTTGTCATCACTGTCACTGTCAAAACAGTCCTTGGGGATTGGTCCTAACAGTTCATTGCCTAAATCAATGGAAAAATGTCAGTCATCAACCGCCATTCCAATAATGGTGCCTGCGGCTAGAGTGATACTCTTTAAGTCGCTGTTCCCCACCTCTGTTGGAATGGTGTCATGTTCTATGTTGACTAATGGTGTTGGGTTTACCCCCAACCCTTGCTGTTGGAGAGAAGCATTTAGATGAATATAAGCATCAGGGTTTTTTAATTTCTGTCCTCTTTTAACTTTCACTTCCAGGGAGAATTTTCGGGTCCTTTCTGGGATGGTGACTTCCTCTCAAATCTGAATTTCAACTGCATAAGGCAGCAGTTTAGCTGACCTAAATGCTTTCTCTGGATCATCAAAGCCCATGGGATTATCCGCTAATCGGACCACGCTTTGAAGTTTATTAGGTCCAAACTAATGGCAAAGCGATTGAGA
This sequence comes from Ambystoma mexicanum, assembly GCF_040938575.1. Lineage (NCBI taxonomy): Eukaryota > Metazoa > Chordata > Amphibia > Caudata > Ambystomatidae > Ambystoma > Ambystoma mexicanum. The sequence goes on along the minus strand of NC_090926.1, from coordinate 165,689,044 downwards.
ATGTCGCTGCCTAAGTAAAAGGCGTCAGTGACGTCTCGCATGACCCAACAATTATGGACTATGCTCTTGTTGCCTAGGGAGATTTTGAGCATGCACCTGCTTGGCAGGAGATGTTTGGAATTGGGTGCTTCCAGCTCCATTTCCCATTTGTCTATAAGTCTAAATGTGGGAATGGCTGGATCTTTTGGGAGTTTGCGGAACATGGCTTCGCTGATGAAGCTCTTACCGGTGTTCACACACACTCGGGCTAGAACAGAGTCCTTCCCTTCATTTAACTGAACAGGGATGAACAACTGCTCTCCAATTTGCTGAATATCAGCTAGGCTCTGAGCTGATTTCACATCTTTCTGGACTATAGGAGTGGGAATGTCTGGTTGTGGATTGGTAAATAATTTCAGAGTGTTTCCTTCCAGTGTGGAATACCACCTTAAACTGGAAGGAAGGTTGATTTTCAGAAATAGAGAGGACCCCCCATCACCAGTCTGTTGTCCTACTGCTATTACTGTCGCGTCTGGAATTTGATTGTTCTGGAAGTGAAATTCTACTTGGTCAGATTTTCTGTTCAACCATGTGGCATGTGCCGTTTAAACTAACATGGTTGACACTCTGTTTCAATTTTATTGGTCAGCTAGTCTGGGTCCAGAGGACCTTGTTTACACAGTCTATTAGGGGTGACAACCTTCTCAGGAGGTCATTCCCCAGTAAGCAAGGGGTGCCCTCTGGAGTCACAACTATGACCGGGTGCTTCACCTTGTGTCGCCCAATTTTAATGTCCAAATCCGCAGTCCCCTTGATGGGAATTTCCTTCCCGTCAAAGTTCTGAAGTTGTCCAGGAAGAGAGGTGAGAGGAATTTGGTATTTCTCCTCCATTCCTGAATTCAGTTCATCGAAGGCCTTTTTGGACAGAAGGGTAGCTTGGGATCCAGTGTCCACCAGTGCCAAAATTGTATCCTGCCCCTGTATTTGTACCGGGGCATAGTATCTTCCCTCCTTCTCCACAAGGGGGCACAGATAATGCACGATTTTGGACAACTGGTGGGCTAGTTTTTAAGTTTTGGACATTGAGAGAGAAGAGATTTGGGCAGAATTCTGTGGGGAGTCTTGGGAATCTGCAAAGAAAAGGTGGCAACTAGATATGGGAGGAGTTTTGAGTTCCCCTGGTTCCGGTTCTGGCCCCCCCTTTTTGGAGGCAGTCACCAGGATGGGTTTGAACCAGGGGATTTTCATGCTGTTGGTTCTGGGGTTGGATGATGGGCGGCGCTAGCTCAGTCCCCACATCTACCCAGTCTGAATTTAAATCCTTTGGGACCCATTTTTCCTTGGGTGGAGTTCCCCCATCTCGGAAGGAGAAAATCCTTATCCCAGGATCCCCTGAGGACCCCTCTCCTTCAAATTGGAAGATCTGTACCTCCTCCACAAAATGGGTCTGTTTGGGTTCTTTGTTTCTCCTACCCCCTCTCTGCTCCTTGGGTGGCAGACTTTCAGGGGCAGGAGATTTCGGTTCCAGTTCCTGGGTTTCCAGGGGCTTTTTACAAGTGGGGAAGGAAGCTTCCTCCAAGGCTTTACACCCCCCTTCCCCTTGTGCCTTCTCTCTGGGAACCGATGGGTTATCGGGGTGCTGCCCCCATCATTGTTCTGGAGCACTAGTCCAGAGTTTGGGGCATTCTGCACCGGCATGCTCATCGGAGGGTTCTGTTGAGACCTCAGCATGCAACCCAGATCCTGTGCCATGTTTTGGTCCTGGCGCTCTAACTGTGAAACCCCCTCAGGCTGATACAGGGTTCTGTTTTCTCCCCTGGGCTGATCCCGGGAAGGGTAGCTATCCCTTCTCTGGTAATTCCCCGGGTTGGGAAGGTTTGGGTACCCCTCCACCCTTGGCCTCCCCTCTCCTGGATTAGGTTGTCTGGGCTCAGGAAAGTGGGGAAAGAAGGATGGATTATTCTGGGGTTGAAAATTTTGTGGATACCTGGGGAAAAAGTTCTGGCCAGGATTTGGGGAATTTCTGCCCTCCTGGGGGAAGTTAGGAGGGAAGTTTCCTGGGTTGGGTGCTTGGTTGGATCCCCCCCCTTGGGCAGGAGGAGTCCACACATAACCCAGGATGGGTCTGTTCCCCTTGTAGCGGGGACCTACATAGTCCGGGGAGTGAGGGACCCCATTGGTGGGACTACATCCTTGGCTCCCTGTCTGTGACTGGCCCAAGGGCCTTCTGGGCTTGGAATTATTCTGTTGTGCAGGCAAGTTTTTATGCCCCCCATCTTCAAATCCAAAATGGGGGCAACCTTTACCTCTGCCACCTTAGCAGCAGCAGGGGTGCTGGTTGGTTTGGGGCTTTTAGCATTATTTTTGTTTTCTATGGGCTTCTGCAACTCATAGATTCGGGTGGCCAGTTCAATGACCCAGTCTAGTGATCTTTTCTCATGAAAATCTCTCACTAGCTGGGTCATGATATACTTTGGTAAGGCATGGAAGAAAGTATTAACAAATTCTTTGCTGTCCATGCGCACCCTTCTGGTAGTCAGCGCAAAGGCACGCTTTAACTCCTGCATAAATTCTTGTGGGGCCTGATCCTCCCCACATTGCAAGTTTAAGGCTGCCTTGCGAGCCTCTTGGGGATTTCTGTGAACAGAAAAATGCTTTAGGATGGCAGTCCTATATGTGGACCATCTTGAATGATTTTGGTCCTCCAGCCCCGCAAAGAAACTGCAGTATTCTGGGGAGAATGTCCATTTCACATACTGAATGCAGCTACTGCTGTCTTTTAAATGGAAAGTCTACGGCCCTCATTACGACCCTGGCGGAAAGTGACTGACCGGACCGCCACAGCGTAAATAGCGTTTCTGCCATTGCACGATGGAGCAAAGTGCGGCCCATTCCGACCCATCGGGCACGAGCACCACGGCATGGCGGAAGTGCAAAGTCCGCGATGGCGGAAATGACCCCAAAACGGCCCACATCGCCGCCGTACGGCGCCCTAGGTGCAATACCGCTACCCATCACAGCGGACACCGCAGTGAGCGCCAACCGGAAAGTACGGTGACCGTAAATATACGGAAACGGAAGTAAAAACATGGGCCCGGAACGGGAAACATCCCGCCGTACACCTATAAAACCACAAAATCCACACAACCACTAAAAACACTACCCTGAGACACACCCCAACCCGTCATCCACCCTAGCGAAACCAAGAAAAATGGGAAAAGTAGCGAAGAAAGCGTGCGACCGCAAGCGGCAGGTCCACTTCTCCCGTGAGGAACTCACCGTGCTAACAGAGACCCTCCAGGAGAATGCTGCCGTCGTCTTCTCCACGCAAATGACCAGGACGGCACTTGCGAACAAGAAGGCCATATGGGCTCTGGTGGCACAGCGGGTAAGTGCGGTGGGGACCGCACCCCGCAACCCACAGCAATGCAGAAAGCGATGGGACGACCTGCGGATACGCGTCCGCAGCATACTTTCTGCCAACCGCAACATTGCCACAGCCACCGGGGGAGGTCCTGAATCACCCATCAAGTTGACCCCCTGGGAAGAAATCTGTGCCTCCACCATCTGAATGGAGAGCATAGAGGGAGTCGGAGGGATGGAGAAAGGAGTGCAGACATCCGAAGATTCAGGTAGGTGGGCCAAATAAAACAATGCTAAATCCACAATGCCCAATCATGTGAAGTACCATGTGTCCACATAGTGCAACAGAAACACATGTCCAGGAGAACGGCCACACACATCGGCCTGATAGCGCACTTTAAAACTCACAATAAATACATAAATAATTAAAAACCCCTAAAACACCCACTACACGTGCAGCAGGCACACCCTAACTGCAGGCTGCCAAACAACTGCACCCTCACTCCACACACAAATGAAAGCACCTCCAAGGCCCCGACCCAAATCACCCTCAGGTACCACCCCAATGCATGTGATACAATGCCATTCCAATTCCCACAGACCCATTAATAACCCTCGCCCTCCTTTACTCCACCACAGGGTCCGATCCAAACGACGAGCATCAGGACACCCCTACCAGCACACCTGCAAAGAGGGCCAAGACCAACGGCCAAAGACCCTCCACCTCAGCTGCACGGACCAAGACACGGCAGCAGCACAAATCAGGTGGCAGCACAGAGGAGGGAACATCAACAGGCACCCCAGCAGCCAGCATGCCCACAACACCACCACCACAGGTCCCCCCAACGGATGCCACAGAAGGCACTGCCTCTGGTGGCAGCAGCACCATAGGTGACACCCCATTGATGGCAGCATGCTCCGACACAGAAGACGGGGATGTCGAAGTCAGATCCATCCATGACCTGTCCCAATCCCCCTGTCTGTCCCATCCCGTACAACATGAGGATACCACGCAGGGGCACCCACAAGACGACGACTGGCCATCCCCCACAAGCCCTGTGGCAAGGCAACATGAGGTCAACAGCCCCTCTGTGACACCCCCGCAAATGGCCATGGCCCAGCAGAGGCAACAGTCCCTCGACCAGTTAATCGTGCAACAGCAGCAACTGGCCACGCTCCTCAAGGACCATGCCGATGAATGTGGGGGCACTAAGGCAGACATAGAAACATCAACTGAGACACTTAGGGCAGAAATGGAGAGGAGTACAGAGACACTAAGGGCACAAATGGAGAGTAGCACCGAGAGCCTGAGAGTCCAAATGGAGAGTAGCACCGAGAGCCTGAGAGTCCAAATGGAGAGTAGCACCGAGAGCCTGAGAGTCCAAATGGAGAGAAGCACCGAGAGCCTGAGGGGGGAACTGCATGCGACGTCCAAAGACGTATGTGCCGAACTTGCCGCAGTGCGCCGTGTGCTCACTGAGCTCTCACAAACCCTTAGGGACATGCATGGACGTGAGCAGGCAGAGACATCATCCGTTGCAAGTTCCGTCCAGGGCAGCCCCCAACGTAGATCTGGGAGGAACCTGCGCTCCACAGGCAGGGGTGCCCCTGATACCCGCAGAGGGGGCTTGCAATAGCGACAGCCCACTGACAATGAGCATCTTTGGACACTGGTGTTCGGGGGGGAGGTAGGAGGGTGGAGGGGGTGTGTTGGGCTCACTTGGGTGGCGGGTCGATAGGGTGTTCAACATGATATCACATATGCCATAAACAGTGCACGATCAACCAATGAGATGTGTGGACAATGATCTTTGTGTACTAGGCCATCATAGGCGTACAGTCCATATTGTGCATGTACCAGACACACACAGTGCCACGAGTCCCGTGTCCATGTATCAGCCACCAGGCGTGAGTGCTAGAAGCATGCATCAATGAGATGCTGACGAATGTCACGGCCCTCCGGTGCCTCGCAGACTCCTTGAGGTGCTGCCACATCCCCACCCTCATCATGACCATCTTCAGGTGCTTGCAGTTCTGCGTCAGGGGGCATGGGCACATTTCTATGTACGCACATGTTGTGGAGCATGACACATGCCATGACCATCTTTGCAACCTTCTCATGGCGGTACAGGAGTGCCCCGCCAGACCTGCTGAGGCAGCGGAAACGAGTCTTCAGTAGGCCGAATGCCTGTTCAATGACTACACGGGTACGTGAGTGGGCATGGTTGTAGTCCTCCTCATGCTGGTCCCGTGGGTTCCGGACTGGTGTGAGGAGCCATCTCTTCAGTGGATACCCAGCATCACCTGTATGTGGACGAGAAACGTATGATGTGGAATGCCATTGCTACGTACGCACACCCCCCCCCTTCCTGCCAGGTCATTGCCGAATCACATACCCCACATTATCATGCATGTAATGAGACTCACCGAGTAGCCAGGATCTGTTCCCTGCGTGTCGCTCCATGTAGCGTGGTATTGTAGAGTTCCTCAAGACCATAGAATCATGGGTTGATCCAGGGAATCGGGCACAACAATGTGTAATGATCCTGTTGGAGTCACACACCATTTGTACATTCAGGGAATGAAATTGTTTTCGGTTGCGGTATTGGGCCTCCATGGCATGTGGGACGACCAATTCCACATGGGTGCAGTCGATGGCACCAATGCAACCCGGTATGCCGGCAAGTGCATGGAATCCCACTTTTGTGTTGGTAATTTCCTGCTCCGAGCGTGGTAGAGAGATGTAGTCGTCTGCGTGCTGCAGGAGGGCATCGAGCACTTGCAATAGTGTCCGTGAGAACAGTGGCTGAGAAATGCCATGCAACTGTCCGACTGTGTGCTGGTAGGTGCCTGTGGCCAGGAAGTGGAGTACAGACACCACCTTCAGTAGGGGTGGGATGGCGGTTGGGCTATCTATCATGCTGACAAGGTCAGCCTGTGTCATGTCCACAATGGCGGCTATGGTGTCCCGGTCCAAACGGTAGAGGGTGTGGATCTGCTCATCAGTGAGGTTGAACGGATGTGGTCGGAGGCGTGGGATTGCGGGCTGCCTGCATGGTGGTAGTGGCTGTGCTGGCGGCCCTTGCTGGCCCTGCCTTGGCCTCCTCCTCCTCCTGCGTCCCCTCCGTGCGGCCGGTTGTAGTTGGTGTTCGTCTTCTTCTTGGAGTTGGAGTACTTGCAGTGCTATCAGGTCCCCCAGGGCCAACATCGCGAGTCCTGCCGGTAGCATTTCGGAGTGGGTGTGGTTGTGGGAGGAGACTGGGTGTGCAATTTATGTGTTTTCAGGCTGTGTGGCCTCCACCTGTGGTGATTCATTCCACCTGTGCAAGCTGCTCTCCCCTTTGGCCGAGCACGTCCCGCACACAACGCTGCAATTCGAGGAATGGCATCTTGCTATTGCAATCATGTATTTGTACCCGATGGCCGTGTAACATTTGTTGATATGTACATTCGGCTATGGTCCCATTGTTTCACATACAATCTTTGCAGTCGCGAACAGACTTGTGATGGGTCAGTGGAACGTAGTACTCGAGTAACGGTGGGCCCTCATGCATCACTGTACCGAGTTGCACCGACGGGCGGGGCGTCCCATTTGTGGGTGAAGGCAGTTGCCATTTTCACACACAGCCGCAGTAGATGGATTAATTTGTGATTTCAAACGGCCACAGATGCCATTTCGACGTGATGTTGCAAATGAGGAATTCGAAGGGCGGCGCTTTCGGTTTTCAGCTAGCGGCGAGGAGATGCCCACAGGTCTGACTGCAAATGTAACGTTCTTTTGTTCAATGTCCTTGGGACAGGGGCCATGGCGAGGATGCAATGATTGATATGAATAGTTTGGGATGCGCAATAGCGACGTGGGCGATGAGGCCGGACGTTCCCAAATACATGTTACTTCACAACACTGGAATTACGGGCTGGGGCACAGTGGATTTTGCAGGCTGCATAACGCACAGACTCAATGGATATTTCTAATGTTATGTGAGTAAATATTCAGGAGTCCTTATACCGGGATGAGGGAATGATGAATGGATGCATGGGCAGGTGATTTGATACAGAGTTTGCCATGTACAGGGCTTCTTGGAATCTATCCGCCTCCCCTGCGCTATGTGATGCAGGGCTGCCATAGTGGGACCATCGTCTATCTGGCCTTGTTGAGCCCTCCCTGTCTCGACGCGCCTTCAGACACTTGTGTCCATGCACGTTAACATTCCCATCTGATGGATTCTGTGTTGACAGACGCATGCACAGGTACACTCGTTTGTGATGGTGTTTACACCTCGATATAGATGGTTATGAGTCGCAAGTGGTTTTGGGGTGGTGATGATCCTTTGGAGTGGGCTAGCATGCATATGGCTGTGGATTTAGTGTGATCATTGAAGTGAGTTGTTCGAATGTAGTTCTGATGGCCATTCTGTTCTTTTTCTTTTCTTTTGGTTGACAGGTATCTCCTCCCCTTTTGCCACTGCCATCTGTATGCCACTCCTGCAGATGGCTTTTACTCCTGACACCTGCTGCTTCGTGTTAATCAGTGGAGCAGCATTACGATCTTATGGGACGATCGCCAATGGGCCACATGCCCTTACGCAGTACTAGTGGCTCGGAGCAACATTTCGGCCTTTCAGCTGGACTAGTGCCTCCCCATTGGGACGGCCCTGCGGTTCTGTGCGCTTCCATGTTGCCTTTTCGTACGTGAATGTGGCTCTGTGTACCATGATGGAACAGGGCGTCACACAAGTAGTAGCTGGTCATTTCTTGCGGATGCAGCCCACAATGGTGAAATGTGTTTTGGAGTTCATGGCCTAATGGCTGTATGGGCTTGGTGATTTTGTTGTGCATTAAATTTCTATTCTGATATGGGCCATGTAGCGTTCTTCTTTGCGAGTGATGTGGCATATTCCTATTTGGGGAGCGATGTATTGTGAGGAGATCTGCATTGGGTTCCAGCTTCGGAGTTTAGTTGCGTGGTACTGTGCTGGGCGCGTTTGCCTACGAAGCCCAGTGAGGTCAGGGATGGGGGCTGCCAATATGACGGTTTGAATGTTGTCATGCTCAGGGGCGGGGGATTGGGTTTTGTGTAACAGATGCCGGTCAGCCAGGTGGACTGGTGGAATGATGTGATTTTCACAATATTGCTGGTCACAGGTGCCTGTGTTTGCGTGCGTTTCTGGGGGGGGGACTGTGGTCATGTCCATTGGAATGGCTTCTGTATTCGTGCCATCTGTGCCCTGCAGCTCCCATTGGCCCCTCTTGTGGATCTTTTGTTCGTTGGCATGCATGGGTGACTTGTACATTTCACTGGTTGCATTGTGACTTCATTGCACCTACGGGGAGTTGTACTTTGTGGGCAGGGAGCGGTGTACAGGCACTCAGTGGGGCCGTTTACGGTTGATTCGCGATGCCGTACTTCTCACCATGGCGGTATGGTACTTTCCGCCATGCTTGATGGCGCTAGGTACATGTCCGCTAGGGTCGGAATTCGCGTACCCTTGCGCCATGGTGGTATTTACGGTTTGGCATGGCGCGCGCGCGCGTACTTGGTGCAGTAAGCGTTGGCGTTCACTACGGTGTCGCTAATGGCTTCGTACTTTGCGGTGACGGGTCATAGTCGCACCGAGCGCTATTCGATGGCGGTATTGCATTTCCGCCATCGTTTTTCGATTTCCGCCAGGGTCGTAATGAGGCTCAAAGAGCTCTAAGTGTTCCCAAACAGAATACTTAGCGTTCTTATGATAAGGCGTGATGACGCTCCTTATTGCCTTGATCTGTTTTAAGGGGTCCTTAAGCAAGGCCCTTTTTGCCTTATTGGCCTTCTTGGTTCGGGTAACCCTGGTCCATTCATCCTCTGATTCAGAGGCACTCCTCCCAGAGGTGCCCGTCTGGTCTTCCAGGTTTTCCCGGATTCTGCGAGCCTGGGAATGGCTGGCAGAATGTGGGGACCTAGTCTCCTGTGTCCTGGGGCACTCAGGGGAGTCTTCTGATTCCTCCTTGCTCCCAGGATTTGATGGGTACCCCCCCCACTGTCCTAACTGGGCAGAGGTCTTTAGGATTCCTGTAGTGGGCCTACTCTCCTGGAGTTCTACACTAAACTTCACAGTACTTGGGTGCCCATACCCAGATGCCCGCCCATCCATACCTGTGAGGTGCTGATCTATGAGCCCAATACTTCTAACTGGATAGTAATCCGCCATCCCTGTGGCCCTGGGCTCATGTGCGCCAGGGGACATGGGGGTGGCAGAGTCCAGGGACTGGGAGAGATGAAGGCCTCCGGTACTAGGGTTCCAATTTCCTTAGCATTACGTTTGCAATGCCAAGGACGAGATAGCTAAGGATGAGGTTCCTCCTCATGGCCCGGGGGTTGGATTTCCTTCAGTGTCACGTCAGCGTGCGTAATGCACACTAATGTGCCCATATGCCGCTAGGGAAGGAGCAAAAAAAAAAATATACCAAAAAAGTTGTTTTGGGTGGAGGTAGGAGGGGGACACTAAACCACCATGAATGTTTTAATGGAAAGGGGGTGGCACTCTCCCCCCTACCCAAATGGATGTGGGTGCATCTCATGTAGCCCTCCCTGAGGGCAGATTGCTACTGCAGTAGCAATCTGCCCCTAGGAAGGAGTACATGAGATGCCCCACCATCCGTTTGGGGTGGGGGAGAGGGCCACCAGAAAACTTTGGAATTGCTTCCCAAAGCACAGGGAAGTACGTATTGCACACCCTGGGGGCAGATGAGCACACTAATGTGCCCATCTGCCCCAAGGGAAAGGTCAAAACGAGAAGAAAATATATAAAGATAAAGTTATTTGCTGGTTGTAGGGGGACACTAAACCACCACAGATGTTTGTAATCGAAAGGGAGGTGACTCTCTCCCCCCACCAAAAAAAGGAGGGGGGGCTCTCATGTAGCCCTCCCTGGGGGCATATTGCTAGTGCAATTTGGCAATCTGCCCCTAGGAAGGGGCAAATGTATTTTTAATGGGGGGTGATGGTCAGTAGATCACCAGGGATGGCTTGAAAGGGGGGCTGTGATCAGAGAGTAGTAGTTATGATGCTGGGCTGACCATAGGTAACAAATGTTTTTTGTTTTGTTTACAGCTTTTTCTACGCGAGGAGCTGCAACACAAGTGAGTACTTTTTTTTATTATTCTACGGTTAGGGCCCATTGTCAGTGGGGTGTGTGGACCGGGGGCTGGATTGTTGGTGGTATGGGCAGGAGTGGGCAGTCTGAGGAGGTATTTTGGTGAGCTGGGACACAATTGCAGGGTCAGGCCACAAATTGCACCCCCTTGCCAGCAGAATATTGGTGTTTCCCTGGGAGCGGATGTCTAACCATTTGGGTTGAATGCCCGCAAGCCCAGGCTGCCCCTCTGGCTGTGCTGCATTACAGATTTCATCTGCTGGGGGGCAATGGGGATCCTGCCGGTGCTCCCCGGAACTGCCGCTGGACTTGGGGATGGTCAACGCACATGGGAGACAGCCCACCAAGCAGGGACGTCATTTCACCAAAATGCCAGGGGTAGCGGCAGTGACATCACATGACCCTTGACCTCTGAAGACATCACAGGAAGTGATGTAATTTGACCCCACCCCGAAGTGACATCACAGGAAGCGATGGAACATGACCTTTCACCCCTTGACAAACAGGAAGTGGCATCACATAGCATTGTTTCTATGTACTCTACAAAAAATATGGTTATGATATCACCTTAAAGTGATATACATTTCATGCAAGAATGGATCACCATATGTATAGTTAATATCAGTGCGTATAGGCCCTTATTACCAAATTACTGTAAACGCAAGCAGGCGTCCAAGGCCAAACGAAAATGATGTGTTATTATATAGCACTTACGCTTAAGCGCTTCATATAGAACAAATATACATACAATTACACCCAACCTGTGTTGGTACTCATTAATCAACCATAGAAGGATAACAGGCTGAGTTTACCTTGCCGGGATTCGAACCTCCAACCTGCAGATGACACACACACACATTGCAGCACCGAGCCCTCAACCCAATGAGCTATCCTACTGGTTATAGCTATCAGAAAACCAGCCACGCCAGAAACAAAGAGCAACATGCTGCTGGCCACAGCCCAGGAAACTCGATTTTAAAAAAAGTTTTTTTTAACAATGTTTTGTTTTTTTTAGGGGTAGCAAGTGCGACCCCTGATGACCCCTAAATGTAGTCTGTGCCACCAAGGCCAGGGACATTACCCGCGACTATCCTGGAGCTCAGGCTGGCTTGCGTTGCAGCTTCTCCCTCCAGGAAAGTCAGGAACCCTGCTGGGTCTCCCTGGGACTGCCGCTGCACTCTGGGATGGTCAACGCCCATGAGAGACAGCGACGCAAGGCCAGGGACATTACCCCCAACTTTCCTGGAGCTAAAGCTGGCCTGCATTACAGCTTCTCCCTCCGGGAAAGGTCGGGGACCCTGCCAGGGCTCCCTGGAACCGCTGCTGGGCTTGGGGACGGTTAAACCACATGGGATACAGCCGCCCAATGCCAGGGACATCACCCCCACCCATCCTTGAGTGCTGGCTGGACTGCATTACAGAATTACCCCCTGGGGAGGGAAGAGGACCCTGCCATAGTTGCCTGGCGCTGCCGCTGTGCTTGGGGAGGGTACACTCACATGGGAAACTGAGGCCCACGGCCAGGGACATCACCTCCGACCGTCCTGGAGTTCTTGCTGGCCTGCGTTACAGCACATTCCTGTATTCCTCTTCCATTCCGACCATGCATGTCCTAAAAAAAGAATGAACAAAACACAATTTTTCAGGGTGAGAGGTCCCTCAACTCCCAAATATCAAAATGTATATATGTAACTACACATACATTATTTCACATTGGTGTATTTTAATAATCTTGAGATAGAGTGCCAAGGGGTATTCTGGAGAAACAATACAAATGAGTATGATCTGTGCCAAAAGAGGATCTTAATGTACAAACATACAACAGCAAAAGATTATTGTCTGAGCAGTTGTGCAATGAAGACAAAAATCAACAATCATTGACATAACATAAAAAGAGTCACAATAACAACAGTGTTTGAACTGTACACTGTTCATGTGAAGTATAGTCGTCGACACAACAGTGTTTCGGCCTAAAACAGCTGTAAAGTGCAGCTAGGTGAGCAGGCCTTCATCAGGACGTGTGGTGAAATGATAGTAGTCCCGGGATATCTATCAGGGGTTAATCCATTGCCAAGGTAAGATGGGTCCATGTTAAGTACAGGAACCAAGCGGCCATTTTGCTGCGCCGTAAAAAACCAATAACTGTCTGGGGTGCCTCAAGTGGTAATGGGTGTCTTTTGCGTGATACTGGCGGGATTGAATCAGTCAGCGTGGGTTATCTTCCTCGTGTGTCTGTACACGACTTTTAACAGTAGTCGCTGTTGCTAGCGCCGGCTAGCGTCTCATCGGAAATGGAAACGGTGAAAGTGAAATGGCAACTAAAAAAAGGGCAACATCGCCTACCTCTCACAAAACTGATGGTACCCTTATAAAAATATGTTTTTTTGTTTCCACTCAACCTGTTCTTGAAAGCCTGGAAAAAGGCGAATTCAGCACAACAAACCATGTGTTCCTAGCTCTCACAAGGAAATAACCACAGGCTTCTTTGTACATCATTGTATTGGCATTTTTCTGAAAAAACACACAATTTGCTCCTTTTTTGGATATTTTCTCTCACCCCCATACAGTAAACTAGGATTCCTTGGTGGCATTATGACCGCCTACATGTGGGAAGAAAAGGGGCCAAAATTTGGCCGAGATATTACATGTAACAAATGTTACAAGGGATTTAATGGCGCCATAACCAAATCACCAAAAAAGGGCTTGGTGACTGGGGAGGAAACCCCTTGGCAGTTAAGGGGCTAAGGCAGAAGTCGGTATGTGTTTGTCGATGCACTCCTCCTAGCTGCTTCACTAGGCTTGTGTCGTCCTTTAAGGCTGATGTCCCAAACGTGAGGAGAGTGTTGCAGGCAGCTGCCTTGTCCTTAGTTTGGTTCAGGGGCTATCTGGCACTTCCCATCTAAGAAGCTTGCTGCAGTGCAGAGCTTAGCAGGGCACGCTGTGTACTAGCTGGGTACCAGTTCTGGAGCTGCTGGAGGGTCCTCTGGATTCAGTATTCCCTCTGTTCCCTGGGAGATGTTTGGGGAAGGAATCTTCCGTCCCTCTTGGAGGTCCTGGCCATCCTTCACTGGCGGAAGATGCAAGGCAGATGGTACCTTCAGCCAGGGTCCAATGCTGAGTTCTTCTTGCTACTCCTTGTGAAGTCTTCAGATGATCTGCCCAAAAGAGGGGCTCATCCCTCTTTTAAAGCGAAATGGGCCACATTGATTGGTGTAGGCTAAGCCTACCTCAATGAACCAATCCTGGATCCCCACCAACAATCTCCATGAGGTCTTAACCAGAGTGCTTTGCAACAGAAAAGGTAAAGGGCGCGAAAAAATGTAATACTAACTCCCGTCCTGTCTGTTGTGGATAAAAGGGTCTCTCTGGTTAATGGAGCTCTCTGTGGTTACTGTTTAAAGCGGCAGGTCTCCCTTGAAGCTGCAGTGAGAACAGAATTTCTATCTCCTGCAAACCACTTTTTTCGTACCTTCTGAATCAGTCCCCCTGCGGGTGTTTCATACTGTAAACACATAGGGCCTCATTACACGGTAGGCGGTGAGCCATGGCGCTATTAGCGCCATGGCTCATGCCGGTAAAATACCGGCACCTCCTTGGCGGAAAGGGGATTTACCACCCCATTCCAAGGTTGGAGGGGCAGTAAATCCCCCTTCCGCCATTGCCCTTCCCCATTCCCATTTCTGCCCCATAGGGCTCTATGGGAATGGGGAAGGCGCTAATTACGGCACCGCAATTTTGCGGTGCCGTAATTAGCTCCGAGGTCCCTTAGCGGGTTGGATTTTAACCCCTGCAAAAAGCAGGTGTTAAATCCCCCAAACCGCAAAGGGACCTCATAGTAAGGCGGTAGGGATTTACCGGTACCGGTATTTTACCGGTACCAGTAAATCCCTACCGCCATCCGTGTAATGAGGCCCATAGTCTCAGACATGACAGGTCACTGCCCTTGATACTGTGAGGCAGGATTTGGCTTCGGGTTGACACAGTGCATTTCAAAGGTAGTTGGGGTTTCCGGTATCCCTTGTTAAACTCTGCAGCCAGGCCCCATGTTGGACTGTTCCAATAAAACTGTGATATGCGAAGCTGGCACCAATAGCAGAGCCTAAACAAAGGGAACGGGTGGATCCATGGAGCCTTTCTTAGTTAACTAGGCTGGCCATGTCAGGAAGAAGGATTGGCCCTCCCCCTTTTGAGATGACAAGTGTAATCCTGGCTGTCATATCCCAACTAAATATGACAGGGGGGACGGCGCCTGTAGGCTGTGTCCACTCAGAGTACACATGTCTATGCTTTTGTCATGCGGTGAGCATAGGAAGATGTGTGCGGATTAGCCCCACACATTTCCCGTAGGTTGATCTACCACAATTCAATTTCATATAACATTTCTAAAAGGCCCAGGGGAGCGCACAACCACTGTGCGGATGCTCAAATTCCTCACATGCCTCCTAGCCTCAACATGTGAACCACCTCCCTAATGAGGGTCTGGTTCGTCCTCAAGGAGAAAGTACCAGCTGAAGCCATCTGCATTTCCATGCTGGGAGCCTGGCTTGTGCTGGATGTCCATATCTAATTCCTGCAGGGATATGGCCCAACGCAAACACTTAGGGTTCTCCCCTTGCATGGCCATTAACCATCGACGAGGCTGGTGGTCTGTCTGGATAGTAAAGTGAGACCCATTGATGTAGGGTTTAAGCTTCTTTACTGCCCACACGACTGTGTAAGCCTCTTTTTCGATGATGCCCCATTTCCTTTCCCTTTTTGTCAAGGACTGGGGCCCCTGCATAATCCATCTTTCAAATCCTGAAAGGAGGTTTGACAGGCAGGGGTCTAAGTTACCTTCTTCAGCATTTCTTGGGAAGTTACATCATTCAAGGGCATGGCAAAGGTCCCATACCCCTTCATCAACGACCAGTAGTCCCCAGTGAGAACTAGAAAGACTCTCACCTGCATCTGTGTGGTGGGGATGTCCCAATTCTTCACAGCTTGTACCTTTGCTTCGAGAGGTTGTTTCTTACTTCCACCGATCAGGTGTACTAGATAGGTCACTGTGTCCTGCGCTATCTGGCACTTTGTGGCCTTGATAGTCAGACCTGCATTCTGCAATGCCTGCAGCCCTTATTTCAGGTGGGAAAAGTGATCCTCCCAGGTGTGGCTGAACACAGGAATGTTGTCTAAATAGGCGACACTGAAGATTTCCAGACCAGACAAAACCTGGTTAACCATCCACTGAGAAGTGGCAGAGGCATGCTTCAATCTGAAGGGCATCACATTGAACTGATAATGTTCTTCCGGGAATGAGAATGCTGAACTCTCGCTCGCTCCATCTGTCAAGCCGACCTGCCAGTACCCTTCCGTGAAGTCAAAAGGTACTCATGTACTTGGCATCGCCGAGCTTGTCAATTAGCTCATCTGCCCGAGGAATGAGGTGAGCATCTTTCTTCTTGACAGAATTGAGCCCCCTGTAGTCCACACAAAAGCGAACGTCAGTCGTCCCACCACTGTTCTAGTCAAGGGGCTGTGCAATGGTTCTATCACTCCTAGGAACAACATCTTGGAAACTTCCTCCTTGATGGTGTCCCTGATCTTATTGGACATCCAGTGAATCCTACTCTTCACCCGATTACGGTCTCCAGTATCCACATCATGGGTGCAACGATCTGTGCAACCTGGAGTCTGAAAACAGACCGGCAAGCTGTCCCAGTATCCCGCGACATTCTGTCAGTTGCTGTTCTCACAGGTCCGTTGCAAGGTTGACACTTTCCACTGACCCATCTGCGGTTTCAGTGCGCAGAAGGTCTGGGAGGGGAATCAGTCTCCTCCTCAGTCTCTCCGTCAGTCATTAATGCTGTGACTAAGTCATCCCGGCTATAATGGGGTTTGAGCCGGCTGACGTGAAAATCCCTGCCCATCGGTTTAGGTCCTTTCATGTCAATGAGAGAATTTACCTCACTGACTTTTTCCAGCACACAGTAAGTCCCAGTCCACTTGTCCTGAAGGGCACTGGGTTTGACAAGCTCCATAAACCATACCCGCTGGCCTGGATAATAGACTGTCACTGTGGCATTAAGGTCATGCCAGTGCTTCATCAGTTCCTGATTGGCCTTTAGGTTTTTTGTCGACTGTTCCATGTACTTTGCCATTCTAGACTGAAGGCCAAGTACATAGTACACCACATCTTGTGTAGAGGATGAGTGGTTGCCCTCCCCTCCTACTCTCACTAGACTGAGGGGAATTCGTACTGGGTGTCCAAACAGAATCTCAAAGGGGCTAAACCTTACTCTGTTATGTGGCACCTCCCTGTAGGCGGACAGAAGGCACGACAGGAGAATACCCCATTGTCTCCTCAGGTGCTCTTCCAAGCCACAATACCTTTCAGGGTCTTGTTGAACCACTAAACAAGCCCATTTGTTTGTGGGTGAAAAGATGTAGAGAACCAGTAGGTGACTTCACACTCTTCCCACATAACCTTCATATATGCTGATATGAAGTTTGATCCCCTGTCAGAAACGCCTTCCTTGGGGAATCCCCCACACACGGGAGAACATCCCAATCAGAGCCTTCACAACCACAGGGGCCTTGATGCTCCTCAGAGGGACAGCCTCAGGGTACCTTGAGGCGTGGTCTACCACCACCAAGATGTACCTGTTGCCTGAGCTGGTTTGAGGATCCAAAGAACCCATAATATCCATGCAGATTCTCTCAAAAGGTCATCCAACCACAGGTAGTGGAATTATGGGTGCCTTTTTTGGTACCACCAAGGGGAACTTACCCTTTCCATCAATCAGCCCAATGAATATACTGTCCTAGCTGTACCCACTGCCAGATGACAGCAGTGAGACTAGCGGCGGTGTCACAGACCACAGGAGTTCTGTGTCCATTGATTATACACATGTTCTAGATAGAGTGGAGTATTTTTTGGAACTGGGTTCTCTTCTGGAGACCCGGTATCGTTCGACTCAGTGCAACCAATCCACATTCAGCCACTCCTTGGCCTAGTGGGAAGTCCTCTAGGGGGCCCACAGTAATGGTGGCCTCTTTCAGGAGTCC
Organism: Ambystoma mexicanum; assembly: GCF_040938575.1. Taxonomy (NCBI): domain Eukaryota; kingdom Metazoa; phylum Chordata; class Amphibia; order Caudata; family Ambystomatidae; genus Ambystoma; species Ambystoma mexicanum. The sequence goes on along the minus strand of NC_090926.1, from coordinate 165,671,522 downwards.
AACATTCACTATGGCTTGCTTGGGTAAGACCTTACAAGTAAGATCATATTTCCTATGGTCCAGCTCGTTACACATGAAATAACCTTTGGGTGGTGATAACGTAGGTGCCCCAGTGTTACGGGTGCCTGCGCTCTTCTTTCCGATGTGTACAGCTGAACTAAAGTTTTGGGATTTCCCTTCAGTCTTTTGGGATCTGACTTTGAAGAGGAGTGGGTTGGACCTTTGTCCTTCCCATCCTTGTTAACCTGTTTGTTCAAAGATTTCTCTACTGGTTTAGGTGTGCATGCCTGCTCCTTTTCTGGACTCAAGTACTTACAAACCTGTCGGCAGCCTTTGCAAGCTCCCTAGGGTCTGTAATAGCCTTGTCGACAAGATGCTGGTGTAGGTCAACCTCACAATTCTTCAATACATGCTCACCCACAATCAAATTGTACATCCCTTTAAATATGGCAACTTTGTTACCAGACACCCACCCACTCAGATATTTCAACAAGTGTGTCAATGCTTCAGATGTCTGCCCGCTTTTCTTTCCGAGCTCTCTGAGGCACTTGTGATACTGTTCTGGCGTTTTACAGTACTTCCTGAGGAGGGCCTCCTTCATGCTTTCATAAACGGGCCTTTCCTCTGGAGTTAACTGAAGAATTGCATCAGTACCTGGAGTCAATAAGTGACTCATCAGGGCTGCACGTCCATCTCCTGTAGCTGAAAAGCAAGCTACAGCGCCTCAAACCAGTCAACAATATCCTTCTCCACTTCATAAGCCTGCACTAAGTCTTTGGGGATGTGTCACTGGGGCTTATCCCGGCTACTATGGTTTGAGCCACTACCGCTGCTTTCACTAGAGGTGGATCTGTTGGCCTCCTCCTTTTCTTCAAGCGCCAGCTTGCACAGATCTATGGTGACCTTGTCCCACTGTTTCTGTTCCTCTAGTGCTAGTCTCCTCTCCTATAGCAGGAGTGTCAGGTGTATTGACCCACGTTTGAGTCATTAAGCTTCAACATTTGGTGCCGTGGGCTTAGAAAATCCAAGACGGCCAAAAAGGTTTATAGTCAAAATCTCGAAAATTAAAATCTCGAAAAAAAGCACAAATTAAAAATCTCGAAAAAAAAAGATCACATTTTTTTTCAATGCGTTTTTTTTCAAAATGGGGGGGTTCCCCCCAACCTCCCTTTTTTCATTTTTTTTTATTTTAACCCTTTTTTTTACTTACCTGACCCCAAAAACACATATAAATAAATAAATAAAAAATTCTATATTTTTTTTTCGAGATTTTTAATTCGTGCTTTTTGTAATTCGAGATTTTATTTTCGGTATTTTGACCGACCACCGGCCAAAAAGCCCATATGTGCGCCAGAATCCAGGAGAACCGCGCAGTTTGTGCGCACACCAAAATGGTCGCCTAACCTTCCACCCACCAGTGCGAGCGTGATGGGCCAGGGGTGCCATGAGTGGAATGTGTGCCAAAGGAAAAACAGCAGTGCCTGTTATCTTAAAAAGCCCTTTGAAATCACCTTGGTTTCTCTGAATGCAAGCTCAAAATGCCTATTTCAAACATTGCAGGATATTCAAAAATCTCACTGAACACCAGCAGACATTTGGCAGAATGAAGTTTTGGGTGCATACAAAATCTGGAAAGAAAAAGAGCCCAAAACAATGTTCTTAACAAAACTGGCTGAGCTGTGGAGGTCAGCAGCTTAAGTTAAACTGAACTGAAAACCACTAAAATCAAAATGTTTAAATTAAATGAGGGACCTACTTTTGAGTGTCACATAGTTTGTAACTGTTGAAATGTCATAGTTTTGAACTTAGAATCAGCATTCTAGCTGCATGTGTAAAAATTGTCAGTTTGATTTGAATGTAGAAAACTGGGAACAAAAAGTGACATTTAGCTGAAACCTGGTTTAATGAAACTGGATTCTGCCTGACAACTACCCCCCGACAGGAGTTGAAACTGGATCAACAGCTGTGTTCCCAGGCCTGGCTGCATTCTGCTGCCCCCACAAAAAGGAGGTGACACCTCTCTGATTGAATTACCTGGGGACTGCAGGAAACTGAACAATGGACTCAGGCAAATGTTATATTGGGGGGGCTGTAAAGTGGCTTCCTCTTGGGAGAAGTGGGAGGAGAAGTGCCTGTGAGAGCCAGCTGAGCTTGGGGGAAGTGGATAAACCAGTTCTTCCACCATGTGATGTGGGAAGCCACACCCCTTTTTGACCAGGGCATAAGTTAAAAAGATACATAACTCATAGTGCGGACTGGTCAAAATTATATAAGTAATATCATTATTCTTGTGATTTTTCTGTGCACGTTTTAAGAGGCGTTAGGACCCTGTGGTGTATTCTGGGGGGTTACTAGCGGAAAATAGGGTCTCACTCCAAATGTCTGCATGTTAAAAATCTGACACTTCATCAATTAATGTCCATACTCCATGCGCACATGTGTGTAATTTTTGGTAAATGTCCGATATTGGTAAACCAGTCAAAAAGCGCAAAATGTTGTCATTTTTTAATGCAAGCCCCAAGGAAGATCAGAGGCGGACAAGCATGGACCATAAGGAATATATAATGTGTACATGTAATTTCAAAATATTGTGTATCTGGGAAATATGTATTTGAATCAAATATAGATTTGTGGGCAAATTGACAAGGGGAGGATCCTGTAACGCTCACCTGATTCCCACGGAGGCGCTGGTCCCGGCTGAACTGTTATAGTCTCTTCAATTGAGAAGCGTAGAGCTCGGATGACTCTCTGGACTGGGCTTCCTCTTATTGACCGTCTGGCTTGCAGGGTAAGGTTTCTGCAGGTGGAAGAAAAAAGGGTTAATGACCGTTTGGCTGGACAAAGCACGTTTTCCCAATCGGGTGTGGTTTAAATAGTGTTGGAGTGATTGGGTATCTTCTTCCTCAGCCTCGCCCAGGTAAAAGAGTTCCTGTGTTCCAGAGCTAAGGAGTGGCACCAGCCCCACCCAGGTAAGAAAGTAGTCCCAGTTCAGGGAATAGTTCCTCCCAGCAGAAGGCTGGGGACTTCATCCTGCCAGCATTTGCAAAGGTGAGTATGCAGCATGGTCTGCTACAGGTAGGTCCACCCAAGCACCTTTGCAAGAATTATGAGCCCGGCGCCCCAGGCGCCGGGACTGAGGTTCCCTATGAGCCTGGCGCCAGAGGCGCCAGGACATGGTCCAAAGTGCCCCAATAGGGGTTTGCTGGAGCCGGGGACGAGGGCCGTGAGCCTGCTTCCGGGGATGCTGGGCTTGACTTGGCTTCTCGGGAGCAGTGCTCATGACAGATCCTCTGACCCATAAACAGACCTCATCATGATGACAATCCATTTCCTTCCCCCAATCATGGGAGAGGGGAGAATTGGGCCAATGACAAGTAGAGAGGGGCAGGCTCAGTTATGCCACGCACACACCCACTTCCAAAACACATAAAAAGAGACTGCTGGGACAGGTAGAGACATTCAATTCCATTTTCTGCGGGACGCTCTGCCGGGAGACTCCAGACTTCACATCCATCAATCTTCAGAGACCAGAAATTTACTTCAGAACTTAAAGCAAGGGCCTAAACCCACAAACTGAGAACTCTTCTCAGCAGGCCTCAGCATCCTTAAAATCATTTGCAAACTATTCCACAGCAGGGCGAGCTGTCTGAATTCTTTTGCCAAGAACTTTTGCCAGTACCCAGAAAGCAGTGTTACATCCAGAATCCACTTGATCCGGACCGGAAAGCAGAGCAGTATCCAGAACCAGAGGCCGCTGTATCCAGAGAGGCTAGACCAGCAGAGCAGAGCTGACCCGGACCGCTGTGAGCAGAACCAGAGATCCGGATCGCTGTGAGCAGAACCTGTGCCTGATTGACCTGCCGAGCAGACAGAACCGCCGCCGGACATGTTGACCAGATCCGTGATGAGGCCTAGTTCAAATTTATATTGTGAGTACCTAGCAGAACTGTGCAGAACCAATCTCTTAGTTAAAATAATCTAATGCAAGCTATTTTAACCTAAGTAGAACAGCCTCCTAGAAATCGTGTCATCTGTCATTTTGAAAGCTGCACAACTGTCACCTGTCAATTCTGCAGCTGCAAGCTGTCACCTGTTATTTTGAGTTTTACTTTAAATCCGAAAATCTACCTTTATTAAATCGTCCGTATCTTTGGAACCGTTTGTACGAAATTTATCTTTCATTTTAAAGCTGTGATTCTAGGCTTTCCAACGAACCTAGGACCGACTTCCTACTCCCTATACTTTTTCGGCAATCGCGATTTACGCACCCGCGAAATTTACCGCGATTTGCGATTTTGGCTCAATTTCTCCACTTGTCAAAATAGCAGCTCCATTCTTTCCTTTGTTAAAAATCTGTTTGCAACCTGGTAATAACTCATAGAGCATTGCTAAAATGAGCCTGAACTAATACCAACAAGCATCTCTCACTCACCCTGAATCTCTAGAGGGAATTAAAATCAGTTAGCACATTTTCCCATCCATTGCCATCAGATTTAAAAGCATTTTGGGCCTGTGTTTCAAACTTCTGCCTGTTTCCTCTAAGCTTGCTGGGGGTGGGGGACTGAATTCCGTATTGTATTTGATTGTATTCCCGAAGACTGTGTGTGTTACTTCCATCTCCTTGCATTGCATATGGGGGTGTGTGAATTGCCACCAGGGGAAAAGTGATTACATTGTCTTTTGTTGAAGCCATATCAAGTTATTTTCTGTACTGCATTTCATTCATCATTGCGTTTCCTTGAACCATATAAAGCATTCTTTCCCACCTTATTCTTCTGTTCCTATTCATAAGTTACCTCTTGCTGATTACTGCTCATATTCAGAAGTGTAATATCCATTATCAATTTATTTATAGAAGTGTGATATATATATATATATATATATATATATATATATATATATATATATATATATATATATATATATATATTGTTTATATTTCTCAAATAAACCTTTTAAATTTGCAAAACAGACCTACTTCTTGGCTCAGTGGGGTCAGGGAGATTCTAAGAGAGGGGTGTTATATAGGGGTTGTCATCCAGAGTACATGAACTGGACCTAAAAATATATCAATAAGGGTTTCCCTCAGCATCCCAGACTAGGCATTGACTTAGCTGTAGTGTTGAAGTGAAGCAGCTTAACATGAGCTTTGTAGCAGCTATCTCACTAATAGCTGGAACAATTACCAGGCCACTTATAGAGCTTGCCCAGGCCTGGGACCTGCGTGATGCTGCACTAGCCCCTGACCTCACTGACAGTCTAAGGTGTTGAAAAACCACACTTGCCTCCCAGTGGGATGGCTGGCGAGTGTGATGAATCAACTTTCGGGGCACCAGTGGTCCAGGGATTAATATCGGTTTCTAAACCATCAATCAGCCCCACACCTCTAATACACCAGAAGGGATCCAAAGAGATTGGAAACAGAAGTCAATTATAAACCTCCTTGTCCAATTTTGGTAATCTGGACAGAACAGCAGGCTTATCTCTGCATGGTCGTGGTTCATTAGTTAGTTGCAACACAGTGAAAATACAATTATTACCCAGCGATAAAAGGGACTGTCTAGTCAAGGTTGTATACAAATATCTACTTTATTATTATTCAACAACAAAATGCATAAAAGCAGATGAAATTCGGAATATGTATTGATATACAGGGAGAGCCCCCAAGAAAGAAGTCAGGAAAAATCTTCAAAGAAAGCCAACCAGTAAGTGGTAAGTTTCCAAACGTTATGAGTGATCCAACTTGAAATCCATTTTCTATGGTGAATTTGTTTTCTGTACGTGGTTTAACATCCACGCAGGTATTAGAGAACTAAGGTAAAAAACATATGTCAGAAATCTCTAATGGTATTTTTAAGTTGTATGGATCTTGGTACATTTAAGTTAGGAACTAAACACCATTGTCAAATGCACAACCTCAGGTACATTGTATGTTAAATCTATTATAGAATTCAGGTATCCAAAACATGTTTTCCATCCCCTAACAGACCATACAAACGCCATTAGTGGGTATAACTTCAACTCTAATAATGGATCGGATGAAATTGCAAATTTAAAATTTATGTGGCTCTCGGGCAACATTAGTCAAGTGAAGGAACTAGGTATATTTATATTTCCAAGTACCATTTTAAGATGGCCGCCGCCGTTACGGCAGAGGAGACAGTGACATGGAACATGGTTGGCGTGGCAACAGATATACAACTCTGTGCGCACGGCCAGCGTTTCTCAGTAGATTGATGCCGACACAAGGGACTGTACAACAACGCGGAAACAGGTAAGTGAGGACTGGAGGTCGGTTTATTATGGCCGCCTGCCTTCACTTCCTGCCGCAGGGGGTTAGCTGTAATTGGGAATGATAACGGATACTCACACGGGCCTGCCGTGAGACGAGTTTGGCTGAACATTGAAGTGCCAAAGGGAGGATAGGGGGTGGAACATGGGAGCGAGTATGCAATTTAATTTTCCAAATAGTGACACACAGGATGCAGAGTTGTATACAGTTGTGATTAGTACATCACAATTATCAATACATTTAGAGTTGCGATATGCGATAAGGAGAATAAAGAGGAAAGTTAAAATACAGAGCACATTAGTCAACATCAGTACATAATGTTATTTGTATTTTACAGGGATTAGCCCATGATTTCGTGAAACTGATTTCTGGTAAGCAACAAGTATATCTTTTCACGTAATAACAGAGGTTTGGATATATGTACCAGATGCTGTGCCGTTAATATTCATGAGTGCATTGCAAATAGACAAAATATGTAGGAGCACGCCTATTCATTGCCATAACAGTTGAATATGAACCAATTTAGGCTAAATATTAAGCTTTTATTCAGAATGGACAAACTATGTCTACTACTTAACGGAAATGACAAAAAGTAGTCTTTTGAATTCAGGGGAGACGTATCTACAAGGCTTAATCATATCCATATTTTCCTTTCTCTTTTTTTCTCTTCATTTGTGTTTTTTTCTCCCCGTTTTCCATGTATTATTTTATTGTGTCCATTTGTATGTGTACATGATGATTTGATATGTTTGTTTCGTACTACAATGATGACTGCAATCACATTCTTTCTTTTCCTGCAAATGCCTGGTCTAATTTATGTTAATTATTTTACTGCATTAATTTGTGGAATGTATTGAAGAAAGTACTTATAAGGATATAATTTGCCCACAAATAATTTATTGTTTTGAAAAAGGCCCTTGAGAGGCTGAAACACATGTCAACAACAAAGGGGAAATAGGAGTCAATAAATAATAAATTGCTCCGACAATACCAAATCAAGTGTGACTCAAACTTGATTTAATTATGGAGGTGGCGCAGTCTTAGTGTGTACCAATCTGCCATAGTTTTGAACCAAGGAAAGGAGGGGACTGGCGCTTACCTAAACCAACAGACTAACGCGACACCAGACCAACCGGAGGCATACTAAGGTCGTGGGCACATGTAGCTGCACCCAGAGTCAAACCCCAAATAAAACACAAATAAAAAAAAACATTGCACAATTCCCGACAAAGAAGGAGCCATTAGAATCTATAAAATGAAATATCGAAACTGGCTAAAATCGTTCAAAATACTCAGAGATCAAGGACGCGCTAATTAATGCTTGGACTGATAATCCAACGTAAATCTAGAGACATCTGGAACATTTTAAATATGAATAACTCCCAAGAGTCAAGCTTGGCAAATGGCATTTCCATGGTAACATGGGAATACCATTTCAGGAAAGTCTTTGCTGGCACATCGGCACATGACATCATAAAGCCTTCCCAATCAGCCGAGCCCTGGGACGTGTGCGTATCCAGAGACAGACTCCTTACACTGATAAAACAGTTAAAGAACTCTCGTGCTGCAGGACCTGATGGGTTAACAAACATTATGATAAAAGAAAAAAAGGAGCTATGGGCCGACTTTATTGTGGATTTATTTAGAGTAATATCAATGTCTATGTCAATATCTAGTTCATGGAAGTCTGCGGTCATTGTGCCTATTTTCAAGAAGAGCAATAGGGACAATCCTGCCAACTATCGCCCTATTGCCCTCTTGGATATATTAGGAAATATTTTTGCTACTTGCTTGCAACAGAAAATTGCGGCATGGGCATCAAATAAGAACTTACTAGATGTCCGCCAAACTGGCTTTACCAAAGATGTTGGTACAGAAGTCAATCTTCTAATAGTGAATCTGTTAAAGCTGGAAACTTTAAAGACCAAGAAGAAAATCTTTGTGGCATTCATAGACATGCGTCAAGCTTTTGACAGAATAAACTGCACAAAATTGTGGAGCATACTCACATCATGGACTTGTCCCCCAGCCTTACTTGAGCCTCTTATGGCCCTACATGAAGAAACATTAATAAAAGTCTACATTAACAACAGCGGTCATTTGACAAGAGAGGTGCCAACAACACATGGAGTCAAACAAGGATGCCCATTGGCAGCGCTGATATTCAAGCTTTATATTGCTGACCTGCCAGTAGCCTTCCAGAACATCCGTTGCCTTCCACCAAAATTGAACCATCAAACGATAAGTTGGGCCTTATACACTGACGATATTGTGCTATTCGACCAAACTGAGATTGGTCTCCAACGTCTCCTGAATGCATTGGTCGTTTACCTGCAAGCAAACGACCTTGAAATCAATGCTGCGAAATCAAAGATCGTGACATTTGGCACAACACAAAAAAGATCCTTGAAAAGATTTGGTTGGTCATCAGATGGTGAAAAAATTGACTCTGTCTTGGCGATACAATATCTTGGGATCCAAATCAACAAACCCATAAGAGAAAAAGATTGGATAGTTGATTTGAAGCATTGTATGGCATTTTTTACACTGCAAGGTAAACGTTTACATAATGAATATGGTAAATTCACCTTCATTCCAATAATGACATTTTATTGGCAGAAAGTCATCTCTGCTCTAACATATGGGGCGGAAGCGGGATTAAATCTTGATAATCGGATCTGGGCAATCTTAGAAGGTCAGTTCTGGAAAGGAGTGTTGGGGTTACCATCCTATTTTTCCATTGCAGCAGTACGACATGAATTAGGTCTGGACCCTCTAAATGGCTTGATTCAATGGAAATCAATTGCTTTTCTACGCAAAATGAACCTAAGTACTGTTGCACCTGCCTACGAAATACTAAAGGAATCGGCTGAAAATCCATATACCGGAGTCCTAGTCATCTGGGCTATGAAAATATGTTAGATCTTAACAACCACTGACATTTTTTGGGCAACTGTAAGAGACATGCTGCAAATCGCTAAAAAAAAAGATCAGACGATGGCACTGGATAAAAATACTGAAATACGTGACTTCATGCCTTCTGCACTTAATCTAGGCTTAACATGTAACAAACTAGACAAACTACCTAAGTATCTAGAAAGATTTCCATCTAGGCCCCATCACAATAAATTCCTGAAATTGCGGCTTAACATCTATAAAACAAAGGAGATGATGTGGCTGAGACATTTCAAAGAAGTATCAGACAACAAATGCAGGGTCTGCAAGACCGAACCGGAATCCTTAAAGCATTTAATCACTGCATGCAGTCATGTGTGTATCCAGCGTTCATTCTTTCTTCAGCATCTTATATCAATTCATCAAAATACTGAAGGTTAGTGGAATATATCTATAGCTGGAAACAATGTCAGACTGACATGTGCCTTGGTGGACTTTCTGTAAAATATCCTACAAGTGGATCCATCTCTATGAGATAGTCTTTTCTGCAAAGAATTATAGAAATCGAACAGAATTGAAATAAGATCACCTCTGGAAAAGATGTAGAAGATTTTGAGATTAATGTATCTTTGCAATTGAAATTGTGTAAACAATTAATTGTTACAATAAAAATAAAAATAAAATAAAAAATAAAAACAGAGATGAAGTAAGATGAGGACACAGGGGGTGTTGGAATCAAGGTTGGAGAGCAGGTCTTCACAGATGTTCTGAAGAGCAGTTTACGTGCTTCTGGCAGCTCTGAAGCCAGGCTGATGGTCATCGAGACAACCAATAGATTCAGTGTGAAGATTAAGATGGGAGATGGCTGCTTTTACATTAGTTTGCCCAGGAAAGGAGTGATGGAGATTGGGCAATAGTTAGCCGGGCAGGACGGGTCGGCAGAGGGTTTCTTAAGAAGAGGGTGCACAAGGGAGTGCACAAGGGGGGAAGGGAAGACTCCAGTGGCGAAAGAGTGGTTGCAGAAGTCAGCCAGAGCAGGAGCCAGGGTGTCAATGTGGTACTTGATGGTTTTGGAGGAACAGGAGTGAACCTGTTTTGACAAGACTTTCATAGATGGGACTTGTCTATAAACCTCGTCTAGGGAGAACCGGGGAAAGGCAAAGAAGAAGGGAGGAGAGGTGGCCAAAGAAGCGCCAGAGGAAGAACAGGGAGCCGAGGGAGGAGGGGGAGGAGGAGAAAGAGAGAGGACAGGATGTCTGGAGTTTTAGAGATGAAATGAGAAGCCAAAGCTGTGCAGAGGGCCTCGGAGGGGTCAGGAGAGGTAGAGACTGCAGCAGGATTGCCAGTTACTTGCAGATTTTAAAGAGCTCGGCTGAGTTGTTAGATGCCGCAGAGACGTGGGCTCTCTTCTTGGTGCAGACAGAGAGCCAGTATTGCCTTTGGACCAGGCGGCAGGGCAGTTTGTCAGAGGATGTACCGGAAGCACGCCAATTCCTCTCAGCCACCCTGCACTTGCGTTTAAGGGTAACAAGGTCTGAGTCGTACCAGGAGTTGCACTTGGCTTTGGGCTTCAAGCGGATCCTCATGACAGGGGCAAGAACATCAAGAGGATCAGAGATAGCAGAGTGGAGCATGGAAAGGACTGTGTCAGGGTGTGAGTCAGCCAAAGGGGGAGTGAGGGGGCGGGAAAGTGGCAGCGAAAGACTCAACTGACACACGCTTTATGGATTGGATAACCAAGAAGGTAGGTGGCAGTGCTGGAGTTGGCTTTGCCTGAGGGGTAGAGAGGGTGAGCTGGGAGGAAAGGGGATCACTCCAGGAGAGAGGAGTGGTGAGAGGGATAGAAAGGGGAAGGTCAGAAGAAATCAGAAGAACATCCAGAGTGTGCCCTGAAGAGTGAGTCAGACCAGAGGGGAGAATAGAGAGTGAGAGAGGTTCCGAAAGAGTCCAGAGGAAGGACAGGAAGCATCCAGGTGGATGTTAAAGTCTCCAAGAAGGAGGAGTTGAGTGGTCGAGACCAGGAGGGAAGTGGAGAGGTTCGCCCGTTCGCCCACTCAGAGAGGAAGGAGGAGATCTGACCAGGTGGCCGATAGATGGTAGCCACAGTAAGGGAATGGCCAGGAAAGAGAGGGCCTGTAGACCAGGCATTTAAAAGAGTAGGCCTGTGTAGGAATGACAGAGGCAGGGATCCTCTCAGGGAAGATCAGGGCTACACCCCCCACTGGAATGATTGGATCGGGACGCGGAGAGGATCTTGTAGCCAGTGTCAAAGCTTGTGACAGAGCTGGCCGTGAATCATGTCTTGGTGAGACCAAGAACATTGAGGTCAAGTTCTTCCAGGAGGCGGCAGATGTAAGAGGAGTGTTTGACAGCAGAGCGAGAGTTGAGAGTGGCAATCTGGAGAAGGTTGATGTCCTTGAAAGACTTCCGGGTAGGGGTACAATCAGAGGTACACCCTGCAGAGGTGTAGAAGAAGCCCGAGGAGGGGCAGAAGAGGAAGGAGGAGAGGGAAACGTAGCCAAGGAGGAGACAGTAGGGGGGAGGCAAAGAAGCTGTGGGGGGAAGAGAGGAGATAGCAGGAGAGGAAACGAAATTGATGAGGCACGGGAAGCATCTATCAAAGAGGAGAAGGTTGGCCTGAGGGTCTTGGACCAAGACGGTACCATTCAGGTCTGTGTAGACCATTGCATTGTGTCCTAGGAGGTACACTTGGAAGTGTTGACACCCCCATAGGATGGCGAGAGCCTCTTGCTCGATGTGGGTGTAAGTATGTTCGGTCTTGGTCAGTGCTCTACTCGCAAACACAATGGGGTGCGTGATCCCACTGTGGTCCTTTTAGGTGAGTACGCACCCCTGGCGTCCACCACCAGTTCCGTTTTTCTGGTTGTGTTAAAGAAGGGCATTGCCATACTAGCCATGAGAGTCTTTTATCTGCTGGAAAGCGTGTGCATGTTCCTGTCCCCACGCCGACGGTGTGTCTTTCCTGGTCAGGTTTCAGAGAGGGGCTGCAATGGTTACCAGGTCGGGTATAAACCTGTTGTAGTAGGATGCCATGCCCATGAAACACTGTCATTCTATTGCTGTGGTTGGTGGCTGGGCGTTTTGCACATCTGCTAATTTGGCAGGGTTGGGCAAGACTCCCTTTGTGGTGAAGACATATCCAAAGAACAAATGTTCTGGTTTGCCAAATTCAAATTTTTCCACATGTAAGGTCAGCCCTGATTCTTCTAATTGGGCTAGCACTGCAGCTAATCGAGTGTTGTGTTCCTCCTCTGACCGGCCATACACAAGGACATTGTTGCTGATGTTCATGGCCCCGGGCAGATCTTGCAGTACCTGGCGAACCTCATTTTGAAAAACATTGGCTGCTGACGAGATACCAAAGTTTACTCTGCGGTACCTCCGGAGCCCCAGGTGTGAGAAAAATGTTATGTACCTGGACTCCTTGGCTTAGCGGATCTGGTGATAGCTGGAGTGAAGGACCCGTTTGCTAAATACTGTTGCTCCGGTCAGGTCGAGGATCAGCTCATCAATGGTGGGCGTGATATGCCGCTCACGCCCAATTGCCTGGTTGGTTTGGAAGCGTCATGTCAATGCAGATTCATACTGCGTTGGTTTGGCTTTCACTGATCCACTCCACCTGTTCACATGATGAAAGCTTGCATCACTGTTGCCCTGATTCACTGTTTGTTTTGGGGGAGTAGGGGTCCTGGACCGCTCCTACTCAAGCTGGCCTGTTCTTTGTTAATCCCCCATTCCCATAGGACTTTATGGGAGTGGGATCACGGAAGCACCCGTGTCGGCTTTGTCTACCGTGAACACTGTGTCCGGCAGAGTCAGACCTGTCGGGCTCAGCGGCTCCAGCATGCAAACCTGTAGTTTGCCCGTCCGGAAACAAGGGTGCCGGTGAGCTTACCGGCATCATTGTTTCCGAACTGGCAAACTTGTAATGAAGCCTAGTGTCTGTTCTACTGCACTCTGTGCTTCGTCTGTTAATTATGAGAGAAACCTGCTTTTCCATCATGATTTACTCTTCGGCCGCATGATAATTATTTCCATACAGTTTTAACTTTTTGCCTGCACCAGCTGGGTGTCACAAAGTTCAAACTCTCTTGTGAAGGAGAAAACGAATAGTTACGCTCTTGAAATCACATTTTCTCTCAAAGTTTAAAAATAGGGAGTTAAATACTCCATCAAAATCTTATCTGGAGCACTGCTTGTAACCTTATAAGTCATACCATACAAGGATTATTGAACTATATTGACTTAGCGTCAAATGGGCAATTAAGAACGTACTCGAGGGTCTGGCCATCCAAAGAATGAATGTATTTCACTAAGCAGTTTAATACATCACTTATTGGGAGAGCATGCAAGCATTGTTTTAGATTATTTGAACAGCTGTAACTTTCTATCGATGGGACAGTCGAATGTTTTAGAATTTTTGAACGCGTTTCCCTAACTTGAATGTGCTATAAAACAAAGAGCGAATACTTCAGCTTTTTGGGAAAAGCTAACGATGACCCCTGAGAAGGGCAGCCAGGACATGCAAACTCTGCTCTCCGTAATTTTGCCCCCCAATAAAACAACGGCGGCGCGTGAAGGGGGCTGGCTCCGTGTGTCTGATGAGGTGTGATTGGCACCTTTACCAGCATGTGCGCCCGAGCCATTTGGGAGTCAGCACGCGCCAAGATTCCGTGTTTACACTAACACCTCTGAGGCAACGCCACCCAATGCACCGCGCCCCCATCAGTCCTCCAACTCCCTGGGGTGTTTGTCTAGAGGGGACCAGTGTCAGGGGCCAGCTATAAAGGAGCGTTCAGGGCCGAGAGCGCCAGAGAGAGACAGCAGCAGCGCCAGCACAAGCCGTGGAGCTCATGTCATAGCGCAACGCGGGACCCAGCAGCACGAGCACAACAACCACCACAACAGCGCAAGACACGCACACGCAGCTGCAGACAGTGGAACACAGCAGAAGGAGCCACAGCCGCCGCCATAGCACAAACCACTGGAGCGCAACAACTGAGCCAGCAGCCAAGGCCTGACAAAAAAAGACAGCAATGCAAAGCCACAACCCCAACAAAAACTACAGCAGCGCAGCGTGCAGCAGAAAGGAGCCGCGGGAGCTGCACTGGCACAACAGGAGCAGGATACGAGTCTCGGCTACCGCAGCAGCGCAGGCCACCACACTACATCTGCGGCAGCATCACAAAAAACAACAGCACAAGAAACAGCAGCAAGGTCCACAGAGCAACTGCAGCAGCTCGTGGTACTGCAGCCCAAGCCATAACAGCACAGCTGGGACAGCAGCACCAGTCACCAACGAAGTAGACACAGTAACACAACTGAACGCACATCACAAGGCACAGCAACGACATGGAGCGCCTAAAGGCCGCAACTCACGCCTTGCATCAGAGGGGAAGCGTCCGCTGTGCGCGCCTTGCAGGGCCCACAGCAGGAAGTGGCAGGCCAAGGTAAGTGTAACCTGGAGCATCCACGTGCACTACAGGGAATCTAATGTCAAACAGAGCTCAAATCTAGGGTAAGGGTGGGTCGACGGAGACCTCCCACTATTTTACAGAGCCCGGACACTTTTTTCAGAGGGTACCTTGGTATGCTAATTTCTGGTGACACCACATGTATGTTAATGAGTCCCACCACTTTTTTAGGGCTTGACCCCAGGTGCAAATAGACCCCCATAGCAAGCTGCACCTACTGCCACTTAAACATGCAGCCCTGTATGTGCTACACCCATCACTACAAGCAGGATAGTGCCATATAACCCCCTTCCCCAGCAAGCTGCATCTGTGTGCCACATAGCCACCCACAGACATGCGGCAGTGGCCATGTGTGAGCTACACACATCACAGGCAAGTAGTGCCACATACATAGCACAGATAGGTGGCCCTGTGTGTTAAGTTATGTTATCTTGCGTTCGTGTAGTGCCTCCTCCCATAGGCTATGTTGTGGAATCGCTTTGCCTGTCAGGAGAAGAGAGATGGTAGCCGTGCCCCACTCAGGCTGGCAAGCGGAGTTTGACTTCCGTTGATGGGTTGGCTTTGAATGGTGGGGTA
Organism: Ambystoma mexicanum; assembly: GCF_040938575.1. Classification (NCBI taxonomy): domain Eukaryota; kingdom Metazoa; phylum Chordata; class Amphibia; order Caudata; family Ambystomatidae; genus Ambystoma; species Ambystoma mexicanum. The sequence goes on along the minus strand of NC_090926.1, from coordinate 165,656,264 downwards.
TAGCATTCGAGTGGAGGGGGGGGGGACAGGGAAAAAGGGGTCTTATCGGGAGAAGTTAAAATGAAGGCTGGGTCATAGAAAGGGGCCTCCATGGGTGGACTGGCCTATAGGGAACTCTGGAGATTTCCTGCACCCTGGGCCACTTTTGTGTGGTTACGTATTTTATTTCTACATTTTCTCATAGGAAAATGGTTGGGCTTGCTGAAAATATGTAATATGGGGCCACTTTGAACATTATTTCCAGGGCCTCTTTAGGTTCCCAGTCCACCACTGGGGGGCATCACAGCGCCTGGGAGCATAGAGAGGCAGTGCGGGGGGGAGGGCAGGGCAATGGTGAGATGTGAAGTCGAGTAGAGACACGGAGAGAGAGGGATTGTTCCCAGGCAGCCATGCATGGCGGTGTCGGCTGAGCAGAGGCGGGGGAAGACCTGGGTAGTCCGCAAGGGGCGCATGTGTGGGGAGCTCCACTGCCATTGGCGTGGCCTCGTAGTGCTTTGGCCAGGCTAGGTGGGCCTGCTTCCACTGTTCTGGGATTCCAGAGGACTCTAGTACATATTTAATGGCATTGGGGAAAACGTGTCTGCATGGCATTAAGATAACCTTGCATGCTGAATATAACAGACTGTGCCCTACAATAGAATGTCCGCGTGTTCATGCCGAGGTTGCAATGTGTGTGGGTGAAGTCTGGTGTGTTGACTGTGTCAAGGGCGAGTCCATGGTGCTTGTCTGAATACCTTAGCACTCACCGTAGGAAACCGAGTGATACTTCGGTTGGAAAGTCTGGGAGGCGTTTGAGAGCAGACGAAAGAGATGTGTATGTATAACGCTTGTGTATAGGCGCGTTATAAATGCCATATCATATCAATGACAATTCACTCTTTCAGTGGTGTCAGGTGGATCAAATGAGGAGCCTATTTGCTTGGAAACATTACCACAGGCTGCAATCTGAGTCGGCTACATTGTGTGCCAGCAGAATGTACAGTTGACAGGCAGCTTCTAAAAGTGACCGTTTTCACCTGAGGGGGGAGTAGGAGGGCCCTGCTACTAACCCTAAATTCGGGGTTGAATATTGGGGACATCTAGATTAGAGCAATTTTCCCTGCCATCGGTCAGGGCCCAGGCGTGCTATTTCATAACCCCCTCTTAAAGCTGCCCTACTTGCTACCCGCATTGCTCAGCATGCACCTGGCCACTTTTTCTTGGTCATTACGCAATTATGTGCAGCACTTTGGTTGTAGGGCTGCGCCCTTAATCTTCTAGCAGCAGCTGCAGATAACCCCGCCGCTTAGAGTTCAGCGTGGGCTGTGCCAGTACTGGCCAGATCTGAGCCAGTGCACGCCCTTATGCAGCTGCTGTAAGGTTCAGGACGCGCTAGTCACACTGTGCATCGCGTCTTTGCAGCCACAGGGCGCGCACAGGGCCGTGCTGGGCACCGTAGCGTGCCGAGTACATCTGCGTCGCTGTGTTTCTGCATAGAAGGTAATTTGCTTCTCTTATTCCTGCAGGTCGGAAGAGTTCTGGAGACCGTGGCTCGTTGGCAGGAGGGACTTGGAGCAAGGACAGGCCAGGATACGGCAACGACTGGTGAGTCCCTCACAATACCAGCGAGAGAGGCTGGTCTGCCACCAATGCGGGCCAAGCACCCGGCCGGGCCACTTGCGCTAGAAGAGTGGGGCGAGTCGCTTCCTCCGGGGATACAAACAGTGCCCTCTCTGGTCCTTCACGCTGCCTCACTCACATAGCGATAATAGGGTCCAGTAACGGGGTGGGTGGCTGGAGGTGATGCTGGGCGGGCCCACAGTGTGACGGCCGCTGCACTGCATGTGTGCTGTGCTTCACAGGAAGCGAGGGGGACGATGCAGTCGATGAAAATGTGGAAACACCCACACATTACCAACTTTGTGGGTTATCACTAAAATGTCACAATGGACTTGCTACACTTCACACTAATGTACGCGTGAAGGCGAGCGTGCAACAGTGCACCAACATGTCCCATTGCCACAGGGTGTGTGAAGAAAGGAGACCCACTCACTACACAATATTTGTATTGAGGTAGTAAAACAGATTGCAAGAAAATATTACTGAATATAATTCAGCGAATTTCTAAAACCTACATATTAGACAAAAAGGCATATGTCGATGCACCTACGTTTAACCTACGACATGCATAAATGAAACGAGCTTACGTCAGGCATTTTTGTGACTCCCCACACCACTTGTAAATGACGACCATGTCGTAGTGTCAATGCATATATGCGCGCGTGCATGCTTTTCTCGATATACCTGATTACAGCCACCTGCTAATTGCACCTTGTCTCTCCTTCCTGCAGCCCTATGGTGCCCCCGCCGGGAAACATGGATCTTACAAGCACCCCGTCAGGTGAGTGGAGAGGTCATCATTTATCACATCTCTCACTTTACACAAATGTCACTGCAGAAAAAAATGTGTGCCATGACTGCCTAATTATGTCTAATAAGCTGGGGTAGTGAGACAGCTTTCCAGTGACGCCTTTTCAACAGGTGTTTGTTTTGAATAGATGTCCTGAGGTACAGCTTGCTAGGTCAGCCCTCCTGTATGTTATAACACACACGTACCTGGCATCCCTGCTCTACTCAATGTTTATCATCTCAGTTCCACTGTAAGGACTAAGGGCCTTTTTATGGGTTTGGTAGTATTAATATTGCCCCTTTTAAAGCCCTGCATGTATACAGGACATTTTAGAGTGCTGCAGGGGTGGGGAGGGCAGGCATTCGGGGGTAAGGGGGATTAGAACTTGTTGCCATGGGAAGCCACTTCCATTCTGGTTAACATTAAGGATTTTCTACAATTACGGAACATTTTTCATTAGACCCGATATCATCCTCTATGTGCAGTATTGACTACATTATCCAGTTAGCCGGGGTACACCTTATAGGATATCAGGGGTTTTAAGCGTCTTCTGCATCATAGCTGGTTGGGTTCGAGTTAAAGCTTCTGTTCTGGTCCTGCAACAGCAGGTTTCCTTTTGCCAAATGTCTTTCTTTGATGGAATGCTGGCGATAAGTTGCAAGCTGAGCTGGATTGGAGTGTTCCCCAAGGTGCATGTTTTGGGGGCTAGTTAGGGATGTAGCAGGGGCTTTGGATTCCAGACTGGCTTCCTGGAGATGCAGAGGCTCTTGAAGTCAATTCTGTGTTGAATGGGGAGCCAGTGCAGGACGTTCAACACTTCAGGGGCGTGGACATATTCTCGAAGGGCAAATACTAGTTGTTCCACCCTTTTCTTGTTGACTTTAGCTTAGAGATTTGTGTTGGGGATACGATACCTAATAGAAATAATTTTCCCAGGCCTTGATTTTACCAAACAAGTCTCCACAACAGCCATCTATCATTCAACATGAGAGCCGGGAGGATCGTCCGAAGATGGTTGGGGTGAAATGGCAGCTCTTAGCCATGTGTGAGATGTGTTGTGAGAATAAGATGCCTTCATCAAAAGAGACCCCCAGGTTTTTCATTTTTTTGAAGGAGTCTGGGGCAGGGCTTAGTTCGATGGGCCATTTTTCATAATTATGATCACTGGGGCCTGGCCACAAATGAGGAGTTATTTCACCCCAGATTTAGACACAGCTATCTTTCGTTTATTCAGGTTTGGACCGCAGATAATCAGGCTTCTATGCTAATTCCTATTAGGGAGGCGTCATTACCGAGAAGTATTCTGAGCTTCGTCTCATTGACCTGAATGTTGAAATACATGCAAAAGTGGTCCAGGGCATGAGTCAGTGGGTGGATGTAGACCAGTGGTATTCAAACTGTGGGTCGCGACCCCCTAGGGGTCCGCGGGTGCATCCCAGGGGGGCCCTGAGAGCTCAGCATGAAAAAAGATTTATTTATTTATTTTTTTTTTTTAGATTGGAAGAAATGGGCAGGGGTGGCCCACATGGGCGGGCTGAAGCATGAAACTGTCTCAGGCAACAATGAAAAAGTGGCCCACAGTTGTAAATGGATATTCATTCCTTTAGTCACAGACTGGGCCTCATTACTACTATGGCGGACCAGTAACAACGGTGCTGGTAAGCTACCGGCACCGTTGCTACCGTTCCGCCATAGTAAGAGTTGTGCTCGTGGGTGCTTGACAGCCCCCGCCAGGTCTGACCTCAGCTCGTCGGATGCACCAGCACCGTTATTAACGGTGCCGGTGCATCCGAGCTCCCCCTTCCCATTTGAGCCATATGGGGCTCAAATGGGAATGGGGATCTACCGGCACCTTCGAAAGGGCAATTATCATGTCCGCCTAACTCGGCATGACCTAGTAATTGCCCATTCGCGGGTGCCAGACCCGGATGCAACTCCAGTGGCAGCCGTGCCGGTTTTACCGGCACAGCTACCGCCAGAGTAGTTATGAAGCCCACTGTTTCAATAGTACCCAAAGGGGTGCTTTGTGTTAAAATGTAAGTAAATTGTGATATATTCAGCAACAATGGTCAACATTACTAACTGCATAGTGGCCCCTCACCCATTATGGAGGAGCTAAGGAGCCAGCCCAGTGAAACAGTGAGCACTCCCTCAGCTGCTTTATCCAGCTAATGGAGTGCTCCTGGGCTGGCTGAACTGTCAAAGGGAAACACTGTTTCCCTTTGACAGTTCAGTTTAGTTCCCCAGCCGCACATGCTCACTGAGCCATGCAAGTGCTGGGGCGTTTTGCTTCACCAGCATTGCATAGCTCATTGGAAATGCTGGCTGGGGCACTGCATGTCTGTATGTCCGAGGGGGAGCTCCTGCGCCTCCTCGCACATACGGACAGAGCAGCTGGAGCAGCACCCACACAAAGGCCAATGCAGAAGGTACGTTTATGTTCATTGTTTTTATTTAAACATGTGTATGGATGCGTTATGAGTGAGTGTATGGTGATGGATGCTCATATGAATGATAGAGTGATTGCTGTATGAATGTGCAGCGCCTTGCATATACACATAATCATGTTCATTGTGTTAGGACCAGTGGGGCCCAGGGGACAGGGATGGTATCTTTTTACCGGACATCTATCATTCAAAACCCTCTGCCTTGTCCACAAGGCTTTCTGGGGCCTCGGTCCAAAATACCTTCAGCTATTCCTCCGCAAATACCTCCCCTCTCGAGCTCTTCACTCCTCTACCTCCAACTCCCTCAGGGTCAGTCGTTTATCAAAGAAACGAGCTGGGGGTAGATCTCCGTCTTCGGCTGGGGCCTCCCTCTGGAACAGCGCCCTGCCACTCTAAAACTTGAGGAGAACCATCTTTCTTCCTGCACTTATCAGACCTACCCTGTCTGCTGCCTTAAACGTAGCACTTGCAAATTGCTGGCTGCACTACCACTGTTTGTTGCCTTTATTATTTATTTATTGTTATTTATCTGTTTCTCCTCTGCTTCGCACTTTCCACTTCTCCCCCCTTCCATGCACTTTTCCCCTCACACTTGCGCGTTCTCAATGTCACTGGGCCTAGTAAGATCGCTGTTTTATTCTCCTCTGTTCCCCTCCCTTGCCTTGTCACGCTCTGAAACACTTGTGTACGAGCGCGATAGAAATAAAATATCAATGCCTGCCCCCTGGACTCCCAGCAACAATTGCAAACTGTTTGGCTATTTACCCATTTTTTGTTAAAAGTATGCTCTACAATGCAACATTTTAACCTATTATTTAAAAAAAATTCACAGGGGGAAACCCCCCCGAACCTCCCCTTAATGCCCCTCCACTTAAAAAAGATTCACCAGCCGCCACTGGCCCTCAGACTGTGTTGGGAACGGGATGGGGGAACCGAGGGACTATGGTGGGAGCACAATGGGCGGGAACCATGGGATAGTGATGGGAGCAGAGTGGGGAGAGACCTGGGTGTGTGATGGGGTGGGGAGAGACCAGCGACTGGGTAGGAGTGGGAGGAGGGAGCCCAGCGACTTTGATGGGAGCAGGTGACGGCGCGCAATATATACTGTCCATTTGGCATTTCTGGGGGGTCCCGACCTGCCCAAATTTTGCTCAGGGGGGCCCTGGCCAAAAAAGTTTGAAGACCACTGATGTAGACATTAAAACACCAAGTAGATGGGGAAGACCCTGGAGGGACTCCACATGGAAGGTTGAAAGGAGTGTATAATAGGGTCACAAATTCACTGTCACTATTCGTTTTATCAGGGAAAAATGCAATCCAGTAGAGTGCAGTCACTTTAAAGCTCATGTACACGTTTTTTGATGCAAGCAAGGTGTTAACAGAAAAATCCACATGTCCAAATATCACCTGTGTTACGACTGCACCTAATTATGGTTTGGAAACCCAATTGTGTCTTTGCCCCAGCACTATGACAACTAATGTATGTGTGCCAAAAAATTAAGTTTGGAGAGCAAAATACTGTCATCAGCCCCACTCAGATCCGATTGTGATGGGCCTGCAGGCTGCCTAGTGCACACCCTGCCTTGCAGCCCACCCCACCCCACCAAAAAATCAAGTGAACAGCAGAACATCAATGAACCAAGGTGTCTCAGCAACACCACCATTCTCGTGCGTAGGGGGCGGGGAGAAAGAGGGGGAGCACCTCACGCTCACACGCCCTTTACCCTGCACAAAACCCTTTGGTTTACTGCTTCCAGCGCTTAGCTGTGGCAAATGAAAGTGACGTTGTCACCCCGCTCGGCGCCAGGCAGATCCTCCCTTGCTTCTGGTGGCACCCACTTCTTGGCCCGCCACTACACCTCCCAAGGCTGCTGCTCTGGCTAGGTGCCAGGGCTGCTATTGGATTCTTTACTGTGGGGTCCCCAGCTGGTTGGTTTTGCTGATAACCCATGTTCTAGACCACCTTGGGAGCATCAGTCTCCCTTATTTCCAGCACCGGTAGCAGACGGTATAACCTACTGGGCGATGTCAGTCAAGTTCAGGCAATGATGGGTTAGCTGAATATAATCAAAAGTCTGAGATGTTATAATACTGCCTAGAGGCTCCCATCATCCTTACCCAGCATAGTCAATGGTGAGGGATTCTAGGAGTTGTAGGCTGATATATCAGGCGTTCTGCAGGTGCCGGATCCCACTCATACAGGAAGTCAGCCCTAGCTTAGTACAACTGAATGCTGCTGTTATTCCCAATAATTATGAAGTCCGTGTTACAGTCATTTTTTCAACATTTTCATGCCCGTTCTGACTCCATTGATAACGCTGGCTGATTTCTTGCCTTGTGGTTCAGATCGCGTTGTGCTACTGGCCGATCTTTACTTGAGATCACCACAGCAGCGGACCTATAGGAAAGAAGGATAGACAACGGACAGTCTTGTTTGCTTTGCTTTCAGATCTCCTCGGCTATTAGGTTTTTTGAATGCAAGTTTAGGGACTCTGCTCAGGGCTTCTTGGGGCCCCATTTCCTAATAGGCTCTCTTTTATACCAGCGCGCTACAGAAAGCTCAGAAGTTCTACACTTGAAATTGGTGAACATTTTTTGTATTGTGATCATACAATCATTGTGAAGAACAATGCATGTTAATGTTTCTGCCTTCTAAAAAAATAAGTTGAACTAAATTGAACCTGTCTTTTATTTCAGATTGTTTTGGCCCAACTGTAGGAGCTCTGATCACTTACATGTCGCTGGGGAGGCTCTTCTATCAAACTTCCCAGTTCAAGCCACCATCGCCTTCTACGAAGAGTCTGATTCCGAGAGCGACGCTGGGAGCAGTGACGAGAGCTGCGATTCTGGCATCGAATCAGAATAATTACAAACAAAACATATGCAGATTCAGTGCTGGACATTGTGTGTACACAAGGGAAGGACTTTGTTCACGCAGGGGTGCCAATCCAGAAGTGAATATATTATACAGAATGAATGTTCCTGTAGTATCCATTGAGCGCTTGAGCCAGGTCAGATGGAGGCTGTGTGTGTGATTCTGATCAGGCCCTACTGAAGGATTAGAGAGTCCAGAGGGCACCTGGCAGTGCTGCAGAATTAACCGGCAACAATGTAGAACAGGGAATCTGCAACCAGTGGTTCTCCAGACTCCCAAGATCCTTTCCTATTTACTATGGTGGCTAGGGCTGATGGGAGTTGTAGTTTAAACATCTGGCGAGTCAAATGTTATGGATCATTGCTATAGAATGTGTATTCTTTGCAGATTTACTAGGGCAAGCCTGAAACTACTCTGTCTCCTTCCTTTGACTACTCCAATGAATCACAAATGGTCTCACAGTATTTGAATGTAGATTTTGGAACAAGGAGCGTCCAAGGCAACACTGGAAATTACGCACCTCAAAGAAAAATATAAAACAATGAAGCCCACTAAATGAATGTGAGAAAAGGACTTCCATTGGCAGCTGGCATGCCAGTGAGGGTTCTATTCACCCAGGCCACCAGGCACTGCAGTGTACAGCCTGATAAAAGACATCTGAAGGCAGAATGTGCCTCCATGTAAAATATTGTACAAATATATTATATTGTATCATAAGAGTTTATTTTATGTTATTTCAGATTAAGTATTTTATTGTATATGAGGTTTTCTTTATTTAATTATGACCTTCACATTTCTAAGTCACTGTAAATACCATTATTTGTGCTAAATAAATTATTTTCAGTTAATTGATGATTCTGTTTCTTTTTATTTTTGTGGTTCGATGTCTCTTTCGCTGCCAAGTCATTGATATTTAAAAATGTATGTGATCCAAAGGCCACTTGAGACCGCAGATGTTAGGGGCATAGATATCCTAGTGGTATGGCTTGCTTGTGCCAACTGGGCTTTGTTTGCATGTTTTTGCACACTGTTCAGGAGCTCTTGTTCTTGGTTCCTGCACATGCTTCCAAGATTTAAAAAAAAAAAAACGAACTGAGAAAATGAAGTCAACAAAAATATAGTAATGTGAGACAGTTTAAATATAAACTTTACACATATGTAAAATAATACAAGAAAGACAAAAAAATGAAGAAGTAAAGAGTAAAAGGAGAAAAATAGAAAGTGAAATAAAATAAATTGAAATTGAAATAGGATCAGGCAAAATTTGGGAAGACAAAGACCTCAATTGAAACTGATTATTCTGGTCATGAAGTTTCCAAGGACAAAGAATCAGTAAATATAACAATATAATGCCACTGCAACAAGAAACCGTAAGCAGTAGATAATGTTAATGGTTCTAGACAGTGCATAATGCAAGAGTATATTACATTTCATTTTTCGGGTCAAAGACTTCCCTTCACCCAACCAACAAAGTTAAAAAACCATTAGGTCAGTTTCACAAAATCGGACATCATGCACCGGTAGCCCTCCTAAATAATGAAGGTCTCTGCGATTCATTTAATAAGGGGCATACCCTACAGGCCCAATAGACTGACATAACATTGAGTTGTTGAATTGGCAATAATTTATAGTGCATATTCATAATTTAAAAAATATAATAGGTCTTTTTAATAGCCAATTAAAAAAATATATCGACCAACAGATCCGTCTGTCACACCCATCAAACCTTCAGGTAGTTAAACCAGCTGCTAGATTTTAGCATGTGCTTTATGCATTAACCCTTCCTGGGGAGAACACGGGATCCCCTGCAGAGGGGCAAAGGGGCCCACGCTTACACTCACTTGTCTCTGTAGTGTCAAATTATCCCCGTTCTTCATTTACTTCCTTAAACGAATATAATTTAGTTCCTTAAATCCATGTTCGTGCATTGTGCCAATGAGGCCTTGATCTCACGTTTCTGCAGTGTCAGAGCACGCTTGTTCTCAGTCTCTACAACGTACAAAAGAGGCATTTTCTTCCACTGTAATAACGGCCCAAAGGAACATTGCAAAGCAAGTGTCCACACAGTGACAGAAGTGTCAAGTGTTTCTATGTCCACTGTGTCACTCTATCAATGACTGTCCTCGTCTCTGAGCCTCATATCAGAATGTAACGTCCTTGCAAAGGTTTGAAAAGGAGAACAGTTATCCCATGTTCACATCCCTGTTCTTCGTGGCCTCTCAGTCAGGGCCCCAACTTTAGAATTAGCAGAACAGGGTGGGTGGTTATCCAACTCCCGGATCAGGATTGGGATAGCACTGTGGAGAAAGACAACTTTTCTAGAGCTACCAGCACTGGATGCAGGGATATCATTTCACCAAAATGCCAGGGGTAGCGGAAGTGACATCACTCGACCCTTGACCTTTAAAGACATCCCGGGAAGTGATGTCATTCCGCCCACCCCAAGTGAAATCACCGAAAGTTATGGCACACAACCATCAGATGCGTCTAACACCCATATTTCCAGGTGCTCTTTTTCTGCCAGATAAAACAACTGAGGCACAGAGGGAGGTTTGATTTGTCCACGATCACACATTTTGGGAATCTCATTTTCCAGATTCGACGTTTGGGATATATGTAAAACATACATAATGTGCTAGTGTATGAGACATCTGTAGATCAATGGACACAAAAGTACTCGTTATCTGTGGCATTGATGTGTTAAACAAGCCAAAGACGCACTGACCTGGAGAGCTATTGAAGAGGGAAAATGGGACGATCCCTTCCCCCGATGCTCGTCCAGACCATGGCCTATGACGTCACGACCTAAACACCCACCGGGGGAGGAGTGCAACCCGCTCACTGCCTCCCCGGACGTCAAGATCCACCGTGGCCACGCCCCGCACACCTAGGCAAGCTGCGCGTCATCCAAACCACGTGCTGGGACCTCGGATGGAACTGACACCAACCATATGGACCAACTCGATTAGGCATCACCCACAAATATCACCATAGAGATGACATGACGACATAGTCAGCGGACAAGAACACACGTGCCACCAAGCACCTGGATCAGACACACACCAACCCACACGAAGAACATACTCAATGCTATAACGTTGAGGACCACTCACACTCACATATGCTTGTAGTCACTTCCTTGCTACTAAAACCATGAAGATGTAGCCCTGTATATCGACTAATGCATAAGAACCCATGTCACCCCTCGCTAATCCTGTGTAATGGACTCTATGCCGCAACCCATAGACTAGGCCAAGGTAGGCCGCAAACCAGAGTCCCCAGGCCGGAGCAGCTCAGACGGAGCTGCAAGATGCTGATCACGCAGAACAAATCCTGACGAGAGCCCCACAGCCAAGGCCACAAAGTTGTAATCTACACGTCGCGCTCCCCGTGCCAAGGTTACACCTGCCACTGCTAAACACTCCTCAGAGCCCAGATACAAATCAAATACCCGTAATTCTGCTCCAGCCACGGTCTTCCAACACGTGACCAGGCCGACCTAATACGATGCCAAGCCCAAGGACCAGAGAAGCTCTGGGCTCTCACGTCTAGGACCCAGACTGCAACAATGAAGTTACAAGTTGGACACCGACAGCGATGGGAAAGGGACATCCAACAGCCAGTAGTCAGACCTGTCCATTGTCCACCACTGACACATAGTCATACATTGTTGCCAGCACCAGGTACACTGCAAGCTGGGAACACCGATGGTCCCAGGCTTGGGGGCTCGGGGACGAATCAATCAGAATACGAGGGGCTAACCACTGACGCCACTATAGTTTAGCCAATCACTAACTTTCCCCTTGTAACAATTCTTATGTAGCAAATCTTAGGGATGACCCAAGAGTACCACCTGACCCCTTCTCTACCAATAACCTTTCCTTCTATACGGGCCTATACTGACCCTACCACTCGGGGAGCCAACCCGATATAGCGTTAGGTTTAGGGGCTAGTTTTCCCAGGTGACGCACGTAGTCGTGTCAGCCGGCTAGAAAAAGGGCCTGCGAGCCCATCACAGATGAGACGTTCCTTGGGTACCTGTGCTCCGTGAACCTGTCCCTGTCTTTTTTGTGCAATAAACAGCAGTATCTCTTTTGCTCTTGTGTGTGCCTCATACTCCTTTGGGACGCGGGAGGAGTTGGGGCCTCCCCAATCCCGGAGGTCCACGAAACGACCCGGCCGACCCCCGTCGAAATTACCCCGACAAGTTGGAGGCACTGCTGAGATGGTGAGATAGACCACAGCGAGGCCACTTGCGTCACGGTGGCCCGGCAACGCGGCCCCCCTCTGCCGTTACCCCCGTTGGAGGACTGCGGGACCATCGCAGAACTGCGAGATGACCGGACAGAGCAATCCCGAGATTGGCCATCGGAAGCCGACTTCAGAAGTATCCCGCCCACGGTTGGCGAGTGTCCAGGCGTGGTCCAGATGAGGGGAGGCGGCAAGCTGATTGGGAGGGGTGCCCGCAGTCGAGCGGCACCGGCAGGCAAGAGCCCGATGTGAGTATGGCTGGAGGAATTGTGAACAGGGTGGCGGTTGGTTTTTGCAGTCTGTTCAGAAAAGATTTTGGTCATTGAGCAGCGATCGATGTATAAGGTGTAGTGGGAATCGGAACGAAGGCCGTCCCCTCTAGTGTTACAGAGCAAGCTGGGTGGCGCTTCGAGCCCCACGTGTGACTGGCGGATTGCGCTGATTGGTCTAGATCACGGACACCTGTATAAGGGGCTGTAGCGTTCCTGTGAGTTGGCATTGTAGATCAATGAATAGATGAGGATTCCTATTAGCTCGGTGAATAGATGACGTATTCCCACAAGAGGTAGCTAGGTTGTTTCTCAGTGCGAAAGATAGTTGGCTGGTTAAGCTCCCCGGGAGAGAGGGCGTATCACACGCGAGGCGACGCAGTGGGTGCAGCTCAATTATAATAACGGAGTGATTAATGAATACTCCACTCCAGGCGTGGTGGGAAGACAGCTGTGGGGATTGTGGGGAATAACATTGTCAAAATTGGCACGCATTCTTCCTTGTAACTGTATGTACCGGAAATACATTGTAGTAGATGGTGACGTCACCCATAGGACTTGCATGCGATACCGCGGTCTTCTTCAGCGTAATCGGAGCAGAGGCACGCGATAAAGGAGGGATGAAGGGGGACAGGCAGCCACGCATGGAGAATGCCAGCACGTCCTCGCACTGCAAAGCGGTTTGACCAGTGGGAAGGGGAAGAGAAGGGCATACACTGGGGTTAGAAGTATGTTGCAGGTGCGCCGAGTAGCGGCAGCGCTGGAAAGGCTCAAAAGCATGCTGCGCTGGGCACGAGGACGCAGGGGGCCTCGCGCGCCATGGGTCGAAGGGGGCCCTAGCTCCGAAAGGAGGGGTGTAAAGGGAGGTGATAGCATTGTAAAGAACACGACACCGGTGGTAACCAGCACGAAAGTATTGTGATACCAGCATTGCTTTTCCTTTCAGTGGAAAGTGGTCAGTCCTCAAATTACGGGGCCAGGTAACAACGGTTATCAAAATCTGCACATTTCAAAATGTCTGTGTATTATGGGATAGGGGCAGGATATAGGGCCAGCACATTAACACCACTCCAGCATATCTGCGCAACACTAACACCGCACAGAGATAAAATAGTAAAGTACAGCATTGAATGGACTCAAGGGACAGATGAAAGAATTAGGATACCTAGGATACCATGGCCGCCCAACGGCAGCTTTGATATGATCACTCAACACTCACTGTTAGCATACTTACATAACACTTATAAGGGGAAGAAGTTAGCAAGCCACCTAGAAGTTTTCGATCTCTGGAGAATGTTTCAGGGGTATTCACCAGGGATGATGAGCATGCAGGAGGTAAAGAAGGAGGAGGAAAGCAAGGGGACGAGTGTAGCGCACCCCAAGCTCGCCCTAGCGCTGAGGAGAGCAAGGAAGAGACAGAAGGACCATACCCCATTGCAGAGGTAAAAAAGAAGAGTGAGGGAGAGACAACACCAATTAAGGAGATAAAGAAGGAATCAGAAGGGCTCTATCCAATAAGGGAATTGAGAGAAGCAACATGACCACAGTTAACAGCTGCTGAAGGGTACTCAAACCCTGCATACAGCACACCACCATACGCACCAGCAAACAACTACCAAAAGGGGCTGGGTGCGAGGAGTGAAGTAGACACAAAACTGGTACAGGTAAGCTCCGGGAGCATAAAAAAGGCACAAACAGATTTGGCAAGTATAGGGCCAGACGAATGGATAGCAGCGCAGGTGTTACTGAAGCTTCGGGGGACGCTAACAGGAGAAGAGGAAGAAGTGGTAAAAAGGGTAGGTAAGGAGGAGGTAGGACACACGCAGAGAGGGTGCGAGGTAAGTACAAGGGAAGAGGGAAGCATGACAAGGGAAGAAGAGGCAGTGTTGGAGGCGAAATTAGCAGAGCTGAGGGAGGAGCGGAGCATGTTGATTAGACAGCTCGAGCAGGAGGAGTGGGAGAGAAAGGTGAAGAGGAAAGAAGGTAAGGAGGTGTGAGTGGGGTTAAACCAGCAAGAGGAAGAGAGAAGGAACCGGGAAGAGGACCGTATAAGGGAGATTGCAGAAAGAGTAGCACGTATGGAGCAGCGGGAGATCAGGAGGAAAGAAGAGGAACGGGAAGAGAACGACAGGGAGATGACACTATGGAAGAGGAAGATTATATCAGAGAGCACACAGAAGTACGAAGAAGGGAGAATAATAGAGAATATATTGGCAAAAGAGGGCGGGATATGGAACGACAAGGATAGAGACGAAGAAGTTACTTACCAACTGTAACATTCTTTCGACTGGATGTTCCTCCCACATATTCCTCATCTTGTGATAATTTGTTTCGCCAGCTTCGCTGCTTCGGAAAACATTTTTCGGCAGAGGGCGCTGTGCTCGAGGTTGCGGCGTCGAATGTCCCTCGACGGGCTCCGTACCGTGTCGACGTCACTGATGGTATAAATAGCTCAAGCCGCGCCAGTTCGCTTCAGTTCTGTGTTTTTGAGGAAATACTCGTAGAACATCCAGGCGTATGCTGTGAGTGATTGGCCCATCATGAGAGGAAATTGTAAGAAAACATAAACTGTACTGCGGGGTAGGCTGGGAGGGTCGATGAGGAATACGTGGGAGGAATATCCAGTCGAAAGAACATTACAGTTGGTAAGTAACTTGTTCTTCGAATGGATTGTGTCCTCCCACGTATTTCTCATCTTGTGATAGACTCCCATAACAGTGATCAATTTGGAGGTGGGAGTGCTAGTTCTTGTTTTCATGTACAGAGTGAAGTATCGCTCTGGCAAATAGCCCCTTATTTGAGGATGAGGCATCTAAGCAGTTATGCTTGATAAAAGTATGTATTGATGCCCATGTTGCAGCCGAGCAAATATCTTTTGCAGGGACTCCCCTCTTCAAAGCCACAGAAGTAGCCATTCCCCTTGTGGAGTGAGCACGTAGCCCATCCGGTGGGTCTTTTCCTGCTAATCTGTAGCATTTCAATATAGCTAGAATAATCCAGCTGGATATGGTTTGTTTTGTCACCGCTAACCCCAATTTACGACCTGTGTAGCCCACAAAAAGTTGGCCCTCTTGACGTAATTATGTCATTCTTGCAATGTAAAAGCTGAGGGCCCTCTTGGGGTCCAGCCTATGTAATCTCTCCTCTTCCTTTCCCAAACAATTTTCTGCGACAAATGGAAGTCGGAAACTACTTTCGGTAAGAAAGATGGTTTAACTTTCAGAACTACTTTGTCTTTGTAAAATGTGGTGTATGGAGGTTTACATGAGAGAGCCTGTAGTTCACTAACCCTGCGGGCTGATGTTAATGTCACAAGAAGGACAGTCTTTAATGTTAAAAGCCTCAATGGACATGAGTGCAGATGCTCAAATGGTTTACATGTTAGGAATTTAAGAACTAAATTCAAATCCCAAGTTGGAACATGAAATGGTATTGGTGGGTATACATTTGTGAATCCTTTCAGGAACTGTATTATTAATGGTATTTTAAAGTAAGAAACCTCTTCCGAGGAGCGCTTAAAAATGGACAGCGCAGCAAGATATCCTTTGATTGTTCCCATCTGGAGCCCCAGATTGGCTAGATGTAATAGAAAAGAAAGCACTATTGGTGTGCTACATTGAAAAGGGTCCAGATGCCTATCTTTGCACCAGTTACTGAACTTATTCCAACAACACCGGTACAAGGATTTTGTTGCTGGCCTTCTGGCCGAAAGCAAAATCTCCGTTACGTCATCCGGAAGATCCCAATCCTTGTATCTCAACCTCTTAGAAATCATGCATGAAGGTTGAGTGTGTTGACCTCTGGATGGAGGACCCGACCTTCCTCTTGCGAGAGAAGATCCTCTCTTTGTGGAAGACATACTGGAGGGCAGATGGACATGTCCAGAAGGTCCGGGTACCACGTCCTCCTGGCCCAGTCCGGGGCAATTAGGATCATGGTTCTCCTGAACTTTCTCAACCTCCTGATTACTTGAGGAATCACGGGAACTGGAGGAAACGCGTACAGCAGGGGGAAATCCCAATCCACTACGAACGCATCTCCTAGAGCTCCTCTCTGGGGAAATTCCCTTGAGCAATACTGATCGCACTTCCGGTTTACCGTGGTTGCGAACAGTTCCACTTGAGGGGTTCCCCAAAGGGTGAAGATCTCCAAAAGGACTTCCTGAGCTAACTCCCACTCGTGGGAGACTGTGCTCTGTCTGCTCAGAACGTCTGCCGCCGTGTTCTGCTCTCCGGCTAGGTGAACGGCAGATAAAGAGATTTCTTCTTGTATTGCCCAGAACCAGAGCTGCATTGACTCTCTGCACAGAGGTAGAGATCCTACGCCTCCTCTTTTGTTGAGGTAGTACATGGTCACTGTGTTGTCTGTCATTATCAGGACATTTCTTCTCTGTACAGAGGGCAGGAAGGCTTTCATCGCCAGTCTGATTGCCCTCAGCTCCAATAGATTGATGTGTAGTTTGGACTTCGATGGAGACCAAAGTCTGCTGACTGTCAGATCATTGGTGTGAGCTCCTCACCCCGTGAGTGAGGCGTCCGTCACTACTGTTATCTCCGGCCATGGTTGCCAAAAAGATTCTCCCTTGAGGATATTGTCGTTGCAAGCCCACCATGATAGATCCTGAGCAACTGCGCTCGGAACTTGCAGAAGATCTGACATATTCCCCAAGAATTGGGACCACTGAGTTCTGAGGGCCCATTGGAGGGATCTCATTCTCAGTCTGGCCTCTGGCACCAGAAAAATGCAGGATGCCATGAGGCTGAGCAACCTCAGGAAATCGAAGGCCGGCAGATGCTGGGCTTTCTGGAATTTTGTTATCATCTGCTGGATGTGGAGAGCTCTCACCTCGGGCGGCGAGGCTTTGCCCGAGGAAGTGTCCAAGACTGCTCCGATAAACTGGAGTTGTTGGGATGGTATCATGTGAGACTTCTTGAAATTGAGGAAGAAGCCCAGGTTGTGGAGGAAGTGGCAGGTGATTGACAGATGTTCCTGAGCTTGTTCTGGAGAACGTGCTCTGATTAGCCAGTCGTCCAGGTAGGGGTAGACGTGAATCCCCCCCCTCTCCTGAGACTCGCTGCCACTATCGCCATCAGCTTGGTGAAAACCCTCGGAGCGGAGGTCAGCCCAAATGGCAGAACTCAAAACTGATAGTGAGAGCTGCCAACTGCGAACCTCAGGTATTTTCTGTGCTTGGGATGGATTGGCACATGAAAATAAGCATTCTTAAGGTCCAATGATACAAACCAGTCTTGAAGCTGGAGAACCTGAAGGATCTGAGAAAGGGTTACCATCTTGAGCTTGTCCTTCCTGAGGAACTTGTTCAATTTTCTTAAGTCCAAGATGGGTCTCAATCCTCCGTCCTTCTTTGGGATTAGAAAATAAGGGGAGTACCAACCTTTGTTCCTCTCCGCTACAGGTACATGTTCTATTGCACCTTTCTCTAGCAGGGTTAACATTTTCTGCAAAAGGAGCGGGTCTGGAGTTTTGATAGAGCTGGCTCCCGGTGGATGATCGTGAGGTCTTTTTAAGAAGGGAAGACAGTAACCTTGAGCTACTGTTTTCAGTGCCCAAGCATCTGAAGTAATGCCCCGCCATTCTTTCAGATGCTGAGAGATTCTGCCTCCCACTGGTGTTTTGTATGATAAGACCTCAGAGAGATTTGGAGGCGGCTGCAGGAGTGGCTCAGGGCATAGATGCCGTTCCTGAAGATGGCTTTGTAGTCTTTGCTCGTCCATCACGAGTGACATTCCTCTTGCCTCTTTGAAAAGCCTTTCCTCTTCCTCTACCAACAAAGTAGTAGTATTGAAAAGGACGACCCCTCCAGGAAAATGAGCCTGAATAGGGTTTTTGAGGCTGTCGCATGGAGGCACTAAGAGATTTGGCTGCCGCTTTCGAGGTCTGTAGTTCTTCTAGGCTCTCATCAGCCTTACTACCAAACAGCCTTGAGCCATCAAAGGGCATGTTGAGAAGTCTGGTCTGTACATCTGGTGGAAACCCCGACTTTCTCAACCACGCAAATCTGCGTAGCACTGTGCTTGATGCCATGGACCTACTAATACTATCAGCAGTATCCAGTCCAGACTGGAGACATTCCCCCATTGCCTCCTTCCCTTCATTGACTATATTCTGGAAGCCTTCCCTTTCTTCGTCTTCCGGAATATGTTCAGCCGCCGCTGAAATGCATTCCCACAGGATATGTGTGAACCTGGCCAGGGTACAGGTGACATTGGTCGATTTCAAGGCCATGCTACCCGAAGTAAACACTTTACGAGCCCAGGCATCAACCTTTTTGTCCTCCCTGTCTGGAGGTATGGTTGGGTATGCTGTCTGCCTGGAAGTAGTAGCGGCCTGAATAACCAGATTTTCTGGTGTAGGGTGTTTACTCAGGTATTTTGGATCAGAAGTAGAAGTTCTGTACTTCCATCACGATCTATTACTCACAAATGATCCACCTATTGAACGAAATTGCGCTGGAACCAGTAGATTTGGAATTTAGACCTAATCATGTGAAATTCCGCATTATTGAGCATGACTGGGCCAAAACGTTAAATCGGATAGCTGAACTAAAAGGATACAAGGAAGCAGCCCTCTTCTGCTCCCCTAGACGTCCGCACAAACCATATATAATTCCATTTCCCTGTAATAAAGCCAGAGAAACTTATTCTCGATTTAAAATGAACCAATCCCTAACCCTGGAAAGAATTGGCAGCTGGAGCCCCCACCTTCAAGCAGATAGGGTTTTGGGATGTAGGTTCTGCAATGATGGCTCCATTCAAGAAACATTGAAACATCTAGTTATATTCTGTCCCCATTTTGAGACAACACGTCAATTAACAATTGCAAAACATGGTGTACTCTCAGAGGCTACCAGGGAATGGGTTTGGTTAGCCTCTATGTGGGGGACTAGAACGAGTTTTATATTGTCTTTGTGTGGACTCCTAACAATCTTAAACCATCAGCTTGAGAATATGTATGAAAAGATTCAAGGGATAGAGTAGCAGACGTTGTATACAACATTATATTTATATTGTTCTATTTCAGCAAATGTCTTTTATTTAATTGATATACCTGTTAGGCGGCGAGTGCTGTAAATGTTGTTCTCCTTGTTTTCCTCTCAACATGGTATAACATAGAGGGAGGGCTACGTCTATGTTATCTGAAGGCCTTTCAATCTACAGGATGTTTTAAGTTTAAAAGTGAAGTTACCAGCAATAGTGCATTATATCACCCGTATATTTTTCCATATATATATCAATATATGAAGATGGTAAAACACTGGTTATACGGTGAACAGATAATGAATGTAGCTTTAAGTGTTTATTATATATTCTACATCAAGTACATATTTTAGTTAAGGGGAAAAAATAGCAGGAAGAAAAATTGATTCGCAAAAAAATTGTTTTAAAAAATATATATATATCTAATGTATACCGTGAAGAATTTATTTAAGTTGAAAAGTTGTAAAAGTTTGTTGATCGAACTAATAAACAACGGTTTGAATAAAAATAATTTAAAAAAAGAAGTTCTGTACTTCTTTGGGAGATTGCCGTCTACTGCAGCAATGCTATCAGGTTTTTCCCAGTTCTTTTCAACTGTCCTTTGGGGTGCCCTATGGAAAGGGAGAACTGTATCTTTCCGGGGTCCCCGGACTATAATGTCCGTCATATTGTCTTGTTCAAACGTAGGGGAGGCTCTTCCCCAACCCATATATTCAATCACCCTACTCATCAAATTCCTATACCCTGAGTCTGCATGTTCTGCAGGATCAGGTGCAGCAAACTCCAATTCGGGTGATGTGTCCACACCACTAGCAGAATGCAGAGTTTCAGATAGTTCTCTCATTTTTGTCTCAGGATTTATCAGTTCCTTTGGAACTTGTCTAGTGCCATATTTTACTCCAAAAGGAGTGACCTCCTCATCATCTGAAGGTTAGTGATTTAAATTAGGCCCACGATTTGCTCACTTTATATAGCATACTGCTCTAACCCGGACCAATTTTTCCTGGCTCAAAGACATAGGTTGTGCCTTCCACCTTGTTCACGGGACCTTAATGCACTGGCACTTTAAACTAAATAGGCCTTCACGTCGACTATGATTGGTGGGTTCTCTCTTGCACTTTGGGGCACCAATTATAATGGTAGTACTTTTTTAAGCATGCAAAGACCCCCCTTGTAGTTACGGCACAAGGTTGGAGGCAGGCTGTTTTTCTTGTTTTAAATTATTTTTAGTAAATATCAATTGGTTGACAATTGGGGGTTCTCCCCACTTGGTGACTCTATGATGGGGTCTCATGCATGCATGTCTCCCTGTCTTTTCAGAGTGTAATTGCTTATCTCCTGATGAAGATGTAACTCAATTAAAGTTAAATACGTCAAAACCGGTTGAGAAACCAGAGATGAGGTCGATTTTGGACACCGACGTGACCCATCCCAACCCATGATCACCTGGGCAATTTGTTGTGGTCTCTTATATATTGATTATATATTTCTTTTTTTTTTAATGAAGACAATAAGTAATCGATTGTTATGACTTTTTTAGGATAAAGGTTTAGCTTATATTTGTCATTGTTGTGTATGTATGAATGGCTAATGGACGCATGTGTATGAATGATGTGAATTGTATGTAAAATTATGTGTTCTTAAATTCTTTCTTGCGATGTAAAATTATTATGAGTGCTATGATTAAACCATGATTAAAATTCTGATATTTAAATAATGGATCAAGGCTAATAAAATTCCTTGATCCCCTTTTTTTCAAAATTGTATCCTCTGGATCTTTTTTTCCGAGATTAGTACTCCTCATCATCTGAGCCAGATTCTTCAAAAATGTTGGTAAAGGTGTAAACCTTCTCTCTTCTTCCTGATTTTTTGTCGAAGGAATCAGTGTTTTCTTCGAGGGGGTCAAAGGAATCTTCGACACACTCGACGAAGCCTTCGACAAAGGCATCGAGGATAATATAGGCTTCGTCGTCAGAGCTGTCGGCGCCGATGGCGTCAACGAAGTTGCACTCGACTTTCACAACTTTTGTTTTTTATGAGGGATCGGAGAAACACTCGATCCTCGAGATTCTCTCGACGATTTGTCAACTCGAGAATTATGGGTACTACTAGGCTTTACCGTCGTACTTCCCGACTTCCCTGCGTCGTCCAATGGAGCAACAAGGGTCTGGCTTTTCTGAGGTTTCTTTGAGGGGATCGAAGCCGCGTTCTCAAAGACCTGCATCATTTTTCTCCTAAAGTTTTCCCATTTTGAAGGGGAATCCGATCTAGTCAGACATCGAACCAATTCCGTCGATGAATCGGACGATGATGATGGAGATCTATGTCTCCTTTTGAGCTTTTTAGAAGAAGACGAAGAAGATTGTCTCGACCAGCTACGAGATTGGGATCTCTTCTAATGTTTTTTATGACGTTCCAATTTCTTTGAATCGGACGATTTCTTATGTTTTTTAGACAGGGCTTTCGGAGAGCCCTTCGACGCCTCCCACCCCACCGCTAACTTACTTTTCCTCTCACGGAGGGCATTCTCCGTCATTGACTGACAGGAGCCACAGTCGCCGGTTCGATGTTCTGAGCCCAGACACCAAAGACAGATTCGGTGAGGATCGGTGATAGACATCTTCAACCCGCAGTCGTTACACTTCTTAAACTCAGTTTTGGGAGTCAAAGCGGTCGATGAAGAAGACATTTTCTTGACAGAAAATCTCGAAGCGCGCCGTTCACGAGAGCGAAGCAATCGGAAAAACAGAACTGAAGCCAACGGGCGCGGCTCAAGCTATTTATACCATCAGTGACATCGACACGGTACAGAGCCCATCGAAGGACATTCGACGCCACAACTTCGAGCACAGCGCCCTCTGCCGAATTTTTTTTTCCAAAGCTGCGAAGCTGGCGAAACAAATTATCACAAGATGAGGAATATGTGGGAGGACACAATCCATTCGAAGCAAGGGTACTAGAACAGGTAAGTGACGTGATAATGAACAAACTTTGCAGGGCAAGAATGGTGTTAGAGGATGAAGGAGACAAACGAAGCAATCCAGGGCTAAGAGGAACAAGCCAAGCACATGGGGGTAAGACACATGCGTGTGACAATAAGGAGGTAACAATGACACAAGTACAGGGAGACACAGAGAAGACAGGTGAATACACAGACATAGACTTAGAAACTGTAACAGTAGGGGGAAGACGCCCAAGCACAAAATGTACATTCTCAGACGGGTTTTGTAGTGAGGAGGAAGAGGGATCTTGCGGAGGACAGAGTGATGGGAGTGGGGAGGGGCTAAGTAAATTATACATAACACGCACAGACTGCAGATCGTCATGGGAGTGTAAGACACAAGAAGAAGGAAAGACAGGACGGGAGGGCACAAGACAACAAAGAGAAGGGACACAACGACCACTGACACCACCAGCACAACACACGCCATATGTTAATAGGCTTAGAGACCTCCCAGGACACAGAATGGAGGGATCAGCCACCCCACACAACAAGGATCAGATGGGTTAATAGAGAGGCCATAAGGGCATAGGAGATAATCGGCTTACACAACACCTTATCGACTTTCTCAAAGAAGTTTCTGACATGGAAGAGGAGAGCGAATACACGGACACATCCCTACACAGACGCATGCCAGGGGAGGTAAAAGAATACACACAAATGCCATTACATGAGAGAGGGGGGGGCAAGGCCACAATATGTCCCATGGAAGCATGCAGACAAGGAAAACATTAAATGTAGACTACCATCATTGAGCGGAGGGGCGGGGAAATGGATATATGAAATGGAAAAGCAAACTGCAGGACGCAAGCTAGCAATGGGCGATGTCAAGGGGTTACTAATTTCCATATTAGGTGATGCAGCAGATGACATTTGGAAGAGGGCGGGATTCCCAGGGGTGACAATCAGTGACATGTTGCATGATGGGGCGCCATTTGCAAATTGCAGACACGCACTATGGCAAGCGCTGAGGGTATAATATCCGGACATTTCAGACATAGGGGCAAAAATGTCACGCAAAATGCGTGAGAATGAGGAGCCTGTTGATTACATCCAGGAAATTCAGGAGAATTTCAGGCACCTGGAAACGCGGGAACCGTGGGACAAAACACTAGCAACTATTTACCACATACTTATACAGGGGCTCCCAGAACCAGTACAGAGGCAGTTAAAAAAATTGGTAGGAATGGAAGCAAAAGCATAGCCAGAAATACAGCTAACAATAGTACACCATTGTAGGCTATGGCAAGAAAAGATGAAACAGAAAGAGGAAGACAGAAAGGTAGATGAGGCAAAACTGGTCCAAAAGAAACTGTCAAAATATGCCATGGAAGGTGCGCTAATAACAAGCCCCGCCCAGGTGACACCAGTACCAGCCACTACACAGCAGCCGCAACAACCAACAGCTCCACCACAGCAAGCACAAATTATGATACAGCAACTGCCACCACCGCCTCCATACACAGCCCAACACACATACGCTCCGCCGATGGTGGGAGGATACACACAAGTGGGAAATGGCTACACAAACAACTACAGGGGGAGGGGTGGGTTAGCAAGAGGGAGGGGATTTGGACCAGAAGCACCCCAGAAAGGGGGAGAGTTCCGAGGGTATAACCAATATGGACAGCAGAGGTACTTGGACAACACTGGAGGATATCTGTGGCAAGCCTGAGAGCCGTCACCGTGCTGGACATGTGGGCTAGTAGGACACGTATCACGCACATGCAGGGCAAGGCCGGCTCAAGCAGGATGGGGAGAGCAAGGGCAACAGGGTTACAACGGGGGACAACACTACTATCAACAACCACAGCCACAACAAATGACAGAAACACACGCGCAACAAGTGCCACCACAACCACAGCAACAATACGTGACACCCCCTGCACAACAAATGTTATGTTATGTTATGTTATTTTGCATTTATATAGCGCCTTATACCCCATTGGTATGGTCTGAAGGCGCTGGTAGGTTGAACGCCCTTGGGAACCGAAGTTCAGGTCAGTAGAGAGAGTAGAGAGAGTCCAAAGGTGCGTGTGCGCACCAGGTATGTGTGCAGCTGGTGTGGAATTCGTGTGGTAGCTGCTTCTTAGCGGTAGGTGTGGTGCTTGAGAGATCAGGAGTGTGCGTTCGCACTGGCAGGATTTATCCAGACCGAGTGTGGCTGCGTTAGGCCTGAGGAGAACGCCTGGCTGGGGGTGTGAAGCCAGCAGTGTTTACTTAGAGTGATGGGGAGTGAGCGGGAGATGTTGATATGAGAACATTTATACCGAATGGTGTCATAGTATCAGTGTGTTCTAGTTGAGTGGTGGTGTAAAGAAGAGAGTAAGCGTGGGGTGTGGTATGATATATGCTCTTTCAAATGTTCCCTGCATTCCAAAGCATATTTTGTGCGTCACTCAATTCTATGTGATCAGGTCCGTTCTATGCATTTTATTCATTTCAGGCGTTCAAGATTGCACTACATACTCCTGTCTGCTCGACACACTCACGCACTCTAGTCCAACTTGCATGCTCTAGTCTATCCCTCCTTCTCCAGTGAGTCCCACGCATGCACTCATGTATTCCATACGCATGCGCTCCTGTCGTACCCGCGCGTGCACTCCTGTCTAATCGGCGCATGTACTTCTGTCTGCCTACGCACTCATCCGCTCTGTATACTCATCCGCTCTGTATACTCATCTGTTCTGTATGCTCATCCGCTCTGTCCGGTCCACATATACATCCGCTCAACATACTACTCGCCCGCTCTACGTATTACACATCCGCTCTATGTACTACACATCCGCTCTACGTACTCAACCGTTCAACACACTCCTCCGCTCTACATACCCATCCGCTCCATACACTCATCCTTCCATGCGTTCATCCGCTCCACATACTCATCTGCTCCACACCCTCATCCGCTCCACATACACTTGTCTGCTCCACATACACTCGTCCGCTCCACACACTCGTCCGCTCCACACACTCGTCTGCTCCACACACTCGTCCTCTCCACACACTCGTCCGCTCCACATACTCGTCGGCTCCACATACTCGTCCAATCCACACATTCGTCCAAACGGCACACTCGTCCAATCTACACACTCGTCCAGTCTACACACTCGTCCAATCTACACACTCATCCAATCTATACGCTCCTCCGGACCACACACTCACCCGGTCCACACACTCGTTGGCTCAACATACTACTCGTCCGCTTGACATACTACTCGTCCGCTCTACGTACTCATCCGTTCCACACACTCATCCGTTCTAGGTATTTATCCGCTTCACACACTCATCTGCTCCACAGAGTCACCCACTCCACACACTCATCAGCACCACACACTCATCGGCACCACACACTCATCCACTTCACACACTCATCCGCTCCACACACTCGTCCGCTCCACACACTCATCCGCTCTGCACTCGTCCGCTCCACACACTCGTCCGCTCTACGTACTCGTCCGCTCTACATACTCATCCATTCCACATATTTATCCGTTCCACACACTCATCTATTCCACACACTCATCCGCACCACAAACTCATCCGCTCCACGTACTCGTTCGCTCCACGTACTCGTCCGCTCTACGTACTCGTCCACTCTACGTACTCATCCGTTCCACACATTCAGCCGCTCTCCACACTCAGCCGCTCTCTACACTCACCCACTCTCCACACTTAGCCACTCTCCATACTCAGTCGCTCCACACAGTCATCCGCTCTACACATTCATCCGCTCTCCGCACTCATCCGCTCTCCACATTCATCATCTCCCTACACTCATCCGCTCCCCACACTCATCCGTTCCCCCACTCAGCTGATCTCCACACTTATCCGCTCTCTACGCTCATCCGCTCTCTGCGCTCATCCGCTCCCCACACTCATCTGTTCTCCACACTCATCCGCTCCCCACATTCGTCCGCTCTCCACACTCATCGCTCTCCACACTCATCCGCTCTCCACACTCATCCGCTCTCCAGTCATCCGCTCTCCACAGTCATCCGCTCTTCACACTCATCCACTCTCCACACTCATCCGTTCTCCACGCTCATCCTCTCTACACGCTCGTTCGCTCTTACACGTTCATCTGGTCTAAACGTTCATCCGGTCTATATGTTCGTCCGTTCAGTATAGTCATCAGTTCTACGCCCTCATGCGTTCTATTTGCTTCTCTGTATTTACGTACTCATCAACTCTACATGTACTCATCAACTCTACACGCTTGTCCGCTCTACACACCTAACTACTCTACACGCTCAATGGCTTTAGTATGTTCATCTATTCTATACACTCATCCGATCTCTATACTCATTTGATCTTTCAAGTCGTCTGTTCTTCCATTCATGCACTCTTCCACTTAGTGCATTCATTTGTTCTATAGGCTTCATCCGTTCTAACTATTTCATCCATGTAATTCACTACGTTCCCTCCTCATTCATTATGTCCATTTCATTAGTTTAGATCTCCTTACTTTCCCGATGATTTATTCATATTATCCACTTCACTGTTTTGATCTACATTACTCGTTTAGTTCTGTTTGTCTTTCTAGTTTACATTCAAGTTTATTAGCTGTCAATTCTCGCATCAGGTAGTTTGTTGGGTCGGTGTCATTGTGATGGTGTTAGTCTGGAAAACCGGTTGGTTTTAGAGGAAGAGCCAGGTTTTCAGTAGTTTGCGGAAGGACGCTAAATCCTCAGTTAGGCGGATGTGGGGTGGGAGCGAGTTCCACAGGGTTGGGGCCAGGGCTGAGAATGATGATCCACCTAACCTGACTGAGTTTGTCTTAGGAATTACTAGGAGGCCGGCTGAGCTTGATCTTAGGGTGCGAGTGGGATGATAAGGTATTAGCTTGCCTTGAAGATATTGAGGTCCAGTTTTATGCAGTGCTCGATGGGAGAGGCATAAGGTTTTGAAAGCCCCCCTTCGGGCTACAGGAAGCCAGTGCAGTGTCTTAGGGCTGGGGAGACGTGGTCTCTTGGACCGAGCGCAAGTAGCATTTTGGCCGCCGCGTTTTGTGCCCTTTGGAGTTTATTCAGTTGATAGGCATGGATTCTGAGGTAGAGGGGATTCGCGTAGTCCAGTCTTGATATAACGATTGATTGGACCGCGGAGAGTCTGTTGGGAAATGAGAGATATGGAAAGATGCGCCGAAGGGTTTTAAGGTGGCAGTGGCAGGACTTTGAGACATTGTTGACTTGGCGCGAGAGTGTTAGGTCAGAGTCCAGGGTGCATCCAAGATTTTTCACTGAGTTGGAGGGTGTCGGTGAGTTGCCCATGGTGGGTGGCCAGGGTAGTGGGTGTGGTAGAAGATCGGAGTTGCCGCAAACCATGATTTCTGTTTTGGAGGGGTTTAACAAGAGGTGGCTTTGGGTCATCCAGAGTTCTATGTTAAGGAGGCAGGATGCCAGGTCAGGTCCGGAGTTGGGTTTCGAGTTCAGGAGTTTTAGAATTAGTTGAGCGTCGTCGGCGTAGTTGGAACACAGGATGTTGTGTGAACGAATTATTGGTGGGAGGGTGATCAGGAAGAGATTGAACAGGAGGGCGGATAGACATGCTCCTTGTGGGACTCCCGTGCCGACTGGTCAGGCTTGGGAGGTAAAGCTGGAGAGTGTCGTTATTTGGTGCCTGTCTTTGAGGAATGAAGCTATCCATTTTAGAGCGGTTCCACGAATTCCTAGGGAGTGGAGGCGGTCTAGGAGGATTGAATGATTGATCGTGTCAAAGGCGGCCGATAGGTCGAGAAGGATTAGTGCGGCGCATCCCGCGGAGTCTGCTGTTATTTTAAGGTCATCCCAGATCGAGGTTAGAGTGGTTTCAGTTCCGTGACGTGTTCTGAAACCTGATTGGGTGGGGTCTAGGAGATTGTTGGCTTCGACAAAGGCATTTAGTTGAGAGTAGGCGGTTCGGTCAATGAGTTTGGCAAGGAACCTGGTGTTTGAGATGGGGCGGTAGTTTTTGGCCTCGAGAGGGTCGAACGAAGGATTTTTAATTAGAGGTTTGACGTGCACCATTTTGAATACGTCGGGAAAGATGCCGGAAGAAAGGGATGCATTTATAATGGATCTTGCGTGTTCTCCTGCGCAGGTGGAAGCAAACATTTATTTAAGGGTTGTGGCTGGGCAAGGGTCCAGTGGTGATCCAGATGGTTTGCGGGCAGATAGAAGTTTGAGAAATTGTTCTGCTGATATTGGACTAAAGGATTCAAACGTTGGTTGCGTAGAGGTCACAGCTGATGGGCTGGCCGGTACGGCGGAGGATTACCTGGTGGCTGTAAGAGAGCCAGTTCGGTGGTTAGAGTTTTTGTCCTTTCGATAGCCGTGGTGTAATAGTGGAGGGACAGGTGGTCGCACAGTGATTGTGACGGGGTCGGGACGGTTGTGTTACAAGCCGGGTTGGTGAATTCGGAGATGATTTTGTGGAGTTCTTTGCTTGGGTTTTTGCAGTTTAGGATTCGGGTGTTGTAGTGGGCTTTTTTGCTTTCCGGATTTCGGCCTTGTACCGATACACAATGCAGTAGCAACAAGCACAACAGCAAATGACGACGGCACAACAACACATCCAGACAGTACAACAGCTCACACAAATACAGGACAATGAACAACTACCTACAGACACACCAATACCACAGACGCAACTGGGAAAGGTGACGATACTGGGTCACAACCCATGCACAGGGAATGGACAATCACTATACCCCCAATAGGACAGCCCACAGACATCCTTGTTGTGTCCCATCCTGTCGGTAACACCTAACCCTGCGGAGGAACCACGCATAAAGGTGGCGATAGGTGACAAATCATTTTCTTTCTTAGTTGATACAGGGGCCACTAGGTCCTGTATTAGGGAAGGGAAGTTCAACTTGTCAGACAAGGCCATGCACACTCAAGGATTCTCTGGGGCTTGAGGGCTGGTTCCTTTTACTGATTTTTTTTTTTTTTTGAAAATCTTTATTGGTTTTTCGATAACATGTAACAAACAGCGCATAGGCAAAGCATTGTAGTATGTATGATAACAGAACATTAACTTTAACATACCCTCCCCACCCACCCAACCCCCCTCCCCCCGAGACCGCAATAAAAACCTAGTCTTCCATGGGCTCACGTGCCGGGCTGGGGCTGGCAGGACTGTTCGGTGTGCTGTCAGGTGTCGCTGGACGGAGAAGTGGCTCCGTCAGCTCTATCCAGCGAAGAAGATCTGCACTGGAGTCCAGTTTTTGTACTTGGATTGCCATTTCCCAAGCCGCCGTTTCCGCAGCAATCCACCTCTTGAGATCGCACCACCAAAGGGCCTCGCTAGGACCCCGTACGCTCTTCCAGCCCATGGCTATGCGCCTTTTAGCTGTTATGTAAATCAAGTCTAGGAGTCTATTTAGGGGTTTGTTCTTGCTGCTTCGCGTGTATGTCCCCAATATGCAAGCTGTAGGAGTATGAGTTTCCACTTCGATCCCGGCCGACGCCACCCTCTCCTTCACCCGGGCCCAAACCTCAGGACCTCTGGACAGCTTCAGAACATATGGGTCATTCCTGCCCGCGGCGCGTGGCATTTGGGACAGGTCTGTGGCGAGGCCCCTTCGAACTTTGATATGGCATCAGGCGTAAGGTAGGCTCTGTTTGTAATATACAGCTGTATTAATTGGAGGCGAGCATTCCTGGAGGTCTTTTTATGGTAGAGGGTTATTTTCTCCAATGTGTTGTCCTCAAATACAAGGCCCAATTCGCACTCCCATCTCTTTTTGCATTTTAGTTCGTTCTTTGTCGAGGCCAGCAATAGGGCTTCGTAAATTCTGGAGGTTTCGTGGCCTCCCTCGGCAGTGTCTAGTAGGGTTTCGATGGTTTCGTTCTCGGTGAATCGATTGTCTGTATCAGGCCACCTATTTTTTAAGGCCAATGTTACTGCCCTGTGGAGTAGAAACTGCCCGGCGGGCAGGCCCGTCAATTCGCAGAGGTCGGGGAATGCCAAAAGTTCATGTTCATGCATGAGGTCGCCCAGCACTGCCACCCCGCAAGGCTCCCACACCGAGCGTGTTTCAGTGTTCCCCCAGGATGGTTTCGCCATGACTGCGGCGATGGGGATCTGTGGGGAGTATGGGTCTTTCAACCCCACAGCTTTGCAGGCCCGCTTCCAGAGCTGAATTCCTAGTTTAGCCAGGTATGGGTGACCCTGTGGAGCCCCATTCTTGACCCACAACAAGTCTCGAAGTAGCAGTCGCGGCAGAGCCGGTTGGAGAAGTCTGGTGTCTGTGGTGGTTTCATCTGCCATCCAGTGCGTTACGTGCTTCAGTTGGCTGGCCAGGTAATATAGTTCGAAATTGGGGACTTTCAGTCCGCCCTTCTCGTAGGGCCTCTGAAGGATGTCAAGCGCCACTCTGTGCCTGCCTCCCTGCCACAGAAATCCTCTGCAGAGTTTGTTTAGGTCTCTGAAAAAGGCTGGGGGGATGTTGTAGGGGACATTGGTAAAGCAGTGCAGGAGGCGTGGGAGCGCTACCATTTTGAGGAGTCCCGCCCTTCCTGCCACAGAGAGAGGGAGTTTCCCCCAGAAAGCCATAGAGTTAGTGAGTGCGTCCTTTGCTCTGACTGTGTTGAGGATATGTTCAGTAGCCGGGCTACGGTGTATGGTGATACCCAAGTATTTGAAGGAAGTCACCTGCCACTGAAGGGCCAGTGGGGGCAGGGATCCACACTCATTGCTATATAGTGCTGCGAGGGGGTAGAGACACGACTTGTCTTTGTTTATCTGGATGCCTGTATGTTTTTGGAAGCAGTCCAGTGTCTCCAAGATGTAGGGCAGGAGGTGCTCAGGGTTATGTAGGTAGAGAAGAGTGTCATCTGCGTACATGGAGATGAGGTGTGTCACTCCATCTAGTGTGATGCCTCCCCCACCGTATTCCTGCCGTATATACGCGGCCACTGGCTCTACAGCAATGATGTATAGCATGGGGGATAAGGGACATCCCTGTTGTGTGCCTCTGTGGAGGGGCCATTTGTCAGAGAACGTCTTGTTGGTGCGCACTCTAGCTACCGGGTGGGTGTAAAGCAATTGGGTCCATTTAAGAAAAGTGGGTCCAATGCCCATTCTAATCATGGTGGCGTATAACCATTCCCAATTAACCGAGTCAAAAGCCTTGGTGGCGTCGAGTGATGCCACTGCGTATTTCTGGGTATCTCGCTCGGTGCAGTATATGACGTGGTGCAACCTGCGTAAATTTTCGGTGATAGAGCGCCCGGGTACATAACCTGTTTGGTCATGGTGGATTAGCAGGGGGATCACTCTGCGTAATCTATTGGCGAGGAGTGCCGACAGTATTTTGCAGTCGACATTGAGCATGGAGAGTGGTCTATATGAACCGCAATCTGTCCCATCTTTGCCGGGCTTCAGTAAGGGGATGATTATTGCTTCCCTCATGGAGTCAGGGAGTGTGCCACGTTCAAAGGACTCGTTGTATACCTGTGCCAGCAGTGGGGCAAGGGTCTCCTCATATGTCTTATAGAATTCCCCAGGGAGACCATCCATGCCTGGCGCCTTCCCAGAGGGTAATGATCTAATGATTGCCTTGACTTCGTCTGGGGTAATCGGTTCTTCCAAGGCTAAGGCCAACTGTGGGTCCAGTTTGGGCAACTCTATGCAGTCTAGGGCGTCCTCGATCCCGGTGTTCAGCGAGGGCGGGGTTTTGGAGTATAGGTCCTGGTAGTACTCAGAGAAGGTTGTGTTAATTTCTGCCTGGGTGTGCACCGTAGTGCCATCCGATCTACGAATGTGGCAGATAGGGGTCTTAGGGGTTTCCCGCTTGTACAGCCAGGCCAAGAGTTTACCAGGCTTGTCTCCCAGGGCGTGTGTCCTTTCGGTGTGTTTGGCGTAGCTTAGTTTCCCCAGGGACTCCCAATGCGACAGACAGGCCTGTCTCTGCGTTATTATTTCCCGTACATGCTCTGGGGTCGGGTCTGCCTTGTTCTCTAGCACCCCTAACTTTCTTTCTGCTTCCGCCAGAGCATTCATAGTGACCCTTTGTGCCCCTCCCACTGCAGCCAACATGTCCCCCCTCATGACCACCTTATACGCCTCCCATGCGGTGCTGATGCACTCTACACTGCCTAGGTTATTGAGCCAGTATTCATCTGTGCTGTCTTGTACGTGGTCCCTGAGGGCCGCGTCCAGAAGTGCCTCTGCCCGCAGTCTCCACGTGGGAACCGGGGGTCTGGGCGGGTACACCTCCCAGGTGACCAACAAGGGCGAGTGGTCTGATAATACTCTGGGTAAGTACTGTGCCTCGCTGAAAGTGGCTTGTTGCTCCTGGCTTACCAGCATGTAGTCTAACCTTGTGTGGACGCTATGCGGCGGGGAGAAGAAGGAGTACTCTCGTCTCTCCGGACCTAGTTCCCTCCACAGATCGCAAAGTGACAACTGAGAAATCAGTTTGGATAATATCTTGGCTGGGGGGGACGGGCGGGAGTGTTTGGTGTCAGACCTATCTTTGAGAGGATCTAGGGTGTAGTTGTGGTCTCCACCCCATATCAAGCTGCTATTTACATAGGGGCCTAATCTAGAGTACAGGGAGTGGAAGAAAGTCGTGGCGTCATGGTTAGGTGCGTAAGTGCTAATCAGGCATAGGTCTTTTCCCTCCAAGGTACCCCGCACCAGTGCCATCCTGCCCTCATTGTCTGTCTTGGTGTCCGTAACTATAAAGGGGACTGTCGGGTTAATCCATACAAGGACCCCTCTAGCGTATGAGGAGTAGGAGGATCCCACCAAGGTCCCCCGCCAACTTTTAGCTAGCGCCGTCAGTTTCTCCCCAGTTAGGTGTGTCTCCTGGAGCATGGCGATCCCTACCTTGCAGCGTCTCAGGTATGCTTGGATCCTTCGCTGTTTGACATAGCTGTTCATGCCTCTGACGTTCCACGTCATCACTTTTATTCTCTCAGCCATAGTCGTGGTGGTGTTCTCCCTCCTGCCCCGGACCTGGTCGAGGTCTCGTTAGAGGTGCTGTAGTAATAGGGTAGTCATGCGGACTCGGTACTTTAACTTTAGGGTTCCCAACTAGGGAGCGGGTTTCTGGCTCCCCCTTCCTTAAGAAAAAACTTCCCCAACAAACAACTGGTCTGACAAGGTACTCCTCGTCGTGACTGTCCCGTTTCCGCTCCTTAGGACCAGGCATGGTCTTCGGGTGCCCTACGGGCGGGTAAACGTACCCTGTAAAACAGAAAAAAAAACAGGCTCCAGGGGGGTCGAGGGAGTTGGAGCTTCGGTGTTCCGCGAGAAAGGATCATTTCAGCTGCTCTTGGGGTTAAGTTATTAAGCAAATTCGTTACAGCAGTCTCCGGTAGGTGCGTCAGCGCGGCTTGCGCCTCTTGCCTTCGATGTCAGGTAATTGCTGCTCATCCATCCAGTCCCGGACCTGTTCCGGAGTGTCGAATAGATGGGCTCTGTTCTTGTGTATTACTTTTAGCCTTGCAGGATATAGGAGCATGTACGTCAAGCCTGCGGCCTTCAACCTGGCTTTGGAGTGAATGAACTGAGCTCTGTTCATCTGCACTTGGAAGGTGTAGTCGGGGTAAATAGCGATCTTGGCCGAATTCCTTAGTATCTGGCCCCCTGACAGAGAGTACGCCAGGACGACTTCACGGTCTCTGTAGTTTAATACTTTTGCTATCATGGGCCTGGGCGGGCCTCCTGGCGGGGGTTTCCTGGCAAGCGATCTGTGAGCCCTTTCGATGGAGAACCCCTGCGATAGTTTCTCCGCGCCGATCTCCTGCAGCAGGAGGTTTTCCACGTAGTTGGTGGGGTCCGAGCCTTCGATGCCCTCCGGTAATCCGAGCAGCCGGATGTTGTTCCGGTGGGCCCTTCCTTCGGCCTCCTCCACTCTGTCCTCCAGGTTCTTGACCGTTTGCTGGAGGCCCTCAATGTCATGCAGAAGCTGGGTATTCGCTTCAGTGTTCTTGCGTGCTTGGGTCTCGAGGGCTTCAGTTCTACCAGCCAAGGAGCGGACGTCCTGGCGAAGGAGTCCCAGATCTATGGCCACAGCGTCGATTTTATTCACCATAGTTGTTTGGATTAACGTGATGGCCTCCAAAAGTTGGGAGTTGGTGGGTTCAGACGTTTCTGGCGAGGGGCTTATGTCTTTACTGGCAGTTGCCATGGTTGGGCACTCAGGGCTGGGGGGTTCGGCGGCTGTGTAAGCATCTAGGGTGGTCTGCCGCTGCTTTGACCTGGCCCCCCTTCCCGTAGACTTATCTAAGCTGGACATCCTCTCAGCTCAGCGGGTATCAAGTGCTGCAATCGGGTGCTCCGGCCAGGGTACTTTAGAAAATTGCCAACTCACGGTTCTCCCGGTAACCAGTCCGCGCTCTGGGCCCTCCGGCGGGGTGTGTAACACTCCGGCGCCGGTCCCCCAGGTTCTCCAGGCCCCACGAGGTGCAGTAGGTCAGCGCTTGGCTTCGTCAGGCAGAGTACAGCAGAGAGGTACGACCCGATGGGTGTAGGTTGGTAGGCTCCCCGTGGTGGTTCCAGGAAGTCCCCCACCAGGGCCGCACGATCGTGTGGTGTAACTAGGCCCCCACACACTCTCCGGCCTGAAGTCGTGGCCAGGGAGCCGGGGTCGCGATGCAATTCGGGCGGACGGATGGTGTGCGCGGCTCCCGTAGTAGCGCCAACCGGGGGCGGCGCGAGGCGGCCAGCGTCCGCACTCGATATAGTGCGCGATCTCTAGGCCCCGCTTCCGGTACTCTCTTCGCCTCCGGCCGGTCCTCGATTACCTTCGGTCCCCACAGCAGGGCCGGCAGGCACCCTCGGCTGCTTCGGTCGCCCTTTTCGCCCTCGGGCCTGGAGCACACCCAGGCCTATCGTAGTGGTCGCTTCTGAGGGGCCAGCAGGGGTACCACTCGCACCAGCTCCGCCCAGCAGCGTGGGGCGGCCTACTCCCAAAATGCTACTCCCAAAATGCTAGGCTGACGCCGGGCTCTCCGGGCTCAGCAAGTGGAGGCCGCCATTTGGCTGCCCGTTCCGTCAGGCGCAGGATCTCCCCGACGCGGCTCCTGGGCATCTAATCTCGAATGTGGGGAGACCAGGAGGTTCCCGCTGCTGCCAGCAGCTCTTGGGGTAGTTTGCAGGCACTAAAGACGACTTAAATGTTAGATAACAGCTTATCAGTAGCTCATTGTGCGGAGCTTGCCGAATTCGCGTCCGCTCTACATGGCGGTTGGCCACGCCCCCTTCCTTTTACTGATAACATCTCCTTATCTGTCGGAGATCACGACCTATCTCTGCCACTGTTATACTCAAAACAATCACCAGTAAATATACTTGGGAGGGACATCATGAGCAGACTGAACATGACCATATCTCAACTGACAAGGGAATAGTATGCTCCATGCCAGACATACACATGCTCACCGCACAACACATACTCCAGGCTTACTGTGGCAGGACAGTGGTAAGGGCAGAACCAGTGGACTGGGACCTCTTCCAATATGGGACAGACATGGCAATAGCATGGCTACCGAGAATTGAGGGCAAGGTGTAGAGGAGGCCAGCAGCATACCTTTTCAGACTGGAAACGCCCACTAGTGAGGAGGAAGGGACAATAATATCAGTGGACATCGAGAGTATTGTAGCAACCAGAGACTACATTGCAGTTCACACCTAAGATGGGGAAGGGAAAGCATGGAGAGCAGTAATAGCATTAGCTGAAGGATGCAGGCTGACGCAGGTGTCAGATGAGGAGCTGTTCTCAGACGAAGTAGGGGATGGGGAGATGGTGTTCCAGATGACCGTCTATGTTTGGTTGACGGTGACCTACAAGGAGGTAGCACAGAAAATGGCAATGGCACTAGAAGTACCCGTCCCTGCACAAGTACCCTTCTACGAGGAAGATTTAGCAGCTGTACCAACATCACTATGGGCTACTAGTCCCTATGACGTGGGTTGCATAAAAAGCATCGGAGGAGTACAAATAAAGCGAAAGAAAGGTGCAATGCTGACCGGGGTGAAGCAGTACCCACTTTCTAAAGAAGCTGATTAAGGGATCTATGAGACAATAACTGCATTAGCGGATAGAGGAATATTGGTACCATCAGAATCCCTGTGCAACACTGCGGTATACCCTGCGCGCAAGGCAAAGGGAGGGTCTTGGCGTTTCACACAAGATCTGAGGCCTCTTAACCACATTGTGAAAGCGGACAACCCGATAGCAGCTAACCCAGCCACAATACTGTGCGGAATACCAGCAGAGGCGTCACGATTCACATTGATCTACCTCAAAAATGCATTTTTCTCAATACCACTGCACGCTGACTCAGATTTAACAAGTTTCACATACCGCAACACAAAGTGGAAACACACTAGACTACCCCAAGGGTACTGTGAGTCACCATCCATCTTTAACAGAGTAATACAAATGGACCTAGGAAACAGAGATGGAAAGCACAGTGCTGCAGTATGTAGATGATGTCATCATCTGCAGCACCACTGAGGAAAAGTGCAGGAGGGACTCTGTAAAAATGCTCACAGTGCTGGCTGAGAAAGGATACAAGGTTGACAAGGGGAAACTGCAGTACTGTCAGGAGCAAGTACTTTATATCGGGCAGATCATTTCACAATAGGGAAGGAACATTCCACCACAAAGGGCTCAAGCAATAAAGAATACACCACAGCCGCAGACGGTCAGGGCACTGCAGCAATTTCTTGGCCTGTGCAACTACTGTAGAGCGTGGGTCTTTGATTACAGCTCATAAGTAGGACCCCTGCTAGAAGCCCTCAGGGAGGCACAGAGAGGGGCAAGGAAGTTGGGGTGAACAAGAGAAATGACAGATGCAGTCAATGGCCCTCATTACAACTGAGGTGCTAAGTGCACCAACTTTACCACCATGGTGTAAACTACGTTTACACCATGGTGGATGGCGGATTTACCGCCCCATTACAAGGTGAGTGGGGCGGTAAATCACCATTTCCCATTTTCCCTTCCCCATTCCCATTTTTGCCCCATAGGGCATAATGGGAGTGGGGAAGGCGCTAATTACGGCACCGTAAATTACGGTGCCGTAATTAGCACCAAGGTGCCTTAGCACCATGGAACTTAACACCTGCAAAAAGCAGGCGTTAAGGTGGGAATCAGGCGTTAAGGGTTAACGGTGGCGTTAACCCTTAACGCCTGAGTTGTAATGTGGGCCAATGAGCTTAAACACACCATTTTAATGGCACCAGTACTAGGTACTCCTAATTATGAAGAAGAATTCTACAGATGCTCACATTGCAATGGTGTAGCAATGAAAGCAGTGCTAACACAAAAGACAAGCCTGGGACACAAACCAGTGGCATTTTACAGTAGCCATTTTGATCCTGTAATGATGGGGCACTTCCCGTGCGAACAAAGCCTAGCTGCAGCAGCTTTTGCAGTAGAAAAATCATCCTCAATCACCATGGGAGGCTCCACCACACTATATGTGGAGCTCGCCTTCTGCGCAATATTAAACAAGCCAACATCCCCACTGACTACCCAAAGAGCAACAGGGTATGAGATTATTTTGTCTAGACCTGAGCTGAAAATAGTAAGGTGCAGTAATGTCAATCCAGCACGATTTATAGCAGAGTAAGTGGAAAATGGAGAGCATGCACACGACTGTGCACAGGCGATTGAATTTTACTCATATACCAGAAAAGTAGAAGAGAATGCCTTAGAGGGGGGTGAGATAATGTACATCGATGGGTCCTCAACAATTGATCAAAGTGATGGAATAAGAAGGACAGAAGCAGCAGTAGTGCGATTGAAGGAAGACTGAACTAACGTACCAATAAAATGTGTCAAACTACCTCAGCACTATTCAGCGCAAGCAGCAGAACTAGTAGCGCTCATTCTGGCCTTAGAAGAAAGCAATGAGACAGTGAATATGTTACCTCAACAGTACATTCAGTACATTCAGGATTAATAAAGTGGCAAAGAAGAGGACTCAGAAGAGCAGGTGGTACTCCAGTATATCATGCTCTCCTACTGGGTGAACTAATAGAAGCAATTGCTTACCCAGCAGATGTAGCGCTGGTGAAGTGTCAGGCACACACTAATGGAGACGATCCAATATCAAGAGGTAATGAAACAGCAGACGCACATGCAAAATATGCTGCGTACTTTGGCGAGACATGGGACCTTCAAGGAAAACAATAAAATAAGGGGGGGTGGTGTTAGACAGATGATAATGAAGGATGGGTACACACACATCCCAGAGGCACAGAATATGGAACTGCAGACGGCAGCACCAATGACAGAAAAGGAACTGTGGGTCAAAAGAGGATGCACCATGCCCCCACAGATGTAATATGGTGACATAACAATACAGGGAAAGTTTTGATGCCCATGGCCCTACTGAAAACAGCTCTGGCCCAACTACA
Source organism: Ambystoma mexicanum (assembly GCF_040938575.1). Taxonomy (NCBI): domain Eukaryota; kingdom Metazoa; phylum Chordata; class Amphibia; order Caudata; family Ambystomatidae; genus Ambystoma; species Ambystoma mexicanum. Next base: position 165,617,669 of record NC_090926.1, on the reverse strand, counting down.
CCATCCCACGCACACAGGGAAAGAAATAATTGCAGCACAGATAAAAGAATCATGGTTGTGCCCCAAGCTAAACTCACACGTTGCAAATTTCATTCGCAATTGCCTCACATGTCAACAATACATTGCCAGTCACATGCTGCAAGTGATCATGGGTACAATACCCTGGTCTGAGGGACCCTTTTTTGCACCTACACATTGACTATGTCGACATGATCAACGTATGTCAAGGACACAGATATATGATTGTAAGCCGGTCGGTGCTCTCATGCAGACGCATTCAGAGCAGCTACATTTTTAGTAAGGGAGGTCTTCCCGCGGTGGGGGGGTTGCGAAGTACTGAGGTCAGATAATGGTCCCCACTTTGCCAATGAATTATTCCAACACGTAACTGCCCTTCTAGGAATCAAGCATTAGTTTGCCTGTGCGTTTCATCCACAAGCTAATGGAGTGAATGCCTCAACGGTCTCCTAAAAGAGGAAATTGCAAAGATCCAGCAAACGACCGAAAAGAGTTGGCTGTACTGCCTCCCCTGGCCCTGTTTGAGTTAAGAAATAGACCAGGATCGGACCACCACCTCACACCCCATAAGGTGGTGACCGGACGCCAGATGCACCTCCCCCTCACACCACCGTCAAGGGCAATGAGTGATTGTAATAATGCAAGTACTGTTTTGGTGAAGAAATGCACGAGTATGTCTCTTCCTTGGTTACTAGTGCCGCTTTTATCTCTCAACAGATTCAACGGACACAGGGGGGGTCAAAGAACAACCAACAGGGAAAAGCAACCAATGAGGAACAAGAACTGACTGCACACTGGACAGTGAAAGAAGGAGATGAGGTTCTCCTAAAGAACTATCGGAGGAAATTGAATGCCCCTGGATTCACAGGACCCCATAAAGTGCAGAAAGTGGCCCCTAGAGCAGTAAAACTCTACGACAAGGACGTTTGGACACACATTCACGACATCAAGCCCTACAAAGCACAGACCTGCCCTCATCTCAGCGAAGGGGCCAACGCTTCAGCAACGACAACTGACAACAACAACACAGCACAGGCGCGAGATACCCCAAAAGACACAAAAGATCAGCCACCCATAGCCCACCCCATGATCACGAGATCCCAGACAAAGTATGCCACCACACCAGAACAATAGACTAGGAACTCCTGATAAAAGTAGGCAGCTTTGCCTCTCTGCAGGTGTGTAAGTGGCATGCCATGGCCAGAGGCAGTTACATGCCTCAACCACGGCCTTGTTTATTTATTTATTTGGACAATGTTTGTCAGGTCCGTAGATCCGATTAATTAATCTATTTCTGCAATGCTGGTCCCGACCAACATCGCGGAAATAAATACATTAATCGGGTCCACAGACCCGAAAAACATTGTCCAAATAAATAAATAAACAAGGCAGTGGCAGAGGAGCAGGATGTGTGCAGGACTGTCACAGCCTCTGGTGCCCCTCCAGAGACAGTTACAGGCCTCAGCCACGACCTTGTTTATTTATTTATTATGGACAATGTTTTTCGGGTCCATGGACCCAATTAATTTATTTATTTCTGTGAACTCATGATGTCCTAAGGAACAAAGTAAATAAAAGCTGTAGATATTTTGGTTCTGTACATTTTAAGGGTGCAGGGAATGTGGGTTTCCACCAGAATAATGTATGAGGTACCAAGATATAGTACTGCATGTACCTTGTATGTGCATCTGCAGATATAGAATGAGTAGCATCTCTTTACATGGCAGCAGATAAACTAAATGGCGTAGGAAAGTCTATTTTTAGATTCTTACTGGGAAGGTTATTCCCCTGGTGCAATTACAAGACGGAAGATCCTAGAGTTGGCGTTAGGATGAACCTTACATTAGCAACAGGCTTGAGGTTAGGGGGTACTAGACTAGAGCTGGATGCAGGCCTGGGGGCATCTTGGCATCAACACCAGTACAGTAATCAGTTTATTACTGCCCAAATAGGTTATCACATGTAAACTGTTACTAATAGACCCCTGCGCTATCAATAAAATCTTAGAACTCAGTGAAGGAACGTTCCCAAAAGAGCAATAAACTGTATAAAACAATTTACAGATTTCCACTTGAAAAGACACACCAGATTATTACAGTGGGAGAAGATGAGAAGTTAAGCTGTAGAAAGATGCAGAGGTAGTTGAGAGAGTTACAACAAAAATCAGCCTGTAAATCTGGGCACTCAAAAAGTGTGTGCAGAGTACCAGTAAATTATCTGCCAAATGGAGAGCGTGTGGCTTAGTAGTTTTAGGGATTGGCCTCCTGTACTGCCCTATAATATTGAACATAGGAGAGATGCACATGCAAGGACTGGATGGGCTGCACAGTTAGAGGAGCTGCAAGAGTTGCACATGCAAGAAGAGGGAGAGGTGCACATGCAAGGACTGGATGACCTGCACAGTTAGAGGGGATGCAAGAGCTGCACATGCAAGGAGAGGGAGAGGTGCACATGCAAGGACTGGGTGAGCTGCACAGGTGCTGTAAGAGTTGCAAGTGCAAGGAGAGGGAGAGGTGCACATGCAAGGATGGATCAGCTGCACAGGTGCTGTAGGAGTTGCAAGTGCAAGGAGAGGAAGAGGTGCACATGCAAGGACTGGGTGAGCTTCACAGTTGGAGAGTCTAAGAGCTGCACATGCTTGGAGAGGGAGAGGTGCACATGCAAGGAATGGATGAGCTGCACAGTTGGAGGGGCTGTAAGAGCTGCACATGAAATGTTCTTGTGCCTTTGAAATGTGCTGGGCTTGCATTTCATTACGAGTGGCCAGAGAATACCTTTTGCATGTGTGTATATACACATCGAGGTGCAGGCGCGCAACACCATTGGGCTAACTGTGCTTCAGTGCCCATCCCCCCCACCCCTCCTTCAAATATGACTTGATGGGCGGGACATCCGCACTTGCATTTTGTCAGGCACTGACAAAAGCCTTTCTTGAAATTGGTGGCGTAAAGTTTTACCGTGTTCTTGCAGAAAAATGTATTTGTACAAAGGCAGCCCAACTTTAATCCTGCTAGTTTTAAGAAAGGCTTCCATTACCTCTCTGCCTTTGAAAAATAAAATGCACACATCAGCCCCCTCCCCGCGTATACGAGCTAACATATAACAATGTTATTTTTTTATTAATATTTATATACCACGCAGCAGCCCGGAGGCATCGTGGCACTGTTACATATAGAGTCAAAGCTGGTTACAGAAGAAGGCCTACTTGGTTACATGATAGTGTGTTAGGAAATTCCACTCCTATATATGCATGCAATGAAGCAATAAAAGAATGTGTTTACACCTGGAAAAACAGTTGTCTGCGATTTTTTGAAAGGGGCAAACGGGAAAACACTGATAAACACAGATCCTGACATTTTTGAAAACACTGGAAAAACACCCCCGGAAGTTAGAAAAATAAACCCCTAAAACAGGAAACCCTAACTATATATGACACTGTGTAAACATGTGCATGCTCTCTTCTCTTTTGTCTTGCACATGCAGGTATTGCGCAGTGTTATTGCATATGTAAGTGAATGACAAAGAAAATACGCCACTGCCCTGGGGCAAATGCTACCCACAGACGATACCCCAGAAGCACTGTCACATCAATTTGTATACATTATAAAAAGGCCAAAATACTTAAGGCCAAGGAGAATATGTGTATATTATAACGCATTTCTTATGCTAATAGTACGCTCGTTTCCACACCTCCATGCAGCATTACCTGCCTTAAGAGGTAGGACGGTAAGGAAAGCGTGGGAAGAGCTTTTCGCCTGGGCATTGAACGACCACTTGATACGCAGGGCTTGAATAAAAAGTACTAACAGTAATAACGCACATTGAGAGATTTTCAGGTGGGCACCTATATCATCTAAAGTAAAGTAGCTGCAGGACCGCAGCAAAGGTAAGAGGAAAATGCCAGTGGTAATAGCAACTGTAATAAAGATGTTAGGGATATTTTTCACCACCGGTCTGATTACTGCCGCTTTCTGGCAGGCCTGCTATGCTTTCTATGTAATGGCATCTCCCACTACTAACATCTCCCCTACCATGGTTGCAAGGAGCACGGTGTCAGGTGGTACAAGTAGCACAGGGCCCAACATAAAGAGGGTTAAACGTAGTGTTTCTATTGATGTACATGGAGTGGACACATACCTTACAGAATCCGCACGTGTCTCCAGCAACATGTGGTACAAGCACATGTTAAAAATTGGTAAGGACACGACAAAGGACAACTGCTATGTGTGCTTGTTGATCCCATACACCATGAGCTCCTCAAGAACATTCGTGGCAACTGAAGTACCTGCAACAACTGCAGAATGCCTGTTATATTTAGCGTTGTTTCAAACACGAGGAATATTTCAAGGGAAAACAGCAACACTAAGATGGAAATCAAGGTCAACATACCCCTACGAAGACAACTTCATCAAAACACTACCAATGTTTGACAATTATTGGCAGCTGACTGAAGGGCTCCAGTACATAACAGACGGACCCGACAAGGGAGAAACAAAAGAGGTTACACTGAACTACCTTCCATGCCAGTGGAGCGCAAGAGAGATTGGAGGTGAACCAGGGTGCTGGGAAAGGCCACTGATGCTAATATAGGGCAAGGTATACACAAAGAACGGATGGGTGGACGGAGTTGTGGCAAGTAAACCTTTGACGTTGGCGAAATCATCAGTGATGACAGTGCAAGAAGAAAATGACAAATGCTACAAGGAATGGACAAAGGGTGCAGCATTGGTAACATGGCTAGATAAAGAGGAAGAACCCATAACAATAATTCCCCTTACAACGCCCACACTATGTTACCAGCATGATTGAGAAATTGATGTTGGAATGAATGAAGGATGCAAGAGAATGATCAAGCTTCCTGAGGGGGTGCGGGAACAGCAGTGTTGATGGACCACTAATGGGCCTGCGGAGTAAAAGCATACAACAGCCTGCCACAGTTATGGAATGGAGTGTGCTCTATGGCACACATCAACATACCATCACAAAAGCACATCAACATGGAGAAATTCCCTAAAATGGATGAAGGGAACAAAAGGAAGAAAAGATCACTGAGGAAGATAGGCAGCAAGTCACAAAGCGGCACTACACACGGCAGCCACCTATCCAGAGTAAAAAGACAAGGGGAACCACTGACAGGAAATTACCTGTGGGGACGGTCAGAAACAGCACTGAGCGACATTCCACCAGCACATAGGCTATTTAGCAGAGCGGCAATGTTCTTTCCCTCCATCATACATGCAGGAGTGCAGGCGTATGCAAATGCAAAATGGTTACAAACAACAAGATGGGCGCTAATGATGACAATTAACTCCACAGTGAGCGGATTCAACATGATAAAGGAAGAATTAAGAGCAAATAGGATGGTGGCCCTACAGAACAGATATGTGCTGGACCTTCTGACAGCAATGGAAGGAGGTGTTTGTGCAAAAATTGGAAGTTCATGTTGCACGTTCATTCCTGTAAACAACGAGGACAACGGTATGTTATCTGCAGCGGTATCACAGCTGGCCAAGATGCACGCCAAGATGGAAGAAGAAGCAAAGGGGGTGAAGAAGGATGGTAGCTGGTTTTCATACATCTGGTCTTGGATGCCATCATGGCTCTCAGATGGCCTCAAGGTTGTGGCAGGATGCGTGATACTGGGAATGGCTTCTCTGATGGGGATAAAGCTATGGAGGACAAGATCAAAGCGTACTGCTGAGTAAATGATCGGCATGCATTTCTAATGCCAGCTGAAGACGACAAAAACACAGACATCATCGAGGAACGTGAATGGCTATGCCAGCAAATAGTAGAAGCAAACTTGTACCCACCATCAATAAAAGTTGAGAAACCAAGAAACCCGAAAAGCTATGTTGGAAAATATGTACTGGTTATTTGAACACCACGTGGACCGGTACGGACACTTGGCAGGAATAACGAAGGTATGGCGAGTACGAGGAGATAAAAGAGTGGATAATTTTGTGGTCGACAAGTCGACCAGAGGGGGGACTGAGGAGGGAAAATTGGATGATCCCTTCGCCCGATGCTCGTCTAGACCATGGCCTATGATGTCACGACCTAAACACCCACCGCGGGAGGAGTTCAACCCACTCACTGCCGCCCTGGATGTCAAGATCCACCGCTGCCACGCCCCGTACACCCAGGCAAGCTGCGTGTCATCCAAAACACATGCTGGGACCTCGGGTGGAGCTGACACCGACCGTATGGACCAACTCGATTAGGCATCACCCACAAATATCGCCATCATTAAGAGATGACATGATGACATAGTCAGCGGACAAGAACACACGTGCCACCAAGCACCTGGATCAAACACACACCAACCCACATGAAGAACATACTCAGTGCTACGTAGAGGACCACTCACACTCACATATGCATCATTGTTATTTTTCACATAGGCTAACTACAGCACTGCAGAAAAGCAAGATGCCAGAAGAGCTTGTGTATATGCTTGCAGACGCTTCCTTGCTACTAAAACCATGAAGATTTAGCCCTGTATATGGACTAATGCATAAGAACCCATGTTGCCCCTCGCAACCCCCGTGTAATGGACTGTATGCCGCCACCCATAGACTAGGCCAAGGTAGGCCGCAAACCAGAGTCCCCAGGCCGCAGCAGCTCAGACAGAGCTGCAAGATGCTGATCATGCAGAACAAAACCTGACGAGAGCCCCACAGCCAAGGCCACGAAGTTGCAATCTGCACGCCGCGCTCCCCGTGCCAAGGTTACACCTGCCACTGCTAAACACTCCTCAGAGCCGAAATACAAATCAAATACCCGTAATTCTGCTCCAGCCACGGTCTTCCAACATGTGACCAGGCCAACCTGATATGATGCCAAGCCCAAGGACAAGAGAAGCTCTGGGGTCTCACGTCTGGGACCCAGACTGCAACAATGAAGTGACAAGTTGGACATCAACAGCGATGGGAAAGGGACATCCAACAGCCAGTAGTCAGACCTGACCATTGTCTGCCAATGACACATAGTCATACATTGTTGCCAGCACCGGGTACACCGTGAGCTGGGAACAGCGATGGTCCCAGGCTTGTAGGCTCCCGGGCGAACCAATCAGAATACGAGGGGCTAACCACTGACACCACTATAGTTTAGCCAATCACTAACTTTCCCCTTGTAACAATTCTTATGTAGCAAATCTTAGGGACGACCCAAGCGTACCACTTAACCCCTTCTCTACCAATAACCTTTCCTTCTATATGGACCTATACTGACCCTATCACTCAGGGAGCCAACCCCAGATAGCGTTAGGTTTAGGGGCTAGTTTTCCCAGGTGACGCACGTAGTCATGTCATCCGGCTAGAAAAAAGGGCTTGCAAGCCCATCACAGATGAGACGTTCCTTGGGTACCTGTACTCCGAGAACCTGTCTCTGTCTTTTTTGTGCAAATAAACAGCAGTAACTCTTTTGCTCTTGTGTGTGCCTCATACTCCTTTTGGATGCGGGAGGAGTTGGGGCCTCCCCAACCCCAGAGGTCCGCGAACGGCCCTGCCGACCCCTGGGAAATTACCCCGACACTATGCACTATTTGTTTATCCAGGAGCAAAATGCTGCATGAGCAAGGCCTGAAAATTAAGTCATTAAGGGGCCTCATTACGAGTTTGGAGGCAGCCATGCCCTTTTTAAGGGCATGGCTGCCTCCAAACTCGGGTCCGGGTTCCTTGAATGAGGACCCAGTAATTCCTCATTCAATGTACCCATCCCCATTCTCATTTGAGCCACTATAGGGCTCAATGGGAATGGGGAGGGAACTAACAACGGGCCCATTGTTAGCTCCCTGGTCCCCTCCTGGGACCCGCAAAGCACGTCTGGTCTGACCAGACGTCCAGAGTGGGTCCCGCAAAGGGACCAAGTAATAGGGCGGAATGGGTTTAACGGCGCCGGCACCTTTACCGGCGCCGTTAAACCAATTCTGCATGGGTTGTAATGAGGCCCATTGACCAGAATTTAGTATCAACAAAATTCCCTAGTTGTAAATGTATCTATGAGTCAGCTACCACTACAATAGAAGAAACCTATTTTGCGGGTGTAAGTTGAGGCCATCTGTCTCTGTGTGCATTTATCTTGAAGTTATGTGACAACCCAAACTCGGAAGGTCTGCCACTCCCTCCTTTTACCATCCCTGCATTTTTCTCTTCTTCAGAAATCTCGCCATCCTGAAATCGAAATGCCCACCACCGGGAAGAGGCTGCAGGCCTAGAGGCAAACTAGAGGGCAGGAGATTTGAGTAGGGTCAGTCATACCCTCTGAGGCTCCCCATCCATGTCAGCCTTAGAGAGGCACTAGTCTGTCGTTAAATTTCATAATATCCCCATATGTCAGCACTCAAACAACGAGACCCAACACCTTCTAATTGCCTCCACCTGGACGTGGCCCTACAAATGCCCCCATCCGGTCCTGACCTCAAGGTTGATAGCCACCTGTATTCTCATCCAAGTTTAGACGTACTTATCAGCAGAGGCGTCACTAGGGGGGGCCTGGGCAGGCTATAGCCCTGGGTCTTTTGGTTGTACCCCCCGGATAGAAGCTCAGGGGCTGCAACCAACAGTCCTGATATTAGCGTAGCCCCAGATCTTTTCCAGACCTAGCAACACCCCTGCTTATCAGGCATACCTGTTTTCCATTTGTTAATGCAAATTAAATAATTAAACTGGCACAAAGGCGGCTTCTCAGGGGCAGCCTCACCTGCGGGATGGAAAGTGCTGGTGTGTATGGTGCAGCAGAGCATGGAGGAATGATGGCCTGCCACAGCAAGCTCTTTAAATCTGCAGGGCTTCCTGGGTATCCAGCGGCCAATCATGGAAGGTGGGAGGCGGGAACAGGGTGGCGAGGGGAGGAAGGGAGAAGGGAACAAGGACGGGTGCAGGGGCAGGGGAAAAGCACTTGCAGGGCTAATTTAATGGCAAGATAATGGTAGCATGAATGCTCCTCTGATGAACCAATTGTATGTAGGCTCAGTAAGAACCGCTATTGTGCTTCAATGAATCAAAAATAATGGAGGTGACCTACATGAGAAAAAACTTAGAATGGTGGAACAAACATGGCACATATATGGATTGACTGGATGGTACTAAAGCACCATATATGAAATAAAGACATCTTCTGCCTTTACAATGACTATTATTGCCTCCCTCGGTGCTGCTAAAGTGAAGCCGATGAGTCAAAAAGAAGCAAAACAAGCAAATTAATAACAAATAAAAGCTATGGTCAAGTCTTAGTTAAATGTTTTTTACCATGACAATCTCAGCCACCCCTTACCATATTGTGCAGGGGTCCTAACATTTGGCCACCGTTCATTCTGCTGATTTGAATGTACACAATTGTGTAGAATGGAACTTGTATCTGCAAAAAAGCACACACGTCAGTAGTTGTAGTGAAGGCTAAGCAACCTTCTTTGCATACCAATAGCACCCATTGCTCGCATTTCTACTGCCGCTGCAGCTAAGCACTGATCCTTTCCCCTGACATTTTATTTCTAGGAAATATTTCTGGTTAGAGAAGAGAACATGCATCCCACAGAGGCTGGCTATGAAGTGCATAACGCAGACCTTTTCCAAAAAGGAGAAACAAAAAGGACCCAGTGGGAAATAAGTAGTTTGATGTATTGCTTTACTTTATTTTCCCTGCCATCCCTGGATTTTCCTCATCTCCCTCTTCTAAACATCCCCATAATGTCCGCATGGTAGCACCTAACAATTACGTCAGCTTCATGTTTAGATTGCGTTGCCTCACTGTTTTGCAGATTGGCAAAAAGGGATAAGCCGAGGAGCAGGAATTAACATAATGCATACTGTGTCCATAATAAAAAGGTTGCACCTTTTAATCAAAAGCAGTCAATGAAGAGTAGGCTTTTAAACTAAACAAAAAAGGATATCCTTGTCCGCTGTGGGATGTTGGAGAGGAGAGATGGACAGGTTATTTTATTTTTTAAAGGATTAAATCATGCTGTGGCTTTAATAAGGAGGTTGTAAGACCTTGTCTTGTAACTTATCACAATGGAAAATACTAGAGCCACAATGTTCACCGGCCACACTGGGCAGGAGAATATGGCCAGAATTAGGTAATCCGTGGGTCTCTCCTGCTCCTGGGCGGCGGCTGTGGAGGATGCCCATGCCAGACTGATCTGGTGGGCAAGAGCAGTGCTGATTTGAGCTGCGGACAGACACCAAATTGTAAGGCATGCCGTGGCTGTTCTAAACCATGTCCATAGAATTCTCGCTGAACATGGTGACCGAAAAGGATTTCTTCAGGCCATTCTCTCCTTGCTCACAGTGCTGGTTAGCAGTTTCTCTGTCTCTTGCGAGTCGGTGGGCTGATCATTGGCACACTCGCTCAGTGCCTTGTCAAAGTGGGCATCAGTGTTGATAGCCATTCTGGGTTTTGATGGAGGGGCCTGGCTGGCGTCCCTTTTTAAGAAACAAACAACGAGGTTATGGCAGATAAAGTCACAAGGTCCACAGCGCTTGTATAACAATTAAAGAGATCAACCAAGGCTGCAGGTGTCTGGGTGGTGTGGGTATACTGCTAGTATAAATCCACGAGGTAAGTTATGAAGAACATCGCGATGGAATCCTGAGCAGACACAAACTTACGATCGCCGCGCCTTCCGCCATAGCGAGGCAGTTTGAGAATTCCTCCTGGCATTGTCCTACGTTTAATTTTGACGACTAATTGCTGTAATTCAAGCCTCTGAAGAAGAGCTGTACGCAGCTTGAAACACGTGTCAGGCGTTTTTCACCTTCAATAAATTCCAATTCCTTGGCGCAGAGAGACTGGGACCTCTTTTGTTCTTCATCCCTTTTTAAGAAGTAAACGCTCAAGACAGTTGATAGGTTTCCATCCTGGGCCAGCAAGTATGTAAGGAAGCAGAGAGGAGGAGCCCTAAATCTGCACTGTGCTCGGGACGCTGTAGGTAGTTTGCCCATTAGAAGAAAAAGTCAGACGATACCCTGCTTCCTGTGGGGTTAAGGACCAAAGGGGCGAGAGAATGAGAGTCTATGAAATACACCTGCTGAAGCGCGTTTGTGCCCCTCGCCTCCTATGCATGATTGCTGCTAACACGCTAATCCATCAAAGCCCAGCCTTCGCCGCTAGAGGAAGCTCAGTGGAACAGTCCTGACAGGGTAAAAGTTGAAACCAACTCCAAACCGAGGCTTCAGGTCGCTTACGCTGCTGAAATACTCATACAAGGAATCCCCTCACCCCTCACCCCTCACCCATCCCCCAATGCCACCGTTCGGGTTTAAATTCATTTTACATTTGGGAAGCTATTCCTTTCGAGAAACAAACACATGCACACCTACTCTGCAGCTTCTGTTTTTTATTAAAATTTAGGGGTAGCAAGGGTGACCGCAGGGTTAGCAAGGGAGACCACAGAGTTCACGGCCGTGGCCCCAGGCGACCCCCACATGGCGTCCCTGACTGGGCGTCTCTATGGGTGTTCTCTGGATGCCTGGAACACGTTTGTCACATCAGTCAGGCAAGACTGGCTTGCTTGTTTGGGTCCTGTCCCTCTGTGTGGGAGGTCCAGAAGGAGGACGCTCTTCAGTACCTAGAGATAAACGGCATGCCCGATACATGCACCCCGACTAGAAGAAATCCAATCATGTGAACCGCAGGTGCAGCCCTGATAACAATTGCATGACATTTGAAAACATATAGCGCTTCTAGTATTTTTGAAAAATGGAAACAAGAATATCCAAATTAAATTTTCAACGTACTAGAGGTGACCCTTTCCGGAGGCCAACTTTGGTCCAGTGGAGCTGGAACTAGAGGCACAGTGTGGTGCTGGTAATACATCAAGAAACAGGAAAAAGCCACAAAGGTTCCCCCCAAAAAACCACTGCGTAGCGAATAGACGACTGGAACCCCCAACTCATAGTAGGGGTATCTAACATGGGAAAACAAGGCAAGAAAGTATGAAAGAGGAAGAAGGAGGAAAAACAGGTTACAAGAAAGTGGGGGACAAAACATGTAAGGTGCTGGCATCATGGCTTAAACAGCAGACCCTGTACCTGTGCATTCCCCATTAGGGCCGCTGACCCAGAGATTCAAGCAAACTGTGCATGCAGTTTCACTTTGCGAAGCATGGACTTTCACCAGCCACACTATCACTGAAGAAGCCACAAAAGGAGGGACTCCTGCGGCTACAGAAGGAAGCTTCTGGCCACTGTTGAGACACATGCCTGGTACACCTATGACATGATAGCACACCCACCTCCAAAAAGGCCCAATGAAGAGGAAGGACAAGATTAAAAGGCGCAAACCAAGCATGGCACATGATCTGCAGAAGCAGGTGCCCGGGGGAACGATCATTGGCATCACAGCCTTCACACAGAAAAAAAGGAAAACAGACTACTACATTGGACAACACATATCTCCTTGAGTTAGTGCTTCGATTTCGCAGCTAAAACAACCAGAAAACGAGGCGCAAGAGCAGAAGATAACTGTGAAAGTAGAGGTGGGTGATCCAGAGATTTCAGAGGAGCCAGGGCCGAGCTGGGGAGTCAGGCCTGGCACGAGGAGCCCACCACGGGGAAAGCCTGGGAAAGGGCTGCACAAAACGAGGCCAAGGGCTGTCTCAGCGTCAAAAAAAGAAGGCGCCAAACCATCAATACACCATGGAGACTCCATGGCATATTGGTGCACCATAGAAATGCAAGTAATCATGCCATCAATAAACAGGGCTTTAGAAAACTCCCTTTTTAAGCTTCCAACTCCTCCGGTCCACTCGGCCAATCTGTTTCTCATCTCGCGGCCTCTCACGGAAATGAAGCCTCCAGCAGAACATAGGGGCATACCATGTCCCATGCACCTCTGCTCCTGGCATTTTACCCCATCACAGAGGAAAATGTTCAATGCATCAGAAAGACGTGCACACTAGTGACAATATACCATCCCCAGTGTTCTAGTCGTGCTTGGCCCTCCACTCGACTGACGTCAGCATTCCAGTGCTGGCAGCCGCAGGGTGGACCTACTGCATAATAATCAGTGGTGGGGAAGCAACAGCACGCGCCGCCTGCAGAAGCATCGGGCAACTGGACTGCAGCCATAACCGGGCCATGTAGGCTCTATCTGCTGCGAGCACGTTTGCAGGGCATTGCTTGAACCCCCAACACTAAAACGTCCGTCACTGTAGGACTGGGCAAGCACCCGGTGGGGGTCGTGGCCGGCCAGCTCTATGTGAAAGATGCACACATTTCAGTTGAGAGGAGTGACAAATAGGATTCACGTGCTAGGGAGATGGTGATGTAACTTTAACTGCAACAAGATTGAAAATTTGATCAACAGCTAAGGAACCAATGCTAGAACATCTGTTGGTTTAGATTAGGTGTGATCAGACTTCTCAAAATGGCTAGGAAGCCTGGGCCTTTCCTGGCAGGTTGGACCCACCCCTCGGGATACATGTGGGCGTGTCCAACAGTCTCACTCTGCCCGGAGACTCATGTTGAGGTTTGGGTCCTGCCATCCAATCAGCAGGTAAGAGACTCAAGAGGGCGGTTTGGCCTGCCAATCTGAGATATCGGCCATTTCAAAACAGATTCTAAGGTGTTTCTGGGGCCGAGCTTGCTTCCAGCTTTATTTATTTAATGTATTTATTTGGTTGTCACATATCAAAGCCTGCAGGCACCTGGGCACACAATAACACCAAGGACACATCAACACAGGACAATGTACAAGAGTAACAAAAGACAGTTTAGTCAAACAAAGACGTCTTGAGGCGTTTCCGGAAGGCAGACAAGTTCCTTTCTTTATGCAGGTCAAGAGTCAGGTTGTCCCAAGGAATTGCTGCTTGGACAGGAAAGGAGAGGCCGCTCCCCCTTACTCATTTTGCTCTTGGGCATATTACGCACAAGCTGTTACAAAATTGTGTAGACCTGCATGGTTTTTTGTTCGAGGCTCTCTTTGCGGTAAGAGGGGGGCGACCCATAAAAGCATTTATATATGAGAGTGTTTATCTTAAAACAAATTCTGGATGTCACAGCTAACCAATGAAGTTCCTTCTTAAAAGCAGAGGTATGTGCTCTTCTGGGTGCATTCTTGACTATGCGTACTGCATCATTCTGCAACATCTGAAGTTTGTGGATGCAATTTTTACTAGCACCGCTCAAGAGCACGTTACAGTAATCCAATCAGGGCATGATTGTTGCCTTCCCCAACATTTCACTATTTTTTGCAGCTGCATAAGGTTCAACTAACCTCAGTAGTCTTAAGTGGTACTGCAAGCTTTTTACAGTACTATCAACCTGAGCGGCAGCACCATGAGAGCACTCAAAGAAGATACCAAGGGTTTTTACTTTGTCTAGCACATCAATACAGTTGTCCATGATATAAAAGCTTGAGAATTAAGTATCTAATTTAGCCCTGGATTGTGTTGATACGAAAATCAGAAGCTCAATTTTTGCACTATTTAGCAGCATCCAGTTTGCTGACATCGAATGTTTCACAGCCTCATAGATGATTAAGAACCCGTTAGCATCATTAGTATAATCACTGCTCAGTTCGATCAGCAACTGGGTGCCATCAGTGTAATTTATAACTTGTGCCCCTATTTTGTCGAGTAAATCGCAAAGAGGTTGAATATAAACATTAAAGAGGGCTGGCGATAGGCACGCACCTTATGGAACTCCACAAGTAATTTGTGCCGAGTCGGAGACAGCATTACCCCAAGCCCATCCAGATAAGGTGAGTATGAGGCCTTTTTACAGACAGAAATCTTGTCCATTTATTGGGGTTAGAAGCCAGTGGCTGAAATGTTCGTGGGAGAAAAGACCGAAAGATATTTTTCCAAAAATAACTTTCGGTCTTCTCTCCCCTGAACATTTCAGCCTTTGCCCTTGCACCTACCCGCCTACTTACCTTGCGGTGGCACACTTCGCTGTGTGCGGCCAAATCGCAGTGTCCCTGCAACGCCTGTTCCCTTTCACTTCTTTGATCAGGAACCGGCGCCACAGGGTCCTTTCCTTATTTATTTATTTTACTTTTTACGGACTGGCTGCAGGGGACCCCGCATCCCCAATTCACAGTATAGTGAACAAGGGTGTGGGGGACACCCCTGCAGCCCTTGCCACCAAATGGGGGATTTGGTTGAACTTTTCGGCTATTCAGAATTTTCGAACGGCCAACATTCAGCCAAATCTTCCATTCAGTCTTTTTCCAGAATTTTGGGATGTTTCACTTGTCAGTATGGCTCTTTTGATTCTTCCTTGCGTACCACTTACACAAGCTATTTATGGTATCACCCCCATAAATCATGGAGCTCACTGGTGACAGCCTGCCCAGCAGCAGCTTGCAAATCTGCTCTTTACTTTAGCAATCCACACAAGTCCTTGAAAGAAGCAACTGGGATGAGTCCTGATCTTTATTTAACAATCTCCTCTGTTAATGATCCTATCAAGTTAATACCTTCTGAGTAACGGATAAGGGAATTTGTGTTTTTTTCACTTTGTTCAACTCCTTGCATTTTGTAGGTTACAGTGTAATTAAAGTGTTTTGAATCTTGAACCTGCTTTTCATGTTGCTTTAGGACACATTTAGTATTGTTTAAAATGAAAATGGTCTTAAACAAGGACTGCATTTCTGCTTCATTTTCTGCTGTTTTAATCGACTTTAAAAGAGGCAGTTGCATCCACATGGGCATTTCATACTTTGTTTTTCTTTTCAAAACAGAAGCACATCAATTGCATTTAATGGCTTGGGGCTCTTGATTTCTTGAAGTTTAAGGAGAGCCTCCCAGCAAGCAGATCTTTGGCATTTGTGAGAAGGAAAAGCTTTTGGTGTTATATATGAAGATGTGTTTTTGGGCTGAACCTTACTTATCTCCCTTTCTGACTGCCCACAGCAAGTAGGTTTAATGGAAACAGGTAGAAGCAGTGCAAATATTTTCGGTGGCACAGATTGTACCGTTTAACTCCCAACAGGGCTACTATATATTCAGGCAAAGTCGTCTTATTTATCAGCAAAACTGCTATATGCATGTCATGGCACAATGCCAATTATTCACAGCAGGACTGATTGCATAATGTCTATATTTCTTGTTTGGGAAGGTACCTGCACCAGGTACTGTCCACCAGTGTGATGCACACTGGTGGACAGTATGAGAAGATGGAATTGCTGTGATATACTTCAATCCCTCTTACTCGGTCTGGCACTTTTATTTATTTATTGACCGCTTGTTAGGCGCTTATACAGCAAGTAAATTCTGTGTCAAAGTGCCCACAGGGCAACAGGGAGGGGACATGGGAATGAGACACATTAAAATACATACAATTATTAAATACAGTGCAGGGGAAAAAAGGAGGAACCTACTGACTGTGCCTTGTGAGTAATTCGGAACATGCAAGTGCAGAAGGGAGGGGATAGTGGGGATAGGTCCTGGGGTGCCCATACTCGTGGGTGAGCAACAGATGAAGTGCAGGGTAAGTGCGAGCCTCCAGGGTGGAGGGTGTGCTGAGGCAAGTGCTGAGGATAGACAGAAGCTGGGGGGTGATTCAGTGTGGGAGGTTAGGGCCCCAAGGATGCATACGGGCCCTGGACATCAATCAAGCAACTGTGGGATTAGCAGAGGAGAGAAGGGGGAAGGAGGAGGTAAAAAGGAAAGTCTTGAGCAGCTTCCGAAATTTAAGGAAGTTCTGCTTAAGACACAGAGGGAGGAGGAGGCTGTTCCTTAGAAGGGAGCCAGCTGAGGAAAGGGATCTACCTCCTGCCCTCTGTTTAGCAAAATGCTTTACACACAAAGAGTTGGTGCCAGAGGAACGCAGAGGTCTAGAGGGAGAATATTGAGTAAGAGAGTTGGAGATAGTGTGGTTCCCAGCCCCAGATAGCCTTGTGGATGATATGGAGGGATTTGAATTTAATCTGTAAAGCGACTGGGAGCCGGTGAAGAGTTTTTAGGGCAGGAGAGATGCGGTCCCTGCGCTTGAAGCCAAGGATAAGTCGTGCTGCCCTATTTTGGATTAGCTGGAGGGTTCGCAGAGTTGGATTCAGGAGGATGCTACAGCAATAGTCAAGCCTAGAGAGAACCAGGGCTCATGTAACATTGAGCTTCTGGGGGAAGTTGAGAAAAGGTAGAATTCCTTTGAGAAGGAAGAGCTGGAAGTGGGACTTCTTGGCAATGTCCTTAGTATGAGGGAGAAAGGAGAGAGAGGAGTCGAAGATGACTCCAAGGTTTCTGGCTTCAGAAGACAGAGCGGGCGGAGAGCCTAGGGAGAAAGCCCAGAGTGAAGGGAAGAAGGCGGGAGCACAGGTCCCAATGGGAAGGATCTCAGTTTTTCTGGAATTGAGGCAGAGATCATTGGAAATGCACCAGTCCTGGATGGCAGATAGGAAGTCAGGGATGATGGAAGGTGCAAGAGGGTCAGCAGGAAGTTTGAAAAAGAGTTGTGTATCATCTGCATAACACTGGAAGTTGGGGGAGAAGGAGGAGATGAGGGGTGCCACCTGAGTAAGGTAGAAGTTAAAGAGCCAAGGGTAGAAGATAGAGCCCTGAGGGATACCACAGGTGGAGAAGGAAGTAGGAGAGGAGAAGGTTCCCAAGATGACGTGGGAAGAGCGGTCAGTTAGGAAGGAGGTCAGCCAGTCCAGTGCTCGATCTGAGATACCAGGGGTATCGTGGAGCCTTTGTATGAGGATGGAGTGGTTGACCATGTCAAAGGCAGAAGAGAGATCGAGTAGGATGAGGCCAGCTGGAGAGTTGGAATCCAGGGAAGAAAGCAGTTCTTCACAGGTGTTCAGTACAGCAGTTTCTGTGCCTCTTAATGCTCGGAATCCAGATTGATGGTCATGGAGACCACCAGGTTCAGTCTGAGAGTTAAGTTGGGGCAAGGCCAACTTCTCCAGCAGTTTTCCCAGGAAGGGTTGATGGAAATAGGGCAGTAGTTGGTTGGACAGGAAGGGTCTGCTGAAGATTCTTTCAGGAGGGGGCACACAAGAGAGTGCTTCAGAGAAGAGGGGAAAGGGACAGTGTCAGAAGAGTGGTTGCAGAGATCAGCGAGTGAGGGGGCAAGAGAGCCAATGTTGTCCTTGATGGGTCTGATGAGCAAGGGGAAAACTGTTTGAAAGAGACCCTAATGGAGCGGATAACTCGGGTGACTTCTTCAGGTGTGACAAGGGCGAAGGAGGAGAAGGAGGAGGGTGAGGGGCCAAGGTAGGCAGGGGCGTGTGGGATGGGATGGGGGAGTGAGTAACAAGGCTATTCAGGATGTCCTAGGTTTTGGTGGTGAAGTGAGTGGCCAGTGCGTTGCAGAGGGCCTTGGAACAAATAGGGGAGTAGGAGACTACGGAATGGTCGGTTAGTTCCCTGCAGATTTTGAAAAGTTAATCTGTGTTGTTGGACGCACCAGGCAATCATGCATGAATGTGGGCCCTTTTCTTGGCACGGATGGAGAGTCTGTATTGCCTTTGGAGCAATCGGCAGATCAGTTTGTCAGAGGGTGAGCCTGAAGTTTGCCACTTCTATTCCGCCGTTCTGCACTTTCATTTCAGGGTTGCAAGTTTGGAGTTGTACCAGGTGTTGCGTTTAGAGGCGGGTTTTTAGGCGGATCCTCATAACTGGGGCAAGAATGTCAAGAGTGTTGGTGATGGGAAAGTGGAGGTTGTTGAGAGCGGTGTCAGTGTTAGGGTCTGAGTTAAGGGGGAAAGGGGAGATAGTCGTGGAAGTGAAGGCAGCAGCTGACACTCGTTTCTTCGGGTGGGTGTTCGTGAACAAGGTTGGCAGGGCTTTTGGGGGTGCGGTTGAGGACCAAAGGGACCCAAGTGGGAGGAGAAAAGAGAGTAGTCTGACCAAGAGATGGGTGACCAGAGGAAATGTGAGAGGGAGGTCAGAGTGGACGAGGGTGTCCAAAGTGTGTCCAGCTGAGTCTGTTGGACCAGAAGGGAGAATGGAGAGGGATAGAGAGGTGCAGAAGTCAATGAAAAGAGTGGATGCTATGCCAGGTGAGTCCAATTGGATGTTGAAATCACACAAGAGGAGCAGATTGGAGGAGGTTGAAAGTAAGGAGTCACAGAAATCAGGCCATTCAGAGAGGAACAGGGAGGTAGCGCCTGGAGGCCAGTAGATGGTAGCAATGGTCAAAGGAAGAGTAGAGCTGAGTGTGTAAGATGGAAGAAGCAACCCACTCAGGGAAGATTAAGGCAACCCCACAGTGAGGTTGCGGCTTGGAAATGATCTTGAAGCCGTCAGGTAGGAGGGAGTCAAAAGCAGTGACTGAGTTGGCATTGAACCATGTCTCGGTATGAGCGAGAATGTTGAGGTCAGTCTCTTCAAGACGGAGGCAGATGTCAGCAGAGTGTTTGTTGGCTGAGTGGGCATTAAGAGTCGCCAGGTGGAGAAGGTATGTGCCTTTGAAGGTTTTCTGAGGTGGAGTACAGGGGCGTGGTACTCCAGTCAGAGGGGGTGGGACAGAGAGAGTGGTAAGGGGAGTGGCAGGAGAAGGAAGAAAGTTAATGAGGGACAGCAGGATCCGGTCAAAGAGAAGGAGGTTGGCTTTAGGACCCTGAACCAGGATAGTGCCAGTGTGGTAGACATTAATGATGCAGTGTGATGAGAAGAAGCCCGCCAAGAGGACTTCCCACTTGGTGCCACCATTAATGGGAGAGAATGTGAAAGGGGATAGAGGAGGGATGAGATGAGAAGTCTATAGGTCTGGAGAAAAGGATATCAGTGAAGATTTCTCTGGATGATGCGCTGGCAAAGGTGTCTGCGATGCGAAGGCCAGGATTTGCACCCAGAATGTCTTTTTTGTGCTTTTCTTTGTCCAGACTTCGGCAGAGAGGGAGGTTAGGTGATAGTTTAGCACTTAGAGAAGATATGAGAGATGGGGAGTGCCATCTCAGTGGCAGAGGATAGATGAGACAAGGAAAGAAGGGGGGGCTGCACTGCACAGTCCTGGCCCTTAATCCAAGGGGGCTTAGTAGTTAAAGGAGGGCACAAATACAAATGCAGAGTAATAGGTGGGGTGCAGGATTCAATTATAAAAGGATCACAATGCAGTGCACAAAATGAACGCAAGATGTAAAGCACACCCTCTTAGATACGATTTTACAAAATGGATCACAAGTGAATGCAGTGCACAAAATGGATGCAGGATTTAAAGCACACCCAGCTAGATAAGATTTTTTAAAATGGATCACAATGCAGTGCACAAATGGATGCAGGATGTAACGCACACCCACCTAGATGCGATTTTTAAAAATGGATTCACAATGCAGTACACAAATGGATACAGGATGTAAAGCACACCTACTTAGATACGAGTTTTATAAAATGGATCACAAATGAATGCAGTGCACAAAATGGATGCAGGATGTAAAGCACACCCACCTAGATAATTATTATCATTTTTTTTTTAATGGATCACAATGCAGTGCACAAAATGGATGCAGGATGTAAAGTACACCCACCTATATATGATTTCTAAAAATGGATCGCAATGCACAAAATGGATGCAGGATGTAAAGCACACACACCTATGTACGATTTTTAACAATGGGTCACAAATGAATGCAGTGCACAAAATGGATACAGGATGTAAAGCAGGTCGGACCTGGCGGACGGAACAGCACCGGCGAGCAAAGCATGTCGGATGCACCGGCACCATTCTAAATGGTGCCTGAGCATCCGACCTCCCCATTCCCATTGAGCCCTACTGCTAAAAGTTTCCAGCCCCTGGAAATGGGGAAATCCAGGGTGCGCCAGGGTTGTAATGGCCCTGTATTTCCCCATTGCCAAGGGCCGGAAACATTCGCAAGTTTGGCGGCAGCCTGTCGGTTTTACCGGCAAGGGTACCGCCAAACTTGTAATGAGGCCCAATGTCTTTTATAGAGCGGGGAACAGTTTTATGGTGGAAGGTTGCATTAGTAAATCGTGAAAGAAAAGGAGCGAATGATTTAATTTTACCCATTGTAAACTTGGATGAGATTACATCTCAAGGATGCATTTCCTTGAGCACCGTTTCCATCTCTGACACAGAGAGTGGGTTAAACTTAAAAGTAGGTTGCAAATTATTTCTCAGGGCCTGAGGCAAATTGGCAGCACATCCAAAACAACATTGTTAGCAATCCTGGAGTGAGCCAGCTTGATCTTATCTGTAAAGGCCTGCTGTACTCTAACACAGTCTTCATTAGTTGGGACTAAGGACTGGGGTTGTGTGTGAGGTTTCTCCATTTTCTGAAATGTTTTTAAAAGTTTTAGTATTGTTCTCAGAATTCTCAATTTGTTCATTAAAGAAGTTCTTCTTGGCTTCGTATATATTTCCAATCTATAAGTCTTTTCCAGAGATTTCCAGGCAGTCCTGTTTTCATCAGTTCTATTTTAAGCCCAGGTTCATTCGGGCCATCCTTTTCCTTGTTTAAGATTAGTTAGAGCAGGTGTGAACCAACTATGGTGGTTCAGTGCATCTCTAACAATCTAAAATTTCATGAGGTCCACTCGATCCAACAGTTTGGTCAGGTGCATCCCATGCTTCTTTTGTGGATTTTGTTTCCTTGCTGAGTTAGGAGTTGACATGGCAGGCATATAGGAGCAGTTTTGCAGTACTTTTGGCGAGTTTAATAGTTTTTGGAGGAGTTTGTTGCTTGTAGTATTTGTCGATCCCTGTTTGAATCCCTTTTGTCAGGTTACAGTTTTTGTGATGTTTGTGATGTTTCTTGATCCCTGTATTATCTCCTTTCGGTTATTTTTGTGTGATTTGTAGGCGCCTGCTCTGCAATCTTCAATTTGTACCTTTAATCCGTTATAAGCGATTTTAAATTTAAAAAAAATAATAGTCCTGCTTGTACTACCTATGTTCATTTTTCACTTTTGGATGAAATAATGACCTTAGACCGAATCAATTCAATACAGAATTTCTCTAATTGCATACTGGCCTCACTAAATTCAAGTATAATTACTGAAAGGACTCTCTCGCCAAATTTTCAAAACCAATCATTTGATTGTTATCCCTCGATTAGAAAAAATACAAAGTATTTTCAAAAATAAAAAACATAACCAATGAGTCTTACTTATCTATTCTTGTCTGTTTCTGCCTATCTATTTACAATTGCCTGTGCTCTCATTGGAGCAAAACTAGATTATTGCATCGTTCTGTTCCTGTGAGCAATTAAGAGATCAAGCTACGCCTCCAGGTGGTTCTCCTCAATACTGCAGCTTGTATTGTTACTAACACGCCTAGGTGGGCATATATTACCTCCTCCTTAGGAACTTATACGGGTTCCCACTATGGGCAAGGGTCAAATTTAAGGCAATAAACCTAATGTATACAAATCCTCATGCCCCGGCTTATCTGAAGGAGAATATCTTCTGGCAGGAGTCAGCCCTGGCCTTGAGATGAGTAAACTAGCTTCTATGCATGATGTCCCATTACAGATGTAAAAGGCTCTAGGCTGCTGTTCAGGTTTTGGCCTCTTCGTTCTGGAGCTCCATAACCCCTAATACTCACATTTTCAGCTCTTTGTTATCCTTTAGGAGATATGACTTTTTCTTCTATTAATATACTCATGTTTTCCTTTCTACCTTGGGATGTTGGTTCATAGTGTTTAGATATCTACCCACTCGTTGGCGCTCATAAATAAAATAAAATTATGTCGCCCAAAATAAAAATAAAACATTTCCTTTCCTTTAGAAAGCTTTGCAGAGACCAAGGTGGTTTTCTTGTGCTCCGTATTAATCAGTCAACTTCATTATGGTTTGTGTATGTCAAGAAACCTTACTTACTATTGAGTCTTACATGAGTCCCTTTGCTTCTCTTTGTCATTCGTTTTGTGTCTTGCACACTGACATGTTGGACAACATGTCCTTTTATTTGGTGGGAGTGCCGGGGGAGAAGGTGAAGAGCAAGACCACTACTTCAACCTCTGTGACAGAGGTCGAGGTAGTCATGAGGAGAGGGAGACGAGAGTTTGAGGAGGCACAAATGGAGGGTGAGATGGAGCATGAGGAGGGGAGACAGTGGTTGAGAAGCGGAAGGCAGAGCTTGAGGAAGTGGAACTGGCAGGTCCTTTGTAACGAGACTTGTTGGGGCAGGGAGACCTTGGGACAGACTTGTGGTTGAGGGAGATGGTGAGGTGCAGGAGGCGGATGTGGCTATCAACAACAATTAGGTTGTGGTAGCGGCAGGGTCAATCTTAAAGAAACTGCAGAACAAGACATGTACAGCGATCTTGAATTTGGCGGGAAGGCAAACAGAAGGGGGACAATGGGCATAGGGGAGAGCTGGTGGTGATGGTGCTGCAGAATATTGAAGACCACCAGGCGGAGGAGACTGAGATTGTCCCCCAGGAGATGGCTCATGAGGAGGAGGGTGGGTGGCTGCATCATCGCCTCCCCTTGTGGATGGGACAATGCAGGCTTGTGTCTTCCTTAAGAACGGGAAGGTGGGTAAGAAGTCATCCCCAACAATGGCATCACTGCCCATCTGGTCATGAGTGGAGGAGTACTTCAGTTTGTCATAGGGTAAGTCCATCATGGGGGTGAAAGGCATATTAAATTCAACCTCTACAAGAAGACAATTAAGCCAGGTAAACCATAGAAGAATACCCAGGGCACCATGCTGATGTGCAAGCATTCCAGACTGTAGCACAATGAAGTGTTCAAGGAGTGGACAGCATATGCCAGAGATACTGCTCATGCAGCACCCTTCTCCAGTGGTGACCAGTTAATCTCTTGTCACACTCTAGCAAGCAACCCTTATTCCCCCAGACTCTGGGCCTGCCCAAACATATTCTTCAACACAAGGTCCTGGCTCAGTCCAGCTTGACCCACTGGAACCATCAACTAGCAACACCACTTTCCCACCACTAACACTGTAGCCTGCTTTTGGCTGTGATGGAGTTTAGAACAGGTCACCACACGGATAGAAGAACAGAGACAGAGAACTGTCTTTATTTTCCCTGTTTTGTCAAGTCGTGCTAGGTGGATCCCATGGCAGTGGTGGATGTCACAGAGAAGCCACTATACACGACTAGGGGCTAGCCACACTACACATAGACACATCTAGAATTAATCTAACTCTCGCACTCAACCAAATCTCAGAGACTCTGGAAATAACCTTAGTGGGAACATAAGCCAGAAATCCATAGACACTACACAAAAGCACACAAACACAATTCAATCAAACACCTAACAGACATCTGCAACACTGGACCCATTATGTATACAACTAACCAGTGTGCACGACCGTCACCCCATCCTAACCTCATATGACCCTCACACCTAACATAAAAAAATGGCACACATCCAAGGCACCGAGTCCTACCCTTATGGTTACAAAAAGCGGGGCCTCTCAACCTACTCCCACATGCAAGACAATGCACACAGACACCAGTTTCTCCTGTGTCTGAGCTTATCCTATCCTCATAACACACCCGCCCTCTTCTCTTGCAGAGCCATTCAAGCGCCTGCAGATAGCCCTTGGGTAGTAGCGGTGCGCGTTATAAAGCAACATAACGTAACAAATGTGAGGGCAGGGTGTGTGGAATGAGCCTGTGCCATCCGCTAAATTATGAAGGTGCAGTGTGCGAGAGGAGAAATGGGTTAGCTGTACTAACAAAAATGTTTACATCCTGGGATCCATATATGTATAAAGAGCTGTGCTAATTATCACCTAGATTCAAGGGGAGAGCAGAGCCTAAAATGCACAGGAAGATAGGAAGACTAAATGAGAACATAATTAGGAAAACGCTTAGTTTTAAATGGGTAGCAGGGTTTAAAATGGGTGGACAGACAATGAGCCTCATCACGAGTTGGGGGATAGCCCTTAAATGCAGTGGTAACAGGGTTAATGATTAGGTATGCACACAAATATATAAATGCTATATATGTGTGTGCTTACGTTACTATGGTTTGTGTACTTTTAAAGCCTGCTTGAAGTACACAAACCATAGTAAGGCACGCAAACAAACATATAAATGTAAGCATTTATATATTTATGTGCGTACCTTACTATGGTTTGTGTAGCCATCTTTTATAAACAGACATTTATAACATATTTCTGTGTTTATAAAATATGGCTTACATAGTACACAAACCATAGTAAGGCACGCAAACAAACATATAAATGTAAGCATTTATATATTTATGTGCGTACCTTACTATGGTTTGTGTAGCCATCTTTTATAAACAGACATTTATAACATATTTCTGTGTTTATAAAATATGGCTTACATAGTACACAAACTATAGTAAGGTATGCATGCAAATACATAAATGCTTACATGCATTTATATATTTGTTTGCATACCTTACTATGGTTTGTATACTTTTTAGGCCACACCCATGCCGCAAGCCACGCCCCCAAAGGAGGCCCCTCTCTCGATTTCTTACCCCACCTTAAGACCTGTGTAGAGGAATGGTTGTGTTTAGTTCAGAGTTTGAGAGGTGTATGCAGAAGGGTGAGTTTTTAGTAGGGTTAGTTAGTGGCAGTACCTTTCCTACACAGCCTCATTCCTCACTGTGTGATGTGTTCCACACCCCCGGTGGTTCGCTCAAGCTGGACACCTCTCGCTCCCCTCTTTCCATTTTAGGCCCTCTATCAGTGGTCAGATTTATTTGGACCAATCTCCTTCCCCTTTTACCCCTTTGGCCCTTTATCGGGATGGGCACACCTCAGGTCTCAAAAGCCACCTCTCTCATTCAGACGCCGCCTCTTTTCTCCCCTGCTCTCCACTCCGGTCCGGTCTACTCCCCATTAAATGCAGAATATAGTTACTGTGCACAATTAGGCTAAATGTAGAGTATGGCTACCTTACACCATTAGGCTAAATGCATGTAGCCATATGATGTTAGGTAATAAGAGTGGAGGGGTTTTATTGGAGTACAGTAATGGCTATACTCCCCGCCCACAACACACTTACCTTATCCATCGCTGAAGGTTGTCTGTGTCAGGCGTCCCAGGCAAACACGGGAAAACACAGAGTGGAGCTGCTTAGGGTGGAGCTGCTCTATGCCTCAGGCCCTTAGCCGATAGCTGCATGGGCCAGGCTGCCCTGGGAGTGCCTGCAAAGGTGTTTCCTAGTCATGTGACCAATGACACAGGCCAATTGGAAGGAGTAAAAACCGGCACAGGGCCTATGGATTACTAACAGCAAGCTAGGGAAAATCACTAACAAAGGAGAGGCACCCCTGACTCCCTCAGCCAATTGCTATCAAGATGGGAGGAGAGAGGAAAAAGGAACCAAAACAAACAAAGGACTACACCCCCAAAGGCAGTCCTCTCTAGAAGTGCAACCAGCACAAAAAACGATTTGGAAATCTCAGTAAAAACACAGATATAACTCCCAGAAAAGACATCAAACAGGCTGGAAACTTCTTACCAGGTGCTTGCCGTACAGGATGCCTATGAATTACTAACAGCAAGCCAGGGAAAACCACTAACAAAGGATAGGCACCCCTGACTTCCTCAGCCAATTGCCATCAAGATGAAAGGAGAGAGGAAAAAGGAACAGAAACAAAGAACTACACCCCCAAAGGCAGCCCTTTCTAGAAGTTAAACCAGCACAAAAGACCTCCTCCGCTGAACAGACCCAACTTGTCACCCCACCAGTTCCGCAATCTACCCGTTGCTCCACACACTCGTCCCAACTTGGTAGAGGACACACAACAGTTTCAGTCTGGTACCCATGTGAGATGAAATGGTAGTGATTCTAACTTTGGACAGGGTCACAGTCATCATGGCAGCTGCTTTCGGTACCTGGGAAGAACAACATTGTAAGAGCATTTGACAAGAGCAAAAAAAGAAAAAGAAAAAAGTAGCTAGGAGAATTTTTACAGAAAGGCTCATCCAGGACAGCACCCAAGAAAAAAGTTAATCTTGCCATTTCTTACTTTTATTCCCATCCCATCTGGCTGAGAGGCGCCAATGGCTTAGGCCATTATGGCCAAAACAAAGCATTTTATCAACCTATTTGACTGCTGAAGCCTTAAAATGTTGTTCGTTAGTTGAAGCCGTGAAGTCTATCTCCTTTTTTATTAGGGCTGTTTTTAAGAAAAGAAGTTTGTTGACTAGCAATGCTTAACTATTTATGAAAGCACATCTGTGGGTTTTTATTTTTGTACCATTTTGTACTACTGTTTTAATTGCCCATTATTTGTCTGTTGATCAGACATGTTTTATATGTATGTTTTGGATTGTTTAAATTGTGTTGCTATGTTCTTTTGTGGTGCTTTGCCGAAATAAAGAAACATGATGATGGTAAAGTGGATGCTGTGACTGATTGCCCTTTAACTGCCCTTGCTACCTGCACAAGGCTAGGTGCAATAGACAGTATGTCTTCTAACTCTACTTCATTCGGGATAAACACCCTAGGGACACCAGAAGCGTAGGGGACGAGAGAGCAAATTCATACAGCTCTCTCTCTCCCAACTTTCCTCATGCGGCTATACCATACATTATCTGTTGCAAAACCATGTGCATCTACTAGCGAGTCTATTTCATTGTCCTCATTATTCAAAAAACTCAATGTCAACATTTCGTCTTCATCTCAACAATATGTCCTCAAATTTCATAAGGCGGGCTACATCTCTAAACATGATGACAAAAGAACCACAAAAGATATATACTCAATAGTCCTAAAAATATTGTAAATTCACTGTTTTTTTTCTTTCTTTTCAAACACAAAAATTCAGCTCCTGGATTTCAATCTGCACCCCTCTTCACTGGAATGAACGTCGATTCCTTAGGGCATATTTAACTTTGCACCTGCTCCTGTTCCGGTGCCAGTGAAGGGGTACTGGTGTCTCTTCATGTATCCCTAAAATGCACCCAGCGCTTGTTGCCCTCCACCTTCACAATATCACTCAGTGTGGCACATGGAAATGTCGCTCATCTCAACTGCGAACAAAAGTCTGTATATAGATCCAGTCTCCCGGGAGTAGAAGTTGCTTGTGCTGATCGTCGTTCTCCTTGCCACTTTCTCATGTAGACTACTGGTGAAAAGACACAACCTGTGAAGATATAATTGTGACACCTTTGGTTAAAGCCCTAAGGTACCTCCTAAACTCCTAACCTAGGACCTATGTGGTCTTATGTGTGACTGATGCAGTGCGTGCAGTTGAGAGAGGTGTGTGCAACATACTCCCTGTCATGATCTCGTGAGGGCTGAGGTGATGTTTTTTCCCTGGCTGATTTCTCAAATAAAACAACACCAAAGGAAAGCAGTAATACCATGAATTTCTTAAATCGTTGCACATTTTTGCCACCTCGGCCTTAAGGACCCAGTTTAAACCGTTCCAGGATCCTGTTGGCTTGTGGGTGGTATGCCAAGCACAACCTGCACTTGATTCCCAACAGCGAAGTAATTTCTTCGAACAAGGCATTAAAAAAGTGGGTTCCATTGTCGGATTTCAAGACCTCACATATTCCCTACTGTGGAAATACCTCACTCACCATAAATTTTGCTGTAGGCTTAGCATTAGGGTGTACGCAGGGACCAACCTCAAGCCACCGGGAGAATGGACAAACAATCACAAGAAGATACTGGTAACTATTACACCTTGTAATATTTGGACACAATAGTCTACTTGGAGCTCCCGAAATGGCCTAGGGGGCCTCAGCAAAACTCCCCTTACTAACCTAATAGTGTTTACAGGATTAAATTATTTACAAACTATACAGATTCCCACTAATCTACTTAGCTGCTCCTGGAGGTTTGGTATAAACCACTCCTCCTGGAGCTCTGCTGCAATTCATCATCTAGAATTGTGCGACTGGTAATGTAGTTGCTCTAGAGCCACAAGAAGTAGTCCTACGGCATTACTACCTTCCCTGTTAACTCCTGCCTCCACAGCAAATCCATGGGTGAGAGGACACATCTTCTCTTTGACCAAAGGTCCTGTTCCTCTTTAGGTGCTTTTCCTTGCATTTCTACGATTTAAAGCACTGCGAGTGCAGTATATGGGGCTGGCAGCTGGACCTGCTGGGACACGGTTTCCATTTTCTGGGAATCTGTAAATGGTAAGTATGCCACTTTCTTTGCTGCCCTGTCTGCGGCATCATTTCTGAGTGCTACGGAGTTAGTACGGTTAGAGTGCGCAGTTCATTTCACAATACCTACTTCTGTGGACAAGGTTAGCACTTCAATTAGTTCAGATAACAGAGCAGCATGCTGGACATGGGTCCCATCAGATCTCCTAAATCCTCTTCTCTGTCATCTTAATAATCCCAAATGCACAGTGGAGGATACATACACAGAGTCAGAATAAATAGTGACTGCCTTCCCCTTACTCATGTCTAGCCCATCTATAAGTGCCACTAGTCCCGCTGCTTGCGCAGAGCAATGAGAAGGCAACCATTTCTTCAGTCTGACCTGGTATTTCCCATCCACAAGGCCCACAACGCCTGCACCTGTATGCCTCTCACTAGTTCCCTGATTCATTGTTGAGGACACCTCAACAAAATGCAACTCACCTCCCTCCAATGCATCCTCTTAAATGTTCATCCTCTCTTCCTCTTCTCCCTCATAGGTTGCACAATCATGGACAATGTCATCGGGTTTCACTGGCTCAGCTAGAAATGTCGCAGGGTTGACTAGGTGACACCATATGGGATGTATCAATGTATTTGATAAAATAATATTGGTACCCCAAAACTCTTTGAATCTTCAGAGTCAACTTGGACTTCTCCCTGATCGTAAAGACTGCATGCTCCAGTTACAATGTCACTGGGCAACCCATGGTAAAGGTTGAAGACTATTGAATTGCAAAATCCACTAAAGCTTGTTCACAAGGGAACTGTCCATGCATCACTGGGTCTAGGAGTCCTCTATAGTATGCTAAAGGTTAATGGCCTAAATATGTTTGCTGTGTCAGGACCACTGCCATCACCTGCCCATTCGAATGAGAAACAAAATAAAATTGTTTCTTGTAATTCAGGTTCGCCAAGACCGGAGCATTGCTGATCGCTGCCTTGACTTCCCGAAAACAAGTTACCATTTCTTCAGACCATTCTATCAGGCCCTTCACTTTTTGCGCTTTCTTAAGCCAGTCAATGTTCCACATTGCTGCATCTATTTCACTGTGACTGGCGTATTCTGAACTGTAGTGGCTCTCTCTGGCATTACCTTCCTTCCTGCGGGCGATATCACTTGCCCCAAATATACTACATCCATCTCGTAGTACTGCAATATTTCTTTGTCCACGTTGTACCCCTTCTCCGCAAGCAGGGTGAGGAATGTTATTGAATCTCCTCCACACTTCTCTTCTGGAGTGCTACAGACTACCAAATCGTCCACATACTGAATTACTGTATTGGACATTGAGGAACCTGAGGGCGTCCTCACCTCTCTTCCCAATATATCCTTCTCCTCAGTGGCCCGGGAAAGGCCATCGCTCTTGGATCCTGACCCTGGGGGTGGATATGCGAGGGAGAACCACGTGGGTGGAGGAGACTTGGGGAGCAGGGAGAGGCACCCATAGGTGAGGCATGGTATCCCCCATGTCCTGTTCAGAATGAATCTTCCGTCCCTCAAGCCTTTGTAGGCTATTGTCGATCCTTTCCCTATTCTTCCCCTAACACATTCCCCAAGAAACACCCATTTGGTACTGGGACAAGGAAGAGATCAATTAGAGCGACACATCCTCACTCTATTAATACAGACACAAAAACACCAGTTGTGTACTGGGACGAGGAGGTCGTCAGTGGGAGTAATACTGGACTCCCGACACCACAGTCCTTTTTGAGCCAATCAACCCAGCGGGAACTTTAAAAGCAGAAAGCACTGGGAAAATTAATTGAGCTGTGGAAGCAGGTCTACATACTGCTGGGCGAAAGAAGACCTCTCCTGGAAGGTGACGTGGCAAGCAAAGTGCTCAAGGACCCCTGAAGGTTGCAGAGTATATGCAGCAGGAAGCAAAGCTGAAAGAAGAGTAAAGCCAGTGGCAAACTGTGAGAAGGGAACCAGCGTGACTAGACAACGCTGTCATGTGAGACCGGGCAGGGAAAGAAGCATTGGTGGGGTGAGCGAAGCCACGGGGAGCCGCTGGGGAGACGGAGAAAGGCGCCACACGAGAGAGGGAGACCTTGCGACGGCCGGAAGGGGGACAACGGGTTTGCAGGCGAGCACATAAAGCCAGTTCAAATACCGATTTGAATGAAACAAGTATGTTTTCGATACCGAACGGAATCAAATTGAAAATAAGCACTTTTGAATACAGATCCGGTTGAAAGCAAGTTTTGTGAAACTTCCTGAGAAAGGGAATTGTGTGATGGGGAAATCATGCATTGATGAGCAAGCATTGGCAAAAGCCACGAGAATATAAGGAACTGTATGATATAAGAAAACAAGCATTTGGCAAGAGTCAGAAGAATATGTGCAACAAGTGATTGGTGGCAAAACAAGCCAAGATACAACATTAAGAGGAAGTGATATGAGAGTGAATCAAACACCACTATAACGCTGAAGCAGTGGCAATGTACCTGTGAAGAGGAAACAAGTTAGGTGTATCGTTTGCGTGACCTGTAATGGGTGGACCGTGTGGTCTGACAACTGCGCCTAGAGTGAGTGCACCCCTCTATGAGAAAGCTACTGAAAGCTGCCATAAAGAAGATTGTGTTTAACTTTTGTGTGATCTGAACTCAAGGAATTGAACTGGTGAAAAGTAACCAAATTACAAGAGCTGCAAAGTGTCCCAAGGAATAATATTGTTTTGGAAAGCGAAAAAACTTAAACTCTTGGGGAATGGAAACCCTGTGTATTGTGAACTGTTTGAACCTGGGGAAGGGAAATTCTTTTGCAAACCAAGAGCTGGAAGAAGCTCTGAACTTTTATTTGAACACTATTTACATTGAGGCTGACATCCCTACAAATTGTATACAAATTGATGTGAGGGCCATTATAGGTTTTGGACACAGACAAACATTTGCTTTGGACTTCCTGAAACAGACTATCCTTAGTTTCCTTTAGGTAGGGAAATCCCAAATTAGCATAGGGCATGTTAGAACTTTTCCAACCCACCTTTTGAGTTAAATAAAGGTTTATAGTCCAAATGCTATTCTGTTGTCTGTGTCTACTTCCTGATGTCTTCACAACAGGTGGACATTCCACAAATCCATTTGAACCACACCATTGAAAACACTTAGAGATTCATAGTACCCCCGGGGGAAAGTTGTGTGCTCGAATCTCTGACCACGATAGGTAAACGCCACGAGGTATTGAGAATCTGGGTCTAAGGGGACCGAGATTTTTCTTTTTTTTAAATCAATTGCCATGAAGTGGGTCAACACAGTAGGGATATTACAGAGAATGGCAGCAGGGTTTGGTACCACCAGAAATTTCACCTCAACAATATTATTAAGATGGCGCAAATCTAGACCATCCTCCAACTGGACCCATTTGCCCTTTCATAGGTTAGATGGCCTTGTTACATGGGTACACAGAGGTTGCATTATGCCCTGCTTCAACAACACCATAATGGTCTCAAATGTCCTTGTCTGCCTCTCTGTGCTTAACCCACAGTAATATTGCACCAGGTTTCAATTTTAATCGCACTGATCCAATACTCGTGAGCAGTCCCACATCATGAAGATTGCTGGTCCATAAATGGTCTGGCACCTTTTACAAATCCTTCTTCCAATGTGGCAATGTATTTTTAACGATGAGCATGGTCTGTGGTACTTCCCTTTGCTCTATCGCAATCTGGCAAGGCACACCAATTTAAAAAACCATCTCTCCTGTGTCTTCGGTATCTTTGAACAATTGCTTGTTAGACATGTCCCTTAACGATAAGGTTGGATCAATGCACAGAACTGTGCGCCACTCTCCGTCTTCCTCATCAGTGCCTGAGAGAACCATTGGGTTCTTCTTTATCACTGCTACCTCTAGGAGAATTGTAACAATGGTGCCTGGTGTTACCTCCTAAGGCTCAACAGGCCAGAACAAAAATTCAATCAGTACCCGCCATGTCTGATTTCTGATCCCCAGAACCCAACTCAACAAATCCATCACCCCATAAAGAAACAAAGCTGAATGTACATGCGACCCCCTTATCGTGCTGTCACTACAGTATACATGCAAACGCGCTGCTTCTCTTACCAAATACAAACCTGCAGTTGAGCATACTATACCTTCCTCTGTGAAAGCAATCAACATTCACAGTTTACTAAAGAGGTCTCTACCCAGGAGATTCGCTGGGGTATCTGTACAATACAACAAAGGAGCTGATAGATTTTGTGTACCTACCTTGATACATAGATCGTCAGTATAAGAACCGACAGGACAACCCCCGAGAATTCCTGTGTGTCCATCGCTTTGCTTGACAAAGGGAACTCACCTTCCTTAATGCAACATTTTGTAGCCCCTGTGTTAACCATAAATGAGAACGTTCGGTCACCTACCTGCACATCTTTCTGGAGTTCCCCTTCCGGATCGGCTGGTTCTGTTCAACCCGTACTTGTTGTGATTGCACAGAACCTGGGGCATATGACAGGGTCAGGGGTTGCATCTGCTGAGCTCCCATATTAAAATACTGTGACCTGTCTCGACAATCCCTTGACATGTGTCCTAACATTCCACACAACCAACACTAAATTCCATAGACCCTATCATAGTTATTTCCCATTGGCCCATTAAATCGGGGCCCCATTCCTCCGAACCAGCCAAATGACCCACTTCCTTGTGGAAATCTTCCCCTACCCCGTGGGGAGCCTCTCATTTTCCTTGGACCGCGGGCATACCCGTCCATCCAACCCTGTGTCGTACCTGATTCGCCATGTCCCTGTTGTCCCAATCGCCCCTGCTGTCCCTCCATGAAGCTGGTAATCACAGCCCCTTCCAAACAAATCTTCACCAATTTATTCTGAACAAGCTTGCCCTCTGCCTTTTCTGCCTTTTTCTACACTCTCCTTTTCTTGCTTCACTTTACAAAAATGCACAATGTTTATCTGAATCTCTGGCTAACTCTAGGCTCCATCCCTACCACCTTATCTAAATCATGCCGAAAGTCTTTGGGGCATCCCTTCTTTGGCATGTGGCAAAAACTCACCACATTCTTGTTCCACACTTCTCCCGTCTGCGCCCTCCACATCTCCTGAATTAACTGGATGTGTGCAGCAGGATCATCCAATTTCATTGCTTTAGCTAAAATAGAATTTATATCCAGAATATAGGGATCCATAATCCGCAGGGCCCCCGACACTTGGACCCTGTAATTATAAAAAGCTGCTCGATCATGGGCATTTGTATGCAACTGCAGGGAGCAAAGGGAGTGTCTTCAGCAAGGTATTCCGGTCCATTTGTGACCATGGGGCACTCTACGCCCTTCCAAGACCCTTCTGGAGCAAAGAAAACTGGGTTACACCCACTTTTCCTGCGGCTTTCCCTATCTCTCCCCTGCTATTCACTACAGCCATGCGAGTATCATGGCGTGTCCTATGACTCAACTGTGTATTTTCTGTAGCTGCTACTGGAACGGGAGGCAGAGCGGCTACACCCTGCTCTCCCTGCTCAACATCGGATTCCCATTCACCTTTGTCTCCTACTCCCGTGACCACTTCCCCTGACACTTCTACAGGCACCGAAGTATACTTAGCACTGCCGTAGGCTTCCGTTCTCTCTGCTTGAACCCTGTACCCATATGTAAGTGATTTCAATCCAGCACTCCAACTAAGTCAATGCCCAGTATGGGATGCCCAGTGGAAACCCTTATTTAGATATTTTAATGTCAAAATTTCGCTTAATTCTGGATGATGTACCCTTTTGTAATGCCAACACACTTTGAATTCCCCCGTTCTCACTGAACCAAGAAATAGGTTTGTTTTGCAAATTAAAAGATTTATTTGAAGAATTGAACAATATAGAGATTATACTTTTATGAATATGAATAATATCTGAATATCACATTTATGAATATGAACAATGATAAGCAATGGGTAATCTTACAATATCAACAATCTCTTTAATCAATTAGGAGTAGGAATAGGAAGAATAGTGTAGCATAGAATAACTTTGTGTGGGTTAAAGGAAATACAATGATAGGAAGAAATGCAACACAGAAATAAAACTTTATATGACTTCAATCAAAAGACAATGGGCCTCAGTACGACTAAGGCGGTAAGGGGTTAACAGCGCCGTAAAAGGTGGTAGCACCGTTAACCCCTTACTGCCTAATTACGAGGTCCATTTGCGGGTCCCCACCTTAACAGCTGGTTTTACCAGCCATTAAGGAAAGAACCCGCAAAGGGACTTTCGAGGTAATTACGGTACCGCAATTTACAGTACCGTAATTACCGCCTTCCCCATTCCCATTAAGCCCTATGGGGGCAATAATGGGAATGGGGAAGGGCCAATGGTGAATGGGAAATTACGGCCCCGCCAACCTTAGAATGGGGTGGTAATTCCGGCATCCACCATGGCGCAATCGGTAAAATACCGGCGTCAACCATGGCGCTAATAGTGCCATGGTTAACGCCTGGGTTGTAATGACCCCCAATATGATCACTCTTTCCCCCTGTTACTCACTCCACCCAATATGCAATATGAAGATATGGAATGAGGGCACACAGGTATCAGGAATAACAATTAACAATTGCAGTTTCAATCCCGAGTCCCCCCCAGCAAGCTTAGAGAGAACAGGAATGCTTTAAAAACAGGTCAAAATGATTTTGAATGTGACATGTAATGTAGGGAAAAATGCTAAAAATGATTTTAATTCACTAAATTAGATTCAGAACTAGTGAGAGTGGCTTGGGATAGGTTCAGGTCAACACTAGCAATGATTGTAGAATGATTAGCAGATGAAAAACGAAATTCAGAAGTTGAAAGCGAGAAATAGCTGTTTTACATAGAATGAAATTGAGCCAAATTGCAAATCGCTGCAACTTTTCTGCGTGCGGGAAACACGATTATGGAAACACTATAAGGAATTGGAATGTGGTTTTAGGTTTGTTTAGAAGCTGAGGATGTTAGCTTCAGAATGACGTTTAATTTAAATTAATCTCTAGGACGTACGGTCCGGAAGTTACAGAGGTTTTTGTGAAGGTAGATTTTTCAGAAACAGAGTCTAGATTTCAAAATGAAAGATTGCGCTTTAAAGATTAGGAACCAAGATGGACTTATACTAAGGGTCTATGAAAGTACAAGATACCCAACAGGACAACCACCAGAACAGGGCACCTTCCACTCTGATTGTTGTGCGCCAGGACACTTGACTTTCTTCAGAAAATATCAGCGCACAGATGATTATCGCTACAATTATCACAGACTATATAATGAGAAGAATTCAGGATGGACACAAGATTCTATAATGCAGTTCTGGATAGCTTGGAATGGATTGAATAGAATTACTTTAAACTAAGAGATGACTATGGACAGTTCTAGCCTAAATACTCACTCCTATGGCT
This sequence comes from Ambystoma mexicanum, assembly GCF_040938575.1. NCBI lineage: Eukaryota > Metazoa > Chordata > Amphibia > Caudata > Ambystomatidae > Ambystoma > Ambystoma mexicanum. The sequence goes on along the minus strand of NC_090926.1, from coordinate 165,581,304 downwards.
TTGGAATGGAGTGGGCCCATCAAAGATCTGGTCATGGGTTTGTACTTCACTCGCCACCGGACAGGCTTCAGGGCACCTTGACTCTGCTCTCAGCAAGGCACTCTGGTCTGCGCAGCCTCTTGGACTGGATCTGACGGGTTCTGGGTTACAGCTCTGCTCTGCGGGTCTGGATCGTGGTTCCAGCACGGGGTTCTTAGCTAGAAGCAAAACAGCTCAGCCAGGCTGTTGAATGGTTTATTTAGGCCCCGTGGATTTTGTGGGTAGCCCAATGGTGGGTTTTGGCAGTGATCTCCTGTGCTTACTAAGATAGGCAAAAGTAGATGGCGGCCTATTTATCAGATTTTTGGGTGATTTTTAGCGAGCAGCATGCTTTCCAGTGGCCATTTCTGAGGTTTCTGCTGCCAGCAATGCAGGGCCTGGACCAGTGGGTTGAGACATCCCACAAGCCCCCCTCTTGCGATTGGCGTTGAATGTCCATCAATGGAAACTCGCAGGACTGGGATGTCAGCCTCATCTCTTCTGATTCCACAAATGGCAAAGTTCAGCATCTTTTCCTCCATCAGGGGTGGATCGATCGGTTCTCCTCGCCAGTTCTGATGGGAGTATTGAGTGATACTCCGGGCCCCTCGGATCTTTGCTCCCGGTCCCCGGGTAGTTGTCCTTGGTTAGTCTCCATGGTTTCCAATCAACTATAGGTTATCTCCTAGGATGACAAAGCAAAAACATATGTGTAGACATTTCTCCAACACTATTAATGTAGTGGGGCAGACATATACATTTTGGGAAATCAGGACACATTTTCATTATTGTATTTTATAGACTATATGTGGAATATTTTAGAGTTGGAATTTTATGGCTCTGGAGTAGCCCCCTCTGGGGTTCCAGAAGACTCCTCCAGGCGCTGCAGAGTGTGCCTTGGATGGCAACACTTTAGTTGATTAATATGGTCCCACTTATCTTCCCCTTCTGCCAAACTGCCTTTGGGGATGCAGATCTTGTAGGCGACTGGTGAGATTTTGTCTACAATTTCAAAAGATCCCCTCCAAGTAGGCAAAAATATGCGTTGTTTGGCCTGGTTCCTTTGGAAATTGTACAAGTAGACCTGGTCTCCGACATTGTATTCCTTTCTGGTAGTCTTTAAGTCATAGTGGGTCTTCATGCTGTCGGCTGATCTTTCTAGATTTCACTGAGCATAGGCAAAAGCATGTTGAAGGTGTTATCTTAGATTTTCAACATACTCATGAGTTGTGGAAGCATTGATCAATGTTTGCTCTTGGGTCCTGTAGAGCAGATGCTGGGGAAGCACCATCCTGCGTCCTGTCATCAGCTCAAACGGTGACATTTTGGTTGCAGATGAAGGGGTAGATCTGATGGCCATTAGGACAAGAGGTAATCGAATATCCCAACTTGGCCCAAAATCTTCCACAAACTTTTTTAATATGCTCACAATGGTTTTGTTTTATCTCTCCACTGCACCACTAGAGGCTGTCCGGTAAGCAATGTGTAGCTTCCTTTTGACCCCAAGTATCTCCCACATGTTTGTCATTACTTCGCTGGTGAAATGGATACCTCTGTCTGACTCGATCCTTTGGGGTAGTCCAAAACATGAAAAGACGTGGTTGATCATCAGGGCAGCTGCTGTTTCTGCCTTGCAGTTTGGGGCCGGGCGACATTCCACCCATTTAGTAAACAAGCATGTCACGGTCAACATGTACTTGTTCCCCCTAGAGGAGCGAATCACGGGCCCAATGAAATCTATTTGCAAATCTGACCATGGCAGTGTCATCCCCCTCTTTTGGAGAGGCGCGCGGTGTGTAGGGATGTTGGCTGAAATTGTGCACGCACAAGACACCCCTTCAAGTATTGGTCGAGGTCCTGCCCCATGTGTGGCCAGTATGCAACCTCTCTTAATATTTCAAGTGTTGTATGAAACCCCCTATGACCGGCTGTGGCCGCATCATGGGCGTGACTTAACATCAGGCTTCGGAATGAGGTAGGAACCACCCACTGATCATGGCCAGCTAGGGATTTCCTTACCAACAAACCGTCTTGGATTTGGAACATTTTTGGACATTTCATCAACATTCTGAGGTCCTCTTTCCCAATGTAATCGGTATCCATCAGGAGAAAGTTCTCAAGGTCCTCAATGTGTTGATAAAACTTACCAATTATTGGATCCCCCTTCTGAGCCGTAATCAAATCAGCATCTGGGGTCTCCTTACTCCATTGTGCAGTTGAGAGATCATTGTGAGCATTTGTCTGGGACCTAGTGATAGCAGTGATCTGGATTTCCCCCCAACAGGGACTCAATCTCAATTAGATCCCCTTGGATGGCCCCGGTTTTGGCCAGCTGATAAGCTAGGTCATTTCCAGTTTTGTCTGGTCCCTCTTCTTTGGAATGACCCTTGATTTTTATCTAGTAGATAGTCATCCCATTCGAGGTGACCAGATCATCAATATTTTGAATTAACTTCCCATGTTTCAAGGGTTTGTTATTAGCACATAACATGCATCTGGTTTTCCAATTAACCAGGTGCTCCACGAACCCGTTCCGTATATAATCCAAATCAGTGATTATGACCAGTTCGTGGAGTTGATGTTGGACAGCAGTGAGGATGGCTTGATGCTCAGCCATCAACTCTGCCACTTGACTACTGCGGGGACCAATCTTGTACCCAGCAGAGGGTTCTGGGATCTCATTCACCCATGCATTCCCTACGCCAGCCACAAGTTCTTTTTCCCCGTTGTTGTCAACATGGTAAGAGCATCCATCCACAAAGACAGTGGGCATTCCCTCACACTGGTCTTCTTCAAAGACTTTTTGTGGGGAATTGAGGTATGCCTCCATGTTGTCCTTGATTTTTAGACTCTCGTCCTCGAGACAGTTTTCTCTGGCACAATCATGCAAGTCAGCCAGATCTTGCGCGAGGGGACTCTTCTTGTTTTGGCCATATCTGACCTCCACAGGAAAGCCTTGCATTGACAGAATCCAGAAAGTAATTTGGGAATTACTCACATTTTTCCTCCACAGAGGATAAAGTTTTACTCGCATAGGAGATTACTTTATTGACCTTGTCATCCCTTTGGTATAATACTGCAGTCAAGCATGTATTAGAGAACCCTGTCTCCAAGAAGAACTCCTTGTTTCTGACCGGGTAAGCTAGGCAAGGCGCTTGTGAGAGGCTTCTTTTGAGTTGTCTTACTGCCTCGGCTTGTTCTGGACCCCATTCCCACTTGATCCCCCCTTCAAAAGATGAATCAGGGGTCTGGTGATCTCTGTGTAGCCCTCAATGAACTTCCTACTATAATTAGTCAGTCCAAGGAGGCTCCTTAGTTCCCGCAGAGTTGTGGGGCCTTTCAATTTCTGGAGTGCTTCCACTTTCTTTTCCTGGGGACAGAGACCCTGAGAGTAATCTCATGCCCCAAGAAATTTACACGGGTTCTACACCACTGTGCCTTTTGAAAGGAAGGTTTTGCTCCGGCAGCCCTCAACTGTGTCAGAACATAACGGATCTCCGCTATGTGTCCCTCCACAGTTGAGCTTTTGATGAGGACATCATCTACATAAGCCAGGTTACCCCTTTCACCCAGGTCGGGCATGGCCTTATGTAGGAAAATGTTGAACTCATTGCCAGAGTTGATGTATCTGAAGGGAGTCCGGGTCCATGTGTACTGCTGCCCCCAAAGGTAAAGGCCAGCTTGTATTGGTCCTCCCTACTGACAGGTACAGTCCAGTACCCATTGGTCAGGTCTATTGCAGTGAATACCCGTGACCCCTGGATCTGGGCCAGCCCTTGGTCAACGTAGGGAAGAGGCCATCGGGAAGTATGGACCCATTTGTTGAGCTCCCTAAGGTCGGCGCAGAGTCTCCACTGGCCGTTTGGCTTCAATATCCCCAGCACCGGATTATTGAAGGTGCTGTGGACTGGACGGATTATCCCACGGGACTCAAGGTTCTTAATTATTTCAGTAAGGGACTCCATTGATGCGAGAGGCAAGCGATATTGGTTCACAAACACTGGAGTCATGCCAGGGTCCGTGGGAATTGTTGTTGTGTGGATGTCGGTGCGACCACAGTCATATGAGTCCACCGCAAAGAGATCTTGAAAATCCAAGAAAACTTGTTTCAACTTTTGCTTCTGCTCCAGAGTCTCACAGGCATCAGCTAGGTCGACTCTCTCTTCAACCATCTGCCTGAAGCCTGGAAATACTTCTGGTTTCGCTATCTCAGCGGCCTCCTCCAGCTGGGTGGAGAAGTCCCTGGCCGAGTGCTAATTTGGACTGGTGGATTCAGGTGGGAAAGGCAGTCCTCACGGACCTGGAAAATCACCTCATCCCTCCTCAAGTCACAAGTCACATCTTCCTTACCATAAGGGCAGGAAGTGTACACCAGAATGTTCCCCCCATGCCTGCTAAAGATCCTGTCTGGTGTTGTGTTGTCATCACTGTCACTGTCAAAACAGTCCTTGGGGATTGGTCCTAACAGTTCATTGCCTAAATCAATGGAAAAATGTCAGTCATCAACCGCCATTCCAATAATGGTGCCTGCGGCTAAAGTGATACTCTTTAAGTCGCTGTTCCCCACCTCTGTTGGAATGGTGTCATGTTGTATGTTGACTAATGGTGTTGGGTTTACCCCCAACCCTTGCTGTTGGAGAGAAGCATTTAGATGAATATAAGCATCAGGGTTTTTTAATTTCTGTCCTCTTTTAACTTTCACTTCCAGGGAGAATTTTCGGGTCCTTTCTGGGATGGTGACTTCCTCTCAAATCTGAATTTCAACTGCATAAGGCAGCAGTTTAGCTGACCTAAATGCTTTCTCTGGATCATCAAAGGCCATGGGATTATCCGCTAATCGGACCACGCTTTGAAGTTTATTAGGTCCAAACTAATGGCAAAGCGATTGAGAATGTCGCTGCCTAAGTAAAAGGTGTCAGTGACGTCTCTCATGACCCAACAATTATGGACTATGCTCTTGTTGCCTAGGGAGATTTTGAGCATGCACCTGCTTGGCAGGAGATGTTTGGAATTGGGTGCTTCCAGCTCCATTTCCCATTTGTCTATAAGTCTAAATGTGGGAATGGCTGGATCTTTTGGGGTTTGCGGAACATGGCTTCGCTGATGAAGCTCTTACCGTTGTTCACACACACTCGGGCTAGAACAGAGTCCTTCCCTTCATTTAACTGAACAGGGATGAACAACTGCTCTCCAATTTGCTGAATATCAGCCAGGCTCTGAGCTGATTTCACATCTTTCTGGACTATAGGAGTGGGAATGTCTGGTCGTGGATTGGTAAAGAATTTCAGAGTGTTTCTTTCCAGTGTGGAATACCACCTTAAACTGGAAGGAAGGTTGATTTTCAGAAATAGAGAGGACCCCCCATCACCAGTCTGTTGTCCTACTGCTATTACTGTCGCGTCTGGAATTTGATTGTTCTGGAAGTGAAATTCTACTTGGTCAGATTTTTTGTTCAACCATGTGGCATGTGCCGTTTAAACTAACATGGTTGACACTCTGTTTCAATTTTATTGGTCAGCTAGTCTGGGTCCAGAGGACCTTGTTTACACAGTCTATTAGGGGTGACAACCTTCTCAGGAAGTCATTCCCCAGTAAGCAAGGGGTGCCCTCTGGAGTCACAACTATGACCGGGTGCTTCACCTTGTGTCGCCAAATTTTAATGTCCAAATCCGCAGTCCCCTTGACGGGAATTTCCTTCCCGTCAAAGTTCTGAAATTGTCCAGGAAGAGAGGTGAGAGGAATTTGGTATTTCTCCTCCATTCCTGAATTCAGTTCATCAAAGGCCTTTTTGGACAGAAGGGTAGCTTGGGATCCAGTGTCCAGCAGTGCCAAAATTGTATCCTGCCCCTGTATTTTTACCGGGGCATAGTATCTTCCCTCCTTCTCCACAAGGGGGCACAGATAATGCACGTTTTTGGACAACTGGTGGGCTAGTTTTTAAGTTTTGGACATTGAGAGAGAAGAGATTTGGGCAGAATTCTGTGGGGAGTCTTGGGAATCTGCAAAGAAAAGGTGGCAACTAGATATGGGAGGAGTTTTGAGTTCCCCTGGTTCCGGTTCTGGCCCCCCCTTTTTTGAGGCAGTCACCAGGATGGGTTTGAACCAGGGGATTTTCATGCTGTTGGTTCTGGGGTTGGATGATGGGCGGCGCTAGCTCAGTCCCCACATCTACCCAGTCTGAATTTGAATCCTTTGGGACCCATTTTTCTTTGGGTGGAGTTCCCCCATCTCGGAAGGAGAAAATCCTTATCCCAGGATCCCCTGAGGACCCCTCTCCTTCAAATTGGAAGATCTGTACCTCCTCCACAAAATGGGTCTGTTTGGGTTCTTTGTTTCTCCTACCCCCTCTCTGCTCCTTGGGTGGCAGACTTTCAGGGGCAGGAGATTTCGGTTCCAGTTCCTGGGTTTCCAGGGGCTTTTTACAAGTGGGGAAGGAAGCTTCCTCCAAGGCTTTACACCCCCCCTTCCCCTTGTGCCTTCTCTCTGGGAACCGATGGGTTATCGGGATGCTGCCCCCATCATTGTTCTGGAGCACTAGTCCAGAGTTTGGGGCATTCTGCACCGGCATGCTCATCGGAGGGTTCTGTTGAGACCTCAGCATGCAACCCAGATCCTGTGCCATGTTTTGGTCCTGGCGCTCTAACTGTGAAACCCCCTCAGGCTGATACAGGGTTCTGTTTTCTCCCCTGGGCTGATCCCGGGAAGGGTAGCTATCCCTTCTCTGGTAATTCCCCGGGTTGGGAAGGTTTGGGTACCCCTCCACCCTTGGCCTCCCCTCTCCTGGATTAGGTTGTCTGGGCTCAGGAAAGTGGGGAAAGAAGGATGGATTATTCTGGGGTTGAAAATTTTGTGGATACCTGGGGAAAAAGTTCTGGCCAGGATTTGGGGAATTTCTGCCCTCCTGGGGGAAGTTAGGAGGGAAGTTTCCTGGGTTGGGTGCTTGGTTGGATCCCCCCCCTTGGGCAGGAGGAGTCCACACATAACCCAGGATGGGTCTGTTCCCCTTGTAGCGGGGACCTACATAGTCCGGGGAGTGAGGGACCCCATTGGTGGGACTACATCCTTGGCTCCCTGTCTGTGACTGGCCCAAGGGCCTTCTGGGCTTGGAATTATTCTGTTGTGCAGGCAAGTTTTTATGCCCCCCATCTCCAAATCCAAAATGGGGGCAACCTTTACCTCTGCCACCTTAGCAGCAGCAGGGGTGCTGGTTAGTTTGGGGCTTTTAGCATTATTTTTGTTTTCTATGGGCTTCTGCAACTCATAGGTTCAGGTGGCCAGTTCAATGACCCAGTCTAGTGATCTTTTCTCATGAAAATCTCTCACTAGCTGGGTCATGATATACTTTGGTAAGGCATGGAAAAAAGTATTAACAAATTCTTTGCTGTCCATGCGCACCCTTCTGGTAGTCAGCGCAAAGGCACGCTTTAACTCCTGCATAAATTCTTGTGGGGCCTGATCCTCCCCACATTGCAAGTTTAAGGCTGCCTTGCGAGCCTCTTGGGGATTTCTGTGAACAGAAAAATGCTTTAGGATGGCAGTCCTATATGTGGACCATCTTGAATGATTTTGGTCCTCCAGCCCCGCAAAGAAACTGCAGTATTCTGGGGAGAATGTCCATTTCACATACTGAATGCAGCTACTGCTGTCTTTTAAATGGAAAGTCTACATCATTTGCTCAAAGAGCTCTAAGTGTTCCCAAACAGAATACTTAGCTTTCTTATGATAAGGCGTGATGACGCTCCTTATTGCCTTGATCTGTTTTAAGGGGTCCTTAAGCAAGGCCCTTTTTGCCTTATTGGCCTTCTTGGTTCGGGTAACCCTGGTCCATTCATCCTCTGATTCAGAGGCACTCCTCCCAGAGGTGCCCGTCTGGTCTTCCAGGTTTTCCCGGATTCTGCGAGCCTGGGAATGGCTGGCAGAATGTGGGGACCTAGTCTCCTGTGTCCTGGGGCACTCAGGGGAGTCTTCTGATTCCTCCTTGCTCCCAGGATTTGATGGGTACCCCCCCACTGTCCTAACTGGGCAGAGGTCTTTAGGATTCCTGTAGTGGGCCTACTCTCCTGGAGTTCTACACTAAACTTCACAGTACTTGGGTGCCCATACCCAGATGCCCGCCCATCCATACCTGTGAGGTGCTGATCTATGAGCCCAATACTTCTAACTGGATAGTAATCCGCCATCCCTGTGGCCCTGGGCTCATGTGCGCCAGGGGACATGGGGGTGGCAGAGTCCAGGGACTGGGAGAGATGAAGGCCTCCGGTACTAGGGTTCCGATTTCCTTAGCATTACGTGCAGTGCCAAGGACGAGATAGCTAAGGATGAGGTTCCTCCTCATGGCCCGGGGGTTGGATTTCCTTCAGTGTCACGTCAGCATGCGTAATGCACACTAATGTGCCCATATGCCCCTAGGGAAGGAGCAAAAAAAGAAAATATACTAAAAAAGTTGTTTTGGGTGAGGGTAGGAGGGGGACACTAAACCACCATGAATGTTTTAATGGAAAGGGGGTGGCACTCTCCCCCCTACCCAAATGGATGTGGGTGCATCTCATGTAGCCCTCCCTGAGGGCAGATTGCTACTGCAGTAGCAATCTGCCCCTAGGAAGGAGTACATGAGATGCCCCACCATCCATTTGCGGTGGGGGAGAGGGCCACCAGAAAACTTTGGAATGGCTTCCCAAAGCACGGGGAAGTACGTATTGCACACCCTGGGGGCAGATGAGCACACTAATGTGCCCATCTTCCCCTAGGGAAAGGTCAAAACGAGAAGAAAATATATAAAAATAAAGTTATTTGCTGGGTGTAGGGGGACACTAAACCACCACAGATGTTTGTAATCGAAAGGGAGGTGGCTCTCTCCCCCCACCAAAAAAAGGAGGGGGGGCTCTCATGTAGCCCTCCCTGGGGGCATATTGCTAGTGCAATTTGGCAATCTGCCCCTAGGAAGGGGCAAATGTATTTTTAATGGGGGGTGATGGTCAGTAGATCACCAGGGATGGCTTGAAAGGGGGGCTGTGATCAGAGAGTAGTAGTTATGATGCTGGGCTGACCATAGGTAACAAATGTTTTTTGTTTTGTTTACAGCTTTTTCTACGCGAGGAGCTGCAACACAAGTGAGTACTTTTTTTTATTATTCTACGGTTAGGGCCCATTGTCAGTGGGGTGTGTGGACCGGGGGCTGGATTGTTGGTGGTATGGGCAGGAGTGGGCAGTCTGAGGAGGTATTTTGGTGAGCTGGGACACAATTGCAGGGTCAGGCCACAAATTGCACCCCCTTGCCAGCAGAATATTGGTGTTTCCCTGGGAACGGCTGTCTAACCATGTGGGTTGAATGCCCACAAGCCCAGGCTGCCCCTCTGGCTGTGCTGCATTACAGATTTCATCTGCTGGGGGGCAATGGGGATCCTGCCGGTGCTCCCTGGAACTGCCGCTGGACTTGGGGATGGTCAACGCACATGGGAGACAGCCCACCAAGCAGGGACGTCATTTCACCAAAATGCCAGGGGTAGCGGCAGTGACATCACATGACCCTTGACCTCTGAAGACATCACAGGAAGTGATGTAATTTGACCCCACCCCGAAGTGACATCACAGGAAGTGATGGAACATGACCTTTCACCCCTTGACAAACAGGAAGTGGCATCACATAGCATTGTTTCTATGTACTCTACAAAAAATATGGTTATGATATCACCTTAAAGTGATATACATTTCATGCAAGAATGGATCACCATATGTATAGTTAATATCAGTGCGTATAGGCCCTTATTACCAAATTACTGTAAACGCAAGCAGGCGTCCAAGGCCAAACGATAATGATGTGTTATTATATAGCACTTACGCTTAAGCGCTTCATATAGAACAAATATACATACAATTACACCCAACCTGTGTTGGTACTCATTAATCAACCATAGAAGGATAACAGGCTGAGTTTACCTTGCCGGGATTCGAACCTCCAACCTGCAGATGACACACACACACATTGCAGCACCGAGCCCTCAACCCAATGAGCTATCCTACTGGTTATAGCTAGCAGAAAACCAGCCACGCCAGAAACAAAGAGCAACATGCTGCTGGCCACAGCCCAGGAGACTCGATTTTAAAAAAAGTTTTTTTTAAAAATGTTTTGTTTTTTAGGGGTAGCAAGTGCGACCCCTGATGACCCCTAAATGTAGTCTGTGCCACCAAGGCCAGGGACATTACCCGCGACTATCCTGGAGCTCAGGCTGGCTTGCGTTGCAGCTTCTCCCTCCAGGAAAGTCAGGAACCCTGCTGGGTCTCCCTGGGACTGCCGCTGCACTCTGGGATGGTCAACGCCCATGAGAGACAGCCACGCAAGGCCAGGGACATTGCCCCCAACTTTCCTGGAGCTACAGCTGGCCTGCATTACAGCTTCTCCCTCCGGGAAAGGTCGGGGACCCTGCCAGGGCTCCCTGGAACCGCTGCTGGGCTTGGGGACGGTTAAACCACATGGGATACAGCCGCCCAATGCCAGGGACATCACCCCCACCCATCCTTGAGTGCTGGCTGGACTGCGTTACAGAATTACCCTCTGGGGAGGGAAGGGGACCCTGCCATAGTTGCCTGGCGCTGCCGCTGTGCTTGGGGAGGGTACACTCACATGGGAAACTGAGGCCCACGGCCGGGGACATCACCTCCGACCGTCCTGGAGTTCTTGCTGGCCTGCGTTACAGCACATTCCTGTATTCCTCTTCCATTCCGACCATGCATGTCCTAAAAAAAGAATGAACAAAACACAATTTTTCAGGGTGAGAGGTCCCTCAACTCCCAAATATCAAAATGTATATATGTAACTACACATACATTATTTCACATTGGTGTATTTTAATAATCTTGAGATAGAGTACCAAGGGGTATTCTGGAGAAACAATACAAATGAGTATGATCTGTGCCAAAAGAGGATCTTAATGTACAAACATACAACAGCAAAAGATTATTGTCGGAGCAGTTGTGCAATGAAGACAAAAATCAACAATCATTGACATAACATAAAAAGAGTCACAATAACAACAGTGTTTGAACTGTACACTGTTCATGTGAAGTATAGTCGTCGACACAACAGTGTTTCGGCCTAAAACAGCTGTAAAGTGCAGCTAGGTGAGCAGGCCTTCATCAGGACGTGTGGTGAAATGATAGTAGTCCCGGGATATCTATCAGGGGTTAATCCATTGCCAAGGTAAGATGGGTCCATGTTAAGTACAGGAACCAAGCGGCCATTTTGCTGCGCCGTAAAAAACCAATAACTGTCTGGGATGCCTCAAGTGGTAATGGGTGTCTTTTGCGTGATACTGGCGGGATTGAATCAGTCAGCGTGGGTTATCTTCCTCGTGTGTCTGTACACGACTTTTAACAGTAGTCACTGTTGCTAGCGCCGGCTAGCGTCTCATCGGCAATGGAAACGGTGAAAGTGAAATGGCAACTAAAAAAAGGGCAACATCGCCTACCTCTCACAAAACTGATGGTACCCTTATAAAAATAGGTTTTTTTTGTTTCCACTCAACCTGTTCTTGAAAGCCTGGAAAAAGGCGAATTCAGCACAACAAACCATGTGTTCCTAGCTCTCACAAGGAAATAACCACAGGCTTCTTTGTACATCATTGTATTGGCATTTTCTGAAAAAACACACAATTTGCTCCTTTTTTGGATATTTTCTCTCACCCCCATACAGTAAACTAGGATTCCTTGGTGGCATTATGACCGCCTACATGTGGGAAGAAAAGGGGCCAAAATTTGGCCGAGATATTACATGTAACAAATGTTACAAGGGATTTAATGGCGCCATAACCAAATCACCAAAAAAGGGCTTGGTGACTGGGGAGGAAACCCCTTGGCAGTTAAGGGGCTAAGGCAGAAGTCGGTATGTGCTTGTCGATGCACTCCTCCTAGCTGCTTCACTAGGCTTGTGTCGTCCTTTAAGGCTGATGTCCCAAACGTGAGGAGAGTGTTGCAGGCAGCTGCCTTGTCCTTAGTTTGGTTCAGGGGCTATCTGGCACTTCCCATCTAAGAAGCTTGCTGCAGTGCAGAGCTTAGCAGGGCACGCTGTGTTCTAGCTGGGTACCAGTTCTGGAGCTGCTGGAGGGTCCTCTGGATTCAGTATTCCTTCTGTTCCCTGGGAGATGTTTGGGGAAGGAATCTTCCGTCCCTCTTGGAGGTCCTGGCCATCCTTCACTGGCGGAAGATGCAAGGCAGATGGTACCTTCAGCCAGGGTCCAATGCTGAGTTCTTCTTGCTACTCCTTGTGAAGTCTTCAGATGATCTGCCCAAAAGAGGGGCTCAGCCCTCTTTTAAAGCGAAATGGGCCACATTGATTGGTGTAGGCTAAGCCTACCTCAATGAACCAATCCTGGATCCCCACCAACAATCTCCATGAGGTCTTAACCAGAGTGCTTTGCAACAGAAAAGGTAAAGGGCGCGAAAAAATGTAATACTAACTCCCGTCCTGTCTGTTGTGGATAAAAGGGTCTCTCTGGTTAATGGAGCTCTCTGTGGTTACTGTTTAAAGCGGCAGGTCTCCCTTGAAGCTGCGGTGAGAACAGAATTTCTATCTCCTGCAAACCACTTTTTTCGTACCTTCTGAATCAGTCCCCCTGCGGGTGTTTCATACTGTAAACACATAGGGCCTCATTACACGGTAGGCGGTGAGCCATGGCGCTATTAGCGCCATGGCTCATGCCGGTAAAATACCGGCACCGCCTTGGCGGAAAGGGGATTTACCGCCCCATTCCAAGGTTGGAGGGGCGGTAAATCCCCCTTCCGCCATTGCCCTTCCCCATTCCCATTTCTGCCCCATAGGGCTCTATGGGAATGGGGAAGGCGCTAATTACGGCACCGCAATTTTGCGGTGCCGTAATTAGCTCCGAGGTCCCTTAGCGGGTTGGATTTTAACGCCTGCAAAAAGCAGGCGTTAAATCCCCCAACCCGCAAAGGGACCTCGTAGTAAGGCGGTAGGGATTTACCGGTACCGGTATTTTACCGGTACCGGTAAATCCCTACCGCCATCCGTGTAATGAGGCCCATAGTCTCAGACATGACAGGTCACTGCCCTTGATACTGTGAGGCAGGATTTGGCTTCGGGTTGACACAGTGCATTTCAAAGGTAGTTGGGGTTTCCGGTATCCCTTGTTAAACTCTGCAGCCAGGCCCCATGTTGGACTGTTCCAATAAAACTGTGATATGCGAAGCTGGCACCAATAGCAGAGCCTAAACAAAGGGAACGGGTGGATCCATGGAGCCTTTCTTAGTTAACTAGGCTGGCCATGTCAGGAGGAAGGATTGGCCCTCCCCCTTTTGAGATGACAAGTGTAATCCTGGCTGTAATATCCCAACTAAATATGACAGGGGGGACGGCGCCTGTAGGCTGTGTCCACTCAGAGTACACATGTCTATGCTTTTGTCATGCAGTGAGCATAGGAAGATGTGTGCGGATTAGCCCCACACATTTCCCGTAGGTTGATCTACCAGAATTCAATTTCATATAACATTTCTAAAAGGCCCAGGGGAGCGCACAACCACTGTGCGGATGCTCAAATTCCTCACATGCCTCCTAGCCTCAACATGTGAACCACCTCCCTAATGAGTGTCTGGTTCGTCCTCAAGGAGAAAGTACCAGCTGAAGCCATCTGCATTTCCATGCTGGGAGCCTGGCTTGTGCTGGATGTCCATATCTAATTCCTGCAGGGATATGGCCCAACGCAAACACTTAGGGTTCTCCCCTTGCATGGCCATTAACCATCGACGAGGCTGGTGGTCTGTCTGGATAGTAAAGTGAGACCCATTGATGTAGGGTTTCAGCTTCTTTACTGCCCACACGACTGTGTAAGCCTCTTTTTCGATGATGCCCCATTTCCTTTCCCTTTTTGTCAAGGACTGGGGCCCCTGCATAATCCATCTTTCAAATCCTGAAAGGAGGTTTGACAGGCAGGGGTCTAAGTTACCTTCTTCAGCATTTCCTGGGAAGTTACATCATTCAAGGGCATGGCAAAGGTCCCATACCCCTTCATCAACGACCAGTAGTCCCCAGTGAGAACTAGAAAGACTCTCACCTGCATCTGTGTGGTGGGGATGTCCCAATTCTTCACAGCTTGTACCTTTGCTTCGAGAGGTTGTTTCTTACTTCCACCGATCAGGTGTACTAGATAGGTCACTGTGTCCTGCGCTATCTGGCACTTTGTGGCCTTGATAGTCAGACCTGCATTCTGCAATGCCTGCAGCCCTTGTTTCAGGTGGGATAAGTGATCCTCCCAGGTGTGGCTGAACACAGGAATGTTGTCTAAATAGGCGACACTGAAGATTTCCAGACCAGACAAAACCTGGTTAACCATCCACTGAGAAGTGGCAGAGACATGCTTCAATCTGAAGGGCATCACATTGAACTGATAATGTTCTTCCGGGAATGAGAATGCTGAACTCTCGCTCGCTCCATCTGTCACGCCGACCTGCCAGTACCCTTCCGTGAAGTCAAAAGGTACTCATGTACTTGGCATCGCCGAGCTTGTCAATTAGCTCATCTGCCCGAGGAATGAGGTGAGCATCTTTCTTCTTGACAGAATTGAGCCCCCTGTAGTCCACACAAAAGCGAACGTCAGTCGTCCCACCACTGTTCTAGTCAAGGGGCTGTGCAATGGTTCTATCACTCCTAGGAACAACATCTTGGAAACTTCCTCCTTGATGGTGTCCCTGATCTTATCGGACATCCAGTGAATCCTACTCTTCACCCGATTACGGTCTCCAGTATCCACATCATGGGTGCAACGATCTGTGCAACCTGGAGTCTGAAAACAGACCGGCAAGCTGTCCCAGTATCCCGCGACATTCTGTCAGTTGCTGTTCTCACAGGTCCGTTGCAAGGTTGACTCTTTCCACTGACACATCTGCGGTTTCAGTGCGCAGAAGGTCTGGGAGGGGAATCAGTCTCCTCCTCAGTCTCTCCGTCAGTCATTAATGCTGTGACCAAGTCATCCCGGCTATAATGGGGTTTGAGCCGGCTGACGTGAAAATCCCTGCCCATCGGTTTAGGTCCTTTCATGTCAATGAGAGAATTTACCTCACTGACTTTTTCCAGCACACAGTAAGTCCCAGTCCACTTGTCCTGAAGGGCACTGGGTTTGACAAGCTCCATAAACCATACCCGCTGGCCTGGATAATAGACTGTCACTGTGGCATTAAGGTCATGCCAGTGCTTCATCAGTTCCTGATTGGCGTTTCGGTTTTTTGTCGACTGTTCCATGTACTTTGCCATTCTAGACTGAAGGCCAAGTACAAAGTACACCACATCTTGTGTAGAGGATGAGTGGTTGCCCTCCCCTCCTACTCTCACTTGACTGAGGGGAATTCGTACTGGGTGTCCAAACAGAATCTCAAAGGGGCTAAACCTTACTCTGTTATGTGGCACCTCCCTGTAGGCGGACAGAAGGCACGACAGGAGAATACCCCATTGTCTCCTCAGGTGCTCTTCCAAGCCACAATACCTTTCAGGGTCTTGTTGAACCACTAAACAAGCCCATTTGTTTGTGGGTGAAAAGATGTAGAGAACCAGTAGGTGACTTCACACTCTTCCCACATAACCTTCATATATGCTGATATGAAGTTTGATCCCCTGTCAGAAACGCCTTCCTTGGGGAATCCCCCACACACGGGAGAATATCCCAATCAGAGCCTTCACAACCACAGGGGCCTTGATGCTCCTCAGAGGGACAGCCTCAGGGTACCTTGAGGCGTGGTTTACCACCACCAAGATGTACCTGTTGCCTGAGCTGGTTTGAAGATCCAAAGAACCCATAATATCCATGCAGATTCTCTCAAAAGGTCATCCAACCACAGGTAGTGGAATTATGGGTGCCTTTTTTGGTACCACCAAGGGGAACTTACCCTTTCCATCAATCAGCCCAATGAATATACTGTCCTAGCTGTACCCACTGCCAGATGACAGCAGTGAGACTAGCGGCGGTGTCACAGACCACAGGAGTTCTGTGTCCATTGATTATACACATGTTCTAGATAGAGTGGAGTATTTTTTGGAACTGGGTTCTCTTCTGGAGACCCGGTATCGTTCCGACTCAGTGCAACCAATCCACATTCAGCCACTCCTTGGCCTAGTGGGAAGTCCTCTAGGGGGCCCACAGTAATGGTGGCCTCTTTCAGGAGTCCAACATTCACTATGGCTTGCTTGGGTAAGACCTTACAAGTAAGATCATATTTCCTATGGTCCAGCTCGTTACACATGAAATAACCTTTGGGTGGTGATAACGTAGGTGCCCCAGTGTTACGGGTGCCTGCGCTCTTCTTTCCGATGTGTACAGTTGAACTAAAGTTTTGGGATTTCCCTTCAGTCTTTTGGGATCTGACTTTGAA
This sequence comes from Ambystoma mexicanum, assembly GCF_040938575.1. Lineage (NCBI taxonomy): Eukaryota > Metazoa > Chordata > Amphibia > Caudata > Ambystomatidae > Ambystoma > Ambystoma mexicanum. The sequence goes on along the minus strand of NC_090926.1, from coordinate 165,564,915 downwards.
GAGGAGTGGGTTGGACCTTTGTCCTTCCCATCCTTGTTAACCTGCTTGTTCAAAGATTTCTCTACTGGTTTAGGTGTGCATGCCTGCTCCTTTTCTGGACTCAAGTACTTACAAACCTGTCGGCAGCCTTTGCAAGCTCCCTAGGGTCTGTAATAGCCTTGTCGACAAGATGCTGGTGTAGGTCAACCTCACAATTCTTCAATACATGCTCACCCACAATCAAATTGTACATCCCTTTAAATATGGCAACTTTGTTACCAGACACCCACCCACTCAGATATTTCAACAAGTGTGTCAATGCTTCAGATGTCTGCCCGCTTTTCTTTCCGAGCTCTCTGAGGCACTTGTGATACTGTTCTGGCGTTTTACAGTACTTCCTGAGGAGGGCCTCCTTCATGCTTTCATAAACGGGCCTTTCCTCTGGAGTTAACTGAAGAATTGCATCAGTACCTGGAGTCAATAAGTGACTCATCAGGGCTGCACCCCACAGTACCTCGTCCATCTCCTGTAGCTGAAAAGCAAGCTACAGCGCCTCAAACCAGTCAACAATATCCTTCTCCACTTCATAAGCCTGCACTAAGTCTTTGGGGATGTGTCACTGGGGCTTATCCCGGCTACTATGGTTTGAGCCACTACCGCTGCTTTCACTAGAGGTGGATCTGTTGGCCTCCTCCTTTTCTTCAAGCGCCAGCTTGCACAGATCTATGGTGACCTTGTCCCGCTGTTTCTGTTCCTCTAGTGCTAGTCTCCTCTCCTATAGCAGGAGTGTCAGGTGTATTGACCCACGTTTGAGTCATTAAGCTTCAACATTTGGTGCTGTGGGCTTAGAAAATCCAAGATGGCCAAAACGGTTTATAGTCAAAATCTCGAAAATTAAAATCTCGAAAAAAAAGCACGAATTAAAAATCTCGAAAAAAAATATCAAATTTTTTTTTCAATGCGTTTTTTTTCAAAATGGGGGGGGTCCCCCGACCCCCCTTTTTTTCATTTTTTTTATTTTACCCCTTTTTTTTACTTACCTGACCCCAAAAACACATAAATAAATAAATAAAAAATTCTATATTTTTTTTTCGAGATTTTTAATTCGTGCTTTTTGTCATTTGAGATTTTATTTTCGGTATTTTGACCGACCACCGGCCAAAAAGCCCACATGTGCGCCAGAATCCAGGAGAACCGCGCAGTTTGTGCGCACACCAAAATGGTCGTCTAACCTTCCACCCACCAGTGCGAGCGTGATAATGAAATGCCTATTTCAAACATTGCAGGATATTCAAAAATCTCACTGAACACCAGCAGACATTTGACAGAATGAAGTTTTGTGTGCATACAAAATCTGGAAAGAAAAAGAGCCCAAAACAATGTTCATAACAAAACTGGCTGAGCTGTGGAGGTCAGCAGCTTAAGTTAAACTGAACTGAAAACCACTAAAATCAAAATGTTTAAATTAAATGAGGGACCTACTTTTGAGTGTCACATAGTTTGTAACTGTTGAAATGTCATAGTTTTGAACTTAGAATCAGCATTCTAGCTGCATGTGTAAAAATTGTCAGTTTGATTTGAATGTAGAAAACTGGGAACAAAAAGTGACATTTAGCTGAAACCTGGCTTAATGAAACTCGATTCTACCTGACAACTACCCCCCGGCAGGAGTTGAAACTGGATCAACAGCTGTGTTCCCAGGCCTGGCTGCATTCTGCTGCCCCCACAAAAAGGAGGTGACACCTCTCTCATTGAATTACCTGGGGACTGCAAGAAACTGAACAATGGACTCAGGCAAATGTTATATTGGGGGGGCCGTAAAGTGGCTTCCTCTTGGGAGAAGTGGGAGGAGAAGTGTCTGTGAGAGCCAGCTGAGCTTGGGGGAAGTGGATAAACCAGTTCTTCCACCATGTGATGTGGGAAGCCACACCCCTTTTTGACCAGGGCATAAGTTAAAAAGATAGATAACTCATAGTGCGGACTGGTCAAAATTATATAAGTAATATCATTATTCTTGTGATTTTTCTGTGCACGTTTTAAGAGGCGTTAGGACCCTGTGGTGTATTCTGGGGGGTTACTAGCGGAAAATAGGGTCTCACTCCAAATGTCTGCATGTTAAAAATCTGATACTTCATCAATTAATGTCCATACTCGCACATGTGTGTAATTTTTGGTAAATGTCCGATATTGGTAAACCAGTCAAAAAGCGCAAAATGTTGTCATTTTTGAATGCAAGCCCCCAGGAAGATCAGAAGCGGACAAGCATGGACCATAAGGAATATATAATGTGTACATGTAATTTCAACAAATTGTGTATCTGGGAAATATGTATTTGAATCAAATATAGATTTGTGGGCAAATTGACCAGGGGAGGATCCTGTAACGCTCACCTGATTCCCACGGAGGCGCTGGTCCCGGCTGAACTGTTATAGTCTCTTCAATTGAGAAGCGTAGAGCTCGGATGACTCTCTGCACTGGGCTTCCTCTTATTGACCGTCTGGCTTGCAGGGTAAGGTTTCTGCAGGCGGAAGAAAAAAGGGTTAATGACCGTTTGGCTGGACTTCCTCCTCACTAATCGCCAACTCTCCGAAAGTCCAATGTCCTGGTGAGCTCTCACCTTAGGCGTATAAATGCTGGGCTCTCCATCTGCGACTTATGCAGGGGTGCGTGGGTTCCAGTTACGTCACTGGAGGTCCTCAAAGTCTTTTGTGGCCTTAGAAGTGGCACAGGTGCTGAGATGACAAAAGGTGATGCCGCCGTTACTGCACGAGCAGATGCCAGTAGGTATAAAGAGTTTATAGTCTTGAAGAGAAGGGCACCTTTAATGAAGTCTTTGCATTGTCTTTTTTAGGTGCCTGGATGCTGAGGGCGTGGTCACTGAGAGCGCGACACGTGCGGTTGTACGTAGGTATGGGAATTTCAATGACACCTCAATAATGTCCCTTGTTTTCTGTTTTCAGGTCTTGAGATGTTGCGGGCGTTGTTCGTCCGTTGCCGTTGCACGTGAGAAGTACATGAGTATAATGATCTGTGACCTTATTATAGCACCTCTAACAATGTTCTTTTCTTATTTGCAGGTGTCGGGACCTTGCGGGCGTTTTCCCAGTCGCCGATGCACGTGGGGAAACACGTAAGTGTTAGGCTTTCTTGCAGTCTTTAATGGCACTTAAATAATGTCTTTTCTTGTTTTCAGGTGCCGGGCTGCTGCGGTTGAAGAGATCGTAATACGCGCACAAAAGCAGGTAAGAAAAGTAAATGCGGCCGCCTTCACCCGTTTCCTACTTAACAATGTTCTTTGTCTTTACAGGTGCCGTTAGGCTGCTGAAGAGAAGGCCGCGAAGAATCCGTGAAAGCACAGATGGATCAGGTAAGCGAGCGCGGCTGCGAACGTGTTGCAGCTTGCTAACCTTATGTTTCTTTTGCTTGCAGGTTCTGCCGGTGTTTGGATTCCTGGATGGTAAGTATAGTTCTCGTGTCTTTCTTCCACAGGTTGCTGAGTTGAAGCTGGAGATGTCACTGGAATGCTGGAGCTGACTCAGTGAGCGTCCTGCTGCAGATGCAGAATAACGTGAAGCACGTTTTCCCAATCGGGTGTGGTTTAAATAGTGTTGGAGTGATTGGGTGCCTTCTTCCTCAGCCTCACCCAGGTAAAAGAGTTCCTGTGTTCCAGAGCTAAGGAGTGGCACCAGCCCCACTAGGTAAGAAAGTAGTCCCAGTTCAGGGAAAAGTTCCTCCCAGCAGAAGGCTGGGGACTTCATCCTGCCAGCATTTGCAAGGGTGAGTATGCAGCATGGTCTGCTACAGGTAGGTCCACCCAAGCACCTTTGCAAGAATTATGAGCCCGGCGCCCTAGGCGCCGGGACTGAGGTTCCTTATGAGCCTGGCGCCAGAGGCGCCAGGACATGGTCCAAAGGGCCCCAATAGGGGTTTGCTGGAGCCGGGGACGAGGGTCGTGAGCCTGCTTCCGGGAATGCTGGGCTTGACTTGGCTTCTCGAGAGCAGTGCTCATGACAGCACCCCCCCCTCAAGGCCCCTCCCAAACTTGTCTTCCCTGGAGGTTTTGGCCTATTGGGAAAAGTTCGGTGGAATTTTCTGACTAGACGAGGAGCATGGACGTGGTCAGAGGGTTCCCATGATCGTTCTTGAGGTCTGTAACCCTTCCAGTCGATCAGATAGTATAATTTTGACTTGATGATCTTGGAGTCCAGGATGTTTTTAACCTCAAATTCAGGTTCTCCATTTACTTGAATAGGCTCTGGAGGTTTACTCAGTCTGGTTCCAGGTTGCATAGGTTTTAGTAGAGATACATGAAACACCGGATGTATTTTCATGTGGGATGGCAAACCCAATTTGACAGCCACTGGGTTTATTATGGCTGTAATTGGATATGGTCCCAGATATTTTGGGTTGAAGGTGTGAGGTCCTTTAAGTGATAAATGTTTGGTGGATAACCAAACTTGATCTTCAACCTGGTATTGAGGGGCGTCTCTTCGGTGTTGGTCTGCTCCCCTTTTGTACCGTTCTTTAGCCTGTTGTAGGTGGATTGTCGCTTCTTTGAAAGCTTGAGTGATAGCATTGTGAAGCTGATCCACGGCAGGCGTTCCAAGATCTTGGGGCGGGTCGAGATTGGAGGTTCGAGGATGAATCCCATATAAAATGTAAAAAGGACTTTTTCCGGTTCCTGAATGGATCGAGTTGTTGTAAGCATATTCGGCTATCCAAAGGATATCTTTCCAATTACTTTCCGACTGCTGTAGCATACAACGTAAATATTGTTCCAGAGTTTGCTTTGTCCTCTCAGTTTGTCCATCGGTCTGGGGATGATCGCTGGTTGAAAGTCTCACATCGATTTGAGCTAAACGACAGCAACTTCGCCAAAAGTGAGAGATAAACTGGCTCCCCCTATCTGAGATCAAAACCGAAGGGAAGCCGTGCAATCTTACAATATTTTCAAGGAATTCCCGTGCTAGAACTGAAGCTGAAGGTAAGCCCTTTAGTGGAACGAAGTGGGCCATTATAGAAAACAAATCTACAATTACTAGAATAGTGTTGTATCCGGAACAGGAGGGTAAATCGGTGATGAAGTCCATGGAGAGGGTATGCCAGGGATGTGGCGGGATGTCTAGCGGATGCAGGAAACTCGCTGGTCTTTCCTTCTGACCTTTGTTTTGGGCACACACACCACAGGACATCACAAACTCCTTTATGTCTTTTCTCCATGACGGCCACCAGAAGTGTCTCTTGACTTTTTCCGAGGTTTTGGCAATGCCTGGGTGGCCCTCCATCAAGGAATCATGGTAGCAAGAGATTACCTGTTTTTGTAAATCGGCATGTGGTAGGAATAGTCGTCCCTGAAAATAAGGCAGGTCTTTTTTTATGATGAAGTCCTTTCCCTTCAATTGATAGTTTTGTAAGTCCGAAGGGGTCACAAGTTGTTTAACTTTTGCTTCGATATCTTCGATGGATTGTGAAAAAATCAGGCCCAGGATTCTCTGTTCTGGAATTATTGGCACAGGTTCAGGATTGACAATATTATCTCCCATTCCAATCCGGGAAGGGGCATCCGCTTTGCCATTTTTGTTGCCGGGGCGATAAGTAATTACAAAGTCAAATTCGGCAAAGAAAAGGGCCCAGCGAAGCTGTCTGGAGGACTGAGCTTTGGCGGTTTTCAGGTATTGTAGGTTTCGATGATCGGTGATTACCGTGACAGTGTGTTTGGCTCCAAGGAGATTGTGCCGCCAGGCCTTGAAAGCGGACTTAATTGCTAAAAGCTCTTTATCTGTGATGGTGTAGTTAATTTCAGGCGCCGAGAACTTGTGAGACCAGAATGCCACGGGGTGCAATTGGTTAGTTTCCGGATATCTCTGTGATAGAACCGCCCCCATTGCTAAGCTGGAGGCGTCGGTCTCAACGATGTAAGGGAGATCTGGGCGTGGGTGTTTCAGTATGGGTGCTGAGGTGAACTTGGCTTTTAGCTCTTGAAAGGCCTGTTCTGCTTCTGTTGACCACTCGAAACGTTTGTTTTTTCTTAAGAGGGCGGTGATGGGCTGCACCACTCGTGAAAACTCTGGAATAAACCTGCGGTAAAAGTTGGCAAAACCTAACATGCTTTGGACACCTTTCACGGAAGTAGGTGATGGCCACTTGATGATAGCGTCCACCTTTCTCAAGTCCATGTGGACTCCTTTGGGTATCAGAATAAAGCCTAGAAATTCAACCTCTGTGACGTGAAAAACACATTTTTCGAGCTTAGCAAAAAGCTTATGTTGGTGGAGTTTTTCAAGGACGGCTCTAACATGTTTCCGATGATCTGCTTCTGAAGATGAGTACACAAGGATGTCATCTATGTAGACGACTACGCAAACATCTATGAGTTCTCTGAGGACATCATTCATAAAATACTGAAAAGCGGCTGGTGCATTGCATAGTCCGAAGGGCATCACTTGGTATTCAAATAGTCCATACTTGGTGCGAAATGCCGTCTTCCATTCGTCGCCTTCTTTAATCCGTACCAAGTGGTAGGCTCCCCGGAGATCTAGCTTTGTATAAATGCAGGCGTTCTTAACTTGGTCAAGGAGTTCTGGAATCAGAGGTAGGGGGTATCTGTTCTTTACCGTTATCTGGTTCAGGGCACAATAATCAATACAGGTTCTAAGGTCACCTTCTTTTTTAGGTACGAAGAACAGAGCCGAGGATGCAGGAGACTTTGATGGGCGGATAAATCCATTGGCCAGGTACTGGTCCAGATACTGTCGCAAATGAAGATTTTCAGGCTCGGTAAGGGCGTAAATTCTACTACAAGGGGGAGTGGCTCCGGGTATCAGGTCTATTTGACAGTCGTAACATCTGTGGGGAGGCAGGGTATTAGCCTGTTCCTTCTGAAAGACATCTTGGAATTCTTGATACTCTGGAGGCAATTGCGGTCCTTCGGATGTTGCTACCGCTAGGCCAATACTGGGTCGAGGATAACAAGTAGGTGCACACTCTGGGAACTGTATCGTCTTTGCTCGCCAATCAATTTGAGGATTGTGTTTCTCCAACCAAGGGATCCCCAGAATTATTTGGAACTGAGGGGCCTTGATCACATCGAACACGATTACCTCCCGATGTCCATATTGGCCCAATAACGGCACTTCTGTGGTGGTATGGGTTACCGGTCCGGAGGCTATTTCCGTACCATCCACTGTGGTAATGACGTCTTTAATTACCTTAGGACAAAGGGGTAGGTTCATCCTGGAAGCCATCTTGCGGTCTACATAATTTCCAATCGCTCCGCTATCAATGTATGCTTTAATGGCATGCAAACGATCCGGTCGTTCTGGATTTATGAGGACCATTGACATTATGAAGTGCGAGGTCAAAGAACTGGTTTTTACGCTCGGCAAGCGGACCTCTACACTTGTCGGACGAGGTTGTTTCCCGGCTCGGGCTTTTCGGAATTCTTATCAGAAGCTCCCACTGTCTTCTTCGGAGGTTTCACCGGGCAATCTCGGAGGAAATGTCCTGAATTTCCACAATAGAGACATAGCTGCAATTGTCGTCTCCTGTCGCGTTCTTTCTGGGTTAGGGGACCCTTTACGACCCCTATTTGCATAGGTTCTACGGCTTCAACTCCTTTGGTGTGAGTTAGTGGCTTAGAGAATACTCGAGTTTCGAACCTGGAGCGGTCTGCCTTTCTGTTTTGTAGTCTGTGATCCAATTGGACCACTAAATCAATGTACTCTGAACAATCTTGAGGGGGATTCACGACCTGGGCTAGGACATCTTTGAGTTCGCCACGCAAACCCCTGTGGAAAAGCGTGATCCTCTTGTCCTCGGGCCATCTGGTTTCTACGATTAGTCTGTTAAATGACGCAATATAAGCCAGAAGATCCTGATTGCCCTGCCGTAGGGAAAGGAGTTTGTTGTCCAGGGCCTGCCCCTGGGAATGTCTTGCGAAAAGTCTTTCCATATTGACCTGGAAGGCCTGGAAATTGTGAAGAATCGGGTCATCCTGTGTAACCAGAGGGATCGACCAATCAGCGGCGCTGCCGCTAAGATACGAAAGCACAAAGGCTACTTTAGTCTGATCAGTCGGAAAAGCAGCCGGTCTACAAAGAAAGTGCAATCGGCACTGATTTATGAACACCGCAAACCTCTTAGGGTCACCAGAGAAGCGTTCGGGCGGAGCCAAAGGCACATTTCCGGGCAGATTGATTTGAACAGGATTGGCTGAAGCCGCCGGGGTATAGGTCCCTCCTGAATTAGGTAGAGGGGTTTGCCCCGCTTGTGTTTGTAATAACTGTCTGGCGAGGTCATCAGTTCGTTCTTTGGACATAATCAATTCCCTCCTCAGGGCATTGGTTTCCTGGCGGGCAGCATGTACTTCAGCTCTTAATTCCCCTAGTAACTGGGCCAGTTGATCAGTGTCGGAAGTTTCCATAGTGCCTGGGTAGGAGGTTATTGGAGGGCTTCGCGTTCTGTAACGCTCACCTGATTCCCACGCAGGCGCTGGTCCCGGCTGAACTGTTATAGTCTCTTCAATTGAGAAGCGTAGAGCTCGGATGACTCTCTGGACTGGGCTTCCTCTTATTGACCGTCTGGCTTGCAGGGTAAGGTTTCTGCAGGCGGAAGAAAAAAGAGTTAATGACCGTTTGGCTGGACTTCCTCCTCACTAATCGCCAACTCTCCGAAAGTCCAATGTCCTGGTGAGCTCTCACCTTAGGCGTATAAATGCTGGGCTCTCCATCCTGCGACTTATGCAGGGGTGCGTGGGTTCCAGTTACGTCACTGGAGGTCCTCAAAGTCTTTTGTGGCCTTAGAAGTGGCACAGGTGCTGAGATGCCAAAAGGTGATGCCGCCGTTACTGCACAAGCAGATGCCAGTAGGTATAAAGAGTTTATAGTCTTGAAGAGAAGGGCACCTTTAATGAAGTCTTTGCATTGTCTTTTTTAGGTGCCTGGATGCTGAGGGCGTGGTCACTGAGAGCGCGACACGTGCGGTTGTACGTAGGTATGGGAATTTCAATGACACCTCAATAATGTCCCTTGTTTTCTGTTTTCAGGTCTTGAGATGTTGCGGGCGTTGTTCGTCGTTGCCATTGCACGTGCGAAGTACATGAGTATAATGATCTGTGACCTTATTATAGCACCTCTAACAATGTTCTTTTCTTATTTGCAGGTGTCGGGACCTTGCGGGCGTTTTCCCAGTCGCGGATGCACGTGGGGAAACACGTAAGAGTTAGGCTTTCTTGCAGTCTTTAATGGCACTTAAATAATGTCTTTTCTTGTTTTCAGGTGCCGGGCTGCTGCGGTTGAAGAGATCGTAATACGCGCACAAAAGCAGGTAAGAAAAGTAAATGCGGCCGCCTTCACCCGATTCCTACTTAACAATGTTCTTTGTCTTTACAGGTGCCGTTAGGCTGCTGAAGAGAAGGCCGCGAAGAATCCGTGAAAGCACAGATGGATCAGGTAAGCAAGCGCGGCTGCGAACGTGTTGCAGCTTGCTAACCTTATGTTTCTTTTGCTTGCAGGTTCTGCCGGTGTCTGGATTCCTGGATGGTAAGTATAGTTCTCGTGTCTTTCTTCCACAGGTTGCTGAGTTGAAGCTGGAGATGTCACTGGAATGCTGGAGCTGACTCAGTGAGCGTCCTGCTGCAGATGCAGAATAACGCAAAGCACGTTTTCCCAATCGGGTGTGGTTTAAATAGTGTTGGAGTGATTGGGTATCTTCTTCCTCAGCCTCGCCCAGGTAAAAGAGTTCCTGTGTTCCAGAGCTAAGGAGTGGCACCAGCCCCACCCAGGTAAGAAAGTAGTCCCAGTTCAGGGAATAGTTCCTCCCAGCAGAAGGCTGGGGACTTCATCCTGCCAGCATTTGCAAAGGTGAGTATGCAGCATGGTCTGCTACAGGTAGGTCCACCCAAGCACCTTTGCAAGAATTATGAGCCCGGCGCCCCAGGCGCCGGGACTGAGGTTCCTTATGAGCCTGGCGCCAGAGGCGCCAGGACATGGTCCAAAGTGCCCCAATAGGGGTTGGCTGGAGCCGGGGACGAGGGTCGTGAGCCTGCTTCCGGGGATGCTGGGCTTGACTTGGCTTCTCGGGAGCAGTGCTCATGACAGATCCTCTGACCCATAAACAGACCTCATCATGATGACAATCCATTTCCTTCCCTCAATCATGGGAGAGGGGAGAATTGGGCCAATGACAAGTAGAGAGGGGCAGACTCAGTTATGCCACGCACACACCCACTTCCAAAACACATAAAAAGAGACTGCTGGGACAGGTAGAGACATTCAATTCCATTTTCTGCGGGACGCTCTGCCGGGAGACTCCAGACTTCACATCCATCAATCTTCAGAGACCAGAAATATACTTCAGAACTTAAAGCAAGGGCCTAAACCCACAAACTGAGAACTCTTCTCAGCAGGCCTCAGCATCCTTAAAATCATTTGCAAACTATTCCACAGCAGGGCGAGCTGTCTGAATTCTTTTGCCAAGAACTTTTGCCAGTACCCAGAAAGCAGTGTTACATCCAGAATCCACTTGATCCAGACCGGAAAGCAGAGCAGTATCCAGAACCAGAGACCGCTGTATCCAGAGAGGCTAGACCAGCAGAGCAGAGCTGACCCGGACCGCTGTGAGCAGAACCAGAGATCCGGATCGCTGTGAGCAGAACCTGTGCCTGATTGACCTGCCGAGCAGACAGAACCGCCGCCGGACATGTTGACCAGATCCGTGATGAGGCCTAGTTCAAATTTATATTGTGAGTACCTTGCAGAACTGTGCAGAACCAATCTCTTAGTTAAAATAATCTAATTCAAGCTATTTTAACCTAAGTAGAACTGCCTCCTAGAAATCGTGTCATCTGTCATTTTGAAAGCTGCACAACTGTCACCTGTCAATTCTGCAGCTGCAAGCTGTCACCTGTCATTTTGAGTTTTACTTTAAATCCGAAAATCTACCTTTATTAAATCGTCCGTATCTTTGGAACCGTTTGTATGAAATTTATCTTTCATTTTAAAGCTGTGATTCTAGGCTTTCCAACGAACCTAGGACCGACTTCCTACTCCCTATACTTTTTCGGCAATCGCGATTTACGCACCCGCGAAATTTACCGCGATTTGCGATTTTGGCTCAATTTCTCCACTTGTCAAAATAGCAGCTCCATTCTTTCCTTTGTTAAAAATCTGTTTGCAACCTGGTAATAACTCATAGAGCATTGCTAAAATGAGCCTGAACTAATACCAACAAGCATCTCTCACTCACCCTGAATCTCTAGAGGGAATTAAAATCAGTTAGCACATTTTCCCATCCATTGCCATCAGATTTAAAAGCATTTTGGGCCTGTGTTTCAAACTTCTGCCTGTTTCCTCTGAGCTTGCTGGGGGTGGGAGACTGAATTCCGTATTGTATTTGATTGTATTCCCGAAGACTGTGTGTGTTACTTCCATCTCCTTGCATTGCATATGGGGGGTGTGAATTGCCACCAGGGGAAAAGTGATTACATTGTCTTTTGTTGAAGCCATATCAAGTTATTTTCTGTACTGCATTTCATTCATCATTGCGTTTCCTTGAACCATATAAAGCATTCTTTCCCACCTTATTCTTCTGTTCCTATTCATAAGTTACCTCTTGCTGATTACTGCTCATATTCAGAAGTGTAATATCCATTATCAATTTATTTATAGAAGTGTGATATATATATATATATATATATATATATATATATATATATATATATATATATATATATATATATATATAGTTTATATTTCTCAAATAAACCTTTTAAATTTGCAAAACAGACCTACTTCTTGGCTCAGTGGGGTCAGGGAGATTCTAAGAGAGGGGTGTTATATAGGGGTTGTCATCCAGAGTACATGAACTGGACATAAAAATATATCAATAAGGGTTTCCCTCAGCATCCCAGACTAGGCATTGACTTAGCTGTAGTGCTGAAGTGAAGCAGCTTAACATGAGCTTTGTAGCAGCTATCTCACTAATAGCTGGAACAATTACCAGGCCACTTATAGAGCTTGCCCAGGCCTGGGACCTGCGTGATGCTGCACTAGCCCCTGACCTCACTGACAGTCTAAGGTGTTAAAAAACCACACTTGCCTCCCAGTGGGATGGCTGGCGAGTGTGATGAATCAACTTTCGGGGCACCAGTGGTCCAGGGATTAATATCGGTTTCTAAACCATCAATCAGCCCCACACCTCTAGTACACCAGAAGGGATCCAAAGAGATTGGAAACAGAAGTCAATTATAAACCTCCTTGTCCAATTTTGGTAATCTGGACAGAACAGCAGGCTTATCTCTGCATGGTCGTGGTTCATTAGTTAGTTGCAACACAGTGAAAATACAATTATTACCCAGCGATAAAAGGGACTGTCTAGTCAAGGTTGTATACAAATATCTACTTTATTATTATTCAACAACAAAATACATAAAAGCAGATGAAATTCGGAATATGTATTGATATACAGGGAGAGCCCCCAAGAAAGAAGTCAGGAAAAATCTTCAAAGAAAGCCAACCAGTAAGTGGTAAGTTTCCAAACGTTATGAGTGATCCAACTTGAAATCCATTTTCTATGGTGAATTTGTTTTCTGTACGTGGTTTAACATCCACGCAGGTATTAGAGAACTAAGGTAAAAAACATATGTCAGAAATCTCTAATGGTATTTTCAAGTTGTATGGATCTTGGTACATTTAAGTTAGGAACTAAACACCATTGTCAAATGCACAACCTCAGGTACATTGTATTTTAAATCTATTATAGAATTCAGGTATCCAAAACATGTTTTCCATCCCCTAACAGACCATACAAACGCCATTAGTGGGTATAACTTCAACTCTAATAATGGATCGGATGAAATTGCAAATTTAAAATTTATGTGGCTCTCGGGCAACATTAGTCAAGTGAAGGAACTAGGTATATTTATATTTCCAAGTACCATTTTAAGATGGCCGCCGCCGTTACGGCAGAGGAGACAGTGACAAGGGACATGGTTGGCGTGGCAACAGATATACAACTCTGTGCGCACGGCCAGCGTTTCTCAGTAGATTGATGCCGACACAAGGGACTGTACAACAACGCGGAAACAGGGAAGCGAGGACTGGAGGTCGGTTTATTATGGCCGCCTGCCTTCACCTCCTGCCGCAGGGGGTTAGCTGTAATTGGGAATGATAACGGATACTCGCACGGGCCTGCCGTGAGACGAGTTTGGCTGAACATTGAAGTGCCAAAGGGAGGATAGGGGGTGGAACATGGGAGCGAGTATGCAATTTAATTTTCCAAATAGTGACACACAGGATGCAGAGTTGTATACAGTTGTGATTAGTACATCACAATTATAAATACATTTAGAGTTGCGATATGCGATAAGGAGAATAAAGAGGAAAGTTAAAATACAGGGCACATTAGTCAACATCAGTACATAATGTTATTTGTATTTTACAGGGATTAGCCCATGATTTCGTGAAACTGATTTCTGGTAAGCAACAAGTATATCTTTTCACGTAATAACAGAGGTTTGGATATATGTACCAGATGCTGTGCCGTTAATATTCATGAGTGCATTGCAAATAGACAAAATATGTAGGAGCACGCCTATTCATTGCCATAACAGTTGAATATGAACCAATTTAGGCTAAATATTAAGCTTTTATTCAGAATGCACAAACTATGACTACTACTTAATGGAAATGACAAAAAGTAGTCTTTTGAATTCAGGGGAGACGTATCTACAAGGCTTAATCATATCCATATTTTCCTTTCTCTTTTTTTCTCTTTGTTTTCTTTTCATTTGTGTTTTTTTCTCCCCGTTTTCCATGTATTATTTTATTGTGTCCATTTGTATGTGTACATGATGATTTGATATGTTTGTTTCGTACTACAATGATGACTGCAATCACATTCTTTCTTTTCCTGCAAATGCCTGGTCTAATTTATGTTAATTATTTTACATGCATTAATTTGTGGAATGTATTGAAGAAAGTACTTATAAGGATATAATTTGCCCACAAATAAGTTATTGTTTTGAAAAAGGCCCTTGAGAGGCTGAAACACATGTCAACAACAAAGGGGAAATAGGAGTCAATAAATAATAAATTGCTCCGACAATACCAAATCAAGTGTGACTCAAACTTGATTTAATTATGGAGGTGGCGCAGTCTTTTTTTTTAAATATATTTTTATTGTTTTTTTCAAGAAACATACAACCAGTATCATCAACACGACAATCAATTAAATATCCGCAATAATTCCCATTCCCTCCCTCCCCAAGTGAACCCGGACCGGGGTTACGCAGTCTGCTGCTGGCATTAGGGTGAGCCCGGGCTGTCCGGGTCCTCACCTGAGGTGCTGGCTTCCTTAGGACTGAACAGGGCCGTCGTGAGGGCAATCCACTGCAGGAGGTCCTCCGAGTCATTTATTTTTTGCTGTCTTTGCGCCAGCTCCCAGGCCCCGGTTTCAGCCACAGTCCATCTGCGAAGGTCCTCCCACCATGTTACAAGTTTAGGGGCTCTGGGACACTTCCAGGCCATTGCGATGCGCCTTTTAGCGAGGATGTACATCAAATCTTTGAGCCTGTTGAGAGATTTGTTTTTTTTCCCTCGTGGGTACGAGCCCAATAGACATGCCTTGGGGGATTGCACGTCTAGCGTTATGTCCTCCTCTGCTACCTTGGTCTGAATTTGCGACCAGAAGGTTCGTATGTTCGGGCAGGCCCAAAACATGTGGGTCAGGGAGGCCGCAGGTTCTTGGCACTTGGGGCACCGCACCACACCAGCGCCATTGAATCTCGAGATGACAGCTGGGGTAAGGTAGGCCCTATGGATGATGTAAAATTGGATACGTTGAAATCGGGCATTCCTAGAGACCTTTTTGTGATAGTGTGTTATTGTTTCCCACTCCGTGTCGCCAAATAGTGTGTTCAGCTCGGCCTCCCATTTGCTCTTGCATGTGAGTTCGCTATGTGTGGTGTTGTCAATTAGGATCTCATAAAGCCTAGAGGTTTCGTGTCCCCCTTCTGCCACACCTATCAGGTTCTCTATGGCCTCGTGTCCGGCGCATTGGGATTCTGCATCCGGCCATCGCCTCCTAAGTCTGTCCAGCACCGCCCCGTATAGAAGGAACTGACCCAGTGGGACCCCAGTCAATTCGTGCAGCTCGGGAAATGTGTGGATGCCCTGGTCATCCACCAGATCGCCCAGAGTGGCGACGCCAGAGGGCTCCCATATATTCCGGATCGCCCTCCGGTCTTCCGGTCTAGTGAACATGATGGCGGCTATAGGGATCTGTGGGGAGTAAGGGTCGGACAGCTTGACCAACTTGCAGGCCCGACTCCAAATTTGGGTGCCTAGGCGGATGAGGTGCGCGTCCAGCGTTTTGGGCATTGGTCCGATCCAGAGGAGGTCCCTGAGCAGCCATGGTGCGTCTGGGGGCTGCAATAGGCGTGTGTCCGTCATGGCATCATCAGCCATCCACTGGATCACGTGCTTAAGCTGGGCCGCTATGTAGTAGAGCTCAAAGTTAGGTGTGTTCAGGCCTCCCCTCTCGTACGGTCTTTGAGTAATGTCTAGGGCAACTCTGTGCCTCCCCTCCCGCCATAAGAGTTTCCTACATAGCATGGCCAGGTCTTTGAAAAAACGCTGGGGGATGTTGTAGGGGACGTTGGTGAAGAAGTGTAGGAGACGGGGGAGTGCTACCATTTTAAGGAGTCCCGCCCTACCAGCCATCGAAAGGGGCAGTTTGCACCATAGGTCGATTGATTTAGCCAGTCCCTCCTTAGCCCTGCCCGTGTTCAGAACATGTTCGGTCTCAGGGTCCCGGTGGATCACGACGCCCAGATATTTGAACGTAGTGGGTTCCCATTTAAGGGCCAAAGGGGGGAGGTGTTCTTCCTTGGTTCCACTAAGTGCAGCCAGGGGGAATAAGCAAGACTTGCTGTGGTTAATCTGGACCCCTGTACATCTGTGGAACCCGTCTAGGGTTTCCAGGATGTAGGGGAGAAGGTGTTCGGGATCCCTCAGGTAGAGGAGCATGTCATCCGCATACATGGAGACAAGGTGGTTCACACCATTTATCGTTATTCCCCCGTCACCGTATTCCTGCCTAAGGTATGCTGCCACTGGTTCAATCGCTAAGATGTAAAGTAGAGGGGATAGGGGGCACCCTTGTCGAGTGCCCCTGGCCAGGCTCCATTTTTCAGAAAAAGTGTTGTTGGTACGCACTCTGGCGGTGGGGTTGGTGTAAATGAGTTTTACCCAGTTCAAAAAAGCCGTTCCGATCCCCATCTTTGCTAAGGTGGCATAAAGCCATGTCCATCGGACCGAATCAAAGGCTTTAGAGGCGTCGAGGGACACAACTGCATATTTACCGGGCATGCCGTTTGTGCTGTGTATCACGTGGTGCAGCCTTCGCAGGTTCTCGGACATAGAGCGACCCTGCATGTAGCCCGTCTGATCCTGGTGTATGAGGTATGGGACGGCTGCACGAAGCCTTCTGGCCAGTAATGCGGTGAGGATTTTGTTGTCTACATTCAACATGGATAGTGGGCGGTATGAGCCGCAGTCAGAGCTGTCCTTGTCGGGCTTAAGTAGGGGGATGATGGTGGCTTCAATCATGGTGTCGGGGAGGTGGCCTATGTCATACGCCTCGTTATATACTTTGGACAACAGGGGGGCCAGTATATCCTCATAGGCCTTATAAAATTCGCTCGGGAGACCGTCCGGTCCCGGCGTTTTACCCGAGGGCAATGACCTAATGGTGGCTGTGACCTCGTCGGGGGTGACGGGGGCTCCGAGGGGATCTGCCAAGTGGTCCTCCAGGCATGGGAGCCAGATGGCGTCTAGGGCGTCCTCGATCGCGTGGTCAGGGGGCGGGGCTGGATCGGAGTAAAGGGTTTGGTAATATTGTTTGAACGCTGCATTGATACCCACTTGCGTGTGGAGGGTCAGGCCGTCTGTATTACGAATGGAGCAAATGGGGTATCTGGGGGTTTCTCGTTTATAAAGCCATGCAAGAAGCTTCCCGGGTTTATCGCCCAGGGCATGATTCCTCTCCGTGAATTTAGTATAGCTCAACTTCCCCAGCGTCTCCCAGTGTGTTAGGCATGTTTGTTTAAGATCAATCATCTTTTGCAAGTGGGCGGGATCAGGGGACGGGGTGGCTTCGAGATCTTGGAGTTCAGTCTCAGCGTGCGCTAGCAGGGACGTGACGGATTTTAGGGCCCCTCCAGCCGCGGCTATCATTTCCCCCCTAGTTACCACCTTGTAGGCTTCCCAGGCTGTGCCTAAGTATCTGACGCTATCAATGTTGGTCTGCCAGTAATGTGTGGAACCCTCCCTGATTTGTTCGCTGAAGGCTTTGTCCAACAGCGCTTCGCTTCTCAATTTCCACGTGGGGATGGGGGGCCTGGGCGTCGTGGTCACCCACGAGGTCATCAAAGGGGAATGGTCTGAAAGTACCCTGGCTAGGTACTGCGTGTCCTCAAATCCCGCCACATGCTCTTCGCTAATGAACAGGCAGTCTATCCTGGTATGGACCTTATGTGGGGGGGAGTAAAAGGAGTAGCCTCTGGTTTCGGGGTTTTGCACTCTCCACAGGTCTTTCAGGGCATATTGCTGCGTGAGGGCGTTCAATATCTTGGCGGGTGGGGAGGGGTCCCCGTGTTTACCATCCGACCTGTCTATGCAAGGGTTCAGGGTACAGTTATTGTCACCTCCCCATATCGTTATGCATTCATCATTCGGGGTCAGCCGAGCGTACAGCGAGCGAAAGAAAACAGTGGCATCATGATTCGGGGCATAGGTGCAAATCAGGCGGACGTCCCTCCCCTCTATGGTGCCCTGAACCAGGGCCATCCTACCTTCATTGTCCGTTTTGGTGTGGGTCAGCTTGACTGGGACAGAGGGGGCGATCCATATCAAGACGCCTCTGGCGTAGGTGGAGTAGGGGGAGCCCACTAGGGTGCCCCGCCAGACCTTGGCCAACGCTGCAAGCTTAGGGCCACATAAGTGGGTCTCCTGAAGGAGGGCGATTCCGACCCTGTGGCGTTTCATGTAGGCGTGGATGCGTCGCTGTTTGATATAGCTGTTTAGCCCCCTGACGTTCCAGGACATGACTCTGATCCTCTCAGCCATGGTCTGTGTGTGGTCGTGCGGCTGTGGGAAGCGTGAGGTTGAGGGGTTTGACGAACCTGGTCGTCCTGGTTGCAATTCTGCTGCGCTTGGTCCCGGTCCGGTTTGTGTCCAATTCAAACTGCAATCCCAACTTGGGGTTCGAACCCCCACAAACAACAACGTCTAACTTAACAAAAAACACAACTTCAAACATAACACGTCTAGCGAGGTTGCCCTTGCTCTGACATCCCCGTTTCTGCCCCATCAGACCAGGGTCTTCCGGTGCCCTACGGGCGGGTGAACTCACCCAAAGTATCCTGGGGTTAGGAAGGGGGCTGCCTCCGAAGGTGTTGTCAGGAGGTGCGCCACGACCGGCGCGGCTCCGGTTCCATCAGTGTCGCCACGACTATTGTCATATGAATGTACAATCGGCGACTGCAGTCAATGAGTGGAGAAGTTCCTATGTTGCGGGCGGCTAGGGCCCGCGCTGCTTCCGTTCGATGTCCGGGATCTGTTCTCTGTCCATCCATTCGCAGGCCTCTGCTGGGTTATCAAACAAGTGGGCCTTGTTGTTGCGCAGGACCTTGAGTCTAGCCGGGTAGAGGAGTAGATAGCGCAGGCCTGCTTCCTTGAGTCTCGCCTTGGTGTGGTGGAACTGGGCCCTGCTCCTTTGAACCTGCAGGGTGTAGTCAGGGTAGATTGCTATCTTTGCGGCGTCCCTCTGTATGGATCCGCCCATCCTGGTGAAGGCCAAAATGGATTCCCTGTCCCTATAGTTGAGGACTTTGGCTATTATGGGTCTTGGTGGGGTCCCCGGTGGGGGCCTCCTGGCTAAGGAGCGATGGGCTCTTTCAATAGTGAAGCCCTGCGACAGTTTCCCGGCCCCAATTTCCTGTATGAGCAGGTTCTCGACGTAGTTGGTAGGGTCGTTGCCCTCGATGCCCTCGGGCAGGCCGATAATTCTGATATTGTTTCTGCGGGCCCTTCCTTCGGCCTCCTCAGCCCTGTCCTCTAGGTTCTTCACTTTCTGCGCCAAAATGTCTACATCCTTTAAAAGTTGAGTTTTGGCATCGGTATTGTCTCGGACTTGGATCTCGAGAGCGTCCGTTCTGCCGGTGATAGAGCGCACATCCTGCCTCAGTAAATTCAGGTCGATCGCAACCGCATCAATCTTGTCCTCCATAGTTTTCTGGAGTGTCTTGATGGCCTCTAGCAGTTGGGAGTTAGCTGGCTCGGGTCTCGCGGCGCCCGGCACCTCCACAGGGGCAGAAGCCTCCGCGGGTCCGATCGCTCCAGCGGCCGCGAAGGACTCCATGGTAGTTTGGCGGTGTCTGCTTCGGGCGCCCTTAGTGGTCATGTCCTATCTTCGTGGTCCGTCAGGCCTCGGCAGGCACTACACAGTCTGTGTCCGATGGCGCCGTGCTGGGGATGCTTCGTGGGGGGGGTTGTGCGTCGGCCGCCCGCCGGGCTGCGCCAGTGGGCCGCTCAGCAGGGCCCGGTGAGGGTGTAGTTAAGGCCGCATCAGGCGCTCCCCCCTCCGTCTCCTCGCTGCTCTTCTTCGGGACACAGGAGCACAGGTCTCAGCTTAGGCAATCTCTGCCACTTCAGATCGAGTTCCATAAAGGCTGGCCCCTTGCGGGTTCCTCCCGGTCGGTCACAGGGCTCCGCTACAGCGTCAGGCTGGGCATCGTCATGGCCGCCATTTTCTGTCCTCGTACGACGTTCCGTTTCTTTTTGATGGTGCGGGCCCTCAGAGGGTCGTGAGGCTCCCAAACTTCGTCAACAGGCGGAACACTCCTTCACACGACCTATATTCTGTTTTCAAGTGGCTGCAGTCAAGTTTAAGCGGTAGTTGGTGGCGGATCCATAATCGTATCGAGCGGAGCTGCGCCGAACACGTCCTTCCTACATGGCGGTTAGCCACGCCCCCGGAGGTGGCGCAGTCTTAGTGTGTACCAATCTGCCATAGTTTTGAACCAAGGAAAGGAGGGGACTGGTCCTTACCTAAACCAACAGACTAACGCGACACCAGACCAACCGGAGGCATACTAAGGTTGTGGGCACATGTAGCTGCACCCAGAGTCAAACCCCAAATAAAACACAAATAAAAAAAAACATTGCACAATTCCCGACAAAGAAGGAGCCATTAGAATCTATAAAATGAAATATCGAAACTGGCTAAAATCGTTCAAAATACTCAGAGATCAAGGACGCGTTAATTAATGCTTGGACTGATAATCCAACTTAAATCTAGAGACATCTGGAACATTTTAAATATGAATAACTCCCAAGAGTCAAGCTTGGCCAATGGCATTTCCATGGTAACATGGGAATACCATTTCAGGAAAGTTTTTGCTGGCACATCGGCACATGACATCATAAAGCCTTCCCAATCAGCCGAGCCCTGGGACGTGTGCGAATCCAGAGACAGACTCCTTACACTGATAAAACAGTTAAAGAACTCTCGTGCTGCAGGACCTGATGGGTTAACAAACGTTATGATAAAAGAAAAAAAGGAGCTATGGGCCGACTTTATTGTGGATTTATTTAGAGTAATATCAATGTCTATGTCAATATCTAGTTCATGGAAGTCTGCGGTCATTGTGCCTATTTTCAAGAAGAGCAATAGGGACAATCCTGCCAACTATCGCCCTATTGCCCTCTTGGATATATTAGGAAATATTTTTGCTACTTGCTTGCAACAGAAAATTGCGGCATGGGCATCAAATAAGAACTTACTAGATGTCCGCCAAACTGGCTTTACCAAAGATGTTGGTACAGAAGTCAATCTTCTAATAGTGAATCTGTTAAAGCTGGAAACTTTAAAGACCAAGAAGAAAATCTTTGTGGCATTCATAGACATGCGTCAAGCTTTTGACAGAATAAACTGCACAAAATTGTGGAGCATACTCACATCATGGACTTGTCCCCCAGCCTTACTTGAGCCTCTTATGGCCCTACATGAAGAAACATCAATAAAAGTCTACATTAACAACAGCGGTCATTTGACAAGAGAGGTGCCAACAACACATGGAGTCAAACAAGGATGCCCATTGGCAGCGCTGATATTCAAGCTTTATATTGCTGACCTGCCAGTAGCCTTCCAGAACATCCGTTGCCTTCCACCAAAATTGAACCATCAAATGATAAATTGGGCCTTATACACTGACGATATTGTGCTATTCGACCAAACTGAGATTGGTCTCCAACGTCTCCTGCATGCATTGTTCGTTTACCTGCAAGCAAACGACCTTGAAATCAATGCTGCGAAATCAAAGATCGTGACATTTGGCACAACACAAAAAAGATCCTTGAAAAGATTTGGTTGGTCATCAGATGGTGAAAAAATTGACTCTGTCTCGGCGATACGATATCTTGGGATCCAAATCAACAAACCCATAAGAGAAAAAGATTGGATAGTTGATTTGAAGCATTGTATGGCATTTTTTACACTGCAAGGTAAACGTTTACATAACGAATATGGTAAATTCACCTTCATTCCAATAATGACATTTTATTGGCAGAAAGTCATCTCTGCTCTAACATATGGGGCGGAAGCGGGATTAAATCTTGATAATCGGATCTGGGCAATCTTAGAAGGTCAGTTCTGGAAAGGAGTGTTGGGGTTACCATCCTATTTTTCCATTGCAGCAGTACGACATGAATTAGGTCTGGACCCTCTAAATGGCTTGATTCAATGGCAATCAATTGCTCTTCTACGCAAAATGAACCTAAGTACTGTTGCACCTCCCTACGAAATACTAAAAGAATCGGCTGAAAATCCATATACGGAGTCCTAGGCATCTGGGCTATGAAAATATGTTAGATCTTAACAACCACTGGCATTTTTTGGGCAACTGTAAGAGACATGCTGCAAATCGCTAAAAAAAAAGATCAGACGATGGCACTGGATAAAAATACTGAAATACGTGACTTCATGCCTTCTGCACTTAATCTAGGCTTAACATGTAACAAACTAGACAAACTACCTAAGTATCTAGAAAGATTTCCATCTAGGCCCCGTCACAATAAATTCCTGAAATTGCGGCTTAACATCTACAAAACAAAGGAGATGATGTGGCTGAGACATTTCAAAGAAGTATCAGACAACAAATGCAGGGTCTGCAAGACCGAACCGGAATCCTTAAAGCATTTAATCACTGCATGCAGTCATGTGTGTATCCAGCGTTCATTCTTTCTTCAGCATCTTATATCAATTCATCAAAATACTGAAGGTTAGTGGAATATATCTATAGCTGGAAACAATGTCAGACTGACATGTGCCTTGGTGGACTTTTTGGAAAATATCCTACAAGTGGATCCATCTCTATGAGATAGTCTTTTCTGCAAAGAATCATAGAAATCGAACAGAATTGAAATAAGATCACCTCTGGAAAAGATGTAGAAGATTTTGAGATTAATGTATCTTTGCAATTGAAATTGTGTAAACAATTAATTGTTACAATAAAAATAAAAATAAAATAAAAAATAAAAAGAGAGATGAAGTAAGATGAGGACACAGGGGGTGTTGGAATCAAGGTTGGAGAGCAGGTCTTCACAGATGTTCTGAAGAGCAGTTTACGTGCTTCTGGCAGCTCTGAAGCCAGACTGATGGTCATCGAGACAACCAACAGATTCAGTGTGAAGATTAAGCTTGGAGATGGCTGCTTTTCCATTAGTTTGCCCAGGAAAGGAGTGATGGAGATTGGGCAATAGTTAGCCGGGCAGGACGGGTCGGCAGAGGGTTTCTTAAGAAGAGGGTGCACAAGGGAGTGCACAAGGGGGGAAGGGAAGACTCCAGTGGCGAAAGAGTGGTTGCAGAAGTCAGCCAGAGCAGGAGCCAGGGTGTCAATGTGGTACTTGATGGTTTTGGAGGAACAGGAGTGAACCTGTTTTGACAAGACTTTCATAGATGGGACTTGTCTATAAACCTCATCTAGGGAGAACAGGGGAAAGGCAGAGAAGAAGGGAGGAGAGGTGGCCAAAGAAGCGCCAGAGGAAGAACAGGGAGCAGAGGGAGGAGGGGGAGGAGGAGAAAGAGAGAGGACAGGATGTTTGGAGTTTTAGAGATGAAATGAGAAGCCAAAGCTGTGCAGAGGGCCTCGGAGGGGTCAGGAGAGGTAGAGACTGCAGCAGGATTGCCAGTTCCTTGCAGATTTTAAAGAGCTCGGCTGAGTTGTTAGATGCCGCAGAGACGTGGGCTCTCTTCTTGGTGCCGACAGAGAGCCAGTGTTGCCTTTGGACCAGGCGGCAGGGCAGTTTGTCAGAGGATGTACCGGAAGCACGCCAATTCCTCTCAGCCACCCTGCACTTGCGTTTAAGGGTGACAAGGTCTGAGTCGTACCAGGAGTTGCACTTGGCTTTGGGCTTCAAGCGGATCCTCATGACAGGGGCAAGAACATCAAGAGGATCAGATATAGCAGAGTGGAGCATGGAAAGGACTGTGTCAGGGTGTGAGTCAGCCAAAGGGGGAGTGAGGGGGTAGGAAAGTGGCAGCGAAAGACTCAACTGACACACGCTTTATGGATTGGATAACCAAGAAGGTAGGTGGCAGTGCTGGAGTTGGCTTTGCCTGAGGGGTAGAGAGGGTAAGCTGGGAGGAAAGGGGATCACTCCAGGAGAGAGGAGTGGTGAGAGGGATAGAAAGGGGAAGGTCAGAAGAAATCAGAGGAACATCCAGAGTGTGCCCTGCAGAGTGAGTCAGACCAGAGGGGAGAATAGAGAGTGAGAGAGGTTGCGAAAGAGTCCAGAGGAAGGACAGGAAGCATCCAGGTGGATGTTAAAGTCTCCAAGAAGGAGGAGTTGAGTGGTCGAGACCAGGAGGGAAGTGGAGAGGTTCGCCCGTTCGCCCACTCAGAGAGGAAGGAGGAGATCTGACCAGGTGGCCGATAGATGGTAGCCACAGTAAGGGAATGGCCAGGAAAGAGAGGGCCTGTAGACCAGGCATTTAAAAGAGTAGGCCTGTGTAGGAATGACAGAGGCAGGGATCCTCTCAGGGAAGATCAGGGCTACAAACCCACTGGAATGATTGGATCGGGACGCGGAGAGGATCTTGTAGCCAGTGTCAAAGCTTGTGACAGAGCTGGCTGTGAATCATGTCTTGGTGAGACCAAGAACATTGAGGTCAAGTTCTTCCAGGAGGCGGCAGATGTAAGAGGAGTGTTTGACAGCAAAGCGAGAGTTGAGAGTGGCAATCTGGAGAAGGTTGATGTCCTTGAAAGACTTCTGGGTAGGGGTACAATCAGAGGTACACCCTGCAGAGGTGTAGAAGAAGCCCGAGGAGGGGCAGAAGAGGAAGGAGGAGAGGGAAAGGTAGCCAAGGAGGAGACAGTAGGGGGGAGGCAAAGAAGCTGTGGGGGGAAGAGAGGAGACAGCAGGAGAGGAAACGAAATTGATGAGGCGCGGGAAGCATCTATCAAAGAGGAGAAGGTTGGCCTGAGGGTCTTGGACCAAGACGGTACCATTCAGGTCTGTGTAGACCATTGCATTGTGTCCTAGGAGGTACACTTGGAAGTGTTGACACCCCCATAGGATGGCGAGAGCCTCTTGCTCGATGTGGGTGTAAGTATGTTCGGTCTTGGTCAGTGCTCTACTCGCAAACACAATGGGGTGCGTGATCCCACTCTGGTCCGTTTAGGTGAGTACGCACCCCTGGCGTCCACCACCAGTTCCGTTTTTCTGGTCGTGTTAAAGAAGGGCATTGCCATACTAGCCATGAGAGTCTTTTATCTGCTGGAAAGCGTGTGCATGTTCCTGTCCCCACGCCGACGGTGTGTCTTTCCTGGTCAGGTTTCAGAGAGGGGCTGCAATGGTTACCAGGTCGGGTATAAACCTGTTGTAGTAGGATGCCATGCCCATGAAACACTGTCATTCTATTGCTGTGGTTGGTGGCTGGGCGTTTTGCACATATGCTAATTTGGCAGGGGTGGGCAAGACTCCCTTTGTGGTGAAGACATATCCAAAGAACAAATGTTCTGGTTTGCCAAATTCAAATTTTTCCACATGTAAGGTCAGTCCTGATTCTTCTAATTGGGCTAGCACTGCAGCTAATCGAGTGTTGTGTTCCTCCTCTGACCGGCCATACACAAGGACGTTGTTGCTGATGTTCATGGCCCCGGGCAGATCTTGCAGTACCTGGCGAACCTCATTTTGAAAAACATTGGCTGCTGACGAGATACCAAAGTTTACTCTGCGGTACCTCCGGAGCCCCAGGTGTGAGAAAAATGTTATGTACCTGGACTCCTTGGCTTAGCGGATCTGGTGATAGCTGGAGTGAAGGACCCGTTTGCTAAATACTGTTGCTCTGGTCAGGTCGAGGATCAGCTCATCAATGGTGGGCGTGATATGCCGCTCACGCCCAATTGCCTGGTTGGTTTGGAAGCTTCATGTCAATGCAGATTCATACTGCGTTGGTTTGGCTTTCACTGATCCACTCCACCTGTTCACATGATGAAAGCTTGCATCACTGTTGCCCTGATTCACTGTTTGTTTTGGTGGAGTAGGGGTCCTGGACCGCTCCTACTCAAGCTGGCCTGTTCTTTGTTAATCCCCCATTCCCATAGGACTTTATGGGAGTGGGGTCACGGAAGCACCCGTGTCGGCTTTGCCTACCGTGAACACTGTGTCCGGCAGAGTCAGACCTGTCGGGCTCAGCGGCTCCAGCATGCAAACCTGTAGTTTGCCCGTCCGGAAACAAGGGTGCCGGTGAGCTTACCGGCATCATTGTTTCCGAACTGGCAAACTTGTAATGAAGCCTAGTGTCTGTTCTACTGCACTCTGTGCTTCGTCTGTTAATTATGAGAGAAACCTGCTTTTCCATCATGATTTACTCTGCGGCCACATGATAATTATTTCCATACAGTTTTAACTTTTTGCCTGCACCAGCTGGGTGTCACAAAGTTCAAACTCTCTTGTGAAGGAGAAAACGAATGCTTACGCTCTTGAAATCACATTTACTCTCAAAGTTTAAAAATAGGGAGTTAAATACTCCATCAAAATCTTATCTGGAGCACTGCTTGTAACCTTATAAGTCATACCATACAAGGATTATTGAACTATATTGACTTAGCGTTAAATGGGCAATTAAGAACGTATTCGAGGGTCTGGCCATCCAAAGAATGAATGTATTTCACTAAGCAGTTTAATACATCACTTATTGGGAGAGCATGCAAGCATTGTTTTAGATTATTTGAACAGCTGTAACTTTCTATCGATGGGACAGTCGAATGTTTTAGAATTTTTGAACGCGTTTCCCTAACTTGAATGTGCTATAAAACAAATAGCGAATACTTCAGCTTTTTGGGGAAAGCTAACGATGACCCCTGAGAAGGGCAGCCAGGCCATGCAAACTCTGCTCTCCGTAATTTTGCCCCCCAATAAAACAACGGCGGCGCGTGAAGGGGGCTGGCTCCGTGTGTCTGATGAGGTGTGATTGGCACCTTTACCAGCATGTGCGCCCGAGCCATTTGGGAGTCAGCACGCGCCAAGATTCCGTGTTTACACTAACACCTCTGAGGCAACGCCACCCAATGCACCGCGCCCCCATCAGTCCTCCAACTCCCTGGGGTGTTTGTCTAGAGGGGACCAGTGTCAGGGGCCAGCTATAAAGGAGCGTTCAGGGCCGAGAGCGCCAGAGAGAGACAGCAGCAGCGCCAGCACAAGCCGTGGAGCTCAGGTCATAGCGCAACGCGGGACCCAGCAGCACGAGCACAACAACCACCACAACAGCGCAAGACACGCACACGCAGCTGCAGACAGTGGAACACAGCAGAAGGAGCCACAGCCGCCGCCATAGCACAAACCACTGGAGCGCAACAACTGAGCCAGCAGTCAAGGCCTGACAAAAAAAGACAGCAACGCAAGGCCAAAAACCCCACAGCACTGGCACAACAGCAGCAGAGGCATTAGCACAAGGTACAGGATACGTGTCTCGGCTGCCGCAGCAGCGTAGGCCACCGCTCTACATCTGCCGCAGCATCACAAAAAACAGCAGCACAAGAAACAGCAGTAGGGTCCCCAGAGCCACTGCAGCAGGTCGTGGTACTACTGCACAAGCCATAACAGCACAGCTGGGACAGCAGCACCAGTCACCAACGAAGTAGACACAGCAACCCAACTGAACGGCATCACAAGGCACAGCAACGGCATGGAGCGCCTAAAGGCCGCAACTCACGCCTTGCATCAGAGGGGAAGCGTCCGCTGTGCGCGCCTTGCAGGGCCCACAGCAGGAAGTGGCAGGCCAAGGTAAGTGTAACCTGGAGCATCCACGTGCACTACAGGGAATCTAGTGTCAAACAGAGCTCAAATCTAGGGTAAGGGTGGGTGGACGGAGACCTCCCACTATTTTACAGAGCCCGGAAACTTTTTTCAGAGGGTACCTTGCTATGCTAATTTCTGGTGACACCACATGTATGTTAATGAGTCCCACCACTTTTTTAGGGCTTGACCCCAGGTGCAAATAGACCCCCATAGCAAGCTGCACCTACTGCCACTTAAACATGCAGCCCTGTATGTGCTACACCCATCACTACAAGCAGGATAGTGCCATATAACCCCCCCTTCCCCAGCAAGCTGCATCTGTGTGCCACATAGCCACCCACAGACATGCGGCAGTGGCCATGTGTGTGCTACACACATCACAGGCAAGTAGTGCCACATACATAGCACAGATAGGTGGCCCTGTGTGTTAAGTTATGTTATCTTGCGTTCGTGTAGTGCCTCCTCCCATGGGCTATGTTGTGGAATCGCTTTGCCTGTCAGGAGAAGAGAGATGGTACCCGTGCCCCACTCAGGCTGGCAAGCGGAGTTTGACTTCCGTTGATGGGTTGGCTTTGAATGGTGGGGTATAGCATTCGAGTGGAGGGGGGAGGGGGCAGGGAAAAAGGGGTCTTATCGGGAGAAGTTAAAATGAAGGCTGGGTCATAGAAAGGGGCCTCCATGGGTGGACTGGCCTATAGGGCACTCTGGAGATTTCCTGCACCCTGGGCCTCTTTTGTGTGGTTACCTATTTTATTTCTACATTTTCTCATAGGAAAATGGTTGGGCTTGCTGAAAATATGTAATATGGGGCCACTCTTTAGGTTCCCAGTCCACCACTGGGGGGGGCATCACAGCGCCTGGGAGCATAGAGAGGCAGTGCGGGGGAGGGCAGGGCAATGGCGAGATGTGAAGTCGAGTAGAGACACGGAGAGAGGGGGATTGTTCCCGGGCAGCCATGCATGGCGGTGTCGGCTGAGCAGAGGCGGGGGAAGACCTGGGTAGTCCGCAAGGGGCGCATGTGTGGGGAGCTCCTCTGCCATTGGCGTGGCCTCGTAGTGCTTTGGCCAGGCTAGGCGGGCCTGCTTCCACTGTTCTGGGATTCCAGAGGACTCTAGATATTACATATTTAATGGCATTGGGGAAAACGTGTCTGCATGGCATTAAGATAACCTTGCATGCTAAATATACCAGACTGTGCCCTACAATAGCAGTCCGCGTGTTCGTGCCGAGGTTGCAATGTGTGTGGGTGAAGTCTGGTGTGTTGACTGTGTCAAGGGCGAGTCCATGGTGCTTGTCTGAATACCTTAGCACTCACCGTACGTAACCGAGTGATACTTCGGTTGGAAAGTCTGGGAGGCGTTTGAGAGCAGACGAAAGAGATGTGTATGTATAACGCTTGTGTATAGGCGCGTTATAAATGCCATATCATATCAATGACACTTCACTCTTTCAGTGGTGTCAGGTGGATGAAATGAGGAGCCTATTTGCTTGGAAACATTAACACAGTCTGCAATCTGAGTCGGCTACATTGTGTGCCAGCAGAATGTACAGTTGACAGGCAGCTTCTAAAAGTGACCGTTTTCACCTGAGGGGGGAGTAGGAGGACCCTGCTACTAACCCTAAATTCGGGGTTGAATATTGGGGACATCTAGATTAGAGCAATCTTCCCTGCCATCGGTCAGGGCCCAGGCGTGCTGTTTCATAACCCCCTCTTAAAGCTGCCCTACTTGCTACCCGCATTGCTCAGAATGCACCTGGCCACTTGTTCTTGGTCATTACGCAATTATGTGCAGCACTTTGGTTGTAGAGCTGCGCCCTTAATCTTCTAGCAGCAGCTGCAGATAACCCCGCCGCTTAGAGTTCAGCGTGGGCTGTGCTAGTACTGGCCAGATCTGAGCCAGTGCACGCCCTTGTGCAGCTGCTGTAAGGTTCAGGACGCGCTAGTCACACTGTGCATCGCGTCTTTGCAGCCACAGGGAGCGCACAGGGCCGTGCTGGGCACCGTAGCGTGCCGAGTACATCTGCGTCGCTGTGTTTCTGCATAGAAGGTAATTTGCTTCTCTTATTCCAGCAGGTCGGAAGAGTTCTGGAGACCGTGGCTCGTTGGCAGGAGGGACTTGGAGCAAGGACAGGCCAGGATACGGCAACGACTGGTGAGTCCCCCACAATACCAGCGAGAGAGGATGGTCTGCCACCAATGCGGGCCAAGCACCCGGCCGGGCCACTTGCGCTAGAAGAGTGGGGCGAGTCGCTTCCTCCGGGGATACAAACAGTGCCCTCTCTGGTCCTTCACGCTGCCTCACTCACATAGCGATAATAGGGTCCAGTAACGGGGTGGGGTGCCTGGAGGCGATGCTGGGCGGGCCCACAGTGTGACGGCCGCTGCACTGCATGTGTGCTGTGCTTCACAGGAAGCGAGGGGGACGATGCAGTCGATGAAAATGTGGAAACACCCACACATTCCCAACTTTGTGGGTTATCACTAAAATGTCACAATGGACTTGCTACGCTTCACACTAATGTACGCGTGAAGGCGAGCGTGCAACAGTGCACCAACATGTCCCATTGCCACAGGGTGTGTGAAGAAAGGAGACCCACTCACTACACAATATTTGTATTGAGGTAGTAAAACAGATTGCAAGAAAATATTACTGAATATAATTCAGCTAATTTCTAAAACCTACATATTAGACAAAAAGGCATATGTCGATGCACCTACGTTTAACCTACGACATGCATAAATGAAACGAGCTTACGTCAGGCATTTTTGTGACTCCCCACACCACTTGTAAATGACGACCATGTCGTAGTGTCAATGCATATATGCGCGCGTGCATGCTTTTCTCGATATACCTGATTACAGCCACCTGCTAATTGCACCTTGTCTCTCCTTCCTGCAGCCCTATGGTGCCCCCGCCGGCAAACATGGATCTTACAAGCACCCCGTCAGGTGAGTGGAGAGGTCATCATTTATCACATCTCTCACTTTACACAAATGTCACTGCAGAAAAAAATGAGTGCCATGACTGTCTAATTATGTCTAATAAGCTGGGGTAGGGAGACAGCTTTCCAGTGACGCCTTTTCAACAGGTGTTTGTTTTGAATAGATGTCCTGGGGTACAGCTTGCTAGGTCAGCCCTCCGAGCACCCGCGTACCTGGCATCCCTGCTCTACTCAATGTTTATCATCTCAGTTCCAATGTAAGGACTAAGGGCCTTTTTATGGGTTTGGTAGTATTAATATTGCTCCTTTTAAAGCCCTGCATGTATACAGGACATTTTAGAGTGCTGCAGGGGTGGGGAGGGCAGGCATTCGGGGGTAAGGGGGATTAGAACATGTTGCAATGGGAAGCCACTTCCATTCTGGTTAACATTAAGGATTTTCTACAATTACGGAACATTTTTCATTAGACCCGATATCATCCTCTATGTGCAGTATTGACTACATTATCCAGTTAGCCGGGGTACACCTTATAGGATATCAGAGGTTTTAAGCGTCTTCTGCATCATAGCTGGTTGGGTTCGAGTTAAAGCTTCTGTTCTGGTCCTGCAACAGCAGGCTTCCTTTTGCCAAATGTCTTTCTTTGATGGGATGCTGGCGATAAGTTGCAAGCTGAGCTGGATTGGAGTGTTCCCCAAGGTGCATGTTTTGGGGGCTAGTTAGGGATGTAGCAGGGGCTTTGGATTCCAGACTGGCTTCCTGGAGATGCAGAGGCTCTTGAAGTCAATTCTGTGTTGAATGGGGAGCCAGTGCAGGACGTTCAACACTTCAGGGGCGTGGACATATTCTCGAAGGGCAAATACTAGTTGTTCCACCCTTTTCTTGTTGACTTTAGCTTAGAGATTTGTGTTGGGGATACGATACCTAATAGAAATAATTATCCCAGGCCTTGATTTTACCAAACTAGTCTCCACAACAGCCATCTATCATTCAACATGAGAGCCGGGAGGATCGTCCGAAGATGGTTGGGGTGAAATGGCAGCTCTTAGCCATGGGTGAGATGTGTTGTGAGAATAAGATGCCTTCATCAAAAGAGACCCCCAGGTTTTTCATTTTTTTGAAGGAGTCTGGGCCAGGGCTTAGTTCGATGGGCCATTTTTCATAATTATGATCACTGGGGCCTGGCCACAAATGAGGAGTTATTTCACCCCAGATTTAGACGCAGCTATCTTTCGTTTATTCAGGTTTGGACCGCAGATAATCAGGCTTCTATGCTAATTCCTATTAGGGAGGCGTCATTACCGAGAAGTATTCTGAGCTTGGTCTCATTGACCTGAATGTTGAAATACACGCAAAAGTGGTCCAGGGCATGAGTCAGTAGGTGCATGTAGACATTAAAACACCAAGTAGATGGGGAAGACCCTGGAGGGACTCCACATGGAAGGTTGAAAGGAGTGTATAATAGGGTCACAAATTCACTGTGACTATTCGTTTTATCAGGGAAAAATGCAATCCAGTAGAGTGCAGTCACTTTAAAGCTCATGTACACGTTTTTTGACGCAAGCAAGGTGTTAACAGAAAAATCCACATGTCCAAATATCACCTGTGTTACGACTGCACCTAATTATGGTTTGGAAACCCAATTGTGTCTTTGCCCCAGCACTATGACAACTAATGTATGTGTGCCAAAAAATTAAGTTTGGAGAGCAAAATACTGTCATCAGCCCCACTCAGATCCGATTGTGATGGGCCTGCAGGCTGCCTAGTGCACACCAGGCCTTGCAGCCCACCCCACCCCAGCAAAAAATCAAGTGAACAGCAGAACATCAATGAACCAAGGTGTCTCAGCAACACCACCATTCTCGTGCGTAGGGGGCGGGGAGAAAGAGGGGGAGCACCTCACGCTCACACGCCCTTTACCCTGCACAAAACCCTTTGGTTTACTGCTTCCAGCGCTTAGCTGTGGCAAATTAAAGTGACGTTGTCACCCCGCTGGGCGCCAGGCAGATCCTCCCTTGCTTCTGGTGGCACCCACTTCTTGGCCCGCCACTACACCTCCC
Organism: Ambystoma mexicanum; assembly: GCF_040938575.1. NCBI lineage: Eukaryota > Metazoa > Chordata > Amphibia > Caudata > Ambystomatidae > Ambystoma > Ambystoma mexicanum. The sequence continues at coordinate 165,532,574 of NC_090926.1, read as the reverse complement.
AAGGCTGCTGCTCTGGCTAGGTGCCAGGGCTGCTATTGGATTCTTTACTGTGGGGTCCCCAGCTGGTTGGTTTTGCTGATAACCCATGTTCTAGACCACCTTGGGAGCATCAGTCTCCCTTATTTCCAGCACCAGTAGCAGACGGTATAACCTACTGGGCGATGTCAGTCAAGTTCAGGCAATGATGGGTTAGCTGAATATAATCAAAAGTCTGAGATGTTATAATACTGCCTAGAGGCTCCCATCATCCTTACCCAGCATAGTCAATGGTGAGGGATTCTAGGAGTTGTAGGCTGATATATCAGGCGATCTGCAGGTGCCGGATCCCACTCATACAGGAAGTCAGCCCTAGCTTAGTACAACTGAATGCTGCTATTATTCCCAATAATTATGAAGTCCCTGTTACAGTCATTTTTTCAACATTTTCATGCCCGTTCTGACTCCATTGATAACGCTGGCTGATTTCTTGCCTTGTGGTTCAGATCACGTTGTGCTACTGGCCGATCTTTACTTGAGATCACCACAGCAGCGGACCTATAGGAAAGAAGGATAGACAACGGACAGTCTTGTTTGCTTTGCTTTCAGATCTCCTCGGCTATTAGGTTTTTTGAATGCAAGTTTAGGGACTCTGCTCAGGGCTTCTTGGGGCCCCATTTCCTAATAGGCTCTCTTTTATACCAGCGCGCTACAGAAAGCTCAGAAGTTCTACACTTGAAATTGGTGAACATTTTTTGTATTGTGATCATACAATCATTGTGAAGAACAATGCATGTTAATGTTTCTGCCTTCTAAAAAAATAAGTTGAACTAAATTGAACCTGTCTTTTATTTCAGATTGTTTTGGCCCAACTCTAGGAGCTCTGATCACTTATATGTCGCTGGGGAGGCTCTTCTATCAAACTTCCCAGTTCAAGCCACCATCGCCTTCTACGAAGAGTCTGATTCCGAGAGCGACGCTGGGAGCAGTGACGAGAGCTGCGATTCTGGCATCGAATCAGAATAATTACAAACAAAACATATGCAGATTCAGTGCTGGACATTGTGTGTACACAAGGGAAGGACTTTGTTCACACCGGGGTGCCAATCCAGAAGTGAATATATTATACAGAATGAATGTTCCTGTAGTATCCATTGAGCGCTTGAGCCAGGTCAGAGGGAGGCTGTGTGTGTGATTCTGATCAGGCCCTACTGAAGGATTAGAGAGTCCAGAGGGCACCTGGCAGTGCTGCAGAATTAACCGGCAACAATGTAGAACAGGGAATCTGCAACCAGTGGTTCTCCAGACTCCCAAGATCCTTTCCTATTTACTATGGTGGCTAGGGCTGATGGGAGTTGTAGTTTAAACATCTGGCGAGTCAAATGTTATGGATCATTGCTATGGAATGTGTATTCTTTGCAGATTTACTAGGGCAAGCCTGAAACTACTCTGTCTCGTTCCTTTGACTACTCCGATGAATCACAAATGGTCTCACAGTATTTGAATGTAGATTTTGGAACAAGGAGCGTCCAGGGCAACACTGGAAATTACGCACCTCAAAGAAAAATATAAAACAATGAAGCCCACTAAATGAATGTGAGAAAAGGATTTCCATTGGCAGCTGGCATGCCAGTGAGGGTTCTATTCACCCAGGCCACCAGGCACTGCAGTGGACAGCCTGATAAAAGACATCTGAAGGCAGAATGTGCCTCCATGTAAAATATTGTACAAATATATTATATTGTATCATAAGAGTTTATTTTATGTTATGTCAGATTAAGTATTTTATTGTATATGAGGTTTTCTTTATTTAATTATGACCTTCACATTTCTAAGTCACTGTAAATACCATTATTTGTGCTAAATAAATTATTTTCAGTTAATTGATGATTCTGTTTCTTTTTATTTTTGTGGTTCGATGTCTCTTTCGCTGCCAAGTCATTGATATTTTAAAATTTATGTGATCCAAAGGTCACTTGAGACCGCAGATGTTATGGGCACAGATATCCTAGTGGTATGGCTTGCTTGTGCCAACTGGGCTTTGTTTGCATGTTTTTGCACACTGTTCAGGAGCTCTTGTTCTTGGTTCCTGCACATGCTTCCAAGATTTAAAAAAAAAAAACGAACTGAGAAAATGAAGTCAACAAAAATATAATAATGTGAGACAGTTTAAATATAAACTTTATACATATGTAAAATAATACAAGAAAGAAGAAAGACAAAAAAATGAAGAAGTAAAGAGTAAAAGGAGAAAAATAGAAAGTGAAATAGAATAAATTGAAATTGAAATAGGATCAGGCAAAATTTGGGAAGACAAAGACCTCAATTGAAACTGATTATTCTGGTCATGAAGTTTCCAAGGACAAAGAATCAGTAAATATAACAATATAATGCCACTGCAACAAGAAACCGTAAGCAGCAGATAATGTTAATGGTTCTAGACAGTGCATAATACAAGAGTATATTACATTTCATTTTTCTGGTCAAAGACTTCCCTTCACCCAACCAACAAAGTTAAAAAACCATTAGGTCAGTTTCACAAAATCGGACATCATGCACTGGTAGCCCTCCTAAATAATTAAGGTCTCTGCGATTCATTTAATAAGGGGCATACCCTACAGGCCCAATAGACTGACATAACATTGAGTTGTTGAATTGGCAATAATTTATAGTGCATATTCATAATTTAAAAAATATAATAGGTCTTTTTAATAGCCAATTAAAAAAATCTATCGACCAACAGATCCGTCTGTCACACCCATCAAACCTTCAGGTAGTTAAACCAGCTGCTAGATCTTAGCATGTGCTTTATGCATTAACCCTTCCTGGGGAGAACACGGGATCCCCTGCAGAGGGGCAAAGGGGCTCACGCTTACACTCACTTGTCTCTGTAGTGTCAAATTATCCCCGTTCTTCATTTACTTCCTTAAACGAATATAATTTAGTTCCTTAAACCCATGTTCCTGCATTGTGCCAATGAGGCCTTGATCTCACGTTTCTGCAGTGTCAGAGCACGCTTGTTCTCAGTCTCTACAACGTACAAAAGAGGCATTTTCTTCCACTGTACTAACGGCCCAAAGGAACATTGCAAAGCAAGTGTCCACACAGTGACAGAAGTGTCAAGTGTTTCTATGTCCACTGTGTCACTCTATCAAAGACTGTCCTCGTCTCTGAGCCTCATATCAGAATGTAATGTCCTTGCAAAGGTTTGAAAAGGAGAACAGTTATCCCATGTACACATCCCTGTTCTTCGTGGCCTCTCAGTCAGGGCCCCAACTTTAGACTTAGCATAACAGGGTGGGTGGTTATCCAACTCCCGGATCAGGATTGGGACAGCACTGTGGAGAAAGACAACTTTTCTAGAGCTACCAGCACTGGATGCAGGGATATCATTTCACCAAAATGCCAGGGGTAGCGGAAGTGACATCACTCGACCCTTGACCTTTAAAGACATCACGGGAAGTGATGTCATTCCGCCCACCCCAAGTGAAATCACCGAAAGTTATGACACACAACCATCAGATGCGTCTAACACCCATATTTCCAGGTGCTCTTTTTCTGCCAGATAAAACAACTGAGGCACAGAGGGAGGTTTGATTTGTCCACGATCACACATTTTGGGAATCTCATTTTCCAGATTCGACGTTTGGGATATATGTAAAACATACATAATGTGCTAGTGTATGAGACATCTGTAGATCAATGGACACAAAAGTACTCGTTATCTGTGGCATTGATGTGTTAAACAAGCCAAAGACGCACTGACCTGGAGAGCTATTGAAGAGGGAAAATGGGACGATCCCTTCCCCCGATGCTCGTCCAGACCATGGCCTATGACGTCACGACCTAAACACCCACCGGGGGAGGAGTGCAACCCGCTCACTGCCTCCCCGGACGTCAAGATCCACCGTGGCCACGCCCTGCACACCCAGGCAAGCTGCGCATCATCCAAACCACGTGCTGGGACCTCGGATGGAACTGACACCAACCATATGGACCAACTCGATTAGGCATCACCCACAAATATCACCATAGAGATGACATGACGACATAGTCAGCGGACAAGAACACACGTGCCACCAAGCACCTGGATCAGACACACACCAACCCACACGAAGAACATACTCAATGCTATAACGTTGAGGACCACTCACACTCACATATGCTTGTAGACACTTCCTTGCTACTAAAACCATGAAGATGTAGCCCTGTATATCGACTAATGCATAAGAACCCATGTCACCCCTCGCTACTCCTGTGTAATGGACTCTATGCCGCCACCCATAGACTAGGCCAAGGTAGGCCGCAAACCAGAGTCCCCAGGCCGGAGCAGCTCAGACGGAGCTGCAAGATGCTGATCACGCAGAACAAATCCTGACGAGAGCCCCAAAGCCAAGGCCACAAAGTTGCAATCTACACGTCGCGCTCCCCGTGCCAAGGTTACACCTGCCACTGCTAAACACCCCTCAGAGCCGAGATACAAATCAAATACCCGTAATTCTGCTCCAGCCACGGTCTTCCAACACGTGACCAGGCGGACCGAATACGATGCCAAGCCCAAGGACCAGAGAAGCTCTGGGGTCTCACGTCTAGGACCCAGACTGCAACAATGAAGTTACAAGTTGGACACCGACAGCGATGGGAAAGGGACATCCAACAGCCAGTAGTCAGACCTGTCCATTGTCCACCACTGACACATAGTCATACATTGTTGCCAGCACCAGGTACACTGCAAGCTGGGAACACCGATGGTCCCAGGCTTGGGGGCACGGGGACGAATCAATCAGAATACGAGGGGCTAACCACTGACGCCACTATAGTTTAGCCAATCACTAACTTTCCCCTTGTAACAATTCTTATGTAGCAAATCTTAGGGATGACCCAAGAGTACCACCTGACCCCTTCTCTACCAATAACCTTTCCTTCTATACAGGCCTATACTGACCCTACCACTCGGGGAGCCAACCCTAGATAGCGTTAGGTTTAGGGGCTAGTTTTCCCAGGTGACGCACGTAGTCGTGTCAGCCGGCTAGAAAAAGGGCCTGCGAGCCCATCACAGATGAGACGTTCCTTGGGTACCTGTGCTCCATGAACCTGTCCCTGTCTGTTTTGTGCAATAAACAGCAGTATCTCTTTTGCTCTTGTGTGTGCCTCATACTCCTTTAGGACGTGGGAGGAGTTGGGGCCTCCCCAATCCCGGAGGTCCACGAACGACCCTGCCGACCCCCTTCGAAATTACCCCGACAAGTAGAAGGCACTGCTGAGATGGTGAGATAGACCACAGCGAGGCCGCTTGCGTCACGGTGGCCCGGCAACGCGGCCCCCCTCTGCCGTTACCCCCGTTGGAGGACTGCGGGACCATCGCAGAACTGCGAGATGACCGGACAGAACAATCCCGAGATTGGCCATCGGAAGCCGACTTCAGAAGTATCCCGCCCACGGTTGGCGAGTGTCCAGGCGTGGTCCAGATGAGGGGAGGCGGCAAGCTGATTGGGAGGGGTGCCCGCAGTCGAGCGGCACCGGCAGGCAAGAGCCCGATGTGAGTATGGCTGGAGGAATTGTGAACAGGGTGGCGGTTGGTTTTTGCAGTCTGTTCAGAAAAGATTTTGGTCATTGAGCAGAGATCGATGTGTAAGGTGTAGTGGGGATCGGAACGAAGGCCGTCCCCTCTAGTGTTACAGAGCAAGCTGGGTGGCGCTTCGAGCCCCCACGTGTGACTGGCGGATTGCGCTGATTGGTCTAGATCGCGGACACCTGTATAAGGGGCTGTGGTGTTCCGGTGAGTTGGCATTGTAGATCAATGAATAGATGAGGATTCCTATTAGCTCGGTGAATAGATGACGTATTCCCACAAGAGGTAGCTAGGTTGTTTCTCAGTGCGAAAGATAGTTGGCTGGTTAAGCTCCCCGGGAGAGGGGGCGTATCACACGCGAGGCGACGCAGCGGGAGCAGCTCAATTATAATAACGGAGTGATTAATGAATACTCCACTCCAGGCGTTGTGGGAAGACAGCTGTGGGGATTGTGGGGAATAACATTGTCAAAATTGGCACACATTCTTCCTTGTAACTGTATGTACCGGAAATACATTGTAGTAGATGGTGACATCACCCATAGGACTTGCATGCGATACCGCGGTCTTCTTCAGCATAATCAGAGCAGAGGCACGCGATAAAGGAGGGATGAAGGGGGACAGGCGGCCACGCATGGAGAATGCCAGCACGTCCTCGCACTGCAAAGCTTTTTGACCAGTGGGAAGGGGAAGAGAAGGGCATACACTGGGGTTAGAAGTATGTTGCAGGTGCGCCGAGAAGCGGCAGCGCTGGAAAGGCTCAAAAGCACGCTGCGCTGGGCACGAGGACGCAGCGGGCCTCGCGCACCATGGGTCGAAGGGGGCCCTAGCTCCGAAAGGAGGGGTGTAAAGGGAGGTGATAGCATTGTAAAGAACACGACACCGGTGGTAACCAGCACGAAAGTATTGTGATACCAGCATTGCTTTTCCTTTCAGCGGAAAGTCGTCAGTCCTCAAATTACGGGGCCAGGTAACGACGGTTATCAAAATCTGCACATTTCAAAATGTCTGTGTATTATGGGATAGGGGCAGGATATAGGGCCAGCACATTAACACCACTCCAGCATATCTGCGCAACACTAACACCGCACAGAGATAAAATAGTAAAGTACAGCATTGAATGGACTCAAGGGACAGATGAAAGAATTAGGATACCTAGGATACCATGGCCGCCCAACGGCAGCTTTGATATGATCACTCAACACTCACTGTTAGCATACTTACATAACACTTATAAGGGGAAGAAGTTAGCAAGCCACCTAGAAGTTTTCGATCTCTGGAGAATGTTTCAGGGGTATTCACCAGGGATGATGAGCATGCAGGAGGTAAAGAAGGAGGAGGAAAGCAAGGGGACGAGTGTAGCGCACCCCAAGCTCGCCCTAGCGCTGAGGAGAGCAAGGAAGAGACAGAAGGATCATACCCCATTGCAGACGTAAAAAAGAAGAGTGAGGGAGAGACAACACCAATTAAGGAGATAAAGAAGGAGTCAGAAGGGCTCTATCCAATAAGGGAATTGAGAGAAGCAACATGACCACAGTTAACAGCTGCTGAAGGGTACTCAAACCCTGCATACAGCCCACCACCATACGCACCAGCAAACAACTACCAAAAGGGGCTGGGTGCGAGGAGTGAAGTAGACACAAAACTGGTACAGGTAAGCTCCGGGAGCATAAAAAAGACGCAAACAGATTTGGCAAGTATAGGGCCAGACGAATGGATAGCAGCGGAGGTGTTACTGAAGCTTCGGGGGACGCTAACAGGAGAAGAGGAAGAAGTGGTAAAAAGGGTAGGTAAGGAGGAGGTAGGACACACGCAGAGAGGGTGTGAGGTAAGTACAAGGGAAGAGGGAAGCATGACAAGGGAAGAAGAGGCAGTGTTGGAGGCGAAATTAGCAGAGCTGAGGGAGGAGCGGAGCGTGTTGATTAGACAGCTCGAGCAGGAGGAGTGGGAGAGAAAGGTGAAGAGGAAAGAAGGTAAGGAGGTGTGAGTGGGGTTAAACCAGCAAGAGGAAGAGAGAAGGAACCGGGAAGAGGACCGCATAAGGGAGATTGCAGAAAGAGTAGCACGTATGGAGCAGCGGGAGATCAGGAGGAAAGAAGAGGAACGGGAGGAGAACGACAGAGAGATGACACTATGGAAGAGGAAGATTATATCAGAGAGCACACAGAAGTACGAAGAAGGGAGAATAATAGAGAATATATTGGCAAAAGAGGGCGGGATATGGAACGACAAGGATAGAGACGAAGAAGTTACTTACCAACTGTAACATTTTTTCGACTGGATGTTCCTCCCACATATTCCTCATCTTGTGATAATTCGTTTCGCCAGCTTCGCTGCTTCGGAAAACATTTTTCGGCAGAGGGCGCTGTGCTCGAGGTTGCGGCGTCGAATGTCCCTCGACGGGCTCCGTACCGTGTCGACGTCACTGATGGTATAAATAGCTCAAGCCGCGCCAGTTTGCTTCAGTTCTGTTTTTTTGAGGAAATACTCGTAGAACATCCAGGCGTATGCTGTGAGTGATTGGCCCATCATGAGAGGAAATTGTAAGAAAACATAAACTGTACTGCGGGTTAGGCTGGGAGGGTCGATGAGGAATACGTGGGAGGAATATCCAGTCGAAAGAACATTACAGTTGGTAAGTAACTTGTTCTTCGAATGGATTGTGTCCTCCCACGTATTTCTCATCTTGTGATAGACTCCCATAACAGTGATCAATTTGGAGGTGGGAGTGCTAGTTCTTGTTTTCATGTACAGAGTGAAGTACCGCTCTGGCAAATAGCCCCTTATTTGAGGATGAGGCATCTAAGCAGTTATGCTTGATAAAAGTATGTATTGATGCCCATGTTGCAGCCGAGCAAATATCTTTTGCAGGGACTCCCCTCTTCAAAGCCACAGAAGTAGCCATTCCCCTTGTGGAGTGAGCACGTAGCCCATCCGGTGGGTCTTTTCCTGCTAATCTGTAGCATTTCAATATAGCTAGAATAATCCAGCGGGATATGGTTTGTTTTGTCACCGCTAACCCCAATTTAGGACCTGTGTAGCCCACAAAAAGTTGGCCGTCTTGACGTAATTATGTCATTCTTGCAATGTAAAAGCTGAGGGCCCTCTTGGGGTCCAGCCTATGTAATCTCTCCTCTACCTTTCCCAAACAATTTTCTGCGACAAATGGAAGTCGGAAACTACTTTCGGTAAGAAAGATGGTTTAACTTTCAGAACTACTTTGTCTTTGTAAAATGTGGTGTATGGAGGTTTACATGAGAGAGCCTGTAGTTCACTAACCCTGCGGGCTGATGTTAATGCCACAAGAAGGACAGTCTTTAATGTTAAAAGCCTCAATGGACATGAGTGCAGATGCTCAAATGGTATACATGTTAGGAATTTAAGAACTAAATTCAAATCCCAAGTTGGAACATGAAATGGTATTGGTGGGTTTACATTTGTGAATCCTTTCAGGAACTGTATTATTAATGGTATTTTAAAGTAAGAAACCTCTTCCGAGGAACGCTTAAAAATGGACAGCGCAGCAAGATATTCTTTGATTGTTCCGATCTGGAGCCCCAGATTGGCTAGATATAATAGAAAAGAAAGCACTATTGGTGTGCTACATTGAAAAGGGTCCAGATCCCTATCTTTGCACCAGTTACTGAACTTATTCCAACAACACCGGTACAAGGATTTTGTTGCTGGCCTTCTGGCCGAAAGCGAAATCTCCATTACGTCATCCAGAAGATCCCAATCCTTGTATCTCAACCTCTTAGAAATCATGCATGAAGGTTGAGTGTGTTGACCTCTGGATGGAGGACCCGACCTTCCTCTTGCGAGAGAAGATCCTCTCTTTGTGGAAGACATACTGGAGGGCAGATGGACATGTCCAGAAGGTCCGGGTACCACGTCCTCCTGGCCCAGTCCGGGGCAATTAGGATCATGTTTCTCCTGAACTTTCTCAACCTCCTGATTACTTGAGGAATCACGGGGACTGGAGGAAACGCGTACAGCAGGGGGAAATCCCAATCCACTACGAACGCGTCTCCTAGAGCTCCTCTCTGGGGAAATTCCCTTGAGCAATACTGATCGCACTTCCGGTTTACCGTGGTTGCGAACAGATCCACTTGAGGGGTTCCCCAAAGGGTGAAGATCTCCAAAAGGACTTCCTGAGCTAACTCCCACTCGTGGGAGACTGTGCTCTGTCTCCTCAGAGCGTCAGCCGCCGTGTTCTGTTCTCCGGTTAGGTGAACGGCAGATAAAGAGATTTCTTCTTGTATTGCCCAGAACCAGAGCTGCATTGACTCTCTGCACAGAGGTAGAGATCCTACGCCTCCTCTTTTGTTGAGGTAGTACATGGTCACTGTGTTGTCTGTCATTATCAGGACATTTTTTCTCTGTACAGAGGGCAGGAAGGCTTTCATCGCCAGTCTGAATGCCCACAGCTCCAATAGATTGATGTGTAGTTTGGACTTCGATGGAGACCAACGTCTGCTGACTGTCAGATCATTGGTGTGAGCTCCTCACCCTGTGAATGAGGCCTCCGTCACTACTGTTATCTCCGGCCATGGTTGCCAAAAAGATTCTCCCTTGAGGATATTGTCGTTGCAAGCCCACCATGACAGATCCTGAGCAACTGCGCTCGGAACTTGCAGAAGATCTGACATATTCCCCAAGAATTGGGACCACTGAGTTCTGAGGGCCCATTGGAGGGATCTCATTCTCAGTCTGGCCTCTGGCACCAGAAAAATGCAGGATGCCATGAGGCTGAGCAACCTCAGGAAATCGAAGGCCGGCAGATGCTGGGCTTTCTGGAATTTTGTTATCATCTGCTGGATGTGGAGAGCTCTCACGTCGGGCGGCGAGGCTTTGCCCGAGGAAGTGTCCAAGACTGCTCCGATAAACTGGAGTTGTTGGGATGGTATCATGTGAGACTTCTTGAAATTGAGGAAGAAGCCCAGGTTGTGGAGGAAGTGGCAGGTGATTGACAGATGTTCCTGAGCTTGTTCTGGAGAACGTGCTCTGATTAGCCAGTCGTCCAGGTAGGGGTAGACGTGAATCCCCCCCTCTCCTGAGACTCGCTGCCACTATCGCCATCAGCTTGGTGAAAACCCTCGGAGCGGAGGTCAGCCCAAATGGCAGAACTCAAAACTGATAGTGAGAGCTGCTAACTGCGAACCTCAGGTATTTTCTGTGTTTGGGATGGATTGGCACATGAAAATAAGCATCCTTAAGGTCCAATGATACAAACCAGTCTTGAGGCTGGAGAGCCTGAAGGATCTGAGAAAGGGTTACCATCTTGAGCTTGTCCTTCCTGAGGAACTTGTTCAATTTTCTTAAGTCCAAGATGGGTCTCAATCCTCCGTCCTTCTTTGGGATGAGAAAATAAGGGGAGTACCAACCTTTGTTCCTCTCTGCTACAGGTACATGTTCTATTGCACCTTTCTCTAGCAGGGTTAACATTTTCTGCAAAAGGAGCGGGTCTGGAGTTTTGGTAGAGCTGGCTCCCGGTGGATGATCGTGAGGTCTTTTTAAGAAGGGAAGACAGTAACCTTGAGCTACTTTTTCCAGTGCCCAAGCATCTGAAGTAATGCCCAGCCATTCTTTCAGATGCTGAGAGATTGTGCCTCCCACTGGTGTTTTGTATGATAAGACCTCAGAGAGATTTGGAGGCGGCTGCAGGAGTGGCTCAGGGCATAGATGCCGTTCCTGAAGATGGCTTTGTAGTCTTTGCTCGTCCATCACGAGTGACATTCCTCTTGCCCCTTTGAAAAGCCTTTCCTCTTCCTCTACCAACAAAGGAGTAGTATCGAAAAGGATGACCCCTCCAGGAAAATGAGCCTGAATAGGGTTTTTGAGGTTGTCGCATGGAGGCACTAAGAGATTTGGCTGCCGCTTTCGAGGTCTGTAGTTCTTCTAGGCTCTCATCAGCCTTACTACCAAACAGCCTTGAGCCATCAAAGGGCATGTTGAGAAGTCTGGTCTGTACATCTGGTGGAAACCCCGACTTTCTCAACCACGCAAATCTGCGTAGCACTGTGCTTGATGCCATGGACCTACTAATACTATCAGCAGTATCCAGTCCAGACTGGAGACATTCCCCCATTGCCTCCTTCCCTTCATTGACTATATTCTGGAAGCCTTCCCTTTCTTCGTCTTCCGGAATATGTTCAGCCACCGCTGAAATGCATTCCCACAGGATATGTGTGAACCTGGCCAGGGTACAGGTGACATTGGTCGATTTCAAGGCCATGCTACCCGAAGTAAACACTTTACGAGCCCAGGCATCAACCTTTTTGTCCTCCCTGTCCGGAGGTATGGTTGGGTATGCTGTCTGCCTGGAAGTAGTAGCGGCCTGAATAACCAGATTTTGTGGTGTAGGGTGTTTACTCAGGTATTCTGGATCAGAAGTAGAAGTTCTGTACTTCCATCACGATCTATTACTCACAAATGATCCACCTATTGAACGAAATTGCGCTGGAACCAGTAGATTTGGAATTTAGACCTAATCATGTGAAATTCCGCATTATTGAGCATGACTGGGCCAAAACGTTAAATCGGATAGCTGAACTAAAAGGATACAAGGAAGTAGCCCTCTTCTGCTCCCCTAGACGTCCGCACAAACCATATATAATTCAATTTCCCTGTAATAAAGCCAGAGAAACTTATTCTCGATTTAAAATGAACCAATCCCTAACCCTGGAAAGAATTGGCAGCTGGAGCTCCCACCTTCAAGCAGATAGGGTTTTGGGATGTAGGTTCTGCAATGATGGCTCCATTCAAGAAACATTGAAACATCTAGTTATATTCTGTCCCCATTTTGAGACAACACGTCAATTAACAATTGCAAAACATGGTGTACTCTCAGAGGCTACCAGGGAATGGGTTTGGTTAGCCTGTATGTGGGGGACTAGAACGAGTTTTATATTGTCTTTGTGTGGACTCCTAACAATCTTAAACCATCAGCTTGAGAATATGTATGAAAAGATTCAAGGGATAGAGTAGCAGACGTTGTATACAACATTATATTTATATTGTTCTATTTCAGCAAATGTCTTTTATTTAATTGATATACCTGTTAGGCGGCGAGTGCTGTAAATGTTGTTCTCCTTGTTTTCCTCTCAACATGGTATTACATAGAGGGAGGGCTACGTCTATGTTATCTGAAGGCCTTTCAATCTACAAGATGTTTTAAGTTTAAAAGTGAAGTTACCAGCAATAGTGCATTATATCACCCGTATATTTTTCCATATATATATCAATATATGAAGATGGTAAAACACTGGTTATACGGTGAACAGATAATGAATGTAGCTTTAAGTCTTTATTATATATTCTACATCAAGTACATATTTTAGTTAAGGGGAAAAAATAGCAGGAAGAAAAATTAATTCGCAAAATAATTGTTTTAAAAAAATATATATATCTAATGTATACCGTGAAGAATTTATTTAAGTTGAAAAGTTGTAAAAGTTTGTTGATTGAACTAATAAACAATGGTTTGAATAAAAATAATTTAAAAAAAGAAGTTCTGTACTTCTTTGGGAGATTGCCGTCTACTGCAGCAATGCTATCAGGTTTTTCCCAGTTCTTTTCAACTGTCCTTTGGGGCGCCCTATGGAAAGGGAGAACTGGATATTTCCGGGGTCCCCGGACTATAATGTCGGTCATATTGTCTTGTTCAAATGTAGGGGAGGCTCTTCCCCAACCCATATATTCAATCACCCTACTCATCAAATTCCTATACCCTGAGTCTGCATGTTCTGCAGGATCAGGTGCAGCAAACTCCAATTCGGGTGATGTGTCCACACCCCTAGCAGAATGCAGAGTTTCAGATAGTTCTCTCATTTTTGTCTCAGGATTTATCAGTTCCTCTGGAACTTGTCTAGTGCCATATTTTACTCCAAAAGGAGTGACCTCCTCATCATCTGAAGGTTAGTGATTTAAATTAGGCCCATGATTTGCTCACTTTATACAGCATACTGCTCTAACCCGGACCAATTTTTCCTGGCTCAAAGACATAGGTTGTGCCTTCCAGCTTGTTCACGGGACCTTAATGCACTGGCACTTTAAACTAAATAGGCCTTCACGTCGACTATGATTGGTGGGTTCTCTCTTGCACTTTGGGGCACCAATTATAATGGTAGTACTTTTTTAAGCATGCAAAGACCCCCCTTGTAGTTACGGCACAAGGTTGGGGGCAGGCTGTTTTTCTTGTTTTAAATTATTTTTAGTAAATATCAATTGGTTGACAATTGGGGGTTCTCCCCACTTGGTGACTCTATGATGGGGTCTCATGCATGCATGTCTCCCTGTCTTTTCAGAGTGTAATTGCTTATCTCCTGATGAAGATGTAACTCAATTAAAGTTAAATACGTCAAAACCGGTTGAGAAACCAGAGATGAGGTCGATTTTGGAATCCGACGTGACCCATCCCAACCCATGATCACCTGGGCAATTTGTTGTGGTCTCTTATATATTGATTATATATTTCTTTTCTTTTTAATGAAGACAATAAGTAATCAATTGTTATGACTTTTTTAGGAGAAAGTTTTAGCTTATATTTGTCATTGTTGTGTATGTATGAATGGCTAATGGACGCATGTGTATGAATGATGTGAATTGTATGTAAAATTATGTGTTCTTAAATTCTTTCCTGCGATGTAAAATTATTATGAGTGCTATGATTAAATCATGATTAAAATTCTGATATTTAAATAATGGATCAGGGCTAATAAAATTCCTTGATCCCCTTTTTTTCAAAATTGTATCCTCTGGATCTTTTTTTCCGAGATTAGTACTCCTCATCATCTGAGCCAGATTCTTCAAAAATGTTGGTAAAGGTGTAAACCTTCTCTCTTCTTCCTGATTTTTTGTCGAAGGAATCAGTGTTTTCTTCGAGGGGGTCAAAGGAATCTTCGACGCACTCGACGAAGCCTTCGACAAAGGCATCGAGCATAATATAGGCTTCGTCGTCAGAGCTGCCGGCGCCGATGGCGTCAACGAAGTTGCACTCGACATACACAACTTTTGTTTTTTATGAGGGATCGGAGAAACACTCGATCCTCGAGATTCTCTCGACGATTTGTCGACTCGAGATTTATGGGTACTACTAGGCTTTACCGTCGTACTTCCCGACTTCCCTGCGTCGTCCAATGGAGCAACCAGGGTCTGGCTTTTCTGAGGTTTCTTTGAGGGGATCGAAGCCGCGTTCTCAAAGACCTGCATCATTTTTCTCCTAAAGCTTTCCCATTTTGAAGGGGAATCCGATCTAGTCGGACATCGAACCAATTCCGTCGATGAATCGGACGATGATGATGGAGATCTATGTCTCCTTTTGAGCTTTTTAGAAGAAGACGAAGAAGATTGTCTCGACCAGCTACGAGATTGGGATCTCTTCTAATGTTTTTTATGACGTTCCAATTCCTTTGAATCGGACGATTTCTTATGTTTTTTAGACAGGGCTTTCGAAGAGCCCTTCGATGCCTCCCGCCCCATCGCTAACTTACTTTTCCTCTCACGGAGGGCATTCTCCGTCTTTGACTGACAGGAGCCACAGTCGCCGGTTCGATGTTCTGAGCCCAGACACCAAAGACAGATTCAGTGAGGATCGGTGATAGACATCTTCAACCCGCAGTCGTTACACTTCTTAAACTCAGTTTTGGGAGTCAAAGCGGTCGATGAAGAAGACATTTTCTTGACAAAAAATCTCGAAGCGCGCCGTTCACGAGAGCGAAGCAATCGGAAAAACAGAACTGAAGCCAACGGGCGCGGCTCAAGCTATTTATACCATCAGTGACATCGATACGGTACGGAGCCCATCAAAGGACATTCAACGCCACAACTTCGAGCACAGCGCCCTCTGCCGAATTTTTTTTCCGAAGCTGCGAAGCTGGCGAAACAAATTATCACAAGATGAGGAATATGTGGGAGGACACAATCCATTCGAAGCAAGGGTACTAGAACAGGTAAGTGACGTGATAATGAACAAACTTTGCAGGGCAAGAATGGTGTTAGAGGATGAAGGAGACAAACGAAGCAATCCAGGGCTAAGAGGAACAAGCCAAGCACATGGGGGTAAGACACATGCGTGTGACAATAAGGAGGTAACAATGACACAAGTACAGGGAGACACAGAGAAGACAGGTGAATACACAGACATAGACTTAGAAACTGTAACAGTAGGGGGAAGACGCCCAAGCACAAAATGTACATTCTCAGACGGGTTTTGTAGTGAGGAGGAAGAGGGATCTTGCGGAGGACAGAGTGATGGGAATGGGGAGGGGCTAAGTAAATTATACATAACACGCACAGACTGCAGATCGTCATGGGAGTGTAAGACACAAGAAGAAGGAAAGACAGGACGGGAGGGCACAAGACAACAAAGAGAAGGGACACCACGACCACTGACACCACCAGCACACCACACGCCATATGTTAATAGGCTTAGAGACCTCCCAGGACACAGAATGGAGGGATCAGCCACCCCACACAACAAGGATCAGATGGGTTAATAGAGAGGCCATAAGGGCATAGGAGATAATCGGCTTACACAACACCTTATCGACTTTCTCAAAGAGGTTTCTGACATGGAAGAGGAGAGCGAATACACGGACACATCCCTACACAGACGCATGCCAGGGGAGGTAAAAGAATACACACAAATGCCATTACATGAGAGAGGGGGGGCAAGGCCACAATATGTCCCATGGAAGCATGCAGACAAGGAAAACATTAAATGTAGACTACCATCATTGAGCGGAGCGGCGGGGAAATGGATATATGAAATGGAAAAGCAAACTGCAGGACACAAGCTAGCAATGCGCGATGTCAAGGGGTTACTAATTTCCATATTGGGTGATGCAGCAGATGACATTTGGAAGAGGGCGGGATTCCCAGGGGTGACAATCAGTGACATGTTGCATGATGGGGGCCCAATTTGCAAATTGCAGACACGCACTATGGCAAGCGCTGAGGGTATAATATCCGGACATTTCAGACATAGGGGCAAAAATGTCACGCAAAATGCGTGAGAATGAGGAGCCTGTTGATTACATCCAGGAAATTCAGGAGAATTTCAGGCACATGGAAACGCGGGAACCGTGGGACAAAACTCTAGCAACTATTTACCACATACTTATACAGGGGCTCCCAGAACCAGTACAGAGGCAGTTAAAAAAATTGGTAGGAATGGAAGCAAAAGCATGGCCAGAAATATAGCTAACAATAGTACACCATTGTAGGCTATGGCAAGAAAAGATGAAACAGAAAGAGGAAGACAGAAAGGCAGATGAGGCAAAACTGGTCCAAAAGAAACTGTCAAAATATGCCATGGAAGGTGCGCTAATAACAAGCCCCGCCCAGGTGACACCAGTACCAGCCACTACACAGCAGCCGCAACAACCAACAGCTCCACCACAGCAAGCACAAATTATGATACAGCAACTGCCACCACCGCCTCCATACACAGCCCAACACACATACGCTCCGCCGATGGTGGGAGGATACACACAAGTGGGAAATGGCTACACAAACAACTACAGGGGGAGGGGTGGGTTAGCAAGAGGGAGGGGATTTGGACCAAAAGCACCCCAGAAAGGGGGAGAGTTCCGAGGGTATAACCAATACGGACAGCAGAGGTACTTGGACAACACTGGAGGATATCTGTGGCAAGCCTGAGAGCCGCCACCGTGCTGGACATGTGGGCTAGTAGGACACGTATCACGCACATGCAGGGCAAGGCCGGCTCAAGCAGGATGGGGAGAGCAAGGGCAACAGGGTTACAACGGGGGACAACACTACTATCAACAACCACAGCCACAACAAATGACAGAAACACACGCGCAACAACAAGTGCCACCACAACCACAGCAACAATACGTGACACCCCCTGCACAACAAATGTTATGTTATGTTATGTTATTTTGCATTTATATAGCGCCTTATACACCATTGGTATGGTCTGAAGGTGCTGGTAGGTTGAACGCCCTTGGGAACCGAAGTTCAGGTCAGTAGAGAGAGTAGAGAGAGTCCAAAGGTGCGTGTGCGCACCAGGTATGTGTGCAGCTGGTGTGGAATTCGTGTGGTAGCTGCTTCTTAGCGGTAGGTGTGGTGCTTGAGAGATCGGGAGTGTGCGTTCGCTCTGGCAGGATTTATCCAGACCGAGTGTGGCTGCGTTAGGCCTGAGGAGAACGCCTGGCTGGGGGTGTGAAGCCAGCAGTGTTTACTTAGAGTGATGGGGAGTGAGCGGGAGATGTTGGTATGAGAACATTTATACCGAATGGTGTCATAGTATCACTGTGTTCTAGTTGAGTGGTGGTGTAAAGAAGAAAGTAAGCGTGGGGTGTGGTATGATATATGCTCTTTCAAATGTTCCCTGCATTCCAAAGCATATTTTGTGCGTCACTCAATTCTATGTGATCAGGTCCGTTCTATGCATTTTATTAATTTCAGGCGTTCAAAATTGCACTACATACTCCTGTCTGCTCGACACACTCACGCACTCTAGTCCAACTTGCATGCTCTAGTCTATCCCTCCTTCTCCAGTGAGTCCCACGCATGCACTCATGTATTCCATACGCATGCGCTCCTGTCTTCCCCGCGCGTGCACTCCTGTCTAATCCGCGCATGTACTCCTGTCTGCCTACGCACTCATCCGCTCTGTATACTCATCCGCTCTGTATACTCATCTGTTCTGTATGCTCATCCGCTCTGTCCGGTCCACATATACATCCGCTCAACATACTACTTGTCCGCTCTACGTATTACACATCCGCTCTATGTACTACACATCCGCTCTACGTACTCAACCGTTCAACACACTCCTCCGCTCTACATACCCATCCGCTCCATACACTCATCCTTCCATGCGTTCATCCGCTCCACATACTCATCTGCTCCACACCCTCATCCGCTCCACAATCACTTGTCTGCTCCACATACACTCGTCCGCTCCACACATTCGTCCGCTCCACACACTCGTCTGCTCCACACACTCGTCCTCTCCACACACTCGTCCGCTCCACATACTCGTCGGCTCCACATACTCGTCCAATCCACACATTCGTCCAAACGGCACACTCGTCCAATCTACACACTCGTCCAGTCTACACACTCGTCCAATCTACACACTCATCCAATCTATACACTCCTCCGGACCACACACTCATCCGGTCCACACACTTGTTGGCTCAACATACTACTCGTCCGCTTGACATACTACTCGTCCGCTCTACGTACTCATCCGTTCCACACACTCATCTGCTCCACAGAGTCACCCACTCCACACACTCATCAGCACCACACACTCATCGGCACCACACACTCATCCACTTCACACACTCATCCGCTCCACACACTCGTCCGCTCCACACACTCATCCGCTCTGCACTCGCCCGCTCCACACACTCGTCCGCTCTACGTACTCATCCGTTCCGCACTATCATCCACTCTACATATTTATCCGTTCCACACACTCATCTATTCCACACACTCATCCGCACCACAAACTCATCCGCACCACAAACTCATCCGCTCCACGTACTCGTCCGCTCTACGTACTCGTCCACTCTACATACTCATCCGTTCCACACATTCATCCGCTCTCCGCACTCATCCGCTCTCCACATTCATCCTCTCCCTACACTCATCCGCTCCCCACACTCATCCGTTCCCCCACTCAGCTGCTCTCCACACTTATCCGCTCTCTACGCTCATCCGCTCTCTGCGCTCATCCGCTCCCCACAGTCATCCGTTCTCCACACTCATCCGCTCCCCACACTCGTCCGCTCCCCACACTCGTCCGCTCTCCACACTCGTTCGCTCTCCACACTCATCCGCTCTCCACACTCATCCGCTCTCCACAGTCATCCGCTCTCCACAGTCATCCGCTCTCCACAGTCATCCGCTCTTCACACTCATCCACTCTCCACACTCATCCGTTCTCCACGCTCATCCTCTCTACACGCTCGTTCGCTCTTACACGTTCATCTGGTCTAAACGTTCATCCGGTCTATACGTTCGTCCGTTCAGTATAGTCATCAGTTCTACGCCCTCATGCGTTCTATTTGCTTCTCTGTATTTACGTACTCATCAACTCTACATGTACTCATCAACTCTACACGCTTGTCCGCTCTACACACCTAACCACTCTACACGCTCAATGGCTTTAGTATGTTCATCTATTCTATACACTCATCCGATCTCTATACTCATTTGATCTTTCAAGTCGTCTGTTCTTCCATTCATGCACTCTTCCACTTAGTGCATTCATTTGTTCTATAGGCTTCATCCGTTCTAACTATTTCATCCATGTAATTCACTACGTTCCCTCCTCATTCATTATGTCCATTTCATCAGTTTAGATCTCCTTACTTTCCCGATGATTTATTCATATTATCCACTTCACTGTTTTGATCTACATTACTCGTTTAGTTCTGTTTTTCTTTCTAGTTTACATTCAAGTTTATTAGCTGTCAATTCTCGCATCAGGTAGTTTGTTGGGTCGGTGTCATTGTGATGGTGTTAGTCTGGAAAACCGGTTGGTTTTAGAGGAAGAGCCAGGTTTTCAGTAGTTTGCGGAAGGACGCTAAATCCTCAGTTAGGCGGATGTGGGGTGGGAGCGAGTTCCACAGGGTTGGGGCCAGGGCTGAGAATGATGATCCGCCTAACCTGACTGAGTTTGTCTTAGGAATTACTAGGAGGCCGGCTGAGCTTGATCTTAGGGTGCGAGTGGGATGATAAGGTATTAGCTTGCCTTGAAGATATTGAGGTCCAGTTTTATGCAGTGCTCGATGGGAGAGGCATAAGGTTTTGAAAGCCCCCCTTCGGGCTACAGGAAGCTAGTGCAGTGTCTTAAGGGCTGGGGAGATGTGGTCTCTTGGACCGAGCGCAAGTAGCATTTTGGCCGCCGCGTTTTGTGCCCTTTGGAGTTTATTCAGTTGATAGGCATGGATTCTGAGGTAGAGGGGATTCACGTAGTCTAGTCTTGATATAACGATTGATTGGACCGCGGAGAGTCTGTTGGGAAATGAGAGATATGGAAAGATGCGCCGAAGGCTTTTAAGGTGGCAGTGGCAGGACTTTGAGACATTGTTGACTTGGCGCGAGAGTGTTAGGTCAGAGTCCAGGGTGCATCCAAGATTTTTCACTGAGTTGGAGGGTGTCGGTGAGTTGCCCATGGCGGGTGGCCAGGGTAGTGGGTGTGGTAGAAGATCGGAGTTGCCGCAAACCATGATTTCCGTTTTGGAGGGGTTTAACAAGAGGTGGCTTTGGGTCATCCAGAGTTCTATGTTAAGGAGGGAGGATGCCAGGTCAGGTCCGGAGTTGGGTTTCGAGTTCAGGAGTTTTAGAATTAGTTGAGCGTCGTCGGCGTAGTTGTAACACAGGATGTCGTGTGAACGAATTATTGGTGGGAGGGTGATCAGGTAGAGATTGAACAGGAGGGCGGATAGACTGCTCCTTGTGGGACTCCCATGCCGACTGGTCGGGCTTGGGAGGTAAAGCTTGAGAGTGTCGTTATTTGGTGCCTGTCTTTGAGGAATGAAGCTATCCATTTTAGAGCGGTTCCACGAATTCCTAGGGAGTGGAGGCGGTCTAGGAGGATTGAATGATTGATCGTGTCAAAGGCGGTTGATAGGTCGAGAAGGATTAGTGCGGCGCATCCCGCGGAGTCTGCTGTCATTTTAAGGTCATCCCAGATCGAGATTAGAGTGGTTTCAGTTCCGTGACGTGTTCTGAAACCTGATTGGGTGGGGTCTAGGAGATTGTTGGCTTCGACAAAGGCATTTAGTTGAGAGTAGGCGGTTCGGTCAATGAGTTTGGCAAGGAACCTGCTGTTTGAGATGGGGCGGTAGTTTTTGGGCTCGAGAGGGTCAAACGAAGGATTTTTAATTAGAGGTTTGACGTGCACCATTTTGAATACGTCAGGAAAGATGCCGGAAGAAAGGGATGCATTTATAATGGATCTTGCGTGTTCTCCTGCGCAGGTGGAAGCAAACATTTCTTTAAGGGTTGTGGCTGGGCAAGGGTCCAGTGGTGATCCAGATGGTTTGCGGGCAGATAGAAGTTTGAGAAATTGTTCTGCTGATATTGGACTAAAGGATTCAAACGTTGGTTGCGTAGAGGTCGCAGCTGATGGGCTGGCCGGTATGGGTGGAGGATTACCTGGTGGCTGTAAGAGAGCCAGTTTGGTGGTTAGAGTTTTTGTCCTTTCGATAGCCGTGGTGTAATAGTGGAGGGAGAGGTGGTCGCACAGTGATTGTGACGGGGTCGGGAAGGTTGTGTTACAAGCCGGGTTGGTGAATTCGGAGATGATTTTGTGGAGTTCTTTGCTTGGGTTTTTGAAGTTTAGGATTCGGGTGTTGTAGTGGGCTTTTTTTGCTTTCCGGATTTCGGCCTTGTACCGATACACAATGCAGTAGCAACAAGCACAACAGCAAATGACGACGGCACAACAACACATCCAGACAGTACAACAGCTCACACAAATACAGGACAATGAACAACTACCTACAGACACACCAATACCACAGACGCAACTGGGAAAGGTGACGATACTGGGTCACAACCCATACACAGGGAATGGACAATCACTATACCCCCAATAGGACAGCCCACAGACGTCCTTGTTGTGTCCCATCCTGTCGGTAACACCTAACCCTGCGGAGGAACCACGCATAAAGGTGGCGATAGGTGACAAATCATTTTCTTTCTTAGTTGATACAGGGGCCACTAGGTCCTGTATTAGGGAAGGGAAGTTCAACTTGTCAGACAAGGCCATGCACACTCAAGGATTCTCTGGGGCTCGAAGGCTGGTTCCTTTTACTGATAACATCTCCTTATCTGTCGGAGATCACGACCTATCTCTGCCACTGTTATACTCAAAACAATCACCAGTAAATATACTTGGGAGGGACATCATGAGCAGACTGAACATGACTATATCTCAACTGACAAGGGAATAGTATGCTCCACGCCAGACATGCACATGCTCACCGCACAACACATACTCCGGGCTTACTGTGGCAGGACAGTGGTAAGGGCAGAACCAGTGGACTGGGACCTCTTCCAATATGGGACAGACATGGCAATAGCATGGCTACCGAGAATTGAGGGCAAGGTGTAGAGGAGGCCAGCAGCATACCTTTTCAGACTGGAAACACCCACTAGTGAGGAGGAAGGGGCAATAATATCAGTGGACATCGAGAGTATTGTAGCAACCAGATACTACATTGCAGTTCACACCTAAGATGGGGAAGGGAAAGCATGGAGAGCAGTAATAGCATTAGCTGAAGGATGCAGGCTGACGCAGGTGTCAGATGAGGAGCTGTTCTCAGACGAAGTAGGGGATGGGGAGATGGTGTTCCAGATGAGCGTCTATGTTTGGTTGAGGGTGACCTACAAGGAGGTAGCACAGAAAATGGCAATGGCACTAGAAGTACCCGTCCCTGCACAAGTACCCTTCTACGAGGAAGATTTAGCAGCTGTACCAACATCACTATGGGCTACTAGTCCCTATGACGTGGGTTGCATAAAAAGCATCGGAGGAGTACAAATAAAGCGAAAGAAAGGTGCAATGCTGACCAGGGTGAAGCAGTACCCACTTTCTAAAGAAGCTGATGAAGGGATCTATGAGACAATAACTGCACTAGCGGATAGATGAATATTGCTACCATCAGAATCCCTGTGCAACACTGCGCTATACCCTGCGCGCAAGGCAAAGGGAGGGTCTTAGCGTTTCATACAAGATTTGAGGCCTCTTAACCACATTGTGAAAGCGGACAACCCGATAGCAGCTAACCCAGCCACAATACTGTGCGGAATACCAGCAGAGGCGTCACGATTCACATTGATCGACCTCAAAAATGCATTTTTCTCAATACCACTGCACCCTGACTCAGATTTAACAAGTTTCACATACCGCAACACAAAGTGGAAACACACTAGACTACCCCAAGGGTACTGTGAGTCACCATCCATCTTTAACAGAGTAATACAAATGGACCTAGGAAACAGAGATGGAAAGCACAGTGCTGCAGTATGTAGATGATCTCATCATCTGCAGCACCACTGAGGAAAAGTGCAGGAGGGACTCTGTAAAAATGCTCACAGTGCTGGCTGAGAAAGGATACAAGGTTGACAAGGGGAAACTGCAGTACTGTCAGGAGCAAGTACAGACCATTTCACAATAGGGAAGGAACATTCCACCACAAAGGGCTCAAGCAATAAAGAATACACCACAGCCGCAGACGGTCAGGGCACTGCAGCAATTTCTTGGCATGTGCAACTACTGTAGAGCGTGGGTCTTTGATTACAGCTCATACATAAGACCCCTGCTAGAAGCCCTCAGGGAGGCACAGAGAGGGGCAAGGAAGTTGAGGTGAACAAGAGAAATGACAGATGCAGTCAATGAGCTTAAACACACCATTTTAATGGCACCAGTACTAGGTACTCCTAATTATGAAGAAGAATTCTACAGATGCTCACATTGCAATGATGTAGCAATGAAAGCAGTGCTAACACAAAAGACAAGCCTGGGACACAAACCAGTGGCATTTTACAGTAGCCATTTTGATCCTGTAATGATGGGGCACCTCCCGTGCGAACAAAGCCTAGCTGCAGCAGCTTTTGCAGTAGAAAAATCATCCTCAATCACCATGGCATGCTCCACCACACTATATGTGGAGCACGCCCTCTGCGCAATATTAAACAAGCCAACATCCCCACTGACTACCCAAAGAGCAACAGGGTATGAGATTATTTTGTCTATACCTGAGCTGAAAATAGTAAGCTGCAGTAATGTCAATCCAGCACGATTTATAGCAGAGTAAGTGGAAAATGGAGAGCATGCACACGACTGTGCACATGCGATTGAATTTTACTCATATACCAGAAAAGTAGAAGAGAATGCCCTAGAGGGGGGTGAGATAATGTACATCGATGGGTCCTCAACAATTGATCAAAGTGATGGAATAAGAAGGACAGAAGCAGCAGTAGTGCGATTGAAGGAAGACTGAACTAACGTACCAATAAAATGTGTCAAACTACCTCAGCACTATTCAGCGCAAGCAGCAGAACTAGTAGCGCTCATTCTGGCCTTAGAAGAAAGCAATGAGATAGTGAATATGTTACCTCAACAGTACATTCAGTACATTCAGGATTAATAAAGTGGCAAAGAAGAGGACTCAGAAGAGCAGGTGGTACTCCAGTATAACATGCTCTCCTACTGGGTGAACTAATAGAAGCAATTGCTTACCCAGCAGATGTAGCGCTGGTGAAGTGTCAGGCACACACTAATGGAGACGATCCAATATCAAGAGGTAATGAAACAGCAGACGCACATGCAAAATATGCTGCGTACTTTGGCGAGACATGGGACCTTCAAGGAAAACAATAAAATAAGGGGGGGGGTGTTAGACAGATGATAATGAAGGATGGGTACACACACATCCCAGAGACACAGAATATGGAACTGCAGACGGCAGCACCAATGACAGAAAAGGAACTGTGGGTCAAAAGAGGATGCACCATGCCCCCACAGATGTAATATGGTGACATAATAATACAGGGAAAGTTTTGATGCCCATGGCCCTACTGAAAACAGCTCTGGCCCAACTACACCATCCTATGCACACAGGGAAAGAAATAATTGCAGCACGGATAAAAGAATCATGGTTCTGCCCCAAGCTAAACTCACACGCTGCAAATTTCATTCGCAATTGCCTCACATGTCAACAATACATTGCCAGTCACATGCTGCAAGTGATCATGGGTACAATACCCTGGTCTGAGGGACCCTATTTTGCACCTACACATTGACTATGTCGACATGATCAACGTATGTCAAGGACACAGATATATGATTGTAAGCCGGTCGGTGCTCTCATGCAGACGCATTCAGAGCAGCTACAGTTTTAGTAAGGGAGGTCTTCCCGCGGTGGGGGGGTTGCGAAGTACTGAGGTCAGATAATGGTCCCCACTTTGCCAATGAATTATTCCAACACGTAACTGCCCTTCTAGGAATCAAGCATTAATTTGCCTGTGCGTTTCACCCACAAGCTAATGAAGTCTGTGAATGCCTCAAAGGTGTCCTAAAAGAGGAAATTGCAAAGATCCAGAAAACGACCAAAAAGAGTTGGCTGTACTGCCTCCCCCTGGCCCTGTTTGAGTTAAGAAATAGACCAGGATCGGACCACCACCTCACACCCCATAAGGTGGTGACCGGACGCCAGATGCACCTCCCCCTCACACCACCGTCAAGGGCAATGAGTGATTGTAATAATGCAAGTACTGTTTTGGTGAAGAAATGCACAAGTATGTCTCTTCCTTGGTTACTAGTGCCGCTTTTATCTCTCAACAGATTCAACGGACAAAGGGGGGTTCAAAGAACAACCAACAGGGAAAAGCAACCAATGAGGAACAAGAACTGACTGCACACTGGACAGTGAAAGAAGGAGATGAGGTTCTCCTAAAGAACTATCGGAGGAAATTGAATGCCCCTGGATTCACAGGACCCCATAAAGTGCAGAAAGTGGCCCCTAGAGCAGTAAAACTCTACGACAAGGACGTTTGGACACACATTCACGACATCAAGCCCTACAAAGCACAGACCTGCCCTCATCTCAGCGAAGGGGCCAACGCTTCAGCAACGACAACTGACAACAACAACACAGCACAGGCGCCAGATACCCCAAAAGACACAAACGATCAGCCACCCATAGCCCACCCCATGATCACGAGATCCCAGACAAAGTATGCCACCACACCAGAACAATAGACTAGGAACTCCTGATAAAAGTAGGCAGCTTTGCCTCTCTGCCGGTGTGTAAGTGGCATGCCATGGCCAGAGGCAGTTACATGCCTCAACCACGGCCTTGTTTATTTATTTATTTGGACAATGTTTGTCAGGTCCGTAGATCCGATTAATTAATCTATTTCTGCAATGCTGGTCCCGACCAACATCGCGGAAATAAATACATTAATCGGGTCCACAGACCCGAAAAACATTGTCCAAATAAATAAATAAACAAGGCAGTGGCAGAGGAGCAGGATGTGTGCAGGACTGTCACAGCCTCTGGTGCCCCTCCAGAGACAGTTACAGGCCTCAGCCACGACCTTGTTTATTTATTTATTATGGACAATGTTTTTCGGGTCCATGGACCCAATTAATTTATTTATTTCTGTGAACTCATGATGTCCTAAGGAACAAAGTAAATAAAAGCTGTAGATATTTTGGTTCTGTACATTTTAAGGGTGCAGGGAATGTGGGTTTCCACCAGAATAATGTATGAGGTACCAAGATATAGTACTGCATGTACCTTGTATGTGCATCTGCAGATATAGAATGAGTAGCATCTCTTTACATGGCAGCAGATAAACTAAATGGCGTAGGAAAGTCTATTTTTAGATTCTTACTGGGAAGGTTATTCCCCTGGTGCAATTACAAGACGGAAGATCCTAGAGTTGGCGTTAGGATGAACCTTGCATTAGCAACAGGCTTGAGGTTAGGGGGTACTAGACTAGAGCTGGATGCAGGCTTGGGGGCATCTTGGCATCAACACCAGTACAGTAATCAGTTTATTACTGCCCAAATAGGTTATCACATGTAAACTGTTACTAATAGACCCCTGCGCTATCAATAAAATCTTAGAACTCAGTGAAGGAACGTTCCCAAAAGAGCAATAAACTGTATAAAACAATTTACAGATTTCCACTTGAAAAGACACACCAGATTATTACAGTGGGAGAAGATGAGAAGTTAAGCTGTAGAAAGATGCAGAGGTAGCTGAGAGAGTTACAACAAAAATCAGCCTGTAAATCTGGGCACTCAAAAAGTGTGTGCAGAGTACCAGTAAATTATCTGCCAAATGGAGAGCGTGTGGCTTAGTAGTTTTAGGGATTGGCCTCCTGTACTGCCCTATAATATTGAACATAGGAGAGATGCACATGCAAGGACTGGATGGGCTGCACAGTTAGAGGAGCTGCAAGAGTTGCACATGCAAGAAGAGGGAGAGGTGCACATGCAAGGACTGGATGACCTGCACAGTTAGAGGGGATGCAAGAGCTGCACATGCAAGGAGAGGGAGAGGTGCACATGCAAGGACCGGGTGAGCTGCACAGGTGCTGTAAGAGTTGCAAGTGCAAGGAGAGGGAGAGGTGCACATGCAAGGATGGATCAGCTGCACAGGTGCTGTAGGAGTTGCAAGTGCAAGGAGAGGAAGAGGTGCACATGCAAGGACTGGGTGAGCTTCACAGTTGGAGAGTCTAAGAGCTGCACATGCTTGGAGAGGGAGAGGTGCACATGCAAGAAATGGATGAGCTGCACAGTTGGAGGGGCTGTCAGAGCTGCACATGAAATGTTCTTGTGCCTTTGAAATGTGCTGGGCTTGCATTTCATTACGAGTGGCGAGAGAATACCTTTTGCATGTGTGTATATACACATCGAGGTGCAGGCGCGCAACACCATTGGGCTAACTGTGCTTCAGTGCCCATCCCCCCCACCCCTCCTTCAAATATGACTTAATGGGCGGGACATCCGCACTTGCTTTTTGTCAGGCACTGACAAAAGCCTTTCTTGAAATTGGTGGCATAAAGTTTTACCGTGTTCTTGCAGAAAAATATATTTGTACAAAGGCAGCCCAACTTTAAACCTGCTAGTTTTAAGAAAGGCTTCCATTACCTCTCTGCCTTTGAAAAATAAAATGCACACATCAGCCCCCTCCCCGCGTATACGAGCTAACATATAACAATGTTATTTTTTTATTAATATTTATATACCACGCAGCAGCCCGGAGGCATCGTGGCACTGTTACATATAGAGTCAAAGCTGGTTACAGAAGAAGGCCTACTTGGTTACATGATAGTGTGCTAGGAAATACCGCTCCTATATATGCACGCAATGAAGCAATAAAAGAATGTGTTTACACCTGGAAAAACAGTTGTCTGCGATTTTTTGAAAGGGGCAAACGGGAAAACACTGATAAACACAAATCCTGAAATTTTTTGAAAACACTGGAAAAACACCCCCGGAAGTTAGAAAAATAAACCCCTAAAACAGGAAACCCTAACTATATATGACACTGTGTAAACATGTGCATGCTCTCTTCTCTTTTGTCTTGCACATGCAGGTATTGCGCAGTGTTATTGCATATGTAAATGAATGACAAAGAAAATACGCCACTGCCCAGGGGCAAATGCTACCCACAGACGATACCCCAGAAGCACTGTCACATCAATTTGTATACATTATAAAAAGTCCAAAATACTTAAGGCCAAGGAGAATATGTGTATATTATAACGCATTTCTTATGCTAATAGTACGCTCGCTTCCACACCTCCATGCAGCATTACCTGCCTTAAGAGATAGGACGGTAAGGAAAGCGTGGGAAGAGCTTTTCGCCTGGGCATTGAACGACCACTTGATACGCAGGGCTTGAATAAAAAGTACTAACAGTAATAATACAGTCTGATTACTGCCGCTTTCTGACAGGCCTGCTATGCTTTCTATGTGATGGCATCTCCCACTACTAACATCTCCCCTACCATGGTTGCAAGGAGCACGGTGTCAGGTGGTACAAGTAGCACAGGGCCCAACATAAAGAGGGTTAAACGTAATGTTTCTATTCATCTACATGGAGTGGACACATACCTTACAGAATCCTCACGTGTCTCCAGCAACATGTGGTACAAGCACATGTTAAAAATTGGTAAGGACACGACAAAGGACAACTGCTATGTGTGCTTGTTGCTCCCATACACCATGAGCTCCTCAAGAACATTCGTGGCAACTGAAGTACCTGCAACAACTGCAGAATGCCTGTTATATTTAGCGTTGTTTCAAACACGAGGAATATTTCAAGGGAAAACAGCAACACTAAGATGGAAATCAAGGTCAACATACCCCTACGAAGACAACTTCATCAAAACACTACCAATGTTTGACAATTATTGGCAGCTGACTGAAGGGCTCCAGTACATAACAGACGGACCCGACAAGCGAGAAACAAAAGAGGTTACACTGAACTACCTTCCATGCCAGTGGAGCGCAAGAGATATTGGAGGTGAACCAGGGTGCTGGGAAAGGCCACTAATGCTAATATAGGGCAAGGTATACACAAAGAACGGATGGGTGGACGGAGTTGTGGCAAGTAAACCTTTGACGTTGGCAAAATCATCGATGACAGTGCAAGAAGAAAACGACAAATGCTACAAGGAATGGACAAAGGGTGCAGCATTGGTAACATGGCTAGATAAAGAGGAAGAACCCATAACAATAATTCCCCTTACAGCGCCCACACTATGTTACCAGCATGATTGAGAAATTGATGTTGGAATGAATGAAGGATGCAAGAGAATGATCAAGCTTCCTGAGGGGGTGCGGGAACAGCAGTGTTGATGGACCACTAATGGGCCTGCAGAGTCAAAGCATACAACAGCCTGCCACAGTTATGGAATGGAGTGTGCTCTATGGCATACATCAACATACCATCACTAGTAGTACCACAAAAGCACGTCAACATGGAGAAATTCCCTAAAATGGATGAAGGGAACAAAAGGAAGAAAAGATCACTGAGGAAGATAGGCAGCAAGTTACAAAGCGGCACTACACACGACAGCCACCTATCCAGAGTAAAAAGACAAGGGGAACCACTGACAGGAAATTACCTGTGGGGACGGTCAGAAACAGCACTGAGCGACATTCCACCAGCACATAGGCTATTTAGCAGAGCGGCAATGTTCTTTTCCTCCATCATACATGCAGGAGTGCAGGCGTATGCAAATGCATAATGGTTACAAACAACAAGATGGGCGCTAATGATGACAATTAACTCCACAGTGAGCGGATTCAACATGATAAAGGAAGAATTA
Organism: Ambystoma mexicanum; assembly: GCF_040938575.1. NCBI lineage: Eukaryota > Metazoa > Chordata > Amphibia > Caudata > Ambystomatidae > Ambystoma > Ambystoma mexicanum. Next base: position 165,502,178 of record NC_090926.1, on the reverse strand, counting down.
AGAGCAAATAGGATGGTGGCCCTACAGAACAGATATGTGCTGGACCTTCTGACAGCAATGGAAGGAGGTGTTTGTGCAAAAATTGGAAGTTCATGTTGCAAGTTCATTCCTGTAAACAACGAGGACAACTGTATGTTATCTGCAGCGGTATCACAGCTGGCCAAGATGCACGCCAAGATGGAAGAAGAAGCAAAGGGGGTGAAGAAGGATGGTAGCTGGTTTTCATACATCTGGTCTTGGATGCCATCATGGCTCTCAGATGGCCTCAAGGTTGTGGCAGGATGCGTGAAACTGGGAATGGCTTCTCTGATGGGGATAAAGCTATGGAGGCCAAGTTCAAAGCGTACTGCTGAGTAAATGATCGGCATGCATTTCTAATGCCAGCTGAAGACGACAAACACACAGACATCATCGAGGAACGTGAATGGCTATGCCAGCAAACAGTAGAAGCAAACTTGTACCCACCATCAATAAAAGTTGAGAAACCAAGAAACCCGAAAAGCTATGTTGGAAAATATGTACTGGTTATTTGAAGACCACGTGGACCGGTACAGACACTTGGCAGGAATAACGAAGGTATGGCGAGTACGAGGAGATAAAAGAGTGGATAATTTTGTGGTCGACAAGTCGACCAGAGGGGGGACTGAGGAGGGAAAATGGGATGATCCCTTCACCCGATGCTCGTCTAGACCATGGCCTATGATGTCACATCCTAAACACCCACCGCGGGAGGAGTTCAACCCACTCACTGCCGCCCTGGATGTCAAGATCCACCGCTGCCATGCCCCGTACACCCAGGCAAGCTGCGTGTCATCCAAAACACGTGCTGGGACCTCGGGTGGAGCTGACACCGACCGTATGGACCAACTCGATTAGGCATCACCCACAAATATCGCCATCATTAAGAGATTACATGACGACATAGTCAGCGGACAAGAACACACGTGCCACCAAGCACCTGGATCAAACACACACCAACCCACATGAAGAACATATTCAGTGCTACGTAGAGGACCACTCACACTCACATATGCATCATTGTTATTTTTCACATAGGCTAACTACAGCACTGCAGAAACGCAAGATGCCAGAAGAGCTTGTGTATATGCTTGCAGACGCTTCCTTGCTACTAAAACCATGAAGATTTAGCCCTGTATATGGACTAATGCATAAGAACCCATGTTGCCCCTCGCAACCCCCGTGTAATGGACTGTATGCCGCCACCCATAGACTAGGCCAAGGTAGGCCGCAAACCAGAGTCCCCAGGCCGCAGCAGATCAGACAGAGCTGCAAGATGCTGATCATGCAGAACAAAATCTGATGAGAGCCCCACAGCCAAGGCCACGAAGTTGCAATCTGCACGCCACGCTCCCCGTGCCAAGGTTACACCTGCCACTGCTAAACACTCCTCAGAGCCGAAATACAAATCAAATACCCGTAATTCTGCTCCAGCCACTGTCTTCCAACATGTGACCAGGCCAACCTGATATGATGCCAAGCCCAAGGACAAGAGAAGCTCTGGGGTCTCATGTCTGGGACCCAGACTGCAACAATGAAGTGACAAGTTGGACATCAACAGCGATGGGAAAGGGACATCCAACAGCCAGTAGTCAGACCTGTCCATTGTCTGCCACTGACACATAGTCATACATTGTTGCCAGCACCGGGTACACCGTGAGCTGGGAACAGCGATGGTCCCAGGCTTGTAGGCTCCCGGGCGAACCAATCAGAATACGAGGGGCTAACCACTGACACCACTATAGTTTAGCCAATCACTAACTTTCCCCTTGTAACAATTCTTATGTAGCAAATCTTAGGGACGACCCAAGCGTACCACTTAACCCCTTCTCTACCAATAACCTTTCCTTCTATACGGGCCTATACTGACCCTATCACTCAGGGAGCCAACCCCAGATAGCGTTAGGTTTAGGGGCTAGTTTTCCCAGGTGACGCACGTAGTCATGTCATCCGGCTAGAAAAAAGGGCTTGCAAGCCCATCACAGATGAGACGTTCCTTGGGTACCTGTACTCCGAGAACCTGTCTCTGTCTTTTTTGTGCAAATAAACAGCAGTAACTCTTTTGCTCTTGTGTGTGCCTCATACTCCTTTTGGATGCGGGAGGAGTTGGGGCCTCCCCAACCCCAGAGGTCCGCGAACGGCCCTGCCGACCCCCGGGAAATTACCCCGACACTATGCACTATTTATTTATCCAGGAGCAAAATGCTGCATGAGCAAGGCCTGAAAATTAAGTCATTAAGGGGCCTCATTCCGAGTTTGGAGACAGCCATGCCCTTTTTAAGGGCATGGCTGCCTCCAAACTCGGGTCCGGGTTCCTTGAATGAGGACCCAGTAATTCCTCATTCAATGTACCCATCCCCATTCTCATTTGAGCCACTATAGGGCTCAATGGGAATGGGGAGGGAACTAACAACGGGCCCATTGTTAGCTCCCTGGTCCCCTCGTGGGACCCGCGAAGCACGTCTGGTCTGACCAGACGTCCAGGAAATATTTCTGGTTAGAGAAGAGAACATGCATCCCACAGAGGCTGGCTATGAAGTGCATAACGCAGACCTTTTCCAAAAAGGAGAAACAAAAAGGACCCAGTGGGAAATAAGTAGTTTGACGTATTGCTTTACTTTATTTTCCCTGCCATCCCTGGATTTTCCTCATCTCCCTTTTCTAAACATCCCCATAATGTCCGCATGGTAGCACCTAACAATTACGTCAGCTTCATGTTTAGATTGCGTTGCCTCACTGTTTTGCAGATTGGCAAAAAGGGATAAGCCGAGGAGCAGGAATTAACATAATGCATACTGTGTCCATAATAAAAAGGTTGCACCTTTTAATCAAAAGCAGTCAATGAAGAGTATGCTTTTAAACTAAACAAAAAAGGATATCCTTGTCCGCTGTGGGATGTTGGAGAGGAGAGATGGACAGGTTATTTTATTTTTTAAAGGATTAAATCATGCTGTGGCTTTAATAAGGAGGTTGTTAGACCTTGTCTTGTAACTTATCACAATGGAAAATACTAGAGCCACAATGTTCACAGGCCACACTGGGCAGGAGAATCTGGCCATAATTAGGTAATCCGTGGGTCTCTCCTGCTCCTGGGCGGCGGCTGTGGAGGATGCCCATGCCAGACTGATCTGGTGGGCAAGAGCAGTGCTGATTTGAGCTGCGGACAGACACCAAATTGTAAGGCATGCCGTGGCTGTTCTAAACCATGTCCATAGAATTCTCGCTGAACATGGTGACCGAAAAGGATTTCTTCAGGCCATTCTCTCCTTGCTCACAGTGCTGGTTAGCAGTTTCTCTGTCTCTTGCGAGTCGGTGGGCTGATCATTGGCACACTCGCTCAGTGCCTTGTCAAAGTGGGCATCAGTGTTGATAGCCATTCTGGGTTTTGATGGAGGGGCCTGGCTGGCGTCCCTTTTTAAGAAACAAACAACGAGGTTATGGCAGATAAAGTCACAAGGTCCATAGCGCTTGTATAACAATTAAAGAGATCAGCCAAGGCTGCAGGTGTCTGGGTGGTGTGGGTATAGTGCCAGTATAAATCCACGAGGTAAGTTATGAAGAACATCGCGATGGAATCCTGAGCAGACACAAACTTACGATCGTCGCGCCTTCCGCCATAGCGAGGCAGTTTGAGAATTCCTCCTGGCATTGTCCTACGTTTAATTTTGACTAATTGCTGTAATTCAAGCCTCTAAAGAAGAGCTGTATGCAGCTTGAAACACGTGTCAGGCGTTTTTCACCTTCAATAAATTCCAATTCCTTGGCTTTTCACCTTCAATAAATTCCAATTCCTTGGCGCAGAGAGACTGGGACCTCTTTTGTTCTTCATCCCTTTTTAAGAAGTAAACGCTCAAGACAGTTGATAGGTTTCCATCCTGGGCCAGCAAGTATGTAAGGAAGCAGAGAGGAGGAGCCCTAAATTTGCACTGTGCTCGGGACGCTGTAGGTAGTTTGCCCATTAGAAGAAAAAGTCAGACGATACCCTGCTTCCTGTGGGGTTAAGGACCAAAGGGGCGAGAGAATGAGAGTCTATGAAATACACCTGCTGAAGCGCGTTTGTGCCTCTCGCCTCCTATGCATGATTGCTGCTAACAGCTAATCCATCAAAGCCCAGCCTTCGCCGCTAGAGGAAGCTCAGTGGAACAGTCCTGACAGGGTAAAAGTTGAAACCAACTCCAAACCGAGGCTTCAGGTCGCTTACGCTGCTGAAATACTCATACAAGGAATCCCCTCACCCCTCACCCATCCCCCAATGCCACCGTTCGGGTTTAAATTCATTTTACATTTGGGAAGCTATTCCTTTCGAGAAACATACACATGCACACCTACTCTGCAGCTTCTGTTTTTTATTAAAATTTAGGGGTAGCAAGGGTGACCGCAGGGTTAGCAAGGGAGACCACAGAGGTCACGGCTGTGGCCCCAGGCGACCCCCACATGGCGTCCTGACTGGGCGTCTCTATGGGTGTTCTCTGGATGCCTGGAACACGTTTGTCACATCAGTCAGGCAAGACTGGCTTGCTTGTTTGGGTCCTGTCCCTCTGTGTGGGAGGTCCAGAAGGAGGATGCTCTTCACTCTGGTTTTTGGATATTTCAGTACCTAGAGATAAACGGCATGCCCGATACATGCACCCCGACTAGAAGAAATCCAATCATGTGAACCGCAGGTGCAGCCCTGATAACAATTGCATGACATTTGAAAACATATAGCGCTTCTAGTATTTTTGAAAAATGGAAACAAGAATATCCAAATTAAATTTTCAACGTACTAGAGATGACCCTTTCCGGAGGCCAACTTTGGTCCAGTGGAGCTGGAACTAGAGGCACAGTGTGGTGCTGGTAATACATCAAGAAACAGGAAAAAGCCACAAAGGTTCCCCCAAAAAACCACTGCGTAGCGAATAGACGACTGGAACCCCCAACTCATAGTAGGGGTATCTAACATGGGAAAACAAGGCAAGAAAGTATGAAAGAGGAAGAAGGAGGAAAAACAGGTTACAAGAAAGTGGGGGACAAAACATGTAAGGTGCTGGCATCATGGCTAAAACAGCAGACCCTGTACCTGTGCATTCCCCATTAGGGCCGCTGACCCAGAGATTCAAGCAAACTGTGCATGCAGTTTCACTTTGCGAAGCATGGACTTTCACCAGCCACACTATCACTGAAGAAGCCACAAAAGGAGGGACTCCTGCGGCTACAGAAGGAAGCTTCTGGCCACTGTTGAGACACATGCCTGGTACACCTATGACATGATAGCACACCCACCTCCAAAAAGGCCCAATGAAGAGGAAGGACAAGATTAAAAGGCGCAAACCAAGCATGGCACATGATCTGCAGAAGCAGGTGCCCGGGGGAACGATCATTGGCATCACAGCCTTCACACAGAAAAAAAGGAAAACAGACTACTACATTGGACAACACATATCTCCTTGAGTTAGTGCTTCGATTTCGCAGCTAAAACAACCAGAAAACGAGGCGCAAGAGCAGAAGATAACTGTGAAAGTAGAGGTGGGTGATGCAGAGATTTCAGAGGAGCCAGGGCCGAGCTGGGGAGTCAGGCCTGGCACGAGGAGCCCACCACGGGGAAAGCCTGGGAAAGGGCTGCATAAAACGAGGCCAGGGGCTGTGTCAGTGTCAAAAAAGAAGGCGCCAAACCATCAATACACCATGGAGACTCCATGGCATATTGGTGCACCATAGAAATGCAAGTAATCATGCAATAAACAGGGCTTTAGAAAACTCCCTTTTTAAGCTTCCAACTCCTCCGGTCCACTCGTCCAATCTGTTTCTCATCTCGCGGCCTCTCACGGAAATGAAGCCTCCTGCAGAACATAGGGACATACCATGTCCCATGCACCTCTGCTCCTGGCATTTTACCCCATCACAGAGGAAAATGTTCAATGCATCAGAAAGACGCGCACACTAGTGACAATATACCATCCCCAGTGTTCTAGTCGTGCTTGGCCCTCCACTCGACTGACGTCAGCATTCCAGTGCTGGCAGCCGCAGGGTGGACCTCCTGCACAATAACCAGTGGTGGGGAAGCAACAGCACGCGCCGCCTGCAGAAGCATCGGGCAACTGGACTGCAGCCATAACCGGGCCATGTAGGCTCTATCTGCTGCGAGCACGTTTGCAGGGCATTGCTTGAACCCCCAACACTAAAACGTCCGTCACTGTAAGACTGGGCAAGTACCCGGTGGGGGTCGTGGCCGGCCAGCTCTATGTGAAAGATGCACACATTTCAGTTGAGAGGAGTGACAAATAGGATTCACGTGCTAGGGAGATGGTAATGTAACTTTAACTGCAACAAGATTGAAAATTTGATCAACAGCTAAGGAACCAATGCTAGAACATCTGTTGGTTTAGATTAGTTGTGATCAGGCTTCTCAAAATGGCTAGGAAGCCTGGGCCTTTCCTGGCAGGTTGGACCCACCCCTCGGGATACATGTGGGCGTGTCCAACAGTCTCACTCTGCCCGGAGACTCATGTTGAGGTTTGGGTCCTGCCATCCAATCAGCAGGTAAGAGACTCAAGAGGGGGGTTTGGCCTGCCAATCTGAGATATCGGCCATTTCAAAACAGATTCTAAGGTGTTTCTGGGGCCGAGCTTGCTTCCAGCTTTATTTATTTAATGTATTTATTTGGTTGTCACATATCAAAGCCTGCAGGCACCTGGGCACACAATAACACCAAGGACACATCAACACAGGACAATGTACAAGAGTAACAAAAGACAGTTTAGTCAAACAAAGACGTCTTGAGGCGTTTCCGGAAGGCAGACAAGTTCCTTTCTTTATGCAGGTCAAGAGTCAGGTTGTCCCAAGGAATTGCTGCTTGGAGAGGAAAGGAGAGGCCGCTCCCCCTTACTCATTTTGCTCTTGGGCATATTACGCACAAGCTGTTACAAAATTGTGTAGACCTGCATGGTTTTTTGTTCGAGGATCTCTTTGCGGTAAGAGGGGGGCGACCCATAGAAGCATTTATATATGAGAGTGTTTATCTTAAAACAAATTCTGGATGCCACAGCTAACCAATGAAGTTCCTTCTTAAAAGCAGAGGTATGTGCTCTTCTGGGTGCATTCTTGACTATGCGTACTGCATCATTCTGCAACATCTGAAGTTTGTGGATGCAATTTTTACTAGCACCGCTCAAGAGCACGTTACAGTAATCCAATCAGGGCATGATTGTTGCCTTCCCCAACATTTCACTATTTTTTGCAGCTGCATAAGGTTCAACTAACCTCAGTAGTCTTAAGTGGTACTGCAAGCTTTTTACAGTACTATCAACCTGAGCGGCAGCACCATGAGAGCACTCAAAGAAGATACCAAGGGTTTTTACTTTGTCTAGCACATCAATACAGTTGTCCATGATATAAAAGCTTGAGAATTAAGTATCTAATTTAGCCCTGGATTGTGTTGATACGAAAATCAGAAGCTCAATTTTTGCACTATTTAGCAGCATCCAGTTTGCTGACATCGAACGTTTCACAGCCTCATAGATGATTAAGAACCCGTTAGCATCATTAGTATAATCACTGCTCAGTTCGATCAGCAACTGGGTGCCATCAGTGTAATTTGTAACTTGTGCCCCTATTTTGTCGAGTAAATCGCAAAGAGGTTGAATATAAACATTAAAGAGGGCTGGCGATAGGCACGCACCTTATGGAACTCCACAAGTAATTTGTGCTGAGTCGGAGACAGCATGACCCCCAGCCCTCCAGATAAGGTGAGTATGAGGCCTTTTTACAGACAGAAATCTTGTCCATTTATTGGGGTTAGAAGCCAGCGGCTGAAATGTTCGTGGGAGAAAAGACCGAAAGATATTTTTCCAAAAATAACTTTCGGTCTTCTCTCCCCTGAACATTTCAGCCTTTGCCCTTGCACCTACCCCCCTACTTACCTTGCGGTGGCACACTTCGCTGTGTGGCCAAATCGCAGTGTCCCTGCAACGCCTGTTCCCTTTCACTTCTTTGATCAGGAACCGGCGCCACAGGGTCCCTTCCTTATTTATTTATTTTACTTTTTACGGACTGGCTGCAGGGGACCCCGCATCCCCAATTCACAGTATAGTGAACAAGGGTGTGGGGGACACCCCTGCAGCCCTTGCTGCCAAATGGGGGATTTGGTTGAACTTTTCGGCTATTCAGAATTTTCGAACGGCCAAAATTCAGCCAAATCTTCCATTCAGTCTTTTTCCAGAATTTTGGGATGTTTCACTTGTCAGTATGGCTCTTTTGATTCTTCCTTGCGTACCACTTACACAAGCTATTTATGGTATCACCCCCATAAATCATGGAGCTCACTGGTGACAGCCTGCCCAGCAGCAGCTTGCAAATCTGCTCTTTACTGTAGCAATCCACACAAGTCCTTGAAAGAAGCAACTGGGATGAGCCTTGATCTTTATTTAAAAATCTCCTCTGTTAATGATCCTATCAAGTTAATACCTTCTGAGTAACGGATAAGGGAATTTGTGTTTTTTTCACTTTGTTCAACTCCTTGCATTTTGTAGGTTACAGTGTAATTAAAGTGTTTTGAATCATGAACCTGCTTTTCATGTTGCTTTAGGACACATTTAGTATTGTTTAAAATGAAAATGGTCTTAAGCAAGGACTGCATTTCTGCTTCATTTTCTGCTGTTTTAATCGACTTTAAAAGAGGCAGTTGCATCCGCATGGGCATTTCATACATTGTTTTTCTTTTCAAAACAGAAGCACATCAATTGCATTTAATGGCTTGGGGCTCTTGATTTCTTGAAGTTTAAGGAGAGCCTCCCAGCAAGCAGATCTTTGGCATTTGTGAGAAGGAAAAGCTTTTGGTGTTATATATGAAGATGTGTTTTTGGGCTGAACCTTACTTATCTCCCTTTCTGACTGCCCACAGCAAGTAGGTTTAATGGAAACAGGTAGAAGCAGTGCAAATATTTTCGGTGGCACAGATTGTACCGTTTAACTCTCAACAGGGCTACTATATATTCAGGCAAAGTAGTCTTATTTATCAGCAAATCTGCTATAGGCATGTCATGGCACAATGCCAATTATTCACAGCAGGACTGATTGCATAATGTCTATATTTCTTGTTTGGGAAGGTACCTGCATTTCTTAACAGATTTGCTCTAATGACACAGCACCATGTCTTGCTGTTTTGTACAGAGAGCTAAAGTACTGAGCAGGAACAGTGACAGAGCTCTTCCCACCATCCTCCTGAGCTGGTGTGATGCACACTGGTGGACAGTATGAGAAGATGGAATTGCTGTGATATACTTCAATCCCTCTTACTCGGTCTGGCACTTTTATTTATTTATTGACCGCTTGTTAGGCGCTTATACAGCAAGTAAATTCTGTGTCAAAGTGCCCACAGGGCAACAGGGAGGGGACATGGGAATGAGACACATTAAAATACATACAATTATTAAATACAGTGCAGGGGGAAAAAGGAGGAACCTACTGACTGTGCCTTGTGAGTAATTCGGAACATGCAAGTGCAGAAGGGAGGGGATAGTGGGGATAGGTCCTGGGGTGCCCATACTCGTGGGTGAGCAACAGATGAAGTGCAGGGTAAGTGCGAGCCCCAAGGATGCATACGGGCCCTGGACATCAATCAAGCAACTGTGGGATTAGCAGAGGAGAGAAGGGGGAAGGAGGAGGTAAAAAGGAAAGTCTTGAGCAGCTTCCGAAATTTAAGGAAGTTCTGCTTAAGACACAGAGGGAGGAGGAGGCTGTTTCTTAGAAGGGAGCCAGCTGAGGAAAGGGATCTACCTCCTCCCCTCTGTTTAGCAAAATGCTTTATACACAAAGAGTTGGTGCCAGAGGAACGCAGAGGTCTAGAGGGAGAATATTGAGTAAGAGAGTTGGAGATAGTGTGGTTCCCAGCCCCAGATAGCCTTGTGGATGATATGGAGGGATTTGAATTTAATCTGTAAAGCGACTGGGAGCCAGTGAAGACTTTTTAGGGCAGGAGAGATGTGGTCCCTGCGCTTGAAGCCAAGGATAAGTCATGCTGCCCTATTTTGGATTAGCTGGAGGGTTCGCAGAGTTGGATTCAGGAGGATGCTACAGCAATAGTCAAGCCTAGAGAGAACCAGGGCTCAGGTAACATTGAGCTTCTGGGGGAAGTTGAGAAAAGGTAGAATTCCTTCGAGAAGGAAGAGCTGGAAGTGGGATTTCTTGGCAATGTCCTTAGTATGAGGGAGAAAGGAGAGAGAGGAGTCGAAGATGACTCCAAGGTTTCTGGCTTCAGAAGACAGAGCGGGCGGGGAGCCCAGGGAGAAAGCCCAGAGTGAAGGGAAGAAGGCGGGAGCACAGGTCCCAATGGGAAGGATCTCAGTTTTTCTGGAATTGAGGCAGAGATCATTGGAAATGCACCAGTCCTGGATGGCAGATAGGCAGTCAGGGATGATGGAAGGTGCAAGAGGGTCAGCAGGAAGTTTGAAAAAGAGTTGTGTATCATCTGCATAACACTGGAAGTTGGGGGAGAAGGAGGAGATGAGGGGTGCCACCTGAGTAAGGTAGAAGTTAAAGAGCCAAAGGTAGAAGATAGAGCCCTCGGGGATACCACAGTTGGAGAAGGAAGTAGGAGAGGAGAAGGTTCCCAAGATGACGTGGGAAGAGCGGTCAGTTAGGAAGGAGGTCAGCCAGTCCAGTGCTCGATCTGAGATACCAGGGGTATCGTGGAGCCTTTGTATGAGGATGGAGTGGTTGACCATGTCAAAGGCAGAAGAGAGATCGAGTAGGATGAGCCCAGCTGGAGAGTTAGAATCCAGGGAAGAAAGCAGTTCTTCACAGGTGTTCAGTACAGCAGTTTCTGTGCCTCTTAATGCTCGGAATCCAGATTGATGGTCATGGAGACCACCAAGTTCAGTCTGAGAGTTAAGTTGGGGCAAGGCCAACTTTTCCAGCAGTTTTCCCAGGAAGGGTTGATGGAAATAGGGCAGTAGTTGGTTGGACAGGAAGGGTCTGCTGAAGATTCTTTCAGGAGGGGGCACACAAGAGAGTGCTTCAGAGAAGAGGGGAAAGGGACAGTGTCAAAAGAGTGGTTGCAGAGATCAGCGAGTGAGGGGGCAAGAGAGCCAATGTTGTCCTTGATGGGTCTGATGAGCAAGGGGAAAACTGTTTGAAAGAGACCCTAATGGAGCGGATAACTCGGGTGACTTCTTCAGGTGTGACAAGGGCGAAGGAGGAGAAGGAGGAGGGTGAGGGGCCAAGGTAGGCAGGGGTGTGTAGGATGGGATGGGGGAGTGAGTAACAAGGCTATTCAGGATGTCCTAGGTTTTGGTGGTGAAGTGAGTGGCCAGTGTGTTGCAGAGGGCCTTGGAACAAATAGGGGAGTAGGAGACTACGGAATGGTCGGTTAGTTCCCTGCAGATTTTGAAAAGTTAATCTGTGTTGTTGGACGCACCAGGCAATCATGCATGAATGTGGGCCCTTTTCTTGGCACGGATGGAGAGTCTGTATTGCCTTTGGAGCAATCGGCAGATCAGTTTGTCAGAGGGTGAGCCTGAAGTTTGCCACTTCTATTCCGCCGTTCTGCACTTTCATTTCAGGGTTGCAAGTTTGGAGTTGTACCAGGTGTTGATTTTAGAGGCAGGTTTTTAGGCGGATCCTCATAACTGGGGCAAGAATGTCAAGAGTGTTGGTGATGGGAAAGTGGAGGTTGTTGAGAGCGGTGTCAGTGTTAGGGTCTGAGTTAAGGGGGAAAGGGGAGATAGTTGTGGAAGTGAAGGATGCAGCTGACACTCGTTTCATCGGGTGGGTGTTCGTGAACAAGGTTGGCAGGGCTAATGGGGGTGCGGTCAGAGGACCAAAGGGACCCAGGTGGGAGGAGAAAAGAGAGTGGTCTGACCAAGAGAGGGGTGACCAGAGGAAATGTGAGAGGGAGGTCAGAGTGGACGAGGGTGTCCAAAGTGTGTCCAGCTGAGTCTGTTGGACCAGAAGGGAGAATGGAGAGGGATAGAGAGGTGCAGAAGTCAATGAAAAGAGTGGATGCTATGCCAGGTGAGTCCAATTGGATGTTGAAATCACACAAGAGGAGCAGATTGGAGGAGGTTGAAAGTAAGGAGTCACAGAAATCAGGCCATTCAGAGAGGAACAGGGAGGTAGCGCCTGGAGGCCAGTAGATGGTAGCAATGGTCAAAGGAAGAGTAGAGCTGAGTGTGTAAGATGGAAGAAGCAACCCACTCAGGGAAGATTAGGCAACCCCACAGTGAGGTTGCGGCTTGGAAATGATCTTCAAGCCGTCAGGTAGGAGGGAGTCAAAAGCAGTGACTGAGTTGGCATTGAACCATGTCTCGGTATGAGCGAGAATGTTGAGGTCAGTCTCTTCAAGACGGAGGCAGATGTCAGCAGAGTGCAAATTATTTCTCAGGGCCTGAGGCAAATTGGCAGCACATCCAAAACAACATTGTTAGCAATCCTGGAGTGAGCCAGCGTGATCTTATCTGTAAAGGCCTGCTGTACTCTAACACAGTCTTCATTAGTTGGGACTAAAGACTGGGGTTGTGTGTGAGGTTTCTCCATTTTCTGAAATGTTTTTAAAAGTTTTAGTATTGTTCTCAGAATTCTCAATTTGTTCATTAAAGAAGTTCTTCTTGGCTTCGTATATATTTCCAATCTATAAGTCTTTTCCAGAGATTTCCAGGCAGTCCTGTTTTCATCAGTTCTATTTTAAGCCCAGATTCATTCGGCCCATCTTTTTCCTTGTTTAAGATTAGTTAGAGCAAGTGTGAACCAACTATGGTGGTTCAGTGAATCTCTAACAATCTAAAATTTCATGAGGTCCACTCGATCCAACAGTTTGGTCAGGTGCATCCCATGCTTCTTTTGTGGATTTTGTTTCCTTGCTGAGTTAGGAGTTGACATGGCAGGCATATAGGAGCAGTTTTGCAGTACTTTTGGTGAGTTTAATAGTTTTTGGAGGAGTTTGTTGCTTGTAGTATTTGTCGATCCCTGTTTGAATCCCTTTTGTCAGGTCACAGTTTTTGTGATGTTTGTGATGTTTCTTGATCCCTGTATTATCTCCTTTCGGCTATTTTTGTGTGATTTGTAGGCGCCTGCTCTGCAATCTTCAATTTGTACCTTTAATCCGTTATAAGCGATTTTAAATTTTAAAAAAATAATAGTCCTGCTTGTACTACCTATGTTCATTTTTCCCTTTTGGATGAAATAATGACCTTAGACCGAATCAATTCAATACAGAATTTCTCTAATTGCATACTGGCCTCACTAAATTCAAGTATAATTACTGAAAGGACTCTCTCGCCAAATTTTCAAAACCAATCATTTGATTGTTATCCCTCCATTAGAAAAAATACAAAGTATTTTCAAAAATAAAAAACATAACCAAGGAGTCTTACTTATCTATTCTTGTCTATTTCTGCCTATCTATTTACCATTGCCTGTGCTATCATTGGAGCAAAACTAAATTATTGCATCGTTCTGTTCCTGTGAGCAATTAAGAGATCAAGCTACGCCTCCAGGTGGTTCTCCTCAATACTGCAGCTTGTATTGTTACTAACACGCCTAGGTGGGCATATATTACCTCCTCCTTAGGAACTTATACGGGTTCCCACTATGGGCAAGGGTCAAATTTAAGGCAATAAACCTAATGTATACAAATCCTCATGCCCCGGCTAATCTGAAGGAGAATATCTTCTGGCAGGAGTCAGCTCTTTCCTTGAGATGAGTAAACTAGCTTCTATGCATGATGTCCCATTACAGATGTAAACAGGGTCTAGGCTGCTGTTCAGGTTTTGGCCTCTTCGTTCTGGAGCTCCATAACCCCTAATACTCACATTCTCAGCTCTTTGTTGTCCTTTAGGAGATATAACTTTTCTTCTATTAATATACTCATGTTTTCCTTTCTACCTTGGGATGTTGGTTCATAGTGTTTCGATATCTACCCACTCGTTGGTGCTCATAAATAAAATAAAATTATGTCACCCAAAATAAAAATAAAACATTTCCTTTCCTTTAGAAAGCTTTGCAGAGACCAGGGTGGTCTTCTTGTGCTCTGTATTAATCAGTCAACTTCATTATGGTTTGTGTATGTCAAGAAACCTTACTTACTATTGAGTCTTACATGAGTCCCTTTGCTTCTCTTTGTCATTAGTTTTTTGTCTTGCATACTAACATGTTGGACAACATGTCCTTTTATTTGGTGGGAGTGCCGGGGGAGAAGGTGAAGAGCAAGACCACTACTTCAACCTCTGTGACAGAGGTCGAGGTAGTCATGAGGAGAGGGAGACGAGAGTTTGAGGAGGCACAAATGGAGGGTGAGATGGAGCATGAGGAGGGGAGACTGGTTGAGAAGCGGAAGGCAGAGCTTGAGGAAGTGGAACTGGCAGGTCCTTTGTAACGAGACTTGTTGGGGCAGGGAGACCTTGGGACAGACTTGTGGTTGAGGGAGATGGTGAGGTGCAGGAGGCGGATGTGGCTATCAACAACAATTAGGTTGTGGTAGCTGCAGGGTCAATCTTAAAGAAACTGCAGAACAAGACATGTACAGCGATCTTGGATTTGGCGGGAGGGCAAACAGAAGGGGGACAATGGGCATAGGGGAGAGCTGGTGGTGATGGTGCTGCAGAATATTGAAGACCACCAGGCAGAGGAAACTGAGATTGTCCCCCAGTAGATGGCTCATGAGGAGGAGGGTGGGTGGCTGCATCATCGCCTCCCCTTGTGGATGGGGCAATGCAGGCTTGTGTCTTCCTTAAGAACGGGAAGGTGGGTAAGAAGTCATCCCCAACAATGGCATCACTGCCCATCTGGTCATGAGTGGAGGAGTACTTCAGTTTGTCATAGGGTAAGTCCATCATGGGGGTGAAAGGCATATTAAATTCAACCTCTACAAGAAGACAATTAAGCCAGGTAAACCATAGAAGAATACCCAGGGCACCATGCTGATGTGCAAGCATTCCAGACTGTAGCACAATGAAGTGTTCAAGGAGTGGACAGCATATGCCAGAGATACTGCTCATGCAGCACCCTTCTCCAGTGGTGACCAGTTAATCTCTTGTCACACTCTAGCAAGCAACCCTTATTCCCCCAGACTCTGGGCCAGCCCAAACATATTCTTCAACACAAGGGCCTGGCTCAGTCCAGCTTGACCCACTGGAACCATCAACTAGCAACACCACTTTCCCACCACTAACACTGTAGCCTGCTTTTGGCGGTGATGGAGTTTAGAAAAGGTCACCACACGGATAGAAGAACAGAGACAGAGAACTGTCTTTATTTTCCCTCTTTTGTCAAGTCGTGCTAGCTGGATCCCATGGCAGTGGTGGATGTCACAGAGAAGCCACTATACACGACTAGGGGCTAGCCACACTACACATAGACACATCTAGAATTAATCTAACTCTCGCACTCAACCAAATCTCAGAGACTCTGGAAATAACCTTAGTGGGAACATAAGCCAGAAATCCACAGACACTACACAAAAGCACACAAACACAATTCAATGAAACACTTAACAGACAGCTGCAACACTGGACCCATTATGTATACAACTAACCAGTGTGCACGACCGTCACCCCATCCTAACCTCATATGACCCTCACACCTAACATAAAAAAATGGCACACATCCAAGGCACCGAGTCCTACCCTTATGGTTACAAAAAGCGGGGCCTCTCAACCTACTCCCACATGCAAGACAATGCACACAGACACCAGTTTCTCCTGTGTCTGAGCTTATCCTATCCTCATAACAAACCCGCCCTCTTCTCTTGCAGAGCCATTCAAGCGCCTGCAGATAGCCCTTGGGTAGTAGCGATGCACGTTATAAAGCAACATAACATAACAAATGTGAGGGCAGGGTGTGTGAAATGAGCCTGTGCCTTCCGCTAAATTATGAAGGTGCAGTGTGCGAGAGGAGAAATGGGTTAGCTGTACTAACAAAAATGTTTACATCCTGGGATCCATATATGTACAAAGAGCTGTGCTAATTATCACCTAGATTCAAGGGGAGAGCAGAGCCTAAAATGCACAGGAAGATAGGAAGACTAAATGAGAACATAATTAGGAAAACGCTTAGTTTTAAATGGGTAGCAGGGTTTAAAATGGGTGGACAGACAATGAGCCTCATCACGAGTTGGGGGATAGCCCTTAAATGCAGTGGTAACAGGGTTAATGATTAGGTACGCACACAAATATATAAATGCTATATATGTGTGTGCTTACGTTACTATGGTTTGTGTACTTTTAAAGCCTGCTTGAAGTACACAAACCATAGTAAGGCACGCAAACAAACATATAAATGTAAGCATTTATATATTTATGTGCGTACCTTACTATGGTTTGTGTAGCCATCTTTTATAAACAGACATTTATAACATATTTCTGTGTTTATAAAATATGGCTTGCATAGTACACAAACTATAGTAGGGTATGCATGCAAATACATAAATGCTTACATGCATTTATATATTTGTTTGCATACTTTACTATGGTTTGTATACTTTTTAGGCCACACCCATGCCACAAGCCACGCCCCCAAAGGAGGCCCCTCTCTCGATTTCTTACCCCACCTTAAGCCCTGTGTAGAGGAATGGTTGTGTTTAGTTCAGTGTTTGAGAGGTGTATGCAGAAGGGTGAGTTTTTAGTAGGGTTAGTTAGTGGCAGTACCTTTCCTACACAGCCTCATTCCTCACTGTGTGACGTGTTCCACACCCCCGGTGGTTCGCTCAAGCTGGACACCTCTCGCTCCCCTCTTTCCATTTTAGGCCCTCTATCAGTGGTCAGATTTATTTGGACCAATCTCCTTCCCCTTTTACCCCTTTGGCCCTTTATCGGGATGGGCACACCTCAGGTCTCAAAAGCCACCTCTCTCATTCAGACGCCGCCTCTTTTCTCCCCTGCTCTCCACTCCGGTCCGGTCTACTCCCCATTAAATGCAGAATATAGTTACTGTGCACAATTAGGTTAAATGTAGAGTATGGCTACCTTACACCATTAGGCTAAATGCATGTAGCCATATGATGTTAGGTAATAAGAGTGGAGGGGTTTTATTGGAGTACAGTAATGGCTATACTCCCCACCCACAACACACTTACCTTATCCGTCGCTGAAGGTTGTCTGTGTCAGGCGTCCCAGGCAAACACGGGAAATCACCGAGTCGAGCTGCTTAGGGTGGAGCTGCTCTATGCCTCAGGCCCTTAGCCGATAGCTGCATGGGCCAGGCTGCCCTGGGAGTGCCTGCAAAGGTGTTTCCTAGTCATGTGACCAATGACACAGGCCAATTGGAAGGAGTAAAAACCGGCACAGGGCCTATGGATTACTAACAGCAAGCTAGGGAAAATCACTAACAAAGGAGAGGCACCCCTGACTCCCTCAGCCAATTGCTATCAAGATGGGAGGAGAGAGGAAAAAGGAACCAAAACAAACAAAGGACTACACCCCCAAAGGCAGTCCTCTCTAGAAGTGCAACCAGCACAAAAAACGATTTGGAAATCTCAGTAAAAACACAGATATAACTCCCAGAAAAGACATCAAACAGCCTGGAAACTTCTTACCAGGTGCTTGCCGTACAGGATACCTATGAATTACTAACAGCAAGCCAGGGAAAACCACTAACAAAGGATAGGCACCCCTGACTTCCTCAGCCAATTGCCATCAAGATGAAAGGAGAGAGGAAAAAGGAACAGAAACAAAGAACTACACCCCCAAAGGCAGCCCTTTCTAGAAGTTAAACCAGCACAAAAGACCTCCTCCGCTGAACAGCCCCAACTTGTCACCCCACCAGTTCCGCAATCTACCCGTTGCTCCACACAATCGTCCCAACTTGGTAGAGGACACACAACAGTTTCAGTCTGGTACCCATGTGAGATGAAATGGTAGTGATTCTAACTTTGGACAGGGTCACAGTCATCATGGCAGCTGCTTTCGGTACCTGGGAAGAACAACATTGTAAGAGCATTTGACAAGAGCAAAAAAAGAAAAAGAAAAAAGTAGCAGGAGAATTTTTACAGAAAGGCTCATCCAGGACAGCACCCAAGAAAAAAGTTAATCTTGCCATTTCTTACTTTTATTCCCATCCCATCTGGCTGAGAGGCGCCAATGGCTTAGGCCATTATGGCCAAAACAAAGGATTTTATCAACCTATTTGACTGCTGAAGCCTTAAAATGTTGTTCGTTAGTTGAAGCCGTGAAGTCTATCTCCTTTTTTATTAGGGCCTTTTTTTAAGAAAAGAAGTTTGTTGACTAGCAATGCTTAACTATTTATGAAAGCACATCTGTGGGTTTTTATTTTTGTACCATTTTGTACTACTGTTTTAATTGCCCATTTTTTGTCTGTTGATCAGACATGTTATATATGTATATTTTGGATTGTTTAAATTGTGTTGCTATGTTCTTTTGTGGTGCTTTGCCGAAATAAAGAAACATGATGATGGTAAAATGGATGCTGTGACTGATTGCCCTTTAACTGCCCTTGCTACCTGCACAAGGCTAGGTGCAATAGACAGTGTGTCTTCTAACTCTACTTCATTCGGGATAAACACCCTAGGGACACCAGAAGCGTGGGGGATGAGAGAGCAAATTCATACAGCTCTCTCTCTCCCAACTTTCCTCATGCGGCTATACCATACATTATCTGTTGCAAAACCATGTGCATCTACTAGTGAGTCTATTTCATTGTCCTCATTATTCAAAAAACTCAATGTCAACATTTCGTCTTCATCTCAACAATATGTCCTCAAATTTCATAAGGCGGGCTACATCTCTAAACATGATGACAAAAGAACCACAAAAGATATATACTCAATAGTCCTAAAAATATTGTAAATTCACTGGTTTTTTTTCTTTCTTTTCAACACAAAAATTCAGCTCCTTGATTTCAATCTGCACCCCTCTTCACTGGAATGAACGTCGATTCCTTAGGGCATATTTAACTTTGCACCTGCTCCTGTTCCGGTGCCAGTGGAGGGGTACTGGTGTCTCTTCATGTATCCCTAAAATGCACCCAGCGCTTGTTGCCCTCCACCTTCACAATATCACTCAGTGTGGCACATGGAAATGTCGCTCATCTCAACTGCGAACAAAAGTCTGTATATAGATCCAGTCTCCCGGGAGTAGAAGCTGCTTGTGCTGATCGTCGTTCTCCTTTCCACTTTCTCATGTAGAGTACTGGTGAAAAGACACAACCGGTGAAGATATAATTGTGACACCTTTGGTTAAAGCGCTAAGGTACCTCCTAAACTCCTAACCTAGGACCAATGTGGTCTTATGTGTGACTGATGCAGTGCGTGCAGTTGAGAGAGGTGTATGCAACATACTCCCTGTCATGATCTCGTGAGGGCTGAGGTGATGTTTTTTCCCTGGCTGATTTCTCAAATAAAACAACACCAAAGGGAAGCAGTAATACCATGAATTTCTTAAATTGTTGCACATTTTTGCCACCTCGGCCTTAAGGACCCAGTTTAAACCGTTCCAGGATCCTGTTGGCTTGTGGGTGGTATGCCAAGCACAACCTGCACTTGATTCCCAACAGCGAAGTAATTTCTTCGAACAAGGCATTAAAAAAGTGGGTTCCATTGTCGGATTTCAAGACCTCACATATTCCCTACTGTGGAAATACCTCACTCACCATAAATTTTGCTTTAGGCTTAGCATCAGGGTGTACGCAGGGACCAACCTCAAGCCACCGGGAGAATGGACAAACAATCACAAGAAGATACTGGTAACTATTACACCTTGTAATATTTGGACACAATAGTCTACTTGG
The DNA here is from genome assembly GCF_040938575.1 of Ambystoma mexicanum. Classification (NCBI taxonomy): domain Eukaryota; kingdom Metazoa; phylum Chordata; class Amphibia; order Caudata; family Ambystomatidae; genus Ambystoma; species Ambystoma mexicanum. The sequence continues at coordinate 165,482,447 of NC_090926.1, read as the reverse complement.
AGCTCCCGAAATGGCCTAGGGGGCCTCAGCAAAACTCCCCTTACTAACCTAATAGTGTTTACAGGATTAAATTATTTACAAACTATACAGTTTCCCACTAATCTACTTAGCTGCTCCTGGAGGTTTGGTATAAACCACTCCTCCTGGAGCTCTGCTGCAATTCGTCATCTAGAATTGTGCGACTGGTAATGTAGTTGCTCTAGAGCCACAAGAAGTAGTCCTACGGCATTACTACCTTCCCTGTTAACTCCTGCCTCCACAGCAAATCCATGGGTGAGAGGACACATCTTCTCTTTGACCAAAGGTCCTGTTCCTCTTTAGGTGCTTTTCCTTGCATTTCTACGATTTAAAGCACTGCGAGTGCAGTATATGGGGCTGGCAGCTGGACCTGCTGGGACACGGTTTCCATTTTCTGGGAATCTGTAAATGGTAAGTATGCCACTTTCTTTGCTGCCCTGTCTGCGGCATCATTTCTGAGTGCTACGGAGTTAGTACGGTTAGAGTGCGCAGTTCATTTCACAATACCTACTTCTGTGGACAAGGTTAGCACTTCAATTAGTTCAGATAACAGAGCAGCATGCTGGACATGGGTCCCATCAGATCTCCTAAATCCTCTTCTCTGTCATCTTAATAATCCCAAATGCACAGTGGAGGATACATACACAGAGTCAGAATAAATAGTGACTGCCTGCCCCTTACTCATGTCTAGCCCATCTATAAGTGCCACTAGTTCCGCTGCTTGCGCAGAGCAATGAGAAGGCAACCATTTCTTCAGTCTGACCTGGTATTTCCCATCCACAAGGCCCACAACGCCTGCACCTGTATGCCTCTCACTAGTTCCCTGATTCATTGTTGAGGACACATCAACAAAATGCAACTCACCTCCCTCCAATGCATCCTCTTAAATGTTCATCCTCTCTTCCTCTTCTCCCTCATAGGTTGCACAAACATGGACAATGTCATCGGGTTTCACTGGCTCAGCTAGAAATGTCGCAGGGTTGACTATGTGACACCATATGGGATGTATCAATGTATTTGATAAAATAATATTGGTACCCCAAAACTCTTTGAATCTTCAGAGTCAACTTGGACTTCTCCCTGATCGTAAAGACTGCATGCTCCACTTACAATGTCACTGGGCAACCCATGGTAAAGGTTGAAGACTATTGAATTGCAAAATCCACTAAAGCTTGTTTACAAGGGAACTGTCCATGCATCATTGGGTCTAGGAGTCCTCTATAGTATGCTAAAGGTTAATGGCCTAAATATGTTTGCTGTGTCAGGACCACTGCCATCACCTGCCCATTCGAATGAGAAAAAAAATAAAATTGTTTCTTGTAATTCAGGTTCGCCAAGACCGGAGCATTGCTGATCGCTGCCTTGACTTCCCGAAAACAAGTTACCATTTCTTCAGACCATTCTATCAGGCCCTTCACTTTTTGCACTTTCTTAAGCCAGTCAATGTTCCACATTGCTGCATCTATTTCACTGTGACTGGCGTATTCTGAACTGTAGTGGCTCTCTCTGGCATTACCTTCCTTCCTGCGGGCGATATCACTTGCCCCAAATATACTACATCCATCTCGTAGTACTGCAATATTTCTTTGTCCACGTTGTACCCCTTCTCCGCAAGCAGGGTGAGGAATGTTATTGAATCTCCTCCACACTTCTCTTCTGAAGTGCTACAGACTACCAAATCGTCCACATACTGAATTACTGTATTGGACACTGAGGAACCTGAGGGCGTCCTCACCTCTCTTCAAAATATATCCTTCTCCTCAGTGGCCCGGGAAAGGCCATCGCTCTTGGATCCTGACCCTGGGGGTGGATATGCGAGGGAGAACCACCTGGGTGGAGGAGACTTGGGGAGTAGGGAGAGGCACCCATAGGTGAGGCATGGTATCCCCCATGTCCTGTTCAGAATGAATCTTCCGTCCCTCAAGCCTTTGTAGGCTATTGTCGATCCTTTCCCTATTCTTCCCCTAACACATTCCCCAAGAAACACCCATTTGGTACTGGGACAAGGAAGAGATCAATTAGAGCGACACATCCTCACTCTATTAATACAGACACAAAAAACACCAGTTGTGTACTGGGACGAGGAGGTCGTCAGTGGGAGTAATACTGGACTCCCGACACCACAGTCCTTTTTGAGCCAATCAACCCAGCGGGAACTTTAAAAGCAGAAAGCACTGGGAAAATTAATTGAGCTGTGGAAGCAGGTCTACATACTGCTGGGCGAAAGAAGACCTCTCCTGGAAGGTGGCGTGGCAAGCAAAGTGCTCAAGGACCCCTGAAGGTTGCAGAGTATATGCAGCAGGAAGCAAAGCTGAAAGAAGCGTAAAGCCAGTGGCAAACTGTGAGAAGGGAACCAGCATGACTAGACAACGCTGTCATGTGAGACCGGGCAGGGAAAGAAGCATTGGTGGGATGAGCGAAGCCACGGGGAGCCGCTGGGGAGATGGAGAAAGGCACCACACGAGAGAGGGAGACCTTGCGACGGCCGGAAGGGGGACAACGGGTTTGCAGGCGAGCACATAAAGCCAGTTCAAATACCGATTTGAATGAAACAAGTATGTTTTCGATACCGAACGGAATCAAATTGAAAATAAGCACTTTTGAATACAGATCCGGTTGAAAGCAAGTTTTGTGAAACTTCCTGAGAAAGGGAATTGTGTGATGGGGAAATCATGCATTGATGAGCAAGCATTGGCAAAAGCCACGAGAATATAAGGAACTGTATGATATAAGAAAACAAGCATTTGGCAAGAGTCAGAAGAATATGTGCAACAAGCGATTGGTGGCAAAACAAGCCAAGATACAACATTAAGAGGAAGTGATATGAGAGTGAATCAAACACCACTATAACGCTGAAGCAGTGGCAATGTACCTGTGAAGAGGAAACAAGTTAGGTGTATCGTTTGCGTGATCTGTAATGGGTGGACCGTGTGGTCCGACAACTGCGCCTAGAGTGAGTGCACCCCTCTATGAGAAAGCTACTGAAAGCCGCCATAAAGAAGATTGTGTTTAACTTTTGTGTGACCTGAACTCAAGGAATTGAACTGGTGAAAAGTAACCAAATTATAAGAGCTGCAAAGTGTCCCAAGGAATAATATTGTTTTGGAAAGCGAAAAAACTTGAACTCTTGGGGAATGGAAACCCTGTGTATTGTGAACTGTTTGAACCTGGGGAAGGGAAATTCTTTTGCAAACCAAGAGCTGGAAGAAGCTCTGAACTTTTATTTAAACACTATTTACATTGATGCTGACATCCCTACAAATTGTATACAAATTGATGTGAGGGCCATTATAGGTTTTGGACACAGACAAACATTTGCTTTGGACTTCCTGAAACAGACTATCCTTAGTTTCCTTTAGGTAGGGAAATCCCAAATTAGCATAGGGCATGTTAGAACTTTTCCAACCCACCTTTTGAGTTAAATAAAGGTTTATAGTCCAAATGCTATTCTGTTGTCTGTGTCTACTTCCTGATGTCTTCACAACAGGTGGAAATTCCACAAATCCATTTGAACCACACCATTGAAAACACTTAGAGATTCATAGTACCCCCGGGGGAAAGTTGTGTGCTCGAATCTCTGACCACGATAGGTAAACGCCACGAGGTATTGAGAATCTTGGTCTAAGGGGACCGAGAATTTTTTTTTTTTAAATCAATTGCCATGAAGTGGGTCAACACAGTAGGGATATTACAGAGAATGGCAGTAGGATTTGGTACCACCAGAAATTTCACCTCAACAATATTATTAAGATGGCGCAAATCTATACCATCCTCCAACTGGACCCCTTTGCCTTTTTCATAGGTTAGATGGCCTTGTTACATGGGTACACAGAGGTTGCATTATGCCCTACTTCAACAACACCATAATGGTCTCAAATGTCCTTGTCTGCCTCTCTGTGCTTAACCCACAGTAATATTGTACCAGGTTTCAAATTTAATCGCACTGATCCAATACTCGTGAGCAGTCCCACATCATGAAGATTGCTGGTCCATAAATGGTCCGGCACCTTTTACAAATCCTTCTTCCAATGTGGCAATGTATTTTTAACGATGAGCATGGTCTGTGGTACTTCCCTTTGCTCTATCGCAATCTGGCAAGGCACACCAATTTAAAAAACCATCTCTCCTGTGTCTTCGGTATCTTTGAACAATTGCTTGTTAGACATGTCCCTTAACGATAAAGTTGGATCAATGCACAGAACTGTGTGCCACTCTCCGTCTTCCTCATCAGTGCCTGAGAGAACCATTGGGTTCTTCTTTATCACTACTACCTCTAGGAGAATTGTAACAATGGTGCCTGGTGTTATCTCCGAAGGCTCAACAGGCCAGAACAAAAATTCAATCAGTACCCGCCATGTCTGATTTCTGATCCCCAGAACCCAACTCAACAAATCCATCACCCCATAAAGAAACAAAGCTGAATGTACATGCGACCCCCTTATCGTGCTGTCACTACAGTATACATGCAAACGCGCTGCTTCTCTTACCAAATACAAACCTGGAGTTGAGCATACTATACCTTACTCTGTGAAAGCAATCAACATTCACAGTTTACTAAAGAGGTCTCTACCCAGGAGATTCGCTGGGGTATCTGTACAATACAACAAAGGAGCTGATAGATTTTGTGTACCTAACTTGATACATAGATCGTCAGTATATGAACCGACAGGACAACCCCCGAGAATTCCTGTGTGTCCATCGCTTTGCTTGACAAAGGGAACTCACCTTCCTTAATGCAACATTTTGTAGCCCCTGTGTTAACCATAAATGAGAACGTTCGGTCACCTACCTGCACATCTTTCTGGAGTTCCCCTTCCGGATCGGCTGGTTCTGTTCAACCCGTACTTGCTGTGATTGCACAAAACCTGGGGCATATGACAGGGTCAGGGGTTGCATCTGCTGAGCTCCCATATTAAAATACTGTGACCTGTCTCGACAATCCCTTGACATGTGTCCTAACATTCCACACAACCAACACTGAATTCCATAGACCCTATCATAGTTATTTCCCATTGGCCCATTAAATCGGGGCCCCATTCCTCAGAACCAGCCAAATGACCCACTTCCTTGTGGAAATCTTCCCCTACCCCTTGGGGACCCTCTCATTTTCCTTGGACCGCGGGCATACCCGCCCATCCAACCCTGTGTCGTACCTGATTCGCCATGTCCCTGTTGTCCCAATCGCCCCTGCTGTCCCACCATGGAGCTAGTAATCACAGCCCCTTCCAAACAAATCTTCACCAATTTATTCTGAACAAGCTTGCCCTCTGCCTTTTCTGCCTTTTTCTACACTCTCCTTTTCTTGCTTCACTTTACAAAAATGCACAATGTTTATCTGAATCTCTGGCTAACTCTAGGCTCCATCCCTACCACCTTATCTAAATCATGCCGAAAGTCTTTGGGGAATCCCTTCTTTGGCATGTGGCAAAAACTCACCACATTCTTGTTCCACACTTCTCCCGTCTGCGCCCTCCACATCTCCTGAATTAACTGGATGTGTGCAGCAGGATCATCCAATTTCATTGCTTTAGCTAAAATAGAATTTATATCCAGCATATAGGGATCCATAATCCGCAGGGCCCCCGATACTTGGACCCTGTAATTATAAAAAGCTGCTCAATCATGGGCATTTGTATGCAACTGCAGGGAGCGAAGGGAGTGTCTTCAGCAAGTTATTCCGGTCCATTTGTGACCATGGGGCACACTACGCCCTTCCAAGACCCTTCTGGAGCAAAGAAAACTGGGTTACACCCACTTTTCCTGCAGCTTTCCCTATCTCTCCCCTGCTATTCACTACGGCCATGCGAGTATCATGGCGTGTCCTATGACTCAACTGTGTATTTTCTGTAGCTGCTACTGGAACGGGAGGCAGGGCGGCTACACCCTGCTCTCCCTGCTCAACATCGGATTCCCATTCACCTTTGTCTCCTACTCCCGTGACCACTTCCCCTGACACTTCTACAGGCACCGAAGCATACTTAGCACTGCCATAGGCTTCCGTTCTCTCTGCTTGAATCCTGTACCCATATGTAAGTGATTTCAATCCAGCACTCCAACTAAGTCAATGCCCAGTATGGGATGCCCAGTGGAAACCCTTATTTAGATATTTTTATGTCAAAATTTCGCTTAATTCTGGATGATGTACCCTTTTGTAATACCAACACACTTTGAATTCCCCCGTTCTCACTGAACCAAGAAATAGGTTTGTTTAGCAAATTAAAAGATTTATTTGAAGAATTGAACAATATAGAGATTATACTTTTATGAATATGAATAATATCTGAATATCACATTTATGAATATGAACAATGATAAGCAATGGGTAATCTTACAATATCAACAATCTCTTTAATCAATTAGGAGTAGGAATAGGAAGAATAGTATAGCATAGAATAACTTTGTGTGGGTTAAAGGAAATATAATGATAGGAAGAAATGCAACACAGAAATAAAACTTTATATGACTTCAATCAAAAGACAATGGGCCTCAGTACGACTCAGGCGGTAAGGGGTTAACAGCGCCGTAAAAGGTGGTGGCGCCGTTAACCCCTTACTGCCTAATTACGAGGTCCCTTTGCGGGTCCCCACCTTAACAGCTGGTTTTACCAGCCATTAAGGAAAGAACCCGCAAAGGGACTTTCGAGGTAATTACGGTACCGCAATTTACAGTACCGTAATTACCGCCTTCCCCATTCCAATTAAGCCCTATGGGGGCAAGAATGGGGAAGGGCCAATGGTGAATGGGAAATTACGGCCCCGCCAACCTTAGAATGGGGCGGTAATTCCGCCATCCACCATGGCGCAATCGGAAAAATACCGGCATCAACCATGGCGCTAATAGTGCCATGGTTAATGCCTGGGTCATAATGACCCCCAATATGATCACTCTTTCCCCCTGTTACTCACTCCACCCAATATGCAATATGAAGATATGGAATGAGGGCACACAGGTATCAGGAATAACAATTAACAATTGCAGTTTCAATCCCGATTCCCGCCCAGCAAGCTTAGAGAGAACAGGAATGCTTTAAAAATAGGTCAAAATGATTTTGAATGTGATATGTAATGTAGGGAAAAATGCTAAAAATGATTTTAATTCACTAAATGAGATTCAGAACTAGTGAGAATGGCTTGGGATAGGTTCAGGTCAACACTAGCAATGATTGTAGAATGATTAGCAGATGGAAAACGAAATTCAGAAGTTGAAAGCAAGAAATAGCTGTTTTACATAGAATGAAATTGAGCCAAATTGCAAATCGCAGCAACTTTTCTGCGTGCGGGAAACACGATTACGGAAACACTATAAGGAATTGGAATGTGGTTTTAGGTTTGTTTAGAAGCTGAGGATGTTAGCTTCAAAATAATCTCTAGGACATACGGTCCAAAAGTTACAGAGGTTTTTGTGAAGGTAGATTTTTCAGAAAAAGAGTCTAGATTACAAAATGAAAGATTGCGCTTTAAAGATTAGGAACCAAGATGGATTTATACTAAGGGTCTATGAAAGTACAAGATACCCAACAGGACAACCACCAGAACAGGGCGCCTTCCACTCTGATTGTTGTGCGCCAGGACACTTGACTTTCTTCAGAAAATATCAGCGCACAGATGATTATCGCTACAATTATCACAGACTATATAATGAGAAGAATTCAGGATGGACACAAGATTCTATAATGCAGTTCTGGATAGCTTGAAATGGATTGAATAGGATTACTTTAAACTAAGAGATGACTATGGACAGTTCTATCCTAAATACTCACTCCTATGGCTTTGGAATGGAGTGGGCCCGTCAAAGATCTGGTCAAGGATTTGTACTTCACTCGCCACCAGACAGGCTTCAGTGCACCTTGACTCTGCTCTCAGCAAGGCACTCTGGTCTGCGCGGCCTCTTGGACTGGATCTGATGGGTTCTGGTTTACAGCTCTGCTCTGCGGATCTGGATCGTGGTTCTAGCACTGGGTTCTTAGCTAGAAGCAAAACAGCTCAGCCAGGCTGTTGAATGGTTTAGTTAGGCCCCGTGGATTTTGTGGGTAGCGCAGTGGTGGGTTTTGGCAGTGATCTCCTGTGCTCACTAAGATAGGCAAAAGTGGATGGCGGCCTATTTATCAGATTTTTGGGTGATATTTAGCGAGCAGCATGCTTTCCAGTGGCCATTTCTGAGGTTTCTGCTGCCAGCAATGCACAGTAATTTTGCAGGGCCTGGACCAGTGGGTTGAGACATCCCACAAGCCCCCCTCTTGCGATTGGCGTTGAACGTCCATCAATGGAAACTCGCAAGACTGGGATGTCAGCCTCATCTCTTCTGATTCCACAAATGGCAAAGTTCAGCATCTTTTCCGCCATCAGGGGTGGATCGATCGGTTCTCCTCGCCAGTTCTGATGGGAGTATTGAGCGATACTCCGGGCCCCTCGGATCTTTGCTCCCGGTCCCCGGGTAGTCGTCCTTGGTTAGTCTCCATGGTTTCCAATCAACTATAGGTTATCTCCTAGGATGACAAAGCAAAAACATATGTGTAGACATTTCTCCACCACTATTAATGTAGTGGGGCGGACATATACATTTTGGGAAATCAGGACACATTTTCATTATTGTATTTTATAGACTATATGTGGAATATTTTAGAGTTGGAATTTTATGGCTCTGGAGTGGCCCCCTCTGGGGTTCCAGAAGACTCCTCCAGTTGCTGCAGAGTGTGCCTTGGGTGGCAACACTTTAGTTGATTAATATGGTCCCACTTATCTTCCCCTTCTGCCAAACTGCCTTTGGGGATGCAGATCTTGTAGGCGACTAGTGAGATTTTGTCTACAATTTCAAAAGGTACCCTCCAAGTAGGCAAAAATGTGCGTTCTTTGGCCTGGTTCCTTTGGAAATTGTATAAGTAGACCTGGTCTCCTACATTGTATTCCTTTCTGGTAGTCTTTAAGTCATAGTGGGTCTTCATGCTGTCGGCTGATCTTTCTAGATTTCACTGAGCATAGGCAAAAGCATGTTGAAGGTTTTTTCTTAGATTTTCAACATACTCATGAGTTGTGGAAGCATTGATCAATGTTTGCTCTTGGGTCCTGTAGAGCAGATGCTGGGGAAGCACCATCCTGCGTCCAGTCATCAGCTCAAACGGTGACATTTTGGTTGCAGATGAAGGGGTAGATCTGATGGCCATTAGGACAAGAGGTAATGGAATATCCCAACTTGGCCCAGAATCTGCCACAAACTTTTTTAATATGCTCACAATGGTTTTGTTTTATCTCTCCACTGCACCACTAAAGGCTGTCTGGTAAGCAATGTGTAGCTTCCTTTTGACCCCAAGTATCTCCCACATGTTTGTCATTACTTCGCTGGTGAAATGGCTACCTCTGTCTGACTCGATCCTTTGGGGTAGTCCAAAACGTGAAAAGATGTGGTTGATCATCAGGGCAGCTGCTGTTTCTGCCTTGCAGTTTGGGGCCGGGAGACATTCCACCCATTTAGTAAACAAGCACGTCACGGTCAACATGTACTTGTTCCCCCTAGAGGAGCGAATCACGGGCCCAATGAAATCTATTTGCAAATCTGACCATGGCAGTGTCATCCCCCTCTTTTGGAGAGGCGCACAGTGTGTAGGGATGTTGGCTGAAATTGTGCACACACAAGACCCCCCTTCAAGTATTGGTCGAGGTCCTGCCCCATGTATGGCCAGTATGCAACCTCTCTTAATATTTCAAGTGTTGTATGAAACCCCCTATGACCGGCTGTGGCCGCATCATGGGCGTGACTTAACATCAGGCTTCGGAATGAGGTAGGAACAACACACTGATCATGACCAGCTAGGGATTTCCTTACCAACAAACCGTCTTGGATTCAGAACATTTTTGGACATTTCATCAACATTCTGAGGTCCTCTTTCCCAATGTAATCGGTATCCATCAGGGGAAAGTTCTCAAGGTCCTCAATGTGTTGATAAAACTTACCAATTATTGGATCCCCCTTCTGAGCCGTAATCAAATCAGCATCTGGGGTCTCCTTACTCCATTGTGCAGTTGAGAGATCATTGTGAGCATTTGTCTGGGACCTAGTGATAGCAGTGATCTGGATTTCCCCCCAACAGGGACTCAATCTCAATTAGATCCCCTTGGATGGCCCCGGTTTTGGCCAGCTGATAAGCTAGGTCATTTCCAGTTTTGTCTGGTCCCTCTACTTTGGAATGACCCTTGATTTTTTTCTAGTAGATAGTCATCCCATTCGAGGTGACCAGATCATCAATATTTTCAATTAACTTCCCATGTTTCAAGGGTTTGTTATTAGCACATAACATGCCTCTGGTTTTCCAATTAACCAGGTGCTCCACGAACCCGTTCCGTATATAATCCAAATCAGTGATTATGACCAGTTCGTGGAGTTGATGTTGGACAGCAGTGAGGTTGGCTTGATGCACAGCCATCAACTCTGCCACTTGACTACTTCGGGGACCAATCTTGTACCCAGAAGAGGGTTCTGGGATCACCCATGCATTCCCTACGCCAGCCACAAGTTCTTTTTCCCCGTTGTTGTCAACATGGTAAGAGCATCCATCCACAAAGACAGTGGACATTCCCTCACACTGGTCTTCTTCAAAGACTTTTTGTGGGGAATTGAGGTATGCCTCCATGTTGTCCTTGATTTTTAGACTCTCGTCCTCGAGACAGTTTTCTCTGGCACAATCATGCAAGTCAGCCAGACCTTGCGCGAGGGGACTCTTCTTGTTTTGGCCATATCTGACCTCCACAGGAAAGCCTTGCATTGACAGAATCCAGGAAGTAATTTGGGAATTACTCACATTTCCAGCCGGATTCTGTCACTTTGGAGATATTGCAGAGGCTGGTGTGGAGTCTCCACTATGATGTGTTCCCCCTGGAAAAACGGGCGGTAATTCTTCAATGCCCACACCGTTGCCAGGAGTGCCTTCTCACGGTCATTGAATTTTTCCTCCACAGAGGATAAAGTTTTACTCGCACAGGAGATTACTTTATTGACCTTGTCATGCTTTTGGTATAATACTGCAGTCAAGCATGTATTAGAGAACCCTGTCTCCAAGAAGAACTCCTTGTTTCTGACCGGGTAAGCTAGGCAAGGCGCTTGTGAGAGGCTTCTTTTGAGTTGTCTTACTGCCTCGGCTTGTTCTGGACCCCATTCCCACTTGATCCCCCCTTCAAAAGATGAATCAGGGATCTGGTGATCTCTGCGTAGCCCTCAATGAACTTCCTACTATAATTAGTCAGTCCAAGGAGGCTCCTTAGTTCCCGCAGAGTTGTGGGGTCTTTCAATTTCTGGAGTGCTTCCACTTTCCTTTCCTGGGGCCAGAGACCCTGAGGAGTAATCTCATGCCCCAAGAAATTTACACAGGTTCTACACCACTGTGCCTTTTGAAAGGAAGGTTTTGCTCCGGCAGCCCTCAACTGTGTCAGAACATAACGGATCTCCGCTATGTGTCCCTCCACAGTTGAGCTTTTGATGAGGACATCATCTACATAAACCAGGTTACCCCTTTCACCCAGGTCGGGCATGGCCTTATGTAGGAAAATGTTGAACTCATTGCCAGAGTTGATGTATCTGAAGGGAGTCCGGATCCATGTGTACTGCTGCCCCCCAAAGGTAAAGGCCAGCTTGTATTGGTCCTCCCTACTGACAGGTACAGTGCAGTACCCATTGGTCAGGTCTATTGTAGTGAATACCTGTGGCCCCTGGATCTGGGCCAGCCCTTGGTCAATGTAGGGAAGAGGCCATCGGGAAGTATGGACCCGTTTGTTGAGCTCCCTAAGGTCAGCGCAGAGTCTCCACTGGCCGTTTGGCTTCAATTTCCCCAGCACCGGATTATTGAAGGTGCTGTGGACTGGACGGATTATCCCACGGGACTCAAAGTTCCTAATTATTTCAGTAAGGGTCTCCATTGATGCGAGAGGCAAGCGATATTGGTTCACAAAGACTGGAGTCATGCCAGGGACCGTGGGAATTGTTGTTGTGTGGATGTCGGTACGACCACAGTCATATGAGTCCACCACAAAGAGATCTTGAAAATCCAAGAAAACTTGTTTCAACTTTTGCTTCTGCTCCAGAGTCTCACAGGCATCAACTAGGTCGACTCTCTCTTCAACCATCTGCCTGAAGCCTGGAAATACTTCTGGTTTCGCTATCTCAGTGGCCTCCTCCAGCTGGGTGGAGAAGTCCCTGGCCGAGTGCTGATTTGGACTGGTGGATTCAGGTGGCAAAGGCAGTCCTCACGGAACTGGAAAATCACCTCATCCCCCCTGAAGTCACAAGTCACATCTTCCTTACCATAAGGGCAGGAAGTGTATACCAGGATGTTCCCCCATGCCGGGTAAAGATCCTGTCTGGTGTTGTGTTGTCATCACTGTCACTGTCAAAACAGTTCTTGGGGATTGGTCCTAACGGTTCATTGCCTAAATCAATGGAAAAATGTCGGTCATCAACCGCCATTCCAATAATGGTGCCTGCGGCTAGAGTGATACTCTTTAAGTCGCTGTTATTCACCTCTATTGGAATGGTGTCATGTTCTATGTTGACTAATGGTGTTGGGTTTACCCCCAACCCTTGCTGTTGGAGAGAAGCATTTAGATGAATATAAGCATCAGGGTTTTTTAATTTCTGTCCTCTTTTAACTTTCACTTCCAGGGAGAATTTTCGGGTCCTTTCTGGGATGGTGACTTCCTCTCCAATCTGAATTTCAACTGCATAAGGCAGCAGTTGAGCTGACCTAAATGCTTTCTCTGGATCATCAAAGCCCATGGGATTATCCTCTAATCGGGACCAAGCTTTGAAGTTTATTAGGTCCAACCTAATGGCAAAGCGATTGGGAATGTCGCTGCCTAAGTAAAAGGCGGCAGTGACGTCTCGCATGACCCAACAATTATGGACTATGCTCTTGTTGCCTAGGGAGATTTCGAGCATACACCTGCTTGACAGGAGATGTTTGGAATTGGGTGCTTCCAGCTCCATTTCCCATTTGTCTATAAGTCTAAATGTGGGAATGGCTGGATCTTTTGGGAGTTGGCGGAACATGGCTTCGCTGATGAAGCTCTTACTGTTGTTCACAGACACTCGGGCGAGAACAGAGTCCTTCCCTTCATTTAACTGAACAGGGATGAACAACTGCTCTCCAATTTGTTGAATATCAGCCAGGCTCTGAGCTGATTTCACATCTTTCTGGACTATAGGAGTGGGAATGTCTGGTTGTGGATTAGTAAAGAATTTCAGAGTGTTTCCTTCCAGTGTGGAATACCACCTTAAACTGGAAGGAAGGTTGATTTTCAGAAATATAGAGGACCCCCCATCACCAGTCTGTTGTCGTACTGCTATTACTGTCACGTCTGGAAATTGATTGTTCTGGAAGTGAAATTCTACTTGGTCAGATTTTTTGTTCAACCATGTGGCATGTGCCATTTAAACTAACATGGTTGACACTCTGTTTCAATTTTATTGGTCAGCTAGTCTGGGTCCAGAGGACCTTGTTTACACAGTCTATTAGGGGTGACAACCTTCTCAGGAGGTCATTCCCCAGTAAGCAAGGGGTGCCCGCTGGAGTCACAACTATGACCAGGTGCTTCATTTTGTGTCGCTCAATTTTAATGTCCAAATCCGCAGTCCCCTCGACGGGAATTTCATTCCCGTCAAAGTTCTGAAGTTGTCCAGGAAGAGAGGTGAGAGGAATTTGGTATTTCTCCCCCATTCCTGAATTCAGTTCATCAAAGGCCTTTTTGGACAGAATGGTAGCTTGGGATCCAGTGTCCACCAGTGCCAAAATTGCATCCTGCCCCTGTATTTGTACCGGGGCATAGTATCTTCCCTCATTCTCTACAAGGGGGCACAGATAATGCACATTTTTGGACAACTGGTGGGCTAGTTTTTTAGTTTTGGACATTGAGAGAGAAGAGATTTGGGCAGAATTCTGTTGGGAGTCTTGGGAATCTGCAAAGAAAAGGTGGCAACTAGATATGGGAGGAGTTTTGAGTTCCCCTGGTTCCGGTTCTGGGCCCCCCCCTTTTTGGAGGCAGTCGCCAGGATGAGTTTGAACCAGGGGATTTTCATGCTGTTGGTTCTGGGGTTGGATGATGGGTGGCCCTAGCTCAGTCCCCACATCTACCCAGTCTGAATTTGAATCCTTTGGGACCCATTTTTCTTTGGGTGGAGTTCCCCCATCTCGGAAGGAGAAAATCCTTATCCCAGGATCCTCTGAGGACTTCAAATTGGAAGATCTGTACCTCCTCCACAAAATGGGTCTGTTTGGGTTCTTTGTTTCTCCAACCCCCTCTCTGCTCCTTGGGTGGCAGACTTTCAGGGGCACGAGATTTTGGTTCCAGTTCCTGGGTTTCCAGGGGCTTTTTACAAGTGGGGAAGGAAGCTTCCTCCAAGGCTTTACACCTCCCTTCCCCTTGTGCCTTCTCTCTGTGAACCGGTGGGTTATCAGGGTGCTGCCCCCATCATTGTTCTGGAGCACTAGGTCCAGAGTTTGGGGCATTCTGCACTGGCATGCTCATCGCAGGGTTCTGTTGAGCCCTCAGCATGCAACCCAGATCCTGTGCCATGGTTTGGACCTGGCGCTCTAACTGTGAAACCCGCTCAGGCTGATACAGGGTTCTTTTTCTCCCCTGGGCTGATCCCGGGAAGGGTAGCTATACCTTCTCTGGTAATACCCCGGGTTGGGAAAGTTTGGGTACCCCTCCACCCTTGGCCTCCCCTCTCCCGGATTAGGTTGTCTGGGCTCAGGAAAGTGGGGAAAGAAGGATGGATTATTCTGGGGTTGAAAAATTTGTGGATACCTGGGGAAAAGGTTCTGCCCAGGATTTGAGGAATTTCTGCCCTCCTGGGGGAAGTTAGGAGGGAAGTTCCCTGGGTTGGGTGCTTGGTTGGATCCCCCCCCTTGGGCAGGAGGAGTCCACACATAACCCAGGATGGGTCTGTTGCCCTTGTAGCGGGGACTTACATAGTCAGGGGAGTGAGGGACCCCATTGGTGGGACTACCTCCT
Organism: Ambystoma mexicanum; assembly: GCF_040938575.1. NCBI lineage: Eukaryota > Metazoa > Chordata > Amphibia > Caudata > Ambystomatidae > Ambystoma > Ambystoma mexicanum. The sequence goes on along the minus strand of NC_090926.1, from coordinate 165,467,433 downwards.
TGGCTCCCTGTCTGTGACTGGCCCGAGGGCCTTCTGGGCTTGGAATTATTCTGTTGTGCAGGCAAGTTTTTAGGCCCCCCATCTCCAAATCCAAAATGGGGGCAACCTTTACCTCTGCCACCTTAGCAGCAGCAGGGGTGCTGGTTGGTTTGGGGCTTTTAGCAATATTTTTGTTTTCTATGGGCTTCTGCAACTCATAGATTCGGGTGGCCAGTTCAATGACCCAGTCTAGTGATCTTTTCTCATGAAAATCTCTCACTAGCTGGGTCATGATATACTTTGGTAAGGCATGGAAAAAAGTATTAACAAATTCTTTGCTGTCCATGCGCACCCTTCTGGTAGTCTGCGCAAAGGCACGCTTTAACTCCTGCATAAATTCTTGTGGGGCCTGATCCTCCCCACATTGCAAGTTTAAGGCTGCCTTGCGAGCCTCTTGGGGATTTCTGTGAACAGAAAAATGCTTTAGAATGGCAGTCCTATATGTGGACCATCTTGAATGATTTTGGTCCTCCAGCCCCGCAAAGAAACTGCAGTATTCTGGGGAGAATGTCCATTTCACATACTGAATGCAGCTACTGCTGTCTTTTAAATGGAAAGTCTACATCATTTGCTCAAAGAGCTCTAAGTGTTCCCAAACAGAATACTTAGCGTTCTTATGATAAGGCGTGGTGACGCTCCTTATTGCCTTGATCTGTTTTAAGGGGTCCTTAAGCAAGGCCCTTTTTGCCTTATTGGCCTTCTTGGTTCGGGTAACCCTGGTCCATTCATCCTCTGATTCAGAGGCACTCCTCCCAGAGGTGCCCGTCTGGTCTTCCAGGTTTTCCCGGATTCTGCGAGCCTGGGAATGGCTGGCAGAATGTGGGGACCTAGTCTCCTGTGTCCTGGGGCACTCAGGGGACTCTTCTGATTTCTCCTTGCTCCCAGGATTTGATGGGTACCCCCCCACTGTCCTAACTGGGCAGAGGTCTTTAGGATTCCCGTAGTGGGCCTAGTCTCCTGGAGTTCTACACTAAACTTCACAGTACTTGGGTGCCCATACCCAGATGCCCGCCCATCCATACCTGTGAGGTGCTGATCTATGAGCCCAATACTTCTAACTGGATAGTAATCCGCCATCCCTCAGGCCCTTTTCTCATGTGCGCCAGGGGACATGGGGGTGGCAGAGTCCAGGGACTGGGACAGATGAAGGCCTCCGGTACTAGGGTTCCTGAGGTTATGCTCAGGTGTTTCCCTTTCCCAGCGAACCTCATCTCTATCAGCCCCTGCTCCCTGTTGCCATGCAAGAACCTGAGCTTTCTGTTCCTCAATCAAGGCCTTACTAGTCTCTATCAGTCTCTCTTGCATGGCTATCTGTCTGAGGAAACTATCATTGTTCTCACAAAGAGAGCCTCATTTTCTCTCTGTGCTTCCTGGTTTGTCTATGAGGACTGGGCCAGCCTTTGCTGCAGGAGGGTTACCTCCTGAGTCCTGTCCATACCGGCCTGCTCCTTTCTGGCAAGAGCATCTTCCACCCTCCTGGTGTGCTCTAACAAGTTTTGATGCTCTTTCTGGAGGTCACCCAATCCCTGGAGGGCCAGGTGATTTTCTTCCAGTTTCCCTTTTTTTTTTCTTTTTTGAAACTTTATTTATTTGTCTTGACAACAAACGGAAAAACAGAGGGAGCTACACGGCACCAGCAGTGATAACAGAGTAACATACATCTTTAACCTTATACCATGAATCATCTGTGGAGAGTCAGGGGGATCAGGTAGCAGACAAAGCATTGGCATTTGAATTAAAGGAGACACAGGTCACAGTGCAATCATATTATGGAGAACAACCAGGGGAGGATAGAGCAGAGTTTGAAGGAGAAGACATGGCGGACATGTAATCCCGGAACTTTCGCCAGATGTCACTTGGACTTGAATGTGGGTGTTGCATTGCGCTCCAGGCCTCTTCCGTGTCATGTGCCCACGTAATTGTTCTAAGCCATTGTCTGTAGGTAGGTGCCTTGGGGCGGAGCCAATACAACAATATGCAGCAGACTGCTAGCAACATACAAAGACCAGCCAGTTTCTTAGAGTAGCGCCCCAACTGGGGGAGGTCATGTAAGAGACAGTGTAGTGGGGTGCGAGCAATAGTGTGCTCCAGTATGTCCGATAACGTGGAGCAGATGTCAGTCCAGAATTGGGTCAGGTGAGGGAAGTGCCAGAGCATATGGATGTAAGATGCTTGATCAGAGCCGCACCTGGGGCAATTGGGAAGAGAGTCACAGAACATACGATGTATTCTCTTTGGTGTATGGTGATATCCGTGCAGCACCTTAAATTTTATTAACTTAAATTTAGAGTTATAAGATACATCGTGGGTGCAAGCACACATTCGGGATCATCTCTCATCAGTGATCTCGACCTCAAGATCCTCCTCCCAGCTGCGTTTCAACTTGGTAAAGGCGGGGCTGCTCTAGCCTGCAATAAGGAGTAGAGCCTTGACACCTTTCCTTTGAAGGAGGAATAGGAATAGAGTTCCGCAACTATGGGTTCGTGAGGCGGTAGCGTGGGGAAATCAAGGTATCTGGATTTGAGATTCCTCTGGAGGGAGGAGTATTGTAGCCACGCTGAGGGCCGCTGCTTGAGTGAAGGAGGAAGGTCAGACCACTCAATGAAGTTGCCCTGCTCATAGGTATCGCGGACTGTCAGAAAGCCAGCGTCAGCCCAGCAGGATACGATAGATTGTGGGATAGGTGGGACATCAGGGAAGAAGTTCCATAGTGGCAGGTCCTTGTGGAATGGGTGAGGTGTATCGACCATAGCCCAGAGTTTGGCTAATGCTAAGGATGTGCTAGCCACGGGGTCTGCGGAGTCGGGCTCAGGAGGTATGGGTTTAAGGATAAGGGAGCCGATCACCCGGTCAGAAACCGTTAGTTTCTCCAACCGAACATGCAGGGGGGGGGGGTCGGTGGTGTTGAACCAATGAGAGGCAAATTGGGATTGGGCTACCATCCAGTATCTAGTGAAATCTGGGGCGTTAAACCCACCTAATTCCTTGGGGGCGGTAAGCGTAGACAGTTTGAGGCAGACTGCACCTGAGTGCCAAAGAAAGATGTTACTGATGTGACGTAGTGATTTGAAGAATGCGTCCCCTGGCCATATAGGCAGATTGGTGAAACGATAAAGGAGTTGAGGCAATACTACCATTTTAAGTATTCCAATCCTACCTGCTAGTGAAATGGGGAGCCTAGTCCAGCTGGAAGTTTTTATGTCCAGGTTAATCAGATAATTCTGGTAATTACAATACAGCAGCGTTGACCAGAGTGTACAGTGTAGGAACAAGGGTGCGGAGGGGCCCCGGCCAAAGAGAGAGAGGGCAACTGGAGACAAGGAAATTAACCTCGGGCCCTGGAGCACCAACACGAAAGCATGATGTCGGCCCAGAGTGGCTGTGGGCGAACTCAGGATCCCGGTGACCAATCACCGGAGGCCTGATGGCAGATGTAGGATAGTTTCCAAACTGGGGCTTCATCCGAATATCAAACTTCTCTAAACACAATGAGTCTGTGTGGCAGATAAGGGCCACATTGTGGAGGATCGATGGAGCAACAAGAACAAAACTAGCAACTAAAACATTTCCATTGAAGTATGGGCATCATAGGAAGCCTCGCCAACGACGGACACATATATGGCATAGGCTCGAGTAAAGACAACCATAAGCGTAGTCTACGCAACACCGATGAAGGGGTCATCCAGGATAGTGTTCGTCAATACATTTCAATGCCTCTTCTGGAATGGTGAAGAAGAGCATTTGGTTGGAATGTTCGATCCTTAACTTTGCCGGGAAGAGCATGGAGTATTTGACTCCTAAGTCACAAAGTCTCTTTTTCACAGCCAGGAAGGTTTTGCGCTCTTGTTGCACAGTAACAGAGAAATCAGGGTAGAGATGAATCCTTGCCGATCCAAGAAGTAGTTCCCCCTTGGCCCTGGCCCTCGCAGTAGAGCATCCCGGTCCCGGAAATTTAAGATTCTGGCTATAATAGGAGTCCCTGGTCTAGGTTTGGCAGTCAGGGAGCGATGTGCCCTTTCAACAGCAAACTGTGCGGAGAGCTTCGGTATATCCAGGAGTGTTAAAAGGATGCATTCCATGTAGTCCTCCATGGGCTCCTTGATGTTGTCCTCGGGCACACCAACAATGCGTAGGTTATTCCGTCTGGAGCGGGATTCGAGGTCCTCGTTTTTCCACTCCACTGCCGAAACTCGACTGGTGAGTGTGGAAACTGTGGCACAAAGGGAACCCAGGTCATCTTCAGCAGTACCGACCCTGGTTTCGATCTCGGTGACCTGGCTGTCTGTTCTTTCGATATGGGCTTTTACAGTAGAGATGGTGCCATTCATGTCGTCTAATTTAGTATGCAGCATAGTAAATCCTTTGCGCATGTACTCCAGAATCTTCTGCGAGTCATCAGGTCATGTCTACCAATGTCGCCATTTTGGAAATATTGATTTCCTTCCTGACTTACAGAAGTTTTTTATTTTATTTTGCAAAACAGACTGTTTCCTTAGAGCGTTCCCTTTTGAGGGGTGCTTTTACAGTGTAACACAGCGTGTTAGCCCAACAGGATTTATGTATCCTATTAGTTAGCACACTGTATTAAGCTGCACAAGTAGTAGACCTAATCCAGAACTCCCGCTAGGAGCCCCCAATCTGTAAGTGATTTCAATCTAGCACTCCAACTAAGTCAATGCCTAGTATGGGATGCTCATTGGAAACCCTTATTTATATATTTTTAACCAAAGGTTTGTTTAATTCTGGATGATGTACCCTTATATAACGCCCCTCTCTTTGAATTCCCCCGGTCTCACTGAACCAAGAAATAGGTTTGTTTTGCAAATTAAAAGATTTATTTGAAGAATTGAACAATATAGAGATTATACTTTTATCAATATGAATAATATCTGAATATCACACTTATGAATATGAACAATGATCAGCAATGTGTAATCTTACAATATCAACAATCTCTTTAATCAATTAGGAGTAGGAATAAGAACAATAGTGTAGCAGCGAATAACTTTGTGTGGGTTCAAAGAAATGCAATGATAGGAAGAAAGGCAACACAGAAATAAAACTTGATATGACTTCAATCAAAAGACAATGGGCCTCATTACATGGATGGCGGTGAACCATGGCGATATTAGCGCCATGGTTCATGCCGGTAAAATACCGGTACCGCCTTGGTGGAAAGGGGACTTACCGCCCTATTCCAAGGTTGGCGGGGCGGTAATTCCCCCTTCCACCATTGCCCTTCCCCATTCCCATTTTTGCCCCATAGGACTCTATGGGAATGGGCGAAGGCGCTAATTACGGTACCGCAAATTGCGGTACCGTAGTTAGCTCCCTGGCCCCTTTGCGGGTTGGTTTTTAACGCCTGCAAAAAGCAGGCGTTAAATTCCCCAACCCGCATAGGGACCTCGTAGTAAGTAGTAAGGCGGTAAGGATTTACCGGTAGCGGTAAAATACCGGTACCTGTAAACCCTTACCGCCATCCGTGTAATGAGGCCCAATATGATCACTCTTTCCCCCTGTTACTCACTCCCCCCAATATGCAATATGAAGATATGGAATGAGGGCACACAGGTATCAGGAATAACAATTAACAATTGCAGTTTCAATCCCGATTCCCCCCCAAGCAAGCTTAGAGAGACCAGGAATGCTTTAAAACAGGTCAAAATGCTTTTGAATGTGATATGTAATGTAGGGAAAAATGCTAAAAATGATTTTAATTTGCTAAATGAGATTCAGAACTAGTGAGAGTGGCTTGGGATAGGTTCAGGTCAACACTAGTAATGAATGTAGAATGATTAGCAGATGGAAAACGAAATTCAGAAGTTGAAAGCAAGAAATAGCTGTTTTACATAGAATGAAATTGAGCCATAATTGCAAATCGCGGCAACTTTTCTGTGTGAGGGAAAGGCGATTACGGAAACACTTTAAGGAATTGGAATGTCGTTTTAGGTTTGTTTAGAAGCTGATGTTGTTAGCTTCAAAATGACGTTCAAATTTCATCTCTAGGACGTACAGTTCAAAGGTTACAGAGGTTTTTGTGAAGGTAGATTTTTCAGAAACAGAGACAAGATTTCAAAATAAAAGATTGCGCTTTAAAGATTAGGAACCAAGATGGATTTATACTAACGGGCTATGAAAGTACAAGATACCCTACGGGACAACCACCAGAACAGGGTGCCTTCCACTTTGATTGTTGTGCGCCAGGACACTTGACTTTCTTCAGAAAATATCAACGCACAGATAATTATCGCTACAATTATCACAGACTATATAATGAGAAGAATTCAGGATGGACACAAAACTCCTATGGCTTAGGAATGGAGTGGGCCCATCAAAGATCTGGTCAAGGGTTTGGACTTCACTCGCCACCGGACAGGCTTCAGGGCACCTGGACTCTGCTCTCAGCAAGGCACTCTGGTCTGCGCGGCCTCTTGGACTGGATGTGACGGGTTCTGGGTTACAGCTCTGCTCTGCAGGTCTGGATCTTGATTCTAGCACAGGGTTCTTAGCTAGAAGCAAAACAGCTCAGCCAGGCTGTTGAATGGTTTAGTTAGGCCCATGGAAGTTTAGGGTTTAGAATCAGGTTGCAAAAGATTCTGAGGCCTTCTGAAAAAGGGTTCAGCTTCTTGGTTTAGGCCTCTCTGCTTCAAAGTTCTAGAGTTTGATTCTACAGTCTGGTCTCTGGATCTATGTCTGGACCCTGGATCTTCCTGCAGGGTGCTTCACCAAGAAATCAGTTGAGGAGTGGAAAGTGTGTGTCTCTGCCTGTCCTCAGCAGTCCCTATTTATGTATTTCCAAAATGGGGAGGCTGATTATCTATGCCCAACCCTCTAAGGATCTGATAGGTCAGAGAATTTCCCCTCTCCTGATTTGAGAAAGGAGCAGTGTGTCATATGTATCAGAGTGACACAGTGTTTATGGCCCAAAGGAAATCCCTCCCCTTTACTTTTACATAGAAACTCTATTTGTCCCAAAAAACATATTTCCAAGATACACCAGTTGTTCATATTACATAGTTACATGACAGATTGCCTAAGGTGCAAATCTCATCTTCCTGCGAGCTTCAGTTCATAAATGACAACTTTTTCGCATTTTTGGTGGATTTCTCAATGTTAGTTCTGCACCAATTGTTATACATGCATGCACATCCCATCTGGGCACATTTCTGTAATTTTTCATGTTCCTAACATAAACACAATGGCTACAATATGAATAATTTCCGGGGTTCAGTCTCAGAACATCGCACAGATTCCAGCTTAGTCTTAAACCGTGAGCAAATTTTTCTTTTTAACAATCTCTAAGTTTCATATTTTTGTCAGTTCAGTACACTTTGCTATAAGCATTTTTATAAAACATACATTTACTGCAACTTCAATCCACATTTTCAGTCTGGCCCGCCCCAGAGCTGGGTTGAGTCAGAGGGTCACATGGCTTGCCTTCCTGCCAGAGCAGTTGTTTGTCAGTTACACCCGAATTAGCATTTTCTATTCAGCCCAAGGAATCCATTGTTTCTTTCTCGGGGCAGAAGAGGAAATCTCCTCCCCTCCTGATTAACATGCCAATGCGAAATGCTCTCCTTTTGGTGGGAAGGAACCTGGTGCGAGTTTCCCAGGGGAAGATGGCCTCTTGGAAGTTTTAACTGAATCAGGTTACCTTCTGGTCAATTGTAACATAATTCCTTGTGAAAAAAATACATTTATAATTTTAAAATAAGCAAACCCCTCTTTACTTCCAGTGCTTTTTCCACATGAAAATCAATGTGTGGCACTCTTATATGGCATTTTGATGGAAATCTCTTCTTTGGCATAGTTTGAGTTCAATGTTCAACTTTACACATGATAGGTTTTAAATCGCTGGCTTCTGACAGAGGTGAGTAACGGTACTACACCCATTTTTGACAGTTTTCTTTCCATCAAGTATCTTTGAAAGAGGATTTTGTTCTGATAACATATGATTCTTGCTGACATTGTATTTATGTGGATTCTTTCAGTAGAATAATGTGGAACACCCAACAAGGAGGTTGGATCTTTTAGGTGGCTTGTGAGCCATGATTTTTGCACATTTTTGACAATCAAGAAAACGGATTTCCAAACAGCTCTATGGTTCTTTTTGGCAATCAGCATTGCTTTTTCAAGTGATTTCAGGCTATTTTGTGGGTGGCCCAATGGTGGGTTTTGGCAGTGATCTCCTGTGCTCACTAAGATAGGCAAAAGTGGATGGCGGCCTATTTTTCAGATTGTTACTGCACAATTTTGGGTGATTTTTAGCAAGCAGCATGCTATCCAGTGGCCTTTTCTGAGGTTTCTGCTGCCAGCAATGCACAGTAATGTTGCAGGGCCTGGACCAGTGGGTTGAGACATCCCACACATAACAGTATCTCTGTTCTCCAAGTCCACATTGACTTCTTAGATAATCAATGTATCCAACCTAACAAGAACTTATCAATGCCTCCAACATCCTTCCTCTATATCCCCTTACCTGGCTACTCCTTTCTTCCTGCTCTTCATTTCTCTGGTGCCATAACAGCGTTACCTCTTCCTTTGCTAGCCTCAGTGCTTCTTGCATTTTTTCCCGCTCTTGTGTCTCTACCACTCTTTGTAACATATCCTCTATCCTAGTAGGAAAAGGCCTAATCCCCTCCTTCTCCCTCATTCTTAATCCTTCATCCCCTCTTCTAGATACCAGCCTCACTCTCTCTCATTCTCCCACCCAATCTCGCTGCAAACCTAGCAGTCGGGGGAGTTATTCACTTTCCGCTTATCATTCTCAACCTTTCTGCAGTCCTAACCATTGAAGGAGTTACCCTGCCACTTTCCTCAATATCCCAAATGTTCAAACTCTTGGGTGTATGCACCTGTGCGGGTGATAATGGAAAGCACCCATATGGGGCAATCCAGAAGTAATTCCTGCACCCTCCTTTTTCGGTCCCTCCTCTGAGACTTTAACACCGGTATTTTAAAATCTTCGCCTTATAACCAGCATACCTGACCCAAATGATTCAGCAGAGTCTCCATACTCCAACCCAATTTACCCAAAATAATTTAACAAAAAATACCACAGAAGCCAAACCTGCGGCACAAAGTTTTCCACCAAAAGAACCCCTTTCTGCGTTCTTAGTTTTCTCCCACAATCACTCACCTTACTTACGATCACCTCACTTAGCTAGCCACTTTAATTATACTTGTTTGTCTTACATAAAAGATAGCCTCTTATCACAAATCACTTGCCAGACAATCGGCCTCATTACAAGGTTGCCGGTCCAGACACAACGGTAACGGTAAGCTTACCAGTACTGTTGAATCCGGACCGGCAAACTCCGAGTTGTGCCGCAAGTGCCTTTCATTCCACCAAGGTCTGCCCAGGCAGAATGAAAGGCACCCAGGAGCACAGCATGCCTGTAGCACAAGCACCGTTATGAACCATCTGGGGTGCCATCTGACTTAATTACTCCTTAGGGCGTGATTCCCTGCCGCCCCCCTCGACCCTAGGTAGGGTTGTGTGGTGTCTTAAGTCTTAAGTTATGATGAGAGGCACCTCATGGGTTCTGGCCTAGCGCTTTGACAGTTTCCCTGAGTGTTTGCACCTCTTGTCATAATTGACCAAAATACAGCCAGAAAATATTGTGTAGTTTTGACTCAGAGAGACCTTATTATGAAGCATTATTCAAAAATATGAAGCTGACACTGGAAGGTAGCAAGTCAATATATTTAATATTATTTCTGGTCTCTACCAGATTTCATCATCATTACACCTGCTATGATTAGAGCAGTAAAAACGTAGCATACTGTCAGATATAGAGAAAGCATTATTGCATAAACTATAAACATGATTCGCATTTAACAAAGATAAAGTACAATTCATCATTTTAAAACACCAGCTTGAGCAGTCATGGAGGTTATGTTATGTTTGTATAAGCTATACTATGGTATGATCAGGAGTGGAGTGACATAATAAAACATGCCTTCAGTCTGATTATGTGCTAAAGAGGTTCAACCAACACACTTGAAACTCACGATTTCCTGGGCTTGCTGCTCTGACCTGCTATCGACTGCTCTTCCCAGCCCCCCACGATCTCGTGGTCTGCTCGTGGCTGCCTGCTGCAGAATCTTTAGCCTTAGTCTGTTGTGCTTTTTATATTAACACGCGTGACTTCACCTACATGCACTATGTGCGTCACTTCCTCTGTCTTGAGAGAAAGTCTAGTGTCTGAACCTGCTCTTGTGCTTCGGTTTGCATTGCACACATGATTTACCTATGTGAAAACTCAATCGACAGGTACCATCTTCGCCTCTTGGATTTTTACCTTATAGTGAATGAGTTTCCTGTAGGGACAAGAGCAAAGCATGTCATTCGCTCGTTGACCCCTTTAAAACCTCATTCTAGTGAATGCCTTTCTTCAGAGGGAAACAGCTACACTTGTCTTCAGCCACTCTAACCGTGTATTTCTATTTTGGTATTGTGTTTCCTGCCTTTGGCTTCTTATCAGCACAGAAGCATCTCTTGACTCCTATGAGCTCATCATAAAACAGGAAGCTGACACTTGTGGTTGGCTTTCTTCTGTTTGAAAGGGAAAACTGTTCACCTTTAGCTGACCCTAACGGCAAGTGCCTGTGAGTTTACAGCTCGTGTCTGATTCTGTCTTTTGAAAGCCACGCTCGCATTCTGTGTGAATGCGTGTGTTTTGGCCAAAGAACATCCATAGCTCATTAATATGATGGTGTCAAGACCACATGTGTATTTTCAAGGCATTAAGCCGTTGAAGACAAGAGGCTAGTATTCTGTGGTTAGGAAGAGGAATCTATCATGTCTTGTTAATCACTTTTGCTAAAGCCACGGAACAAGCTATGCGCTTGTTTTTTGCTGAATCCACAAGCGTTGTTCATCAATGACAATATATTATCTACAGTAAATATCTAACTTTGTCTTCTGACACTAGCCCTTGTGCAATCGTGTACTTTGTGTTCTGTGGCACAGCTGTCTTAGCTCGTTCGTAACATTTGTAAATCATGACACTACAGGCATCCTCATTCCCATTGTTTCCTATGGGGGTGAAATGGGAATGTGGATCTACCGGCACCGGCACCCGCAAACGGGCAATTGCCGGGTTGGGCGGGGTCAGAATACCCTGGTAATTGCACATTTGCGGATGCTGGACTTTCATGCTGGTATGGAGGTAGCCTTGCCGCTCTTACCGGCAAGGCTACCTCCAACCACGTAATGAGGCCCAATATCTCTGAGATATCTCCTTCACTCAAACATAGAAGGAGCACAACGTTTTCACTACAACACAGCTGCTCTTGGTCTCTTCATCACTAGTACAGTCTTCTCTACTACAATACCATCTTTCCCTGAATACAGGAAGTTTACTCTTCACTACTTTCACTAACCACGCAAAGCAAGGTGAGGGCTCTGTCCACAAACTCAATACAAAATGAAGGGTGCCGAGGTTATAATTAAGGAAGGAATATACAGGTGGACTTACCACACAATGCCACCTCTCCTGTAGGCTAGGGCTCCAGCCAACCAGACAAGCACACGGAATGGTATCAAGATAAACCTCACAATGGATGTGTGGGATACCACCTCACACCTCTAAAATAACAAACTAGGTAACAATATGTACAGAGGTCTTACAACGAAAAACAGTTTACCTACTCCTTCAAAGCATTCACCCTTTCAAACCCTGTAACCTCGGATAATTCCACACATAAACTCTGATTCTTCTCAGACCAAACCCCTTAAGTCAAAGAAATCTGCTTTTTTCCTGCTATTTCCCCTCTTGCTTTACCCCCCAAAAGTGCACTCACATGAACCCGAAGCGCTCTGATGTAGTGCTCCGTCAAGTCATCCTGCACAGCTGGGCCACGGTACCATGCCTCTGGAAAACAGATGGGCCTTTAACCAATATAGTGCCCACAAATCTCTCTTTTTTACTGTGCAAAGAAGACTGGTCCCTGCAGATAGGTGCTGCAGACTAGTTGTGTGGACAGGATACCCCCCGGGGTTCAAAACTGCCAGGAGCTACGAGCTATTTATCTCCTGGTTATAGCCAAGGGGAGCCTGGTTAGCTTGAAGCCAACAGCTACCAGGAGCTGCTTTTGACTCCCGGGGCAAGGAGACTAACTATGTGATATTGACTTTGTACGTTTGGGAATATGTACTAAGGAGAATGAAGACCTAAGGTACATTTAAAGCATATTGGATAATAGAATGGACAGTGTTAGACTTTGCTCCCTGCAAAAAGTTAGATTTGCTGTGCACTATGCATTAGCTCCTGGTTCGCCAGAGGTAGCTCTTGCTTATCGGGTTATGCCCAATACCCAGGACCTGTTTTTTGCTCCTTGTCAAAAATTCCTAATTTCGATCCCTGTACCCCTAATGTCTCGGAAATCCTGGGGTCCCTTTGTGGTCACCAGATGAATGGATGAGCCCCTAATCACCTTAACCCAAGCAGGCCCACCACTTAAGGAATCAGTGCACATTTGTACGTAAAGCAGGTTTATTGGAAAATAGTCTGCGGAGGAGCTAGATGACTCTGTTGAGTCAAACTAACCCAAGTCTCGCCGATCCACATAAGTTGACACATATACAGTTTTGCAACACTCCTATATATTGTATTACAATCACCCCACACATATGATTGGACAAAACCTATACAAAGAAATTCCATCATTCTCCAATTCTTCCATTCTCATTGGTCGTGATCTTGACTACCATCTTCAGAACATATTCATAGCACACTCCTTCTTGGGATTTGTCTGTGGTAGGCAATGACATCAGCACATGGTTACACATTCATATACAAACATTATTAATTTCAGGTCATAATTGTACATGGTTTGCATGGATACTTTAATCGACATGAGGGAAGCAGAATAAACAAGTTCCCTTACAATTGGCGATAACTATCTCATCCACCCCAATTTTACTGCCATCCCGGAACATTCTAATCTAAATGACTACCATTTCAGCATGCATGGCCTTCGGTCACACCCTGAGAAAACAATTAAGTATCATAAGCTTTGGCCTTGAGCCTCATTTCACCCCATGTTTATTGCTGGTCGGACCCCTCTTCAATACTCCCATGCACAAAAGAGATTGCATTTGCTTTCTGCAGAGCCACTGAGCCATAACATCTCTGAGCTGAGCTGACCACCTGCTAAAGTCATGATTACTTATTTAAGTCAGCTTGAGCATTTCAATCTAATGGAAAATATCCTTCCCCACTTCATAAGCCTGCACTAAATCTTTAGGGATGTGACTACGGGGCTTAACTCAGGTACCTTGGTTTGAGCTAGTACCGCTGCCCTCGACTTGAGGTGGATCTGATGGCCTCCTTCTTCTCTTCGAGTGCCTGTGACAAATCAACTACCGGGGCACCAGTAGTCCAGGGATGAATATCGGTTTCTAAACCATCAATCAGCCCCACACCTCTAGTACACCAGAAGGGATCCAAACAGATTGGAAACACAAGCAAATCATAAACCTCCTTGTCCAATTTTGGTAACGTGGACAGAATGGCAGGCTTATCTCTGCAAGGTTGTAGATCGTTGGTTAGTTGCAATACAGTGAAAATACAATTATTACAGAATGATAAAAGGGACTGTCCAGTCAAGGTTGTATAAAAATATCTACTTTGATATTATCACAACAGACAGTTCTGGCACATTACAAAATACACCCACACTGTAAAGGAATTCAGGGGACAGTTTCAAATAAGGAAAATGTATGCACTCTAGATACTGACAGGAGGGTAGTAGGTAAAGTAATTAATCTCAATAGTTCAATGATACTTGGTTTCAACACAAAGGGAGCAATGGGTCATAAAATGTCTCTAGGGGCCTTTGAAGAAGGACCAGGGAGACAACACCGCAATGTACCATGTGCTTGTAAAATTTCTTGTTGCTCAACAGAGAGCGAGACTGGACGGAATCATTGTTTCAGTGCTGGTCGGTGGGTCTGAAGCACGGATTGATGCATCTCGGACGGCGTGAGGGACTGCGTGTAATAACAGTCAGCAATGCAGTCGGTTTCAGCTCAAGGGGCTTGACTGGCTCAAAAATTTCCTTTAGCCCCTTAAGTGCTGAGGACAAACTATCTCATCCTTAGCATTACGTTTGCAGTGCCAAGGACGAGATAGCTAAGGATGAGGTTCCTCCTCATGGCCCGGGGGTTGGATTTCCTTCAGTTTCACGTCAGCATGCGTAATGCACACTAATGTGCCCATATGCCCCTAGGGAAGGAGCAAAAAAAGAAAATATACTGAAAAAGTTGTTTTGGGTGGGGGCAGGAGGGGGACACTAAACCACCATGAATGTTTTAATGGAAAGGGGGTGGCACTCTCCCCCCTACCCAAATGGATGTGGGTGCATCTCATGTAGCCCTCCCTGAGGGCAGATTGCTACTGCAATCTGCCCCTAGGAAGGAGTACATGAGATGCCCCACCATCCGTTTGGGGTGGGGGAGAGGACCACCAGAAAACTTTGGAATGGCTTCCCAAAGCACGGGGAAGTACGTATTGCACACCCTGGGGGCAGATGAGCACACTAATGTGCCCATCTGCCCCTAGGGAAAGGTCAAAACGAGAAGAAAATATATAAAAATAAAGTTATTTGCTGGGTGTAGGGGACACTAAACCACCACAGATGTTTGTAATCGAAAGGGAGGTGGCTCTCTCCCCCCACCCAAAATGGAGGGGGGGCTCTCATGTAGCCCTCCCTGGGGGCATATTGCTAGTGCAATTTGGCAATCTGCCCCTAGGAAGGGGCAAATGTATTTTTAATGGGGGGTGATGGTCAGTAGATCACCAGGGATGGCTTGAAAGGGGGGCTATGATCAGAGAGTAGTAGTTATGATGCTGGGCTGACCATAGGTGACAAATGTTTTTTGTTTTGTTTACAGCTTTTTCTACGCGAGGAGCTGCCACACAAGTGAGTACTTTTTTTTATTATTCTACGGTTAGGGCCCATTGTCAGTGGGGTGGGTGGACCTGGGGCTGGATTGTTGGTGGTGTGGGCAGGAATGGGCAGTCTGAGGAGGTATTTTGGTGAGCTGGGACACAATTACAGGGTCAGGCCACAAATTGCACCCCCTTGCCAGCAGAATATATGTGTTTCCCTGGGAGCGGCTGTCTAACCATGTGGGATGAATGCCCGCAAGCCCAGGCTGCCCCTCCGGCTGTGCTGCACTACAGATTTCACCTGCTGGGGGGCAATGGGGATCCTGCCGGTGCTCCCCGGAACTGCCGCTGGACTTGGGGATGGTCAACGCACATGGGAGACAGCCCACCAAGCAGGGACGTCATTTCACCAAAATGCCAGGGGTAGCGGCAGTGACATCACATGACCCTTGACCTCTGATGACATCACAGGAAGTGATGTAATTTGACCCACCCCAAAGTGACATCACAGGAAGCGATGGAACACGACCTTTCACCCCTTGACAAACAGGAAGTGGCATCACATAGCATTGTTTCTATGTACTCTACAAAAAATATGGTTATGATATCACCTTAAAGTGATATACATTTCATACAAGAATGGATCACCATATGTATAGTTAATATCAGTGCGTATAGGCCCTTATTACCAAATTACTGTAAACGCAAGCAGGCGTCCAAGGCCAAACGATAATGATGTGTTATTATATAGCACTTACGCTTAAGCGCTTCATATAGAACAAATATACATACAATTACACCCAACCTGTGTTGGTACTCATTAATCAACCATAGAAGGATAACAGCCTGAGTTTACCTTGCCGGGATTCGAACCTCCAACCTGCAGATGACACACACACACATTGCAGCACCGAGCCCTCAACCCAATGAGTTATCCTACTGGTTATAGCTAGCAGAAAACCAGCCACGCCAGAAACAAAGAGCAACATGCTGCTGGCCACAGCCCAGGAGACTCGATTTTAAAAAAAGTTTTTTTTAAAAATGTTTTGTTTTTTAGGGGTAGCAAGTGCGAGCCCTGATGACCCCTAAATGTAGTCTGTGCCACCAAGGCCAGGAACATTACCCGCGACTATCCTGGAGCTCAGGCTGGCTTGCGTTGCAGCTTCTCCCTCCAGGAAAGTCAGGAACCCTGCTGGGGCTCCCTGGGACTGCCGCTGCACTCTGGAATGGTCAACGCCCATGAGAGACAGCCACGCAAGGCCAGGGACATTACCCCCAACTTTCCTGGAGCTAAAGCTGGCCTGCATTACAGCTTCTCCCTCAGGGAAAGGTCGGGGACCCTGCCAGGGCTCCCTGGAACCGCTGCTGGGCTTGGGGACGGTTAAACCACATGGGATACAGCCGCCCAATGCCAGGGACATCACCCCCACCCATCCTTGAGTGCTGGCTGGACTGCGTTACAGAATTACCCCCTGGGGAGGGAAGGGGACCCTGCCATAGTTGCCTGGCGCTGCCGCTGTGCTTGGGGAGGGTACACTCACATGGGAAACTGAGGCCCACGGCCGGGGACATCACCTCCGACCGTCCTGGAGTTCTTGCTGGCCTGCGTTACAGCACATTCCTGTATTCCTCTTCCATTCCGACCATGCATGTCCTAAAAAAAGAATAAACAAAACACAATTTTTCAGGGTGAGAGGTCCCTCAACTCCCAAATATCAAAATGTATATATGTAACTACACATACATTATTTCACATTGGTGTATTTTAATAATCTTGAGATAGAGTACCAAGGGGTATTCTGGAGAAACAATACAAATGAGTATGATCTGTGCCAAAAGAGGATCTTAATGTACAAACATACAACAGCAAAAGATTATTGTCAGAGCAGTTGTGCAATGAAGACAGAAATCAACAATCATTGACATAACATAAAAAGAGTCACAATAACAACAGTGTTTGAACTGTACACTGTTCATGTGAAGTATAGTCGTCGACACAACAGTGTTTCGGCCTAAAACAGCTGTAAAGTGCAGCTAGGTGAGCAGGCCTTCATCAGGACGTGTGGTGAAATGATAGTAGTCCCGGGATATCTATCAGGGGTTAATCCATTGCCAAGGTAAGATGGGTCCATGTTAAGTACAGGAACCAAGCGGTCATTTTGCTGCGCCGTAAAAAAACAATAACTGTCTGGGGTGCCTCAAGTGGTAATGGGTGTCTTTTGCGTGATACTGGCGGGATTTAATCAGTCAGCGTGGGTTATCTTCCTCGTGTGTCTGTACACGACTTTTTTTTGAAAATCAATTTTATTAAGTTTCTTTGGTGCATAACGAGGTTACATTCTTGCATTGCATTTATTAATGTGAGTTAACATAAAGAGAAAACCAGACGAAACACACCCCATGCCCCCCCCTCCCTCTCCCTCCCCCCACCCCCCTTCAGTTCGCGCTTACATAGCCTTGATAAACACTTGCACAACGGGCTCTCTTAATGATGGAGGCGTCAATACAATATGCGTGTGGCACGCCAAAGTCATATGGGCCCAACGAGTTCAGTTCTCAGCCGGGTCCTTGGCCCATGGTCCCACATCCGTGGGGAGGAGGGGAATCCCTCAGCTCAGTCCTCAGGACCTAGACCACTCGGCCGTACTTATCAAAGAAGGGGAGCCAAATTTCCTCGATACTGGACTTAGACTCATCGAGCAGGTGTGTGAGGAACTCCATGTCGTAGATGGCCCTTACTTTGGTCACCCAGGTTTTTTCCCCTGGCATTCTCGGGTGTTTCCATTTCTGCGCCAGACAGCATCTAGCTGCTACCAGCATCACCTGGAGCATGTGATCATGAGTGTTACCCCGGTCCTCTTCGTTACTAATCCCGAAGAGGAAGAGCCACGGGCAGGATACTCGTTCTATCCCATCTACCCCTTTGATCCAGGTCCGCACCTTGTCCCAGTATTTCTGGACCACTGGGCATCCCCACCACATGTGGACATAGTCACCTCTCTCTGTCCTACATTTCCAACAGTGTGGGTCATATCCTGGATGCATTTTGGCTATTCTTTGCGGGGGGTAGTGCCATCTATGTAATATCTTGAGGGCCTGATGGCGATATTGGAGGGAGGATGTGGATCGATTGGCCCGTCTACACATCTCTGTCCATCTCTCGTCATCAATTTCCTCGCCCAGGTCCCTACCCCATTGTATGCGTGCTGGTGGCGGGTCTCGGGGGATGGAGAACAGAAAGAGCTTGTATAGGCGGGAGATTATCCCCTTGGAGCCCCTTGCGGTCAGAAGGAGTTTTTCAAAGTCTGTGAGTTCCCTCCTGAGGGTATCACCCCAAGATGGTTCCGTGAGGGCACCCTTAAGCTGAAGATATCGGAACGGGGAAAGCGTGCCTATTCCCAGGGCTTCCTCTAGGTCCTTCAAGGGGAGGAAGGAGCCCCCCACCCACAACTGGCCGGTCCTACTAAGGCCCGCCTCGAACCATGTCTGGTAGGCTGCTGGTTCCGCTATTTTGGCCAGGAAAGGAGGGGCCCAGATGCAGCTCAAGGGGGAGGGCCATGTCGTGAGCCATCTATAGTAACCTCCCTCTCTCCACAGGGACCACAGTACTCTTAGAATCGGGTGGTTCAAGACTGATCTGGGGATCGTTCTCCTTGGGACCCAGAGCCATTCCTCTAGTGTGACGGGCGCCAGGGGCCTATTGTCCATGGCTACCCACTGTTTTTTCGGTCCCGGTGAGAAGTGATCGACCAGGATCCTCAACTGGGAAGCCCTATAGTACGTCTCGAGATCAGGGTAGCCCACCCCTCCATCTTCCTTGGTCCTAGTCAGAACCTCGTATGAAATCCTGTGTTTTTTGCCCTGCCAGAGGAATCTAAGGAGGATGCGTTTTGTTTCGTCAAAAAAGGCCTTGGGGACTTGGACCGGGAGCATTTGAAAGAGAAACAGAAATTTTGGGAGGATAACCATTTTTATAAGGTTAAGGCGTGCCATCCATGAGAGACCCGTTCCCGCCCACCTTTCTATGTCTCTCCTGATTGCTGACCAGAGGGGGGGGAAGTTGGCCCCATACAGGTCCTCAAGGTTACGTGTGATTTGGACTCCCAAGTAACGGAACCCCTCGTCGCTCCGCTTGAAGGGGAGACCCTCCACAAAGGCCACCTCCGTGTCTGGCAGGTTCCCACCCATGAATGCGACCGATTTGTCCAAATTAACCTTATACCCCGATAGTTCTCCATATCTTGCGAGGCCCTGCAGCACCCGAGGGATTGTTTGGGACGGTCTGGTGACATAGAGCAGGGCGTCATCCACAAAGAGGCAGATCTTGCAGTGCATATCCCCCATCTGTACACCACTGATGTCCGCGTCATTGCGGATCGAGATTGCCCACGGTTCCATCACCAATGCGTAGATTAACGGAGACAGGGGGCATCCCTGCCTCGTGCCACGTTCAAGGGGGAATTCCCTAGACTCAATCCCGTTAGCCACCACTCTGGCCGAGGGGGAGGAGTAGAGCGCGGATATCCATCCCAGCCACCTTGGACCCATCCCCACCGACAAGAGAACCTCCCTCATGAAAGCCCAGCTGACCCTGTCAAAGGCCTTCTCCGCGTCAAGAGCCAGTAGGAGAGCGCCTTCATTCCTGGCCTCGGTTGTGGCCAATACATGGAGGGTCTTCCTTAAATTATCGGAACCCTGTCTATTGAGGACGAATCCCGCCTGGTCAGGATGTATCAGGCGTGGGAGGGAGTTTTCCAATCTGGAGGCCAGGATCCTAGCAAAGATCTTGGCATCTAAGTTGAGAAGTGAAATGGGTCTGTAAGACCCACAAGCTGCCCGGTCTTTACCAGGTTTAGGTATGACGGTGATGAGGGCCTGTAGGAAAGTCGGGGGGATCGTGTCGTTGCCTCTAATTTGGTTGAACAATTTGGTCAGGGGCTTCACTAAGGTGGACTGGGTCTGTTTATAGAAATCCGCTGTGTAGCCGTCAAGGCCCGGAGCCTTTCCGGCCTTCAGTCTCTTGATGGCTCCCTCCACCTCCTCTTCTGAAATTTCCCCCTCGAGGGCCTCCAAGTCCTGGTCGGTCAGTTTGGGGAGGGGGTGTTCTGCCAGGTAGGAGGCAATGTCCTCCCGAGATTCGCCCGCTTGCCTAGAATAGAGTTTGCTGTAGTACTCAGCAAAGCATTCCGTCACTTCATGCCGGTTCCCATGAACCCTGCCCTCTTCGTCGGTCAACCGGGTAATCCCTCTCTCCACTCTACACCCCCTCGACCTCTGAGCCAGCAGAGTGCCTACCCTGTCGCCCTGTTCGTAGTATCTCTGTTTGGTATATCGCATCCTCTTAACCACCTCCCCTATGAGAACCGTATGGAGCTCCTGTCTTTTGCCCTGCATCTCGTCCAATAGTGCCCTCCGGTCCACTCCCGGGACTCCCAGTCTGGCCCGCAAGATCTGCAGCTCCCCTCGGAGTCTGCTCTCGATCAGGCCCCTCTCTCTTTTACGCCTCGAGCCCTCCGCTATGAGGAGGCCTCTGAAGGTGGCCTTCCCCGCTTCCCATACCATGGACATGTCCGTCTCCCCCGTGTCATTTGTCTCGAAGTAGGCCAGCATTTCCTGCTTCATGAACTCACGGAATGCTGGATCCCTAAGGAGCGTGTCGTTGCACCGCCATCGAGCCGATCTCGGGGCGATGGGCAGGGACCAGTTAGCTATAAGTAGTTCGTGGTCCGACCACGTTATGGTCTCGACTTTTGGTTGGGTCACCGCCCCATCTCCCTCCTCTGAGGCCAACAGAAGGTCGATTCTGGTGTAGGTGCAGTGCGGGGGAGAAAAGAATGTGTAACCACCCTGGGCCGGGTACGCCTTGCGCCAAACATCTACCCAGTAGTGATCCTTCAAGAGGTTCTGCAAAGCCAGGTTATCCCTCGTGATCCCCTTGGGTACCCCACCTCTGGCGGACCACCAGTCCAGTTGGGGGTCGGCTATGAGATTAAAATCACCCCCGAGAATCATGGCCCCCTCGGCCCATTCATCCATGACACCAAAGATCCGTGTGAGGAACTCCACCTGGCCCGTGTTGGGCGCGTATACGGTGGCGAGAGTAACTCGCTGCCCCTCGCAAAGCCCCTTGACACCCAGAAATCGACCCCCAAACCCCCTCTTGGTTTCCACCCCCGTTAGTTGGAGAGCCCTTCCCAGGAGAATGCCCACCCCCTCCTTCTTCGAGGTCGGGTGTGAAGCCCAATAGTTGCTGCCGATGTCTTTCCCCTTAATTCTGGATTCCCTCCCGCGCTTATAATGTGTTTCCTGTAGAAATAGGACCGTCAGGTGTTGTTTTCGGAACATGTTGCCCGTGAGGGATCTTTTATTTTGAGAGTTTAGACCCTTGACATTTAACGTGCCCACCTTCCCTTCAATCATTGTCATCATACCGTGTGCGTATTCTGAACCCCTCGTGGTGATTGAATTTTAGTGCCCCTTGCCAAGCGTATTCTTGCGGTCTGAACTGAATTTCCCCCTGAGTCCCCCAAACTACCCCGTTATCCCCCCCATCCCCTCCCCCCTTGCAACTGACCCCCCTCCCCGTGTCTTCCCTCCCCCCTCCCCACCCTTGAACCTTGAGGCGTCCGTCCACTCTCCCCAACATGTGTTGGGGCCGGTCAACGAACCACCAAGGACTCCAACCCCAGCCCCGGGGTTTTCGTGTATCTGGAGAGTCCCAGATCGCAAGTCCGATTCAGGTCGGCCCCTGCAGGCCTTCGGTGCACTTAACCGAGACAAAAACCAGAGACCCCGCCCGGGCCCTCAACCCACAACCAGAAACCCAAACGCGGGGCAACGCAAATAAACAGTTAACTTTTTAACATAATGGTCTGCCGACCCAAAGTCCGGTGGGCCAAACGCGGCACCGCCGCGGTGCCCGTTCAAGGCAGTTCGTGGGCCCAGGGCCTCCTGCGTCCGTACCCTGAATCGTCTCTCACCTCATGATTATCTCTCCTTCCAATCGAACGTCATTTTCATGAGTCAGTGTGATTTTCCGGGTTCATTGACGGGTGTCTGGTTTTCCGAAACTTTCGGGCCCCCTTGACCTTAGATTTCCCACTGTGATTTCCTGGGCCGTCGGGACCCCTAGGGGGGTCCCGTGGTCCTCCCTCCTGGGCGCCCGAATGGCCCGCCTGGCCGTTCACCAGATCGTCCGTGGCTCTTCGTATGTCCTCCTCCGACACCAGGTGGTGTTTCTCGCCTAGCCACTCAAACTCCAAATAGAAGGGGTGACCCCACCGATATCGGACTCCTTTTCCCTGCAACCATCTTGTGAGTGTGCCGCATTTCCTCCTCATTGACAGGGTTAGGGCCGAGAGGTCTTGGAAGATGGATACCTTCGAATCACCGTACTGTATGGTGCCAAGATGTCTCGCCTTTTCCAGGATTCTGATCTTGTCCCTGTAGTAGTGCAGCCGAACCAGAACCGAGCGTGGGCCTCTACCTCCCCCCCCCGCTCGGTGCACCCTGTCGAAGTTGATCGCCCCCACGTCTTCCGTTCCCAGGGCGATCCTCACGATATCGTGCACTTTGCCTTCAAGTCCTTGTACGGATTCGCCCTCAGATTCCATCAGGCCAAAGATTCGAAGGTTGTTCCTCCTCTCCCTATTTTCCATGTCGTCAACCTTGAACCGAAGCTCTTCCTCGCGCCTTTCCATGTCTCGGAGTCTCATGTCCATTTGGGTTTCGAGGAGTGTCGCCGAAAGTTGGTTATTCTCGACGACCTCCACGCGGTCTTCTAAGGTGGTGACCTTGGTGGTGAGGTCGGCCAGTTTGGCCCCCATGTCTGTCCTCATACCTCGTATCTCCTCCAGAATCGTTTGGATGTTGTTCTGGATAGCCCCCAGATCCGGGGGTGGGACGGTGGGGCTACCGGCGGCCATGGTCCTTTCTTTGGGAACAAACTGGTATTTCAGCAAGTTCTCTCTCCAGTTCATGAGGGGTTCGTGTCGGCCAGTTTACGACGGGCGCCGCCTTTCTCCGGGTCAGGCCGGGCCTCGGGCACCAGAGGCGCCGGGCGTGCGCTCCCTGTGTAGATGGACGGTTTTCTTCAAGTCGGAGGATGCCCAGGGGAGGAAGCGCCGCGGGCTCACCCTCTCGGGCCTATTCGTGGGCGGCGCGGCTCGTTCTGTCTCCTGCGCCACTCCGCGCCAGGTCGTGGGGGAGGGGCAGCCGATATCGCCTTGGTCCGTGTAACTCCGCACAGGAGCGTCGGATTGGAACCAAAGTTGGACCCAGGTGGGGGCCACAGGCTTCAACGTCTTTTGGGGGGGGTCGCGTAGTATATGGGACCCTCGTTTCGCCGATAAATCGTGATTCACCCGGGGCTGGGTGCGGAGCTCGACGTTCAGGCGTCCATCCTGCCCGCGCCCCCTGGTGGCCTCCCTGTACACGACTTTTAACAGTAGTCGCTGTTGCTAGCGCCGGCTAGCGTCTCATCGGCAATGGAAACGGTGAAAGTGAAAGGGCAACTAAAAAAAGGGCAACATCGCCTACCTCTCACAAAACTGATGGTACCCTTATAAAAATATGTTTTTTTTGTTTCCACTCAACCTGTTCTTGAAAGCCTGGAAAAAGGCGAATTCAGCACAACAAACCATGTGTTCCTAGCTCTCACAAGGAAATAACCACAGACTTCTTTGTACATCATTGTATTGGCATTTTCTGAAAAAACACACAATTTGCTCCTTTTTTGGATATTTTCTCTCACCCCCATACAGTAAACTAGGATTCCTTGGTGGCGTTATGACCGCCTACATGTGGGAAGAAAAGGGGCCAAAATTTGGCTGAGATATTACATGTAACAAATGTTACAAGGGATTTAATGGCGCCATAACGAAATCACCAAAAAAGGGCTTGGTGACTGGGGAGGAAACCCCTTGGCAGTTAAGGGGCTAAGGCAGAAGTTGGTATGTGCTTGTCGATGCACTCCTCCTAGCTGCTTCACTAGGCTTGTGTCGTCCTTTAAGGCTGATGTCCCAAACATGAGGAGAGTGTTGCAGGCAGCTGCCTTGTCCTTAGTTTGGTTCAAGGGCTATCTGGCACTTCCCATCTAAGAAGGGTCCAATGCTGAGTTCTTCTTGCTACTCCTTGTGAAGTCTTCAGATGATCTGCCCAAAAGAGGGGCTCAGCCCTCTTTTAAAGCCAAATGGGCCACATTGATTCGTGTAGGCTAAGCCTACCTCAATGAACCAATCCTGGATCCCCACCAACAATCTCCATGAGGTCTTAACCAGAGTGCTTTGCAACAGAAAAGGTAAAGGGCGCGACAAAATGTAATACTAACTCCCGTCTTGTCTGTTGTGGATAAAAGGGTCTCTCTGGTTAATGGAGCTCTCTGTGGTTACTGTTTAAAGCGGCAGGTCTCCCTTGAAGCTGCGGTGAGAACAGAATTTCTATCTCCTGCAAACCACTCTTTTCGTACTTTCTGAATCAGTCCCCCTGCAGGTGTTTCCTACTGTAAATACATAGTCTCAGACATGACAGGTCACTGCCCTTGATACTGTGAGGCAGGATTTGGCTTCGGGTTGACACAGTGCATTTCAAAGGTAGTTGGGGTTTCCGATATCCCTTGTTAAACTCTGCAGCCAGGCCCCATGTTGGACTGTTCCAATAAAACTGTGATATGCGAAGCTGGCACCAATAGCAGAGCCTAAACAAAGGGAACGGATGGATCCATGGAGCCCTTCTTAGTTAACTAGGCTGGCCATGTCAGGAGGAAGGATTGGCCCTCCCCCTTTTGAGATGACAAGTGTAATCCTGGCTGTCATATCCCAACTAAGTATGACAGGGGGGACGGCGCCTGTAGGCTGTGTCCACTCAGAGTACACATGTCTATGCTTTTGTCATGCAGTGAGCATAGGAAGATGTGTGCGGATTAGCCCCACACATTTCCCGTAGGTTGATCTACCACAATTCAATTCCATATAACATTTCTAAAAGGCCCAGGGGAGCGCACAACCACTCTGCGGATGCTCAAATTCCTCACATGCCTCCTAGCCTCAACATGTGAACCACCTCCCTAATGAGGGTCTGGTTCGTCCTCAAGGAAAAAGTACCGGCTGAAGCCATCTGCATTTCCATGCTGGGAGCCTGGCTTGTGCTGGATGTCCATATCTAATCCCTGCAGGGATATGGCCCAACGCAAACACTTAGGGTTCTCCCCTTGCATGGCCATTAACCATCGACGAGGCTGGTGGTCTGTCTGGATAGTAAAGTGAGACCCATTGATGTAGGGTTTCAGCTTCTTTACTGCCCACACGACTGTGTAAGCCTCTTTTTCGATGATGCCCCATTTCCTTTCCCTTTTTGTCAAGGACTGGGGCCCCTGCATAATCCATCTTTCAAATCCTGAAAGGAGGTTTGACAGGCAGGGGTCTAAGTTACCTTCTTCAGCATTTCTTGGGAAGTTACATCATTCAAGGGCATGGCAAAGGTCCCATACCCCTTCATCAACGACCAGTAGTCCCCAGTAAGAACTAGAAAGACTCTTACCTGCATCTGTGTGGTGGGGATGTCCCAATTCTTCACAGCTTGTACCTTTGCTTCGAGAGGTTGTTTATTACTTCCACCGATCAGGTGTACTAGATAGGTCACTGTGCCCTGCGCTATCTGGCACTTTGTGGCCTTGATAGTCAGACCTGCATTCTGCAATGCCTGCAGCCCTTGTTTCAGGTGGGATAAGTGATCCTCCGAGGTGTGGCTGAACACAGCAATGTTGTCTAAATAGGCGACACTGAAGATTTCCAGACCAGACAAAACCTGGTTAACCATCCACTGAGAAGTGGCAGAGACATGCTTCAATCTGAAGGGCATCACATTGAACTGATAATGTCCTTCCGGGAATGAGAATGCTGAACTCTCGCTCGCTCCATCTGTCAAGCCGACCTGCCAGTACCCTGCCGTGAAGTCAAAAGGTACTCATGTACTTGGCATCGCCGAGCTTGTCAATTAGCTCATCTGCCCGAGGAATGAGATGAGCATCTTTCTTCTTGACAGAATTGAGCCCACTGTAGTCCACACAAAAGCGAACGTCAGTCGTCCCACCACTGTTCTAGTCAAGGGGCTGTGCAATGGTTCTATCACTCCTAGGAACACCATCTTGGAAACTTCCTCCTTGATGGTGTCCCTGATCTTATCGGACATCCAGTGAATCCTACTCTTCACCCGATTACGGTCTCCAGTGTCCACATCATGGGTGCAACGATCTGTGCAACCTGGAGTCTGAAAACAGACCGGCAAGCTGTCCCAGTATCCCGTGACATTCTGTCAGTTGCTGTTCTCACAGGTCCGTTGCAAGGTTGACACTTTCCACTGACCCATCTGCGGTTTCAGTGCGCAGAAGGTCTGGGAGGGGAATCAGTCTCCTCCTCAGTCTCTCTGTCAGTCATTAATGCTGTGACCAAGTCATCCCGGCTATAATGGGGTTTGAGCCGGCTGACGTGAAAATCCCTGCCCATCGGTTTAGGTCCTTTCATGTCAATGAGAGAATTTACCTCACTGACTTTTTCCAGCACACAGTAAGTCCCAGTCCACTTGTCCTGAAGGGCACTGGGTTTGACGAGCTCCATAAACCATACCCGCTGGCCTGGATAATAGACTGTCACTGTGGCATTAAGGTCATGGCAGTGATTCATCAGTTCCTGATTGGCCTTTAGGTTTTTTGTCGACTGTTCCATGTACTTTGCCATTCTAGACTGAAGGCCAAGTACATAGTACACCACATCTTGTGTCGAGGATGAGTGGTTGCCCTCCCCTCCTACTCTCACTAGACTGAGGGGAATTCGTACTGGGTGTCCAAACAGAATCTCAAAGGGGCTAAACCTTACTCTGTTATGTGGCACCTCCCTGTAGGCGGACAGAAGGCACGACAGGAGAATACCCCATTGTCTCCTCAGGTGCTCTTCCAAGCCACAATACCTTTCAGGGTCTTGTTGAACCACTCAACAAGCCCATTTGTTTGTGGGTGAAAAGATGTAGAGAACCGGTAGGTGACTTCACACTCTTCCCACATAACCTTCATATATGCTGATATGAAGTTTGATCCCCTGTCAGAAACGCCTTCCTTGGGGAATCCCCCACACACGGGAGACTATCCCATTCAGAGCCTTCACAACCACAGGGGCCTTGATGCTCCTCAGAGGGACATCCTCAGGGTACCTTGAGGCGTGGTCTACCACCATCAAGATGCACCTGTTGCCTGAGCTGGTTTGAGGATCCAAAGAACCCATAATATCCATGCAGATTCTCTCAAAAGGTCATCCAACCAGAGGTAGTGGAATTATGGGTGCCTTTTTTGGTACCACCAAGGGGAACTTACCCTTTCCATCAATCAGCCCAATGAATATACTGTCCTAGCTGTACCCACTGCCAGATGACAGCAGTGAGACTAGCGGCGGTGTCACAGACCACAGGAGTTCTGTGTCCATTGATTATACACATGTTCTAGATAGAGTGGAGTATTTTCTGGACCTGGGTTCTCTTCTGGAGACCCGGTATCGTTCCGACTCAGTGCAACCAATCCACATTTGGCCACTCCTTGGCCTAGTGGGAAGTCCTCTAGGAGGCCCACAGTAATGGTGGCCTCTTTCAGGAGTCCAACATTCACTATGGCTTGCTTGGGTAAGACCTTACAAGTAAGATCATATTTCCTATGGTCCAGCTCGTTACACATGAAATAACCTTTGGGTGGTGATAACGTAGGTGCCCCAGTGTTACGGGTGCCTGCGCTCTTCTTTCCGATGTGTACAGCTGAACTAAAGTTTTGGGATTTCCCTTCAGTCTTTTGGGTTCTGACTTTGAAGAGGAGTGGGTTGGACCTTTGTCCTTCCAATCCTTGTTAACCTGTTTGTTCAAAGATTTCTCTACTGGTTTAGGTGTGCATGCCTGCTCCTTTTCTGGACTCAAGTACTTACAAACCTGTCGGCAGCCTTTGCAAGCTCCCTAGGGTCTGTAATAGCCTTGTCGACAAGATGCTGGTGTAGGTCAACCTCACAATTCTTCAATACATGCTCACCCACAATCAAATTGTACATCCCTTTAAATATGTCAACTTTGTTACCAGACACCCACCCACTCAGATATTTCAACAAGTGTGTCAATGCTTCAGATGTCTGCCCGCTTTTCTTTCCGAGCTCTCTGAGGCACTTGTGATACTGTTCTGGCGTTTTAAAGTACTTCCTGAGGAGGGCCTCCTTCATGCTTTCATAAACGGGCCTTTCCTCTGGAGTTAACTGAAGAATTGCATCAGTACCTGGAGTCAATAAGTGACTCATCAGGGCTGCACCCCACAGTACCTCGTCCATCTCCTGTAGCTGAAAAGCAAGCTACAGCGCCTCAAACCAGTCAACAATATCCTTCTCCACTTCATAAGCCTGCACTACGTCTTTGGGGATGTGTCACTGGGGCTTATCCCGGCTACTATGGTTTGAGCCACTACCGCTGCTTTCACTAGAGGTGGATCTGTTGGCCTCCTCCTTTTCTTCAAGAGCCAGCTTGCACTTATCTATGGTGACCTTGTCCCGCTGTTTCTGTTCCTCTAGTGCTAGTCTCCTCTCCTATAGCAGGAGTGTCAGGTGTATTGACCCACGTTTGAGTCATTAAGCTTCAACATTTGGTGCTGTGGGCTTAGAAAATCCAAGATGGCCAAAAAGGTTTATAGTCAAAATCTCGAAAATTAAAATCTCGAAAAAAATCACGAATTAAAAATCTCGAAAAAAAAAAGATCACATTTTTTTTCAATGCGTTTTTTTTCAAAATGGGGGGGTCCCCCCCCCCAACCTCCCTTTTTTCATTTTTTTTATTTTACCCCTTTTTTTTACTTACCTGACCCCAAAAACACATATAAATAAATAAATACAAAATTCTATATTTTTTTTCTCGAGATTTTTAATTCGTGCTTTTTGTAATTCGAGATTTTATTTTCGGTATTTTGACTGACCACCGGCCAAAAAGCCCACATGTGCGCCAGAATCCAGGAGAACCGCGCAGTTTGTGCGCACACCAAAATGGTCGCCTAACCTTCCACCCACCAGTGCGAGCGTGATGGGCCAGGGGTGCCATGAGTGGAATGTGTGCCAAAGGAAAAACAGCAGTGCCTGTTATCTTAAAAAGCCCTTTGAAATCACCTTGGTTTCTCTGAATGCAAGCTCAAAATGCCTATTTCAAACATTGCAGGATATTCAAAAATCTCACTGAACACCAGCAGACATTTGGCAGAATGAAGTTTTGTGTGCATACAAAATTTGGAAAGAAAAAGAGCCCAAAACAATGTTCTTAACAAAACTGGCTGAGCTGTGGAGGTCAGCAGCTTAAGTTAAACTGAACTGAAAACCACTAAAATCAAAATGTTTAAATTAAATGAGGGACCTACTTTTGAGTGTCACATAGTTTGTAACTGTTGAAATGTCATAGTTTTGAACTTAGAATCAGCATTCTAGCTGCATGTGTAAAAAGTGTCAGTTTGATTTGAATGTAGAAAACTGGGAACAAAAAGTGACATTCAGCTGAAACCTGGCTTAATGAAACTGGATTCTGCCTGACAACTACCCCCCGACAGGAGTTGAAACTGGATCAACAGCTGTGTTCCCAGGACTGGCTGCATTCTGCTGCCCCCACAAAAAGGAGGTGACACCTCTCTGATTGAATTACCTGGGGACTGCAGGAAACTGAACAATGGACTAAGGCAAATGTTATATTGGGGGGGCTGTAAAGTGGCTTCCTCTTGGGAGAAGTGGGAGGAGAAGTGCCTGTGAGAGCCAGCTGAGCTTGGGGGAAGTGGATAAACCAGTTCTTCCACCATGTGATGTGGGAAGCCACACCCCTTTTTGACCAGGGCATAAGTTAATAAGATAGATAACTCATAGTGCGGACTGGTCAAAATTATATAAGTAATATCATTATTCTTGTGATTTTTCTGTGTACGTTTTAAGAGGCGTTAGGACCCTGTGGTGTATTCTGGGGGGTTACTAGCGGAAAATAGGGTCTCACTCCAAATGTCTGCATGTTAAAAATCTGGCACTTCATCAATTAATGTCCATACTCCATGCACACATGTGTGCAATTTTTGGTAAATGTCCGATATTGGTAAACCAGTCAAAAAGTGCAAAATGTTGTCATTTTTGAATGCAAGCACCCAGGAAGATCAGAGGCGGACAAGCATGGACCATAAGGAATATATAATGTGTACATGTAATTTCAACAAATTGTGTATCTGGGAAATATGTATTTGAATCAAATATAGATTTGTGGGCAAATTGACCAGGGGAGGATCCTGTAACGCTCACCTGATTCCCACGGAGGCGCTGGTCCCGGCTGAAATGTTATAGTCTCTTCAATTGAGAAGCGTAGAGCTCGGATGACTCTCTGGACTGGGCTTCCCCTTATTGACCATCTGGCTTGCAGGGTAAGGTTTCTGCAGGTGGAAGAAAAAAGGGTTAATGACCGTTTGGCTGGACTTCCTCCTCACTAATCGCCAACTCTCCGAAAGTCCAATGTCCTGGTGAGCTCTCACCTTAGGCGTATAAATGCTGGGCTCTCCATCCTGCGACTTATGCAGGGGTGCGTGGGTTCCAGTTACGTCACTGGAGGTCCTCAAAGTCTTTTGTGGCCTTAGAAGTGGCACAGGTGCTGAGATGCCAAAAGGTGATGCCGCCGTTACTTCACGAGCGGATGCCAGTAGGTATAAAGAGTTTATAGTCTTGAAGAGAAGGGCACCTTTAATGAAGTCTTTGCATTGTCTTTTTTAGGTGCCTGGATGCTGAGGGCGTGGTCACTGAGAGCGCGACACGTGCGGTTGTATGTAGGTATGGGAATTTCAATGACACCTCAATAATGTCCCTTGTTTTGTGTTTTCAGGTCTTGAGATGTTGCGGGCGTTGTTCGTCCGTTGCCGTTGCACGTGCGAAGTATGTGAGTATAATGATCTGTGACCTTATTATAGCACCTCTAACAATGTTCTTTTCTTATTTGCAGGTGTCGGGACCTTGCAGGCGTTTTCCCAGTCGCGGATGCACGTGGGGAAACACGTAAGTGTTAGGCTTTCTTGCAGTCTTTAATGGCACTTAAATAATGTCTTTTCTTGTTTTCAGGTGCCGGGCTGCTGCGGTTGAAGAGATCGTAATACGCGCACAAAAGCAGGTAAGAAAAGTAAATGCGGCCGCCTTCACCCGATTCCTACTTAACAATGTTCTTTGTCTTTACAGGTGCCGTTAGGCTGCTGAAGAGAAGGCCACGAAGAATCCGTGAAAGCACAGATGGATCAGGTAAGCGAGCGCGGCTGCGAACGTGTTGCAGCTTGCTAACCTTATGTTTCTTTTGCTTGCAGGTTCTGCCGGTGTCTGGATTCCTGGATGGTAAGTATAGTTCTCGTGTCTTTCTTCCACAGGTTGCTGAGTTGAAGCTGGAGATGTCACTGGAATGCTGGAGCTGACTCAGTGAGCGTCCTGCTGCAGATGCAGAATAACGTGAAGCACGTTTTCCCATTCGGGTGTGGTTTAAATAGTGTTGGAGTGATTGGGTGTCTTCTTCCTCAGCCTCACCCAGGTAAAAGAGTTCTTGTGTTCCAGAGCTAAGGAGTGGCACCAGCCCCACCCAGGTAAGAAAGTAGTCCCAGTTCAGGGAATAGTTCCTCCCAGCAAAAGGCTGGGGACTTCATCCTGCCAGCATTTGCAAGGGTGAGTATGCAGCATGGTCTGCTACAGGTAGGTCCACCCAAGCACCTTTGCAAGAATTATGAGCCCGGCGCCCCAGGCGCCGGGACTGAGGTTCCTTATGAGCCTGGCACCAGAGGCGCCAGGACATGGTCCAAAGGGCCCCAATAGGGGTTTGCTGGAGCCGGGGACGAGGGTCGTGAGCCTGCTTCCGGGAATGCTGGGCTTGACTTGGCTTCTCGGGAGCAGTGCTCATGACAGCACCCCCCCTCAAAGCCCCACCCAAACTTGTCTTCCCCGGAGGTTTTGGCCTATTGGGAAAAGTTCGGTGGAATTTTCTGACTAGACGAGGAGCATGGACGTGGTCAGAGGGTTCCCATGATCGTTCTTGAGGTCCGTAACCCTTCCAGTCGATCAGATAGTATAATTTTGACTTGATGATCTTGGAGTCCAGGATGTTTTTAATCTCAAATTCAGGTTCTCCATTTACTTGAATAGGCTCTGGAGGTTTACTCAGTCTGGTTCCAGGTTGCATAGGTTTTAGTAGAGATACGTGAAACACCGGATGTATTTTCATGTGGGATGGCAAACCCAATTTGACAGCCACTGGGTTTATTATGGCTGTAATTGGATATGGTCCCAGATATTTTGGGTTGAAGGTGTGAGGTCCTTTAAGTGATAAATGTTTGGTGGATAACCAAACTTGATCTCCAACCTGATATTGAGGGGCGTCTCTTCGGTGTTGGTCTGCTCCCCTTTTGTACCGTTCTTTAGCCTGTTGTAGGTGGATTGTCGCTTCTTTGAAAGCTTGAGTGATAGCATTGTGAAGTTGATCCACGGCAGGCGTTTCAAGATCTTGGGGCGGGTCGAGATTGGAGGTTCGAGGATGAATCCCACATAAAATGTAAAAGGGACTTTTTCCGGTTCCTGAATGGATCGAGTTGTTGTAAGCATATTCGGCTATCCAAAGGATATCTTTCCAATTACTTTCCGACTGCTGTAGCATACAACGTAAATATTGTTCCAGAGTTTGGTTTGTCCGTCGGTCTGGGGATGATGGCTGGTTGAAAGTCTCACATCGATTTGAGCTAAACGACAGCAACTTCACCAAAAGTGAGAGATAAACTGGCTCCCCCTATCTGAGATCAAAACCGAAGGGAAGCCGTGCAATCTTACAATATTTTCAAGGAATTCCCGTGCTAGAACTGAAGCTGAAGGTAAGCCCATTAGTGGAACGAAGTGGGCCATTTTAGAAAACAAATCTACAATTACTAGAATAGTGTTGTATCCGGAACAGGAGGGTAAATCGGTGATGAAGTCCATGGAGAGGGTATGCCAGGGATGTGGCGGGATGTCTAGCGGATGCAGGAGACCCGCTGGTCTTTCCTTCTGACCTTTGTTTTGGGCACACACACCACAGGACATCACAAACTCCTTTATGTCTTTTCTCCATGACGGCCACCAGAAGTGTCTCTTGACTTTTTCTGAGGTTTTGGCAATGCCTGGGTGGCCCTCCATCAAGGAATCATGGTAGCAAGAGATTACCTGTTTTTGTAAATCGGCATGTGGTAGGAATAGTCGTCCCTGAAAATAAGGCAGGTCTTTTTTTATGATGAAATCCTTTCCCTTCAATTGCCAGTTTTGTAAGTCCGAAGGGGTCACAAGTTGTTTAACTTTTGCTTCTATATCTTCGATGGATTGTGAAGAAATCAGGCCCAGGATTCTCTGTTCTGGAATTATTGGCGCAGGTTCAGGATTGACAATATTATCTCTCATTCCAATCCGGGAAAGGGCATCCGCTTTGCCATTTTTGTTGCCGGGGCGATAAGTAATTACAAAGTCAAATTCGGCAAAGAAAAGTGCCCAGCGAAGCTGTCTGGAGGACTAACCTTTGGCGGTTTTCAGGTATTGTAGGTTTCGATGATCGGTGATTACCGTGACAGTGTGTTTGGCTCCAAGGAGATAGTGCCG
This sequence comes from Ambystoma mexicanum, assembly GCF_040938575.1. NCBI lineage: Eukaryota > Metazoa > Chordata > Amphibia > Caudata > Ambystomatidae > Ambystoma > Ambystoma mexicanum. The sequence continues at coordinate 165,433,832 of NC_090926.1, read as the reverse complement.
CCAGGCCTTGAAAGCGGACTTAATTGCTAAAAGCTCTTTATCTGTGATGGTGTAGTTAATTTCAGGCGCCGAGAACTTGCGAGACCAGAATGCCACGGGATGCAATTGGTTAGTTTCCGGATCTCTCTGTGATAGAACCGCCCCATTGCTAAGCTGAAGGCATCGGTTTCAACGATGTAAGGGAGATCTGGGCGTGGGTGTTTTAGTATGGGTGCTGAGGTGAACTTGGCTTTTAGCTCTTGAAAGGCCTGTTCTGCTTCTGTTGACCACTCGAAACGTTTGTTTTTTCTTAAGAGGGCGGTGATGGGCTGCACCACTCATGAAAACTCTGGAATAAACCTGCGGTAAAAGTTGGCGAAACCTAACATGCTTTGGACACCTTTCACGGAAGTAGGTGATGGCCACTTGATGATAGCGTCCACCTTTCTCGAGTCCATGTGGACTCCTTTGGGTGTCAGAATAAAGCCTAGAAATTCGACCTCTGTGACGTGAAAAACACATTTTTCGAGCTTAGCAAAAATCTTAAATCGGCGTAGTTTTTCAAGGACGGCTCTAACATGTTTCCGATGATCTGCTTCTGAATATGAGTACACAAGGATGTCATCTATGTAGACGACTACGCAAACATCTATGAGTTCTCTGAGGACATCATTCATAAAATACTGAAAAGCGGCTGGTGCATTGCATAGTCCGAAGGGCATCACTTGGTATTCAAATAGTCCATACTTGGTGCGAAATGCCGTCTTCCATTCGTCGCCTTCTTTAATCCGTACCAAGTGGTAGGCTCCCCGGAGATCTAGCTTTGTATAAATGCAGGCGTTCTTAACTTGGTCAAGGAGTTCCGGAATCAGAGGTAGGGGGTATCTGTTCTTTACCGTTATCTGGTTCAGGGCACGAAAATCAATACAGGTTCTAAGGTCACCTTCTTTTTTAGGTACGAAGAACAGAGCCGAGGATGCAGGAAACTTTGATGGGCGGATAAATCCATTGGCCAGGTACTGGTCCAGATACTGTCGCAAATGAAGATTTTCAGGCTCGGTAAGGGCGTATATTCTACTACAAGGGGGAGTGGCTCCGGGTATCAGGTCTATTTGACAGTCCTAAGATCTGTGGGGAGGCAGGGTATTAGCCTGTTCCTCTGAAAGACATCTTGGAATTCTTGATACTCTGGAGGCAATTGCGGTCCTTCGGATGTTGCTACCGCTAGGCCAATACTGGGTCGAGGATAACAAGTAGGTGCGCACTCTGGGAACTGTATCGTCTTTGCTCGCCAATCAATTTGAGGATTGTGTTTCTCCAACCAAGGGATCCCCAGAATTATTTGGAACTGAGGGGCCTTGATCACATCGAACACGATTACCTCCCGATGTCCATCTTGGCCTAATAACGTAACTTCTGTGGTGGTATGGGTTACCGGTCCGGAGGCTATTTCCGTACCATCCACTGTGGTAAAGACGTCTTTAATTACCTTAGGACAAAGGGGTAGGTTCATCCTGGAAGCCATCTCGCGGTCTACATAATTTCCAATCGCTCCGCTATCAATGTATGCTTTAATGGCATGCAAACGATCCGGTCGTTCTGGATTTATGAGGACCATTGACATTATGAAGTGCGAGGTCAAAGAACCGTTTTTTACGCTCGGCAAGCGGACCTCTACACTTGTCGGGCGAGGTCGTTTCCCGGCTCGGGCTTTTCGGAATTCTTATCAGAAGCTCCCACTGTCTTCTTTGGAGGTTTCACCGGGCAATCTCGGTGGAAATGTCCTGAATTTCCACAATAGAGACAAAGCTGCAATTGTCGTCTCCTGTCGCGTTCTTTCTGGGTTAGGGGACCCTTTACGACCCCTATTTGCATAGGTTCTACGGCTTCAACTCCTTTGGTGTGAGTTAGTGGCTTAGAGAATACTCGAGTTTCGAACCTGGAGCGGTCTGCCTTTCTGTTTTGTAGTCTGTGATCCAATTGGACCACTAAATCAATGTACTCTGAACAATCTTGAGGGGGATTCACGACCTGGGCTAGGACGTCTTTGAGTTCGCCACGCAAACCCCTGTGGAAAAGAGTGATCCTCTTGTCCTCGGGCCATCTGGTTTCTACGATTAGTCTGTTAAATTACGCAATATAAGCCAGAAGATCCTGATTGCCCTGCCGTAGGGAAAGGAGTTCGTTGTCCAGGGCCTGCCCCTGGGAATGTCTTGCGAAAAGTCTTTCCATATTGGCCTGGAAGGCCTGGAAATTGTGAAGGATCGGGTCATCCTGTGTAACCAGAGGGATCTACCAATCAGCGGTGCTGCCGCTAAGATACGAAAGCACAAAGGCTACTTTAGTCCGATCAGTCGGAAAAGCAGCCGGTCTACAAAGAAAGTGTAATCGGCACTGATTTATGAACACCGCAAACCTCTTAGGGTCACCAGAGAAGCGTTTGGGCGGAGCCAAAGGCACATTTCCGGGCAGATTGATTTGAACAGCATTGGCTGAAGCCGCCGGGGTATAGGTCCCTCCTGAATTAGGTAGAGGGGTTTGCCCCGCTTGTGTTTGTAATAACTGTCTGGCGAGGTCATCAGTTCGTTCTTTGGACATAATCAATTCCCTCCTCAGGGCATTGGTTTCCTGGCGGGCAGCATGTACTTCAGCTCTTAATTCCCCTAGTAACTGGGCCAGTTGATCAGTGTCGGAAGTTTCCATAGCGCCCGGGTAGGAGGTTATTGGAGGGCTTTGCGTTCTGTAACGCTCACTTGATTCCCACGGAGGCGCTGGTCCCGGCTGAACTGTTATAGTCTCTTCAATTGAGAAGCGTAGAGCTCGGATGACTCCCTGGACTGGGCTTCCTCTTATTGACCGTCTGGCTTGCAGGGTAAGGTTTCTGCAGGCGGAAGAAAAAAGAGTTAATGACCGTTTGGCTGGACTTCCTCCTCACTAATCGCCAACTCTCCGAAAGTCCAATGTCCTGGTGAGCTCTCACCTTAGGCGTATAAATGCTGGGCTCTCCATCCTGCGACTTATGCAGGGGTGCGTGGGTTCCAGTTACGTCACTGGAGGTCCTCAAAGTCTTTTGTGGCCTTAGAAGTGGCACAGGTGCCGAGATGCCAAAAGGTGATGCCGCCGTTACTGCACGAGCGGATGCCAGTAGGTATAAAGAGTTTATAGTCTTGAAGAGAAGGGCACCTTTAATGAAGTCTTTGCATTGTCTTTTTTAGGTGCCTGGATGCTGAGGGCGTGGTCACTGAGAGCGCGACACGTGCGGTTGTACGTAGGTATGGGAATTTCAATGACACCTCAATAATGTCCCTTGTTTTCTGTTTTCAGGTCTTGAGATGTTGCGGGCGTTGTTCGTCCGTTGCCGTTGCACGTGCGAAGTACGTGAGTATAATGATCTGTGACCTTATTATAGCACCTCTAACAATGTTCTTTTCTTATTTGCAGGTGTCGGGACCTTGCGGGCGTTTTCCCAGTCGCGGATGCACGTGGGGAAACACGTAAGTGTTAGGCTTTCTTGCAATCTGTAATGGCACTTAAATAATGTCTTTTCTTGTTTTCAGGTGCCGGGCTGCTGCGGTTGAAGAGATCGTAATACGCGCACAAAAGCAGATAAGAAAAGTAAATGCGGCCGCCTTCACCCGATTCCTACTTAACAATGTTCTTTGTCTTTACAGGTGCCGTTAGGCTGCTGAAGAGAAGGCCGCGAAGAATCCGTGAAAGCACAGATGGATCAGGTAAGCGAGCGCGGCTGCGAACGTGTTGCAGCTTGCTAACCTTATGTTTCTTTTGCTTGCAGGTTCTGCCGGTGTCTGGATTCCTGGATGGTAAGTATAGTTCTCGTGTCTTTCTTCCACAGGTTGCTGAGTTGAAGCTGGAGATGTCACTGGAATGCTGGAGCTGACTCGGTGAGCGTCCTGCTGCAGATGCAGAATAACGCGAAGCACGTTTTCCCAATCGGGTGTGGTTTAAATAGTGTTGGAGTGATTCCGTGTCTTCTTCCTCAGCCTCGCCCAGGTAAAAGAGTTCCTGTGTTCCAGAGCTAAGGAGTGGCACCAGCCCCACCCAGGTAAGAAAGTAGTCCCAGTTCAGGGAATAGTTCCTCCCAGCAGAAGGCTGGGGACTTCATCCTGCCAGCATTTGCAAAGGTGAGTATGCAGCATGGTCTGCTACAGGTAGGTCCACCCAAGCACCTTTGCAAGAATTATGAGCCCGGCGCCCCAGGCGCCGGGACTGAGGTTCCTTATGTGCCTGGCGCCAGAGGCGCCAGGACATGGTCCAAAGGGCCCCAATAGGGATTTGCTGGAGCCGGGGACAAGGGTCGTGAGCCTGCTTCCGGGGATGCTGGGCTTGACTTGGCTTCTCGGGAGCAGTGCTCATGACAGATCCGCTGACCCATAAACAGACCTCATCATGATGACAATCCATTTCCTTCCCCCAATCATGGGAGAGGGGAGAATTGGACCAATGACAAGTAGAGAGGGGCAGGCTCAGTTATGCCACGGACACACCCCCTTCCAAAACACATAAAAAGAGACTGCTGGGAGAGGTAGAGATATTCAATTCCATTTTCTGCGGGACGCTCTGCCGGGAGACTCCAGACTTCACATCCATTAATCTTCAGAGACCAGAAATTTACTTCAGAACTTAAAGCAAAGGCCTAAACCCACAAACTGAGAACTCTTCTCAGCAGGCCTCAGCATCCTTAAAATCATTTGCAAACTATTCCACAGCAGGGCAAGCTGTCTGAATTATTGTGCCAAGAACTTTTGCCAGTACCCAGAAAGCAGTGTTACATCCAGAATCCACTTGATCCGGACCGGAAAGCAGAGCAGTATCCAGAACCAGAGGCCGCTGTATCCAGAGAGGCTAGACCAGCAGAGCAGAGCTGACCCGGACCACTGTGAGCAGAACCAGAGATCCGGATCGCTGTGAGCAGAACCTGTGCCTGATTGACCCGCCGAGCAGACAGAACCGCCGCCGGACGTGTTGACCAGATCCGTGAAGAGGCCTAGTTCAAATTTATATTGTGAGTACCTAGCAGAACTGTGCAGAACCAATCTCTTAGTTAAAATAATCTAATTCAAGCTATTTTAACCTAAGTAGAACTGCCTCCTAGAAATCGTGTCATCTGTCATTTTGAAAGCTGCACAACTGTCACCTGTCAATTCTGCAGCTGCAAGCTGTCACCTGTCATTTTGAGTTTTACTTTAAATCCGAAAATCTACCTTTATTAAATCTTCCGAATCTCTGGAACCGTTTGTATGAAATTTATCTTTCATTTTAAAGCTGTGATTCTAGGCTTTCCAACGAACCTAGGACCGACTTCCTACTCCCTATACTTTTTCGGCAATCGCGATTTACGCACCTGCGAAATTTACTGCGATTTGCGATTTTGGCTCAATTTCTCCACTTGTCAAAATAGCAGCTCCATTCTTTCCTTTGTTAAAAATCTGTTTGCAACCTGGTAATAACTCATAGAGCATTGCTAAAGTGAGCCTGAACTAATACCAACAAGCATCTCTCACTCACCCTGAATCTGTAGAGGGAATTAAAATCAGTTAGCACATTTTCCCATCCATTGCCATCAGATTTAAAAGCATTTTGGGCCTGTGTTTCAAACTTCTGCCTGTTTCCTCTAAGCTTGCTGGGGGTGGGGGACTGAATTCCGTATTGTATTTGATTCTATTCCCGAAGACTGTGTGTGTTACTTCCATCTCCTTGCATTGCATATGGGGGGGGGGTGAATTGCCACCAGGGGAAAAGTGATTACATTGTCTTTTGTTGAAGCCATATCAAGTTATTTTCTGTACTGCATTTCATTCATCATTGCGTTTCCTTGAACCATATAAAGAATTCTTTCCCACCTTATTCTTCTGTTCCTATTCATAAGTTACCTCTTGCTGATTACTGCTCATATTCAGAAGTGTAATATCCATTATCAATTTATTTATAGAAGTGTGATATATATATATATATATATATATATATATATATTGTTTATATTTCTCAAATAAACCTTTTAAATTTGCAAAACAGACCTACTTCTTGGCTCAGTGGGGTCAGGGAGATTCTAAGAGAGGGGTGTTATATAAGGGTTGTCATCCAGAGTACATGAACTGGACCTAAAAATATATCAATAAGGGTTTCCCTCAGCATCCCAGACTAGGCATTGACTTAGCTGTAGTGTTGGGGTTTCCCTCAGCATCCCAGACTAGGCATTGACTTAGCTGTAGTGTTGAAGTGAAGCCGCTTAACAGGAGCTTTGTAGCAGCTATCTCACTAATAGCTGGAACAATTACCAGGCCACTTATAGAGCTTGCCCAGGCCTGGGACCTGCGTGATGCTGCACTAGCCCCTGACCTCACTGACAGTCTAAGGTGTTGAAAAACCACACTTGCCTCCCAGTGGGATGGCTGGCGAGTGTGATGAATCAACTTTCGGGGCACCAGTGATCCAGGGATTAATATCGGTTTCTAAACCATCAATCAGGCCCACACCTCTAGTACACCAGAAGGGATCCAAAGAGATTGGAAACAGAAGTCAATTATAAACCTCCTTGTCCAATTTTGGTAATCTGGACAGAACAGCAGGCTTATCTCTGCATGGTCGTGGTTCATTAGTTAGTTGCAACACAGTGAAAATACAATTATTACCCAGCGATAAAAGGGACTGTCTAGTCAAGGTTGTATACAAATATCTACTTTATTATTATTCAACAACAAAATGCATAAAACCAGATGAAATTCGGAATATGTATTGATATACAGGGAGAGCCCCCAAGAAAGAAGTCAGGAAAAATCTTCAAAGAAAGCCAACCAGTAAGTGGTAAGTTTCCAAACGTTATGAATGATCCAACTTGAAATCCATTTTCTATGGTGAATTTGTTTTCTGTACGTGGTTTAACATCCATGCAGGTATTAGAGAACTAAGGTAAAAAACATATGTCAGAAATCTCTAATGGTATTTTTAAGTTGTATGGATCTTGGTACATTTAAGTTAGGAACTAAAGACCATTGTCAAATGCACAACCTCGGGTACATTGTATGTTAAATCTATTATAGAATTCAGGTATTTCCATCCCCTAACAGACCATACAAACGCCATTAGTGGGTATAACTTCAACTCTAATAATGGATCGGATGAAATTGCAAATTTAAAATTTATGTGGCTCTCGAGCAACATTAGTCAAGTGAAGGAACTAGGTATATTTATATTTCCAAGTACCATTTTAAGATGGCCGCCGCCGTTACGGCAGAGGAGACAGTGACAAGGGACATGGTTGGCGTGGCAACAGATATACAACTCTGTGCGCACGGCAGCGTTTCTCAGTAGATTGATGCCGACATGAGGGACTGTGCAACAACGCGGAAACAGGTAAGCGAGGACTGGAGGTCGGTTTATTATGGCCGCCTGCCTTCACCTCCTGCCGCAGGGGTTTAGCTGTAATTGGGAATGATAACGGATACTCGCACGGGCCTGCCGTGAGACGAGTTTGGCTGAACATTGAAGTGCCAAAGGGAGGATAGGGGGTGGAACATGGGAGCGAGTATGCAATTTAATTTTCCAAATAGTGACACACAGGATGCAGAGTTGTATACAGTTGTGATTAGTACATCACAATTATAAATACATTTAGAGTTGCGATATGCGATAAGGAGAATAAAGAGGAAAGTTAAAATACAGGGCACATTAGTCAACATCAGTACATAATGTTATTTGTATTTTACAGGGATTAGCCCATGATTTCGTGAAACTGATTTCTGGTAAGCAACAAGTATATCTTTTCACGTAATAACAGAGGTTTGGATATATGTACCAGATGCTGTGCCGTTAATATTCATGAGTGCATTGCAAATAGACAAAATATGTAGGAGCACGCCTATTCATTGCCATAACAGTTGAATATGAACCAATTTAGGCTAAATTTTAAGCTTTTATTCAGAATGCACAAACTATGTCTACTACTTAACGGAAATGACAAAAAGTAGTCCTTTGAATTCATGGGAGACGTATCTACAAGGCTTAATCATATCCATATTTTCGTTTCTCTTTTTTTCTCTTTGTTTTCTTTTCATTTGTGTTTTTTTCTCCCCGTTTTCCATGTATTATTTTATTGTGTCCATTTGTATGTGTACATGATGATATATGTTTGTTTCGTACTACAATGATGACTGCAATCACATTCTTTCTTTTCCTGCAAATGCCTGGTCTAATTTATGTTAATTATTTTACATGCATTAATTTGTGGAATGTATTGAAGAAAGTACATATAAGGATATAATTTGCCCATAAATAAGTTATTGTTTTGAAAAAGGCCCTTGAGAGGCTGAAACACATGTCAACAACAAATGGGAAATAGGAGTCAATAAATTATAAATTGCTCCGACAATACCAAATCAAGTGTGACTCAAACTTGATTTAATTAAGGAGGTGGCGCAGTCTTAGTGTGTACCAATCTGCCATAGTTTTGAACCAAGGAAAGGAGGGGACTGGTCCTTACCTAAACCAACAGACTAACGCGACACCAGACCAACCGGAGGCATACTAAGGTCGTGGGCACATGTAGCTGCACCCAGAGTCAAACCCCAAATAAAACACAAATAAAAAAAAACATTGCACAATTCCCGACAAAGAAGGAGCCATTAGAATCTATAAAATGAAATATCGAAACTGGCTAAAATCGTTCAAAATACTCAGAGATCAAGGACGCGTTAATTAATGCTTGGACTGATAATCCAACGTAAATCTAGAGACATCTGGAACATTTTAAATATGAATAACTCCCAAGAGTCAAGCTTGGCCAATGGCATTTCCATGGTAACATGGGAATACCATTTCAGGAAAGTTTTTGCTGGCACATCGGCACATGACATCATAAAGCCTTCCCAGTCAGCCGAGCCCTGGGACGTGTGCCAATCCAGAGACAGACTCCTTACACTGATAAAACAGTTAAAGAACTCCTGTGCTGCAGGACCTGATGGGTTAATAAACGTTATGATAAAAGAAAAAAAGGAGCTATGGGCCGACTTTATTGTGGATTTATTTAGAGTAATATCAATGTCTATGTCAATATCTAGTTCATGGAAGTCTGCGGTCATTGTGCCTATTTTCAAGAAGGGCAATAGGGACAATCCTGCCAACTATCGCCCTATTGCCCTCTTGGATATATTAGTAAATATTTTAGCTACTTGCTTGCAACAGAAAATTGCGGCATGGGCATCAAATAAGAACTTACTAGATGTCCGCCAAACTGGCTTTACCAAAGATGTTGGTACAGAAGTCAATCTTCTAATAGTGAATCTGTTAAAGCTGGAAACTTTAAAGACCAAGAAGAAAATCTTTGTGGCATTCATAGACATGCGTCAAGCTTTTGACAGAATAAACTGCACAAAATTGTGGAGCATACTCACATCATGGACTTGTCCCCCAGCCTTACTTGAGCCTCTTATGGCCCTACATGAAGAAACATCAATAAAAGTCTACATTAACAACAGCGGTCATTTGACAAGAGATGTGCCAACAACACATGGAGTCAAACAAGGATGCCCATTGGCAGCGCTGATGTTCAAGCTTTATATTGCTGACCTGCCAGTAGCCTTCCAGAACATCCGTTGCCTTCCACCAAAATTGAACCATCAAACGATAAGTTGGGCCTTATACACTGACGATATTGTGCTATTCGACCAAACTGAGATTGGTCTCCAACGTCTCCTGAATGCATTGGTCGTTTACCTGCAAGCAAACGACCTTGAAATCAATGCTGCGAAATCAAAGATCGTGACATTTGGCACAACACAAAAAAGATCCTTGAAAAGATTTGGTTGGTCATCAGATGGTGAAAAAATTGACTCTGTCTCGGCGATACGATATCTTGGGATCCAAATCAACAAATCCATAAGAGAAAAAGATTGGATAGTTGATTTGAAGCATTGTATGGCATTTTTTACACTGCAAGGTAAACGTTTACATAACGAATATGGTAAATTCACCTTCATTCCAATAATGACATTTTATTGGCAGAAAGTCATCTCTGCTCTAACATATGGGGCAGAAGCGGGATTAAATCTTGGTAATCGGATCTGGGCAATCTTAGAAGGTCAGTTCTGGAAAGGAGTGTTGGGGTTACCATCCTATTTTTCCATTGCAGCAGTACGACATGAATTAGATCTGGACCCTCTAAATGGCTTGATTCAATGGAAATCAATTGCTCTTCTATGCAAAATGAACATAAGTACTGTTGCACCTGCCTACGAAATACTAAAAGAATCGGCTGAAAATCCATATACCGGAGTCCTAGGCATCTGCGCTATGAAAATATGTTAGATCTTAACAACCACTGACATTTTTTGGGCAACTGTAAGAGACATGCTGCAAATCGCTAAAAAAAAAGATCAGACGATGGCACTGGATAAAAATACTGAAATACGTGACTTCATGCCTTCTGCACTTAATCTAGGCTTAACATGTAACAAACTAGACAAACTACCTAAGTATCTAGAAAGATTTCCATCTAGGCCCCATCACAATAAATTCCTGAAATTGCGGCTTAACATCTATAAAACAAAGGAGATGATGTGGGTGAGACATTTCAAAGAAGTATCAGACAACAAATGCTGGGTCTGCAAGACCGAACCGGAATCCTTAAAGCATTTAATCACTGCATGCAGTCATGTGTGTATCCAGCGTTCATTCTTTCTTCAGCATCTTATATCAATTCATCAAAATACTTAAGATTAGTGGAATACATCTATAGCTGGAAACAATGTCAGACTGACATGTGCCTTGGTGGACTTTTTGGAAAATATCCTACAAGTGGATCCATCTCTATGAGATAGTCTTTTCTGCAAAGAATCATAGAAATCGAACAGAATTGAAATAAGATCACCTCTGGAAAAGATGTAGAAGATTTTGAGATTGATGTATCTTTGCAATTGAAATTGTGTAAACAATTAATTGTTACAATAAAAATAAAAATAAAATAAAAAATAAAAAGAGAGATGAAGTAAGATGAGGACACAGGGGGTGTTGGAATCAAGGTTGGAGAGCAGGTCTTCACAGATGTTCTGAAGAGCAGTTTACGTGCTTCTGGCAGCTCTGAAGCCAGACTGATGGTCATCGAGACAACCAACAGATTCAGTGTGAAGATTAAGCTGGGAGATGGCTGCTTTTCCATTAGTTTGCCCAGGAAAGGAGTGATGGAGATTGGGCAATAGTTAGCCGGGCAGGACGGGTCGGCAGAGGGTTTCTTAAGAAGAGGGTGCACAAGGGAGTGCACAAGGGGGGGAAGGGAAGACTCCAGTGGCGAAAGAGTGGTTGCAGAAGTCAGCCACAGCAGGAGCCAGGGTGTCAATGTGGTACTTGATGGTTTTGGAGGAACAGGAGTGAACCTGTTTTGACAAGACTTTCATAGATGGAACTTGTCTATATACCTCGTCTAGGGAGAACAGGGGAAAGGTAGAGAAGAAGGGAGGAGAGGTGGCCAAAGAAGCGCCAGAGGAAGAACAGGGAACAGAGGGAGGGGGGGAGGAGGAGAAAGAGAGAGGACAGGATGTCTGGAGTTTTAGAGATGAAATGAGAAGCCAGAGCTGTGCAGAGGGCCTCGGAGGGGTCAGGAGAGGTAGAGACTGCAGCAGGATTGCCAGTTCCTTGCAGATTTTAAAGAGCTCGGCTGAGTTGTTAGATGCCGCAGAGACGTGGGCTCTCTTCTTGGTGCCGACAGAGAGCCAGTGTTGCCTTTGGACCAGGCGGCAGGGCAGTTTGTCAGAGGATGTACCGGAAGCACGCCAATTCCTCTCAGCCACCCTGCACTTGCGTTTAAGGGTGACAAGGTCTGAGTCGTACCAGGAGTTGCACTTGGCTTTGGGCTTCAAGCGGATCCTCATGACAGGGGCAAGAACATCAAGAGGATCAGATATAGCAGAGTGGAGCATGGAAAGGACTGTGTCAGGGTGTGAGTCAGCCAAAGGGGGAGTGAGGGGGTGGGAAAGTGGCAGCGAAAGACTCAACTGACACACGCTTTATGGATTGGATAACCAAGAAGGTAGGTGGCAGTGCTGGAGTTGGCTTTGCCTGAGGAGTAGAGAGGGTAAGCTGGGAGGAAAGGGGATCACTCCAGGAGAGAGGAGTGGTGAGAGGGATAGAAAGGGGAAGGTCAGAAGAAATCAGAAGAACATCCAGAGTGTGCCCTGCAGAGTGAGTCAGACCAGAGGGGAGAATAGAGAGTGAGAGAGGTTGCGAAAGAGTCCAGAGGAAGGACAGGAAGCATCCAGGTGGATGTTAAAGTCTCCAAGAAGAAGGAGTTGAGTGGTCGAGACCAGGAGGGAAGTGGAGAGGTTCGCCCGTTCGCCCACTCAGAGAGGAAGGAGGAGATCTGACCAGGTGGCCGATAGATGGTAGCCACAGTAAGGGAATGGCCAGGAAAGAGAGGGCCTGTAGACCAGGCATTTAAAAGAGTAGGCCTGTGTAGGAATGACAGAGGCAGGGATCCTCTCAGGGAAGATCAGGGCTACAAACCCACTGGAATGATTGGATCGGGATGCGGAGAGGATCTTGTAGCCAGTGTCAAAGCTTGTGACAGACCTGGCTGTGAATCATGTCTTGGTGAGACCAAGAACATTGAGGTCAAGTTCTTCCAGGAGGCGGCAGATGTAAGAGGAGTGTTTGACAGCAAAGCGAGAGTTGAGAGTGGCAATCTGGAGAAGGTTGATGTCCTTGAAAGACTTCCGGGTAGGGGTACAATCAGAGGTACACCCTGCAGAGGTGTAGAAGATGCCCGAGGAGGGGCAGAAGAGGAAGGAGGAGAGGGAAAGGTAGCCAAGGAGGAGACAGTAGGGGGGAGGCAAAGAAGCTGTGGGGGGAAGAGAGGAGACAGCAGGAGAGGAAACGAAATTGATGAGGCGCGGGAAGCATCTATCAAAGAGGAGAAGGTTGGCCTGAGGGTCTTGGACCAAGACGGTACCATTCAGGTCTGTGTAGACCATTGCATTGTGTCCTAGGAGGTACACTTGGAAGTGTTGACACCCTCATAGGATGGCGAGAGCCTCTTGCTCGATGTGGGTGTAAGTATGTTCGGTCTTGGTCAGTGCTCTACTCGCAAACACAATGGGGTGCGTGATCCCACTCTGGTCCGTTTAGGTGAGTACGCACCCCTGGCGTCCACCACCAGTTCCGTTTTTCTGGTCGTGTTAAAGAAGGGCATTGCCATACTAGCCATGAGAGTCTTTTATCTGCTGGAAAGCGTGTGCATGTTCCTGTCCCCACGCCGACGGTGTGTCTTTCCTGGTCAGTTTTCAGAGAGGGGCTGCAATGGTTACCAGGTCGGGTATAAACCTGTTGTAGTAGGATGCCATGCCCATGAAACACTGTCATTCTATTGCTGTGGTTGGTGGCTGGGCGTTTTGCACATATGCTAATTTGGCAGGGGTGGGCAAGACTCCCTTTGTGGTGAAGACATATCCAAAGAACAAATGTTCTGGTTTGCCAAATTCAAATTTTTCCACATGTAAGGTCAGTCCTGATTCTTCTAATTGGGCTAGCACTGCAGCTAATCGAGTGTTGTGTTCCTCCTCTGACCGGCCATACACAAGGACGTTGTTGCTGATGTTCATGGCCCCGGGCAGATCTTGCAGTACCTGGCGAACCTCATTTTGAAAAACATTGGCTGCTGACGAGATACCAAAGTTTACTCTGCGGTACCTCCGGAGCCCCAGGTGTGAGAAAAATGTTATGTACCTGGACTCCTTGGCTTAGCGGATCTGGTGATAGCTGGAGTGAAGGACCCGTTTGCTAAATACTGTTGCTCTGGTCAGGTCGAGGATCAGCTCATCAATGGTGGGCGTGATATGCCGCTCACGCCCAATTGCCTGGTTGGTTTGGAAGCTTCATGTCAATGCAGATTCATACTGCGTTGGTTTGGCTTTCACTGATCCACTCCACCTGTTCACATGATGAAAGCTTGCATCACTGTTGCCCTGATTCACTGTTTGTTTTGGTGGAGTAGGGGTCCTGGACCGCTCCTACTCAAGCTGGCCTGTTCTTTGTTAATCCCCCATTCCCATAGGACTTTATGGGAGTGGGGTCACGGAAGCACCCGTGTCGGCTTTGCCTACCGTGAACACTGTGTCCGGCAGAGTCAGACCTGTCGGGCTCAGCGGCTCCAGCATGCAAACCTGTAGTTTGCCCGTCCGGAAACAAGGGTGCCGGTGAGCTTACCGGCATCATTGTTTCCGAACTGGCAAACTTGTAATGAAGCCTAGTGTCTGTTCTACTGCACTCTGTGCTTCGTCTGTTAATTATGAGAGAAACCTGCTTTTCCATCATGATTTACTCTGCGGCCACATGATAATTATTTCCATACAGTTTTAACTTTTTGCCTGCACCAGCTGGGTGTCACAAAGTTCAAACTCTCTTGTGAAGGAGAAAACGAATGCTTACGCTCTTGAAATCACATTTACTCTCAAAGTTTAAAAATAGGGAGTTAAATACTCCATCAAAATCTTATCTGGAGCACTGCTTGTAACCTTATAAGTCATACCATACAAGGATTATTGAACAATATTGACTTAGCGTTAAATGGGCAATTAAGAACGTATTCGAGGGTCTGGCCATCCAAAGAATGAATGTATTTCACTAAGCAGTTTAATACATCACTTATTTGGAGAGCATGCATGCATTGTTTTAGATTATTTGAACAGCTGTAACTTTCTATCGATGGGACAGTCGAATGTTTTAGAATTTTTGAACGCGTTTCCCTAACTTGAATGTGCTATAAAACAAATAGCGAATACTTCAGCTTTTTGGGGAAAGCTAACGATGACCCCTGAGAAGGGCAGCCAGGCCATGCAAACTCTGCTCTCCATAATTTTGCCCCCCAATAAAACAACGGCGGCGCGTGAAGGGGGCTGGCTCCGTGTGTCTGATGAGGTGTGATTGGCACCTTTACCAGCATGTGCGCCCGAGCCATTTGGGAGTCAGCACGCGCCAAGATTCCGTGTTTACACTAACACCTCTGAGGCAACGCCACCCAACCCAGCGCGCCCCCATCAGCCCTCCAACTCCCTGGGGTGTTTGTCTAGAGGGGACCAGTGTCAGGGGCCAGCTATAAAGGAGCGTTCAGGGCCGAGAGCGCCAGAGAGAGACAGCAGCAGCGCCAGCACAAGCCGTGGAGCTCAGGTCATAGCGCAACGCGGGACCCAGCAGCACGAGCACAACAACCACCACAACAGCGCAAGACACGCACACGCAGCTGCAGACAGTGGAACACAGCAGAAGGAGCCAGAGCCGCCGCCATAGCACAAACCACTGGAGCGCAACAACTGAGCCAGCAGTCAAGGCCTGACAAAAAAAGACAGCAACGCAAGGCCAAAAACCCAACAGCACTGGCACAACAGCAGCAGAGGCATTAGCACAAGGTACAGGATACGTGTCTCGGCTGCCGCAGCAGCGTAGGCCACCGCACTACATCTGCCGCAGCATCACAAAAAACAGCAGCACAAGAAACAGCAGGAGGGTCCCCAGAGCCACTGCAGCAGGTCGTGGTACTACTGCACAAGCCATAACAGCACAGCTGGGACAGCAGCACCAGTCACCAACGAAGTAGACACAGCAACCCAACTGAACGGCATCACAAGGCACAGCAACGGCATGGAGCGCCTAAAGGCCGCAACTCACGCCTTGCATCAGAGGGGAAGCGTCCGCTGTGCGCGCCTTGCAGGGCCCACAGCAGGAAGTGGCAGGCCAAGGTAAGTGTAACCTGGAGCATCCACGTGCACTACAGGGAATCTAGTGTCAAACAGAGCTCAAATCTAGGGTAAGGGTGGGTGGACGGAGACCTCCCACTATTTTACAGAGCCCGGACACTTTTTTCAGAGGGTACCTTGCTATGCTAATTTCTGGTGACACCACATGTATGTTAATGAGTCCCACCACTTTTTTAGGGCTTGACCCCAGGTGCAAATAGACCCCCATAGCAAGCTGCACCTACTGCCACTTAAACATGCAGCCCTGTATGTGCTACACCCATCACTACAAGCAGGATAGTGCCATATAACCCCCCCTTCCCCAGCAAGCTGCATCTGTGTGCCACATAGCCACCCACAGACATGCGGCAGTGGCCATGTGTGTGCTACACACATCACAGGCAAGTAGTGCCACATACGGTGGCCCTGTGTGTTAAGTTATGTTATCTTGCGTTCGTGTAGTGCCTCCTCCCATAGGCTATGTTGTGGAATCGCTTTGCCTGTCAGGAGAAGAGAGATGGTAGCCGTGCCCCACTCAGGCTGGCAAGCGGAGTTTGACTTCCGTTGATGGGTTGGCTTTGGATGGTGGGGTATAGCATTCGAGTGGAGGGGGGGGGGGCAGGGAAAAAGGGGTCTTATCGGGAGAAGTTAAAATGAAGGCTGGGTCATAGAAAGGGGCCTCCATGGGTGGACTGGCCTATAGGGCACTCTGGAGATTTCCTGCACCCTGGGCCTCTTTTGTGTGGTTACCTATTTTATTTCTACATTTTCTCATAGGAAAATGGTTGGGCTTGCTGAAAATATGTAATATGGGGCCACTTTGAACATTATTTCCAGGGCCCCTTTAGGTTCCCAGTCCACCACTGGGGGGCATCACAGCGCCTGGGAGCATAGAGAGGCAGTGCGGGGGAGGAC
Organism: Ambystoma mexicanum; assembly: GCF_040938575.1. NCBI lineage: Eukaryota > Metazoa > Chordata > Amphibia > Caudata > Ambystomatidae > Ambystoma > Ambystoma mexicanum. Next base: position 165,417,204 of record NC_090926.1, on the reverse strand, counting down.
AGGGCAATGGCGAGATGTGAAGTCGAGTAGAGACACGGAGAGAGAGGGATTGTTCCCGGGCAGCCATGCATGGCGGTGTCGGCTGAGCAGAGGCGGGGGAAGACCTGGGTAGTCCGCAAGGGGCGCATGTGTGGGGAGCTCCTCTGCCATTGGCGTGGCCTCGTAGTGCTTTGGCCAGGCTAGGCGGGCCTGCTTCCACTGTTCTGGGATTCCAGAGGTCTCTAGATATTACATATTTAATGGCATTGGGGAAAACGTGTCTGCATGGCATTAAGATAACCTTGCATGCTAAATATACCAGACTGTGCCCTACAATAGCAGTCCGCGTGTTCGTGCCGAGGTTGCAATGTGTGTGGGTGAAGTCTGGTGTGTTGACTGTGTCAAGGGCGAGTCCATGGTGCTTGTCTGAATACCTTAGCACTCACCGTAGGTAACCGAGTGATACTTCGGTTGGAAAGTCTGGGAGGCGTTTGAGAGCAGACGAAAGAGATGTGTATGTATAACGCTTGTGTATAGGCGCGTTATAAATGCCATATCATATCAATGACACTTCACTCTTTCAGTGGTGTCAGGTGGATGAAATGAGGAGCCTATTTGCTTGGAAACATTACCACAGGCTGCAATCTGAGTCGGCTACATTGTGTGCCAGCAGAATGTACAGTTGACAGGCAGCTTCTAAAAGTGACCGTTTTCACCTGAGGGGGGAGTAGGAGGGCCTTGCTACTAACCCTAAATTCGGGGTTGAATATTGGGGACATCTAGATTAGAGCAATCTTCCCTGCCATCAGTCAGGGCCCAGGCGTGCTGTTTCATAAGCCCCTCTTAAAGCTGCCCTACTTGCTACCCGCATTGCTCAGCATGCACCTGGCCACTTTTTCTTGGTCATTACGCAATTATGTGCAGCACTTTGGTTGTAGGGCTGCGCCCTTAATCTTCTAGCAGCAGCTGCAGATAACCCCGCCGCTTAGAGTTCAGCGTGGGCTGTGCCAGTACTGGCCAGATCTGAGCCAGTGCACGCCCTTATGCAGCTGCTGTAAGGTTCAGGACGCGCTAGTCACACTGTGCATCCCGTCTTTGCAGCCACAGGGAGCGCACAGGGCCGTGCTGGGCACCGTAGCGTGCCGAGTACATCTGCGTCGCTGTGTTTCTGCATAGAAGGTAATTTGCTTCTCTTATTCCAGCAGGTCGGAAGAGTTCTGGAGACCGTGGCTCGTTGGCAGGAGGGACTTGGAGCAAGGACAGGCCAGGATACGGCAACGACTGGTGAGTCCCCCACAATACCAGCGAGAGAGGCTGGTCTGCCACCAATGCGGGCCAAGCACCCGGCCGGGCCACTTGCGCTAGAAGAGTGGGGCGAGTCGCTTCCTCCGGGGATACAAACAGTGCCCTCTCTGGTCCTTCACGCTGCCTCACTCACATAGCGATAATAGGGTCCAGTAACGGGGTGGGGTGCCTGGGGGCGATGCTGGGCGGGCCCACAGTGTGACGGCCGCTGCACTGCATGTGTGCTGTGCTTCACAGGAAGCGAGGGGGACGATGCAGTCGATGAAAATGTGGAAACACCCACACATTCCCAACTTTGTGGGTTATCACTAAAATGTCACAATGGACTTGCTACGCTTCACACTAATGTACGCGTGAAGGCGAGCGTGCAACAGTGCACCAAAATGTCCCATTGCCACAGGGTGTGTGAAGAAAGGAGACCCACTCACTACACAATATTTGTATTGAGGTAGTAAAACAGATTGCAAGAAAATATTACTGAATATAATTCAGCTAATTTCTAAAACCTACATATTAGACAAAAAGGCATATGTCGATGCACCTACGTTTAACCTACGACATGCATAAATGAAACGAGCTTACGTCAGGCATTTTTGTGACTCCCCACACCACTTGTAAATGACGACCATGTCGTAGTGTCAATGCATATATGCGCGCGTGCATGCTTTTCTCGATATACCTGATTACAGCCACCTGCTAATTGCACCTTGTCTCTCCTTCCTGCAGCCCTATGGTGCCCCCGCCGGCAAACATGGATCTTACAAGCACCCCGTCAGGTGAGTGGAGAGGTCATCATTTATCACATCTCTCACTTTACACAAATGTCACTGCAGAAAAAAATGAGTGCCATGACTGTCTAATTATGTCTAATAAACTGGGGTAGGGAGACAGCTTTCCAGTGACGCCTTTTCAACAGGTGTTTGTTTTGAATAGATGTCCTGGGGTACAGCTTGCTAGGTCAGCCCTCCGAGCACCCGCGTACCTGGCATCCCTGCTCTACTCAATGTTTATCATCTCAGTTCCAATGTAAGGACTAAGGGCCTTTTTATGGGTTTGGTAGTATTAATATTGCTCCTTTTAAAGCCCTGCATGTATACAGGACATTTTAGAGTGCTGCAGGGGTGGGGAGGGCAGGCATTCGGGGGTAAGGGGGATTAGAACATGTTGCAATGGGAAGCCACTTCCATTCTGGTTAACATTAAGGATTTTCTACAATTACAGAACATTTTTCATTAGACCCGATATCATCCTCTATGTGCAGTATTGACTACATTATCCAGTTAGCCGGGGTACACCTTATAGGAAATCAGGGGTTTTAAGCGTCTTCTGCATCATAGCTGGTTGGGTTCGAGTTAAAGCTTCTGTTCTGGTCCTGCAACAGCAGGCTTCCTTTTGCCAAATGTCTTTCTTTGATGGGATGCTGGCGATAAGTTGCAAGCTGAGCTGGATTGGAGTGTTCCCCAAGGTGCATGTTTTGGGGGCTAGTTAGGGATGTAGCAGGGGCTTTGGATTCCAGACTGGCTTCCTGGAGATGCAGAGGCGCTTGAAGTCAATTCTGTGTTGAATGGGGAGCCAGTGCAGGACGTTCAACACTTCAGGGGCGTGGACATATTCTCGAAGGGCAAATACTAGTTGTTCCACCCTTTTCTTGTTGACTTTAGCTTAGAGATTTGTGTTGGGGATACGATACCTAATAGAAATAATTATCCCAGGCCTTGATTTTACCAAACTAGTCTCCACAACAGCCATCTATCATTCAACATGAGAGCCGGGAGGATCGTCCGAAGATGGTTGGGGTGAAATGGCAGCTCTTAGCCATGGGTGAGATGTGTTGTGAGAATAAGATGCCTTCATCAAAAGAGACCCCCAGGTTTTTCATTTTTTTGAAGGAGTCTGGGCCAGGGCTTAGTTCGATGGGCCATTTTTCATAATTGTGATCACTGGGGCCTGGCCACAAATGAGGAGTTATTTCACCCCAGATTTAGACGCAGCTATCTTTCGTTTATTCAGGTTTGGACCGCAGATAATCAGGCTTCTATGCTAATTCCTATTAGGGAGGCGTCATTACCGAGAAGTATTCTGAGCTTGGTCTCATTGACCTGAATGTTGAAATACACGCAAAAGTGGTCCAGGGCATGAGTCAGTAGGTGCATGTAGACATTAAAACACCAAGTAGATGGGGAAGACCCTGGAGGGACTCCACATGGAAGGTTGAAAGGAGTGTATAATAGGGTCACAAATTCACTGTGACTATTCGTTTTATCAGGGAAAAATGCAATCCAGTAGAGTGCAGTCACTTTAAAGCTCATGTACACGTTTTTTGATGCAAGCAAGGTGTTAACAGAAAAATCCACATGTCCAAATATCACCTGTGTTACGACTGCACCTAATTATGGTTTGGAAACCCAATTGTGTCTTTGCCCCAGCACTATGACAACTAATGTATGTGTGCCAAAAAATTAAGTTTGGAGAGCAAAATACTGTCATCAGCCCCACTCAGATCCGATTGTGATGGGCCTGCAGGCTGCCTAGTGCACACCAGGCCTTGCAGCCCACCCCACCCCAGCAAAAAATCAAGTGAACAGCAGAACATCAATGAACCAAGGTGTCTCAGCAACACCACCATTCTCGTGCGTAGGGGGCGGGGAGAAAGAGGGGGAGCACCTCACGCTCACACGCCCTTTACCCTGCACAAAACCCTTTGGTTTACTGCTTCCAGCGCTTAGCTGTGGCAAATTAAAGTGACGTTGTCACCCCGCTGGGCGCCAGGCAGATCCTCCCTTGCTTCTGGTGGCACCCACTTCTTGGCCCGCCACTACACCTCCCAAGGCTGCTGCTCTGGCTAGGTGCCAGGGCTGCTATTGGATTCTTTACTGTGGGGTCCCCAGCTGGTTGGTTTTGCTGATAACCCATGTTCTAGACCACCTTGGGAGCATCAGTCTCCCTTATTTCCAGCACCAGTAGCAGACGGTATAACCTACTGGGCGATGTCAGTCAAGTTCAGGCAATGATGGGTTAGCTGAATATAATCAAAAGTCTGAGATGTTATAATACTGCCTAGAGGCTCCCATCATCCTTACCCAGCATAGTCAATGGTGAGGGATTCTAGGAGTTGTAGGCTGATATATCAGGCGATCTGCAGGTGCCGGATCCCACTCATACAGGAAGTCAGCCCTAGCTTAGTACAACTGAATGCTGCTATTATTCCCAATAATTATGAAGTCCCTGTTACAGTCATTTTTTCAACATTTTCATGCCCGTTCTGACTCCATTGATAACGCTGGCTGATTTCTTGCCTTGTGGTTCAGATCGCGTTGTGCTACTGGCCGATCTTTACTTGAGATCACCACAGCAGCGGACCTATAGGAAAGAAGGATAGACAACGGACAGTCTTGTTTGCTTTGCTTTCAGATCTCCTCGGCTATTAGGTTTTTTTTTAATGCAAGTTTAGGGACTCTGCTCAGGGCTTCTTGGGGCCCCATTTCCTAATAGGCTCTCTTTTATACCAGCGCGCTACAGAAAGCTCAGAAGTTCTACACTTGAAATTGGTGAACATTTTTTGTATTGTGATCATACAATCATTGTGAAGAACAATGCATGTTAATGTTTCTGCCTTCTAAAAAAATAAGTTGAACTAAATTGAACCTGTCTTTTATTTCAGATTGTTTTGGCCCAACTCTAGGAGCTCTGATCACTTATATGTCGCTGGGGAGGCTCTTCTATCAAACTTCCCAGTTCAAGCCACCATCGCCTTCTACGAAGAGTCTGATTCCGAGAGCGACGCTGGGAGCAGTGACGAGAGCTGCGATTCTGGCATCGAATCAGAATAATTACAAACAAAACATATGCAGATTCAGTGCTGGACATTGTGTGTACACAAGGGAAGGACTTTGTTCACGCCGGGGTGCCAATCCAGAAGTGAATATATTATACAGAATGAATGTTCCTGTAGTATCCATTGAGCGCTTGAGCCAGGTCAGAGGGAGGCTGTGTGTGTGATTCTGATCAGGCCCTACTGAAGGATTAGAGAGTCCAGAGGGCATCTGGCAGTGCTGCAGAATTAACCGGCAACAATGTAGAACAGGGAATCTGCAACCAGTGGTTCTCCAGACTCCCAAGATCCTTTCCTATTTACTATGGTGGCTAGGGCTGATGGGAGTTGTAGTTTAAACATCTGGCGAGTCAAATGTTATGGATCATTGCTATGGAATGTGTATTCTTTGCAGATTTACTAGGGCAAGCCTGAAACTACTCTGTCTCGTTCCTTTGACTACTCCGATGAATCACAAATGGTCTCACAGTATTTGAATGTAGATTTTGGAACAAGGAGCGTCCAGGGCAACACTGGAAATTACGCACCTCAAAGAAAAATATAAAACAATGAAGCCCACTAAATGAATGTGAGAAAAGGACTTCCATTGGCAGCTGGCATGCCAGTGAGGGTTCTATTCACCCAGGCCACCAGGCACTGCAGTGTACAGCCTGATAAAAGACATCTGAAGGCAGAATGTGCCTCCATGTAAAATATTGTACAAATATATTATATTGTATCATAAGAGTTTATTTTATGTTATGTCAGATTAAGTATTTTATTGTATATGAGGTTTTCTTTATTTAATTATGACCTTCACATTTCTAAGTCACTGTAAATACCATTATTTGTGCTAAATAAATTATTTTCAGTTAATTGATGATTCTGTTTCTTTTTATTTTTGTGGTTCGATGTCTCTTTCGCTGCCAAGTCATTGATATTTTAAAATTTATGTGATCCAAAGGTCACTTGAGACCGCAGATGTTATGGGCACAGATATCCTAGTGGTATGGCTTGCTTGTGCCAACTGGGCTTTGTTTGCATGTTTTTGCACACTGTTCAGGAGCTCTTGTTCTTGGTTCCTGCACATGCTTCCAAGATTTAAAAAAAAAAACGAACTGAGAAAATGAAGTCAACAAAAATATAATAATGTGAGACAGTTTAAATATAAACTTTATACATATGTAAAATAATACAAGAAAGAAGAAAGACAAAAAAATGAAGAAGTAAAGAGTAAAAGGAGAAAAATAGAAAGTGAAATAGAATAAATTGAAATTGAAATAGGATCAGGCAAAATTTGGGAAGACAAAGACCTCAATTGAAACTGATTATTCTGGTCATGAAGTTTCCAAGGACAAAGAATCAGTAAATATAACAATATAATGCCACTGCAACAAGAAACCGTAAGCAGCAGATAATGTTAATGGTTCTAGACAGTGCATAATACAAGAGTATATTACATTTCATTTTTCTGGTCAAAGACTTCCCTTCACCCAACCAACAAAGTTAAAAAACCATTAGGTCAGTTTCACAAAATCGGACATCATGCACTGGTAGCCCTCCTAAATAATTAAGGTCTCTGCGATTCATTTAATAAGGGGCATACCCTACAGGCCCAATAGACTGACATAACATTGAGTTGTTGAATTGGCAATAATTTATAGTGCATATTCATAATTTAAAAAATATAATAGGTCTTTTTAATAGCCAATTAAAAAAATCTATCGACCAACAGATCCGTCTGTCACACCCATCAAACCTTCAGGTAGTTAAACCAGCTGCTAGATCTTAGCATGTGCTTTATGCATTAACCCTTCCTGGGGAGAACACGGGATCCCCTGCAGAGGGGCAAAGGGGCTCACGCTTACACTCACTTGTCTCTGTAGTGTCAAATTATCCCCGTTCTTCATTTACTTCCTTAAACGAATATAATTTAGTTCCTTAAACCCATGTTCCTGCATTGTGCCAATGAGGCCTTGATCTCACGTTTCTGCAGTGTCAGAGCACGCTTGTTCTCAGTCTCTACAACGTACAAAAGAGGCATTTTCTTCCACTGTACTAACGGCCCAAAGGAACATTGCAAAGCAAGTGTCCACACAGTGACAGAAGTGTCAAGTGTTTCTATGTCCACTGTGTCACTCTATCAAAGACTGTCCTCGTCTCTGAGCCTCATATCAGAATGTAATGTCCTTGCAAAGGTTTGAAAAGGAGAACAATTATCCCATGTTCACATCCCGTTCTTCGTGGCCTCTCAGTCAGGGCCCCAACTTTAGAATTAGCATAACAGGGTGGGTGGTTATCCAACTCCCGGATCAGGATTGGGACAGCACTGTGGAGAAAGACAACTTTTCTAGAGCTACCAGCACTGGATGCAGGGATATCATTTCACCAAAATGCCAGGGGTAGCGGAAGTGACATCACTCGACCCTTGACCTTTAAAGACATCACGGGAAGTGATGTCATTCCGCCCACCCCAAGTGAAATCACCGAAAGTTATGACACACAACCATCAGATGCGTCTAACACCCATATTTCCAGGTGCTCTTTTTCTGCCAGATAAAACAACTGAGGCACAGAGGGAGGTTTGATTTGTCCACGATCACACATTTTGGGAATCTCATTTTCCAGATTCGACGTTTGGGATATATGTAAAACATACATAATGTGCTAGTGTATGAGACATCTGTAGATCAATGGACACAAAAGTACTCGTTATCTGTGGCATTGATGTGTTAAACAAGCCAAAGACGCACTGACCTGGAGAGCTATTGAAGAGGGAAAATGGGACGATCCCTTCCCCCGATGCTCGTCCAGACCATGGCCTATGACGTCACGACCTAAACACCCACCGGGGGAGGAGTGCAACCCGCTCACTGCCTCCCCGGACGTCAAGATCCACCGTGGCCACGCCCTGCACACCCAGGCAAGCTGCGCATCATCCAAACCACGTGCTGGGACCTCGGATGGAACTGACACCAACCATATGGACCAACTCGATTAGGCATCACCCACAAATATCACCATAGAGATGACATGACGACATAGTCAGCGGACAAGAACACACGTGCCACCAAGCACCTGGATCAGACACACACCAACCCACACGAAGAACATACTCAATGCTATAACGTTGAGGACCACTCACACTCACATATGCTTGTAGACACTTCCTTGCTACTAAAACCATGAAGATGTAGCCCTGTATATCGACTAATCCATAAGAACCCATGTCACCCCTCGCTACTCCTGTGTAATGGACTCTATGCCGCCACCCATAGACTAGGCCAAGGTAGGCCGCAAACCAGAGTCCCCAGGCCGGAGCAGCTCAGACGGAGCTGCAAGATGCTGATCACGCAGAACAAATCCTGACGAGAGCCCCACAGCCAAGGCCACAAAGTTGCAATCTACACGTCGCGCTCCCCGTGCCAAGGTTACACCTGCCACTGCTAAACACTCCTCAGAGCCGAGATACAAATCAAATACCCGTAATTCTGCTCCAGCCACGGTCTTCCAACACGTGACCAGGCCGACCGAATACGATGCCAAGCCCAAGGACCAGAGAAGCTCTGGGGTCTCACGTCTAGGACCCAGACTGCAACAATGAAGTTACAAGTTGGACACCGACAGCGATGGGAAAGGGACATCCAACAGGCAGTAGTCAGACCTGTCCATTGTCCACCACTGACACATAGTCATACATTGTTGCCAGCACCAGGTACACTGCAAGCTGGGAACACCGATGGTCCCAGGCTTGGGGGCACGGGGACGAATCAATCAGAATACGAGGGGCTAACCACTGACGCCACTATAGTTTAGCCAATCACTAACTTTCCCCTTGTAACAATTCTTATGTAGCAAATCTTAGGGATGACCCAAGAGTACCACCTGACCCCTTCTCTACCAATAACCTTTCCTTCTATACAGGCCTATACTGACCCTACCACTCGGGGAGCCAACCCTAGATAGCGTTAGGTTTAGGGGCTAGTTTTCCCAGGTGACGCACGTAGTCGTGTCAGCCGGCTAGAAAAAGGGCCTGCGAGCCCATCACAGATGAGACGTTCCTTGGGTACCTGTGCTCCGTGAACCTGTCCCTGTCTGTTTTGTGCAATAAACAGCAGTATCTCTTTTGCTCTTGTGTGTGCCTCATACTCCTTTAGGACGTGGGAGGAGTTGGGGCCTCCCCAATCCCGGAGGTCCACGAACGACCCTGCCGACCCCCTTCGAAATTACCCCGACAAGTAGAAGGCACTGCTGAGATGGTGAGATAGACCACAGCGAGGCCGCTTGCGTCACGGTGGCCCGGCAACGCGGCCCCCCTCTGCCGTTACCCCCGTTGGAGGACTGCGGGACCATCGCAGAACTGCGAGATGACCGGACAGAGCAATCCCGAGATTGGCCATCGGAAGCCGACTTCAGAAGTATCCCGCCCACGGTTGGCGAGTGTCCAGGCGTGGTCCAGATGAGGGGAGGCGGCAAGCTGATTGGGAGGGGTGCCCGCAGTCGAGCGGCACCGGCAGGCAAGAGCCCGATGTGAGTATGGCTGGAGGAATTGTGAACAGGGTGGCGGTTGGTTTTTGCAGTCTGTTCAGAAAAGATTTTGGTCATTGAGCAGCGATCGATGTGTAAGGTGTAGTGGGGATCGGAACGAAGGCCGTCCCCTCTAGTGTTACAGAGCAAGCTGGGTGGCGCTTCGAGCCCCCACGTGTGACTGGCGGATTGCGCTGATTGGTCTAGATCGCGGACACCTGTATAAGGGGCTGTGGTGTTCCTGTGAGTTGGCATTGTAGATCAATGAATAGATGAGGATTCCTATTAGCTCGGTGAATAGATGACGTATTCCCACAAGAGGTAGCTAGGTTGTTTCTCAGTGCGAAAGATAGTTGGCTGGTTAAGCTCCCCGGGAGAGGGGGCGTATCACACGCGAGGCGACGCAGCGGGAGCAGCTCAATTATAATAACGGAGTGATTAATGAATACTCCACTCCAGGCGTTGTGGGAAGACAGCTGTGGGGATTGTGGGGAATAACATTGTCAAAATTGGCACACATTCTTCCTTGTAACTGTATGTACCGGAAATACATTGTAGTAGATGGTGACGTCACCCATAGGACTTGCATGCGATACCGCGGTCTTCTTCAGCATAATCAGAGCAGAGGCACGCGATAAAGGAGGGATGAAGGGGGACAGGCGGCCACGCATGGAGAATGCCAGCACGTCCTCGCACTGCAAAGCTTTTTGACCAGTGGGAAGGGGAAGAGAAGGGCATACACTGGGGTTAGAAGTATGTTGCAGGTGCGCCGAGAAGCGGCAGCGCTGGAAAGGCTCAAAAGCACGCTGCGCTGGGCACGAGGACGCAGGGGGCCTCGCGCGCCATGGGTCGAAGGGGGCCCTAGCTCCGAAAGGAGGGGTGTAAAGGGAGGTGATAGCATTGTAAAGAACACGACACCGGTGGTAACCAGCACGAAAGTATTGTGATACCAGCATTGCTTTTCCTTTCAGCGGAAAGTCGTCAGTCCTCAAATTACGGGGCCAGGTAACGACGGTTATCAAAATCTGCACATTTCAAAATGTCTGTGTATTATGGGATAGGGGCAGGATATAGGGCCAGCACATTAACACCACTCCAGCATATCTGCGCAACACTAACACCGCACAGAGATAAAATAGTAAAGTACAGCATTGAATGGACTCAAGGGACAGATGAAAGAATTAGGATACCTAGGATACCATGGCCGCCCAACGGCAGCTTTGATATGATCACTCAACACTCACTGTTAGCATACTTACATAACACTTATAAGGGGAAGAAGTTAGCAAGCCACCTAGAAGTTTTCGATCTCTGGAGAATGTTTCAGGGGTATTCACCAGGGATGATGAGCATGCAGGAGGTAAAGAAGGAGGAGGAAAGCAAGGGGACGAGTGTAGCGCACCCCAAGCTCGCCCTAGCGCTGAGGAGAGCAAGGAAGAGACAGAAGGATCATACCCCATTGCAGACGTAAAAAAGAAGAGTGAGGGAGAGACAACACCAATTAAGGAGATAAAGAAGGAGTCAGAAGGGCTCTATCCAATAAGGGAATTGAGAGAAGCAACATGACCACAGTTAACAGCTGCTGAAGGGTACTCAAACCCTGCATACAGCCCACCACCATACGCACCAGCAAACAACTACCAAAAGGGGCTGGGTGCGAGGAGTGAAGTAGACACAAAACTGGTACAGGTAAGCTCCGGGAGCATAAAAAAGACGCAAACAGATTTGGCAAGTATAGGGCCAGACGAATGGATAGCAGCGGAGGTGTTACTGAAGCTTCGGGGGACGCTAACAGGAGAAGAGGAAGAAGTGGTAAAAAGGGTAGGTAAGGAGGAGGTAGGACACACGCAGAGAGGGTGTGAGGTAAGTACAAGGGAAGAGGGAAGCATGACAAGGGAAGAAGAGGCAGTGTTGGAGGCGAAATTAGCAGAGCTGAGGGAGGAGCGGAGCGTGTTGATTAGACAGCTCGAGCAGGAGGAGTGGGAGAGAAAGGTGAAGAGGAAAGAAGGTAAGGAGGTGTGAGTGGGGTTAAACCAGCAAGAGGAAGAGAGAAGGAACCGGGAAGAGGACCGCATAAGGGAGATTGCAGAAAGAGTAGCACGTATGGAGCAGCGGGAGATCAGGAGGAAAGAAGAGGAACGGGAGGAGAACGACAGAGAGATGACACTATGGAAGAGGAAGATTATATCAGAGAGCACACAGAAGTACGAAGAAGGGAGAATAATAGAGAATATATTGGCAAAAGAGGGCGGGATATGGAACGACAAGGATAGAGACGAAGAAGTTACTTACCAACTGTAACATTTTTTCGACTGGATGTTCCTCCCACATATTCCTCATCTTGTGATAATTCGTTTCGCCAGCTTCGCTGCTTCGGAAAACATTTTTCGGCAGAGGGCGCTGTGCTCGAGGTTGCGGCGTCGAATGTCCCTCGACGGGCTCCGTACCGTGTCGACGTCACTGATGGTATAAATAGCTCAAGCCGCGCCAGTTTGCTTCAGTTCTGTTTTTTTGAGGAAATACTCGTAGAACATCCAGGCGTATGCTGTGAGTGATTGGCCCATCATGAGAGGAAATTGTAAGAAAACATAAACTGTACTGCGGGGTAGGCTGGGAGGGTCGATGAGGAATACGTGGGAGGAATATCCAGTCGAAAGAACATTACAGTTGGTAAGTAACTTGTTCTTCGAATGGATTGTGTCCTCCCACGTATTTCTCATCTTGTGATAGACTCCCATAACAGTGATCAATTTGGAGGTGGGAGTGCTAGTTCTTGTTTTCATGTACAGAGTGAAGTACCGCTCTGGCAAATAGCCCCTTATTTGAGGATGAGGCATCTAAGCAGTTATGCTTGATAAAAGTATGTATTGATGCCCATGTTGCAGCCGAGCAAATATCTTTTGCAGGGACTCCCCTCTTCAAAGCCACAGAAGTAGCCATTCCCCTTGTGGAGTGAGCACGTAGCCCATCCGGTGGGTCTTTTCCTGCTAATCTGTAGCATTTCAATATAGCTAGAATAATCCAGCGGGATATGGTTTGTTTTGTCACCGCTAACCCCAATTTAGGACCTGTGTAGCCCACAAAAAGTTGGCCGTCTTGACGTAATTATGTCATTCTTGCAATGTAAAAGCTGAGGGCCCTCTTGGGGTCCAGCCTATGTAATCTCTCCTCTACCTTTCCCAAACAATTTTCTGCGACAAATGGAAGTCGGAAACTACTTTCGGTAAGAAAGATGGTTTAACTTTCAGAACTACTTTGTCTTTGTAAAATGTGGTGTATGGAGGTTTACATGAGAGAGCCTGTAGTTCACTAACCCTGCGGGCTGATGTTAATGCCACAAGAAGGACAGTCTTTAATGTTAAAAGCCTCAATGGACATGAGTGCAGATGCTCAAATGGTATACATGTTAGGAATTTAAGAACTAAATTCAAATCCCAAGTTGGAACATGAAATGGTATTGGTGGGTTTACATTTGTGAATCCTTTCAGGAACTGTATTATTAATGGTATTTTAAAGTAAGAAACCTCTTCCGAGGAACGCTTAAAAATGGACAGCGCAGCAAGATATTCTTTGATTGTTCCGATCTGGAGCCCCAGATTGGCTAGATATAATAGAAAAGAAAGCACTATTGGTGTGCTACATTGAAAAGGGTCCAGATCCCTATCTTTGCACCAGTTACTGAACTTATTCCAACAACACCGGTACAAGGATTTTGTTGCTGGCCTTCTGGCCGAAAGCAAAATCTCCATTACGTCATCCAGAAGATCCCAATCCTTGTATCTCAACCTCTTAGAAATCATGCATGAAGGTTGAGTGTGTTGACCTCTGGATGGAGGACCCGACCTTCCTCTTGCGAGAGAAGATCCTCTCTTTGTGGAAGACATACTGGAGGGCAGATGGACATGTCCAGAAGGTCCGGGTACCACGTCCTCCTGGCCCAGTCCGGGGCAATTAGGATCATGTTTCTCCTGAACTTTCTCAACCTCCTGATTACTTGAGGAATCACGGGGACTGGAGGAAATGCGTACAGCAGGGGGAAATCCCAATCCACTACGAACGCGTCTCCTAGAGCTCCTCTCTGGGGAAATTCCCTTGAGCAATACTGATCGCACTTCCGGTTTACCGTGGTTGCGAACAGATCCACTTGAGGGGTTCCCCAAAGGGTGAAGATCTCCAAAAGGACTTCCTGAGCTAACTCCCACTCGTGGGAGACTGTGCTCTGTCTCCTCAGAGCGTCAGCCGCCGTGTTCTGTTCTCCGGTTAGGTGAACGGCAGATAAAGAGATTTCTTCTTGTATTGCCCAGAACCAGAGCTGCATTGACTCTCTGCACAGAGGTAGAGATCCTACGCCTCCTCTTTTGTTGAGGTAGTACATGGTCACTGTGTTGTCTGTCATTATCAGGACATTTTTTCTCTGTACAGAGGGCAGGAAGGCTTTCATCGCCAGTCTGAATGCCCTCAGCTCCAATAAATTGATGTGTAGTTTGGACTTCGATGGAGACCAACGTCTGCTGACTGTCAGATCATTGGTGTGAGCTCCTCACCCTGTGAGT